>NC_083888.1:27592500-28217500 GCF_032452875.1 Bos javanicus
TGGGCCCCCTCCTTTGGGAACACAGAGTCTTAGCCACTGGGCCACCAGCGAAGTCCCTGCACTATTGTTTCTTGAATGCTTCTCCCTTGTCTCCTCTCCCATCCCTAATTAGCAACTGCTTGAACCTGTCCATTGGAACCCAGGGAAGGTCACGGGGGCTGAATGAAGCTTATTTCCTATAATCAAGAAATGGGGGACAGAGCAAGGTTTCCGTGCCCAGGAGCCCTATAGGATCCAGTTTGGTTTCAGCCGGTTCTGAATGAATAAACCAAGGTGATCAAGAAGCCAAGCCACTTGGCCACAGTGATGGCTAATTTGTAGGATTTCTCTCATGTCTTGTGATCTTGGTAAATTTGAAGCACAGATGAGGGAACCCATGTCTGGGAGGCTCTGAAAGTCCTCAGTGGATGGAGAAAATGGCCCAGCACTGCCAAGGGGAACACGAGGTGATAATGGTGCTGTGGGGGTCCTGGGGTTGCAGCCTTGCTGGGCAGCAGGGCGGGCCCAGCCGCACAGAGGCAGGTGGGCTTTCCTGCTGTCACTTCTAAATCGCCAGCCATTTTGCCCTCTTATTGTGGATGAACCTTCTTTCTCATCCCTTTCCTTAAGCCCCCAGTACTTTGTTTTGGGGATCACAATAGTGGGCCTTCTACGCAGCAAGAAAAACAGAGTCGCCCCGTCCTCTATGTCTCATCAACAACGCCCCCCACCCCCAGTATCAAGTCTCATGAACAGATTTTTAAACCATTGCCATCTGTTCTGCTCTTAATTGCAAGTGTAAAAAAATATTATTTTCCTAATTGCATCAGGGGAAGGGAAAAAATATGTATTCCTAAAGACCAGAGTTCTTGTACAAGGCAGCCTGGCTCCACCACCCACTCGCTAAAGATGATGTCGCTTCTTTGCTCAAATGGAAGCCTTTATCTCGGTTGTTTACTTACAGGGTAATATTGGCCTACTTGTATTCTGTAGAACAAGGAATTAGGAGGAGGGGGAAGTGCTACGGTGGCCCCAAAGACCCTATCCCCCACCTTTCTGAGGGCCCAGCCTCCAGCCCCACCAGCACAGGTGGAAAAGGGCTTTCAGGGTATGTCTTCAGGACAAATGCAGTGCTTGCAGGCGCCCACATCCTTTGCGAGAGAGGGGAGAGGCCCTCTGTGCTCTTCCCAGACATTCCCAAGGTGGGGGGGTGGGTAGGACCACCCTCAGATCATAAACCCCTCTGTGATCAGTCGACCCCTCACTGCATGCCCGATCCTGGGCACAGAGCCTGGGCTCACATGGGGCCCACCCAGAGCCCCAGGGTTTGGAAGGGCTCCTAGTGAATATGACACCTGCACCTGCCAGCACCACCTCTGCACCCTGTGGGCAGGGGATGCTCCAGGACCTTGCTGGCCCATCCTTCCAGCCCTTTCCCCCCTACCTTGATTCCAGCAGCTCAGGCTGTGGCATGGTGACCACATGGCCTTGGCTTCCTGGGTCCTGGCAGTGCCAGATTCAGTAAGGAGGGGTGGGTTCGGTTTATACTAAGTTCAGAAGGGTTCTACCTGCAGCCCCTCCAGTAGCCATACTGGGAGTGGGGAGGGGACGTGGACCAGCTGTGAAAACTGCCCCAGACCCCTCTCTACCAGGGCTCTGCCCACCCCCAGAGGCCTGTCTCCAGACAACATCTGTGCATTTTAATATGACTTCCCAAAATATTACCCTGCAATTATTTCCAGAGGCTTAAATGGGATCCCCAAATACATACAATTAAGACTAAAATTGTAATTTTAAATTAGTGCTAATTTGAAGAAACACAAAGCTTTCTCATCTCCAAGCCAAACCTAGACAACAACATCCCAATTAACTCTTAGGCACCACCAGACCCCAGAAATGACCACTCTGGCCTCTCACAGGGAGAAACAGCTCCTGGAATGCATAATGCTCCCTCAGCAAACTCCAGAAACTGTCTTAATTGTCCAACTTTGCAAAGTGAGGGTGTCTCTCCAGTCATCTCCTGAAGCAGCAGTGCTGCTGTTTGGTGATGACCTGAACCCGACCACACAAGGCTGCGAGGTCACCACTTTCGGTCCGTGTCACTGAGCAGAGGCACTATGCTCCTTCTGATCCACCCTCCAGATGATGCCTTTCCGAGTGTTGGACAAGAATCCGTTCTTGGACCCTGGAAGGGGTCCCCTTCCTGCAACAGTTCTGTGCAAAGGGGACACATGGCCCTCCCTGCACTGCCCACTCCCACGATGGGCCAGGCTCCAGAGAGATGGAAGATGCTCCAGAGCGCCCAAGATGACTCCCTTTTCTTCCTGAAATGAGACAGCCCCTAGTGCTAAAAGTCACTGAGAACATGTTATTGCCTCAGAACAGCAGAAAGTTCAGGGCCTCCCTGAAGGGTCATTTGGGTAGAGAAAGAACTAGCCCCCGGGGCAGGTTCGGATGTGGGTACCTTCCAGTCGTGGGCAGGCCTGAGGGAGAGTGGCTGCCATGACCAACATGCACCAGGTCTGCTGTCCTGTGGTGGGGGAGTGACCCAAGGGCCTTTGCAGCCTCCCAGCGGGCCTCTCCCCAGTGTCCCTATTGACTTCCACCGGCCGTCCTAGGTGGGGGCGGGGGGTCTCTGCCCGTCCCTCCTCCTTCCATCCTGCAGAGCACCAGGCGGGGGCGGCTCATCCGAGGGGAGGCCCCTGCCCAATCCTGAGGCGGGACCTGCTCAGTCCTTTCCGAGGCTGCGGTTGTCCAGGCAGGACTCAGAGTGACGCTTGCAGATGTTTGTCTGTGGCACTTCCGGGCACAAGGTGTTTTACCAGACACGCTGATGAGCAGCATCGCTGAGGATGCACCTCGGCTTACGGGCCATCTAGGCTGAGCTGGGCCAGGCACAGAGGTACTGCCTGTGTCTGGAGCCTAGTGAGCTAGGCAGGTGGACTCTGCTCTCGGGCAGGAGCCTGAGAGTCATGGAGGGTGAAGCGGGGACCCCTGCCTCCCTGCTGCAGGCCTGAGGGACACTGAGGCCCCGTCGCACGGAGGGTGGTTTCGAAGCGCAGGCACTCCTACCCCAGGTGAGCAGGTGTGGACAGCTGTGACAGCAGCTGGACCATGCCGCGTGCAGCAGTGATGGCAGAGGGCCTGTCTGGGACCTTGAAGGTCCGGGACCTGCTGCTATGGCCATGGAACTGCACCTGGGCTTTGTGACACTCTCTCTATCCCTCAGGGCAGACCTGCCTCAGCTTCTTGCAGGGGCCTGTGGCAGGAGGACCAGAGTTCCCTGGAGGTGGAGGACAGTGGACATCCCAGCAGCAGTGACTGACATCCTTGAGGGGCAGAGTTGTGACTTTCGGTCCTGGACAGTAAGGCCAGGCACCGCCTGCTTGCAGCAGGAATGAAAACGAAGCCTCTTCAGACAAAGAAAGAGAGGGAATGGTGAGGGGATGCCTGGGGCGGCCCTGTCTGCTGGGAAATGGTGTCTAGAGCAAGGCAAGCCCTGTCCATAGCCTCAGCTGTGAAGACCTCATGTCTGCTGACCTTGGAGGAGTCTGTGACCCCACAGCTCACTGGCCTGGGGCGTGTGGTGGGGCTGACAGGTTACACAGTCAGCCTGTGGGGCACTTTTCTCCAGTGCACCTGCCCCTCCCGGCTGTGTATCAGCCCTTCTTCTGCAGAGGAGGTAATACTGACAGACTGTTCCCACCCCCAGGGAGCCCAAAACCTGGGATCTGACGCTGGAGCCCAAGGAGGGGGTCCTATGTGGACTGCAGCACAGGGCACTAGGGAAGGTTCTGGAAGAACTGATTATGCACGGAGGCATATGCAGGAAGAGACCAGCCTGGAGGGACGCAGGACGCAGTGGCTTCTGGGTGGGCAGAGACCTGCCCGTGTCCTGGGACCAGGTAGGGCCCGTGAACTTGGGGAGAGTCAGTGCTGGGGAAAAGTGAGGGAGTGGAGGCAGGTGGGACAGGCAGGTGGCCAGCTCTCTATAGCTTTGGGGATGAAGGTAAGGAGCTTGGACTGTGTCCTGGGGCAGTGGGGACTTGGCAGGGTTTTGGGCAAGGGGGAGACTGTTCGAAGCTTGCCCTTTGATTCTGAGTGTGGGCAACACACAGGGGATAGGAGGTGTACCAGAAGCCATGCACAGTCCTCCACGGGGGAGGACCGGGGGTTAGTGATGTTCTAATTGTGCAAAGCAGGTGCCCACATACTTGGAGTCCAGCCATCCTTGTCTGTTCTGTAGACCCTGTTGTTGAGGACTGGTGGGTGAAATGCTGATCTTGATGAGATAAGGAAGAGGGAAATTTTTCTGAGGCAAAACAAAGGCCATGCAGTGACCAGTAAAGTCCCTAGGGCCCAGATGGGCATGGTCTCTTGGGTACCTGTGTGGGCTCATCCTTGACTGGGAGTCTTTTTGTTGTGGGGACCCATGGTGGCTCATAACTGTCACCTGTCAGCCTCAGGGCTTTGTTCCCAGAGGCCCCTAGAAGTGTAGAAGATGGTCACACTTGCAGGACTGCCCCAAGTTGCACCTGGTAGCTGAGCTGCCCAGGGTTGTCCAGTCACAGTGTTTCTATCAGAGAGTGAGGCCAGAGGAAAGGGAAAAGAATGTCTAAGCAGAGTGCCCTAATCTGCTTTTCTGGGAAATAGGACCTTTTATGGGAAATAGAAGGCTTATTCTGTTATATCACACACACACACACACAGAAGTCGCTCAGTCGTGTCCGACTCTTTGCAACCCCATGGACTGTAGCCCACGAGGCTCCTAGGTCCATGGGGTTTTCCAGGCATGAATACTGGAGTGGGTTGCCGTTTCCTTAGGATTAAATCTGGCTACAGTATCTTTAACAAGAAGGAAGTTAGTGTTTCACTTAAAAGAATGCCAGAGGTGGGCAGCTTCATGAGATTATTATCGATAGTGACCTCTTGTATCTTTTTGTTCCACTGTCTTAAGACATGGCTTTCATTGCAAAGCATCTTGTGGCCCAAGATGGCTGCTGGAGCTCCAGCCATCAGATTTGTGTTCCAGGCAGCAGAAGGAGGAAAGGTGAGGAAAAGGGATCTGTCTCCAAGCTGAGCAAGCTGCCTTTAAGGGTTATTTTTGGGAGTCTTATTTATATCTTTTTGACCAGAAGCTAGTTACACTGCCCCAACTAGGCGAATGGGACAAGGTGTGGTTCACCTTAAAATCCAAGTTCTGTTTGTAAGGAAAATAGTGGAGATGGACATGGGGAGGCAGTCCCCACCATAATAGTCCTTTCAAGAACACCTGCCTGGCTGCGCTGTGGGTTCTGGAGCAAGCCAACCTGTTTGCTTGCCTTTCTTCCTCCCCTTCTCTTCCCCAGACATGTGCTGGGCATGGCAGTCACAGATGAGTATGACTAAGAGGAATCATGGATCCCATGAGCTTGGCTAACGCCTGCTTTGCTACGTGGATGCTGCTGTGGCTGGTCCATGGTGTGTCCCCAGCAGAAGAACAGGTGGCAGGGAGGCAGGCCTCTGAATGGGGTGGAGGCTGAAGATGGGGGTGTGACCTCCTTGTTGCGCTAACCAGCTGCTCACACAGTGAGGTCCTAACAGGGCACAGCAGGCGTCGAGTGGGTCATCCAGGGCCGTGCCCCACGCAGACCCAGTACTGTCATCATCAAAGAAGAAAGCAGTGTTTCTCTATTTCCCCATGCAGGCTGAGTTGGAAGGAGGACGACATAGTTCTCCAACTCCATATTGCTTTGAACTTTTATGTTGATTTTGAGTGTGTGTGTTTGTATGTGTGTTAGTCATTCAGTTGTATCTGACTCTGTGACTCCATGGACCGTAACCCGCCAGGTTCCTCTGTCCATGGAATTCTCCAGGCAAGAATACTGGAGTGGATTGCCATTCTCTTCTCCAGGGGATCTTCCCAACCCAGAGATCATACCCATGTCTCCTGCGTTGCAGGCAGATTCTTTGCTGTCTGAGCCACCAGGGAAACCCTTTATGTTGGTTGATGTTTCCCTACATCAAGGTCTCCTTAAGGAAAGTAGAGCTCTGTGTGGTGGCCTAGACTCCTGGGGCCTCTGTCATCTGACTTGCCTTGTGGCCCTGCTGCCCTTCTAGCCTTCCTTCCTTCATCTGTGGACTCTGGCAGGTGTGGTGTGGATGGTGCGTGGCCCTGCTGGTTGCAGGCTCTATAATGTCTTGCTTGCACAGTCAGGTTGGGAACGTGCAGCTCAGGGTTGCAGCAGGTAGCTTTGAAATCGTCCCTGAGGGATTCTAGGGCCAGCAAAGCTTAGGGCCACCTTGTGATCCTCTCTGGGCACAGGCGGAAGCCTTCCTGGGGGTCATTACTAGAGGGGGCAGAAGGTCAAGGCTGCAGTGCAGTCTTGAAGGAGGAGCTGGAGTGGAGATGTGGGGGAGTCGGCAATCCTCACAGCCTCTGTCCAGCTCAGATAGATTCCCGTGTGGACAGGCCCCCACAGGAGACCCTGATGATCTTTGCTGAGGGTGGGAGCCTGCCAGGTGTTCCTTGTTCAGGTCCCCCCACTTATCCAAGCGAAGAGAGTCATTTCTGTTTAGCTTAGTTTGATACCATGTTAGTTCATATGCTTTAAAAAAAAATGTAATAGCTTTTAAATTTTCAATTGAAGGATAGTTGATTTACAATGTTGGGTTAGTTACTGCTGTACAGCAAAGTGACTCAGTTCTACATATATGTATTCTTTTTTTATTACATTCTTTTCCATTATGGTTTGTTATACGATTTTTAAAAATTTTTATTTAATATTGGGGTAGAGTTATTGACACTGTTGTGTTAGTTTCAGGTGTATAGCACAGTGATTCAGTTCTTCATATACATGTATCTTTTTTCAAATGTTTTTCCCATCTAGGCCACCACATAACATTGAGCCGAGTTCTCTGTGTTGTACAATAGGTCCTGTTGTTTATCCATTTTAAATAAAGCCATGTGTACATGTCAGTCCCAAACTCTCAATCTATCCCTCCACCCCTGCCTTCTCCATGGTGACCATAAGGTCATTCTCTAAGTCTTTGAGTCTGCTTCTGTTTTGTAAGTTCCCTGTGTAATCTTAAAGCTTCATTAGTTCACGCAGAGCATGGCTCTGTTAACCCCACGTGATGCAGGAGTCTCTGTTCCCAGACCAGGATCTGCTGTGCATGGCATGCATTCAGGTCAGTTTGGAGGTCTTGATATTGGCCTGCTGTCTGTTTATTTGATTGCCTGTAGGGAAATGAAGGGAAGTGCTTTCCTCCTGGGAGGTGTTTCAGTCTAGTTGGAAATAGAGAACTTGGTTTTGCAGAGATCCTGGCATCTCTGGCAGCCATCCTCGTGGGTCTGCTGGAACCTCCCCATGTATGACGGGGATGCAGTGTCCTGACCGGGCCCCTCCAGGTTTGCCGTGTGGCTGTCTTTCTGCCAACCCTCCATGCACAGTTTTTTCTTGAGGAAGATGCTTCAGGTAGAAGCCATGGTCTCTGGGCCTCAGGCAGCTGGTCTTCTGTTACCTTCCACGTTGGTTCTGTGCTAGGGGCTGGGGGCTGGGGTTCCCCTCCCTCGGGACACAAAAGCATTGGCAGGAGAAGGATCCTGTGCCTTGGAGAGCAGAGCACCCCAGCCAGTCCTGGGACTGTGTCAACATGGTGGGTGATGGCTCAACGCACAGGCCACCTCGTCCCTGGGGTCCCAGGCAGTTCCCAGCACAAGGTAATCACACCCACGGGTCAGCACATGCCAGACACCCAATGCCTTCTGAGTTCCTCTCCACAGCTCAGCGCCTGGGGACGAGAGCCAGGGCGCGGAGAGGGGGCGGGAGTGGCCAGTGTTCACAGAGCCCTTGGGCTGGTGGGTGGATGCCAAAGGGAGTGAAAGAGAAGCAGAGAGGGACCTGGGTGGGGGCAGGTTGGGGATCAGGTGATGATGAGTCAGGGCAGGTAGCAGTGGGGGTGGGGAACTGGTGGCAGAGCTAGGATGGAGGGACCAGAGATGGAGACAGATCCTGACTTGTCAGACTACTGACTCTGGTGACCCCTGGGAGCCTCCACCTCTCTGAACCTCCGTCTTCCCTCCTTCCTATCTGTGAAATGGGCGTGATGGCAGTGTGCATCTGACAGGGATGTTTATGCAGAAAGAGGAGGCAGTTGATCAACGGCCAAGTGCTGTTCAGCTCCTCCTGGCTGTGCCTGCAGGAGAGCAGACTCTGGTGCACACGGACACACCTGCGTGTGCCGGGCATTGGCCTCGAGGCCATCTGAGCCTGTGCCCAGTGTGCCCAGCCAAGGGGACAGCTGGGTCCTGCCTGCAGGGGTGTCACAAGGGGTGTGGTCAATGCGGGGGACCTGGGCTGGGATCTGTCTGGCACATTCTGTCTCCTTACCCAGCTGCGTGGGCTGGGGTCTGAGGCTGCGTCCAGATGGTCAAGCTCAGGTGCACTGGCCTCCGCAGGATGGCATCCCCTCCAGGCAACTCTGCCATGGCTGGGCTCACATGTCACACAGTGGGTTTGCTGCCTGGCTCTGCCCACTGCTGTTTGGATGGATAAAGCATGCGGGCCCCGGGAGGGCTGCTCCCCAGAGGGCACTGCACTAGGTCCTGGAGCTACATCATCCTGGGTCCCGCACATAAATCTCAGTAAAACTGAGCCACTGTCCTGAAACCACAGAGGATAGGGAGTTATTACTATTAAGATTTTAAAATTTTATTGATGTATTTTTTGATTTACAATGTTGTCTTAATTTCTCTGTACAGCAAAGTGACTCAGTTATATTAATACAAATACATTATTTTCATGTTCTTCTCCATTATGGTTTATCACAGGATATTGAATGTAGTTCCCTATGCTGTATGGTAGGACCTTGCTGTTTATCCATCCTATGTATGATAGTGTGCATCTGCTAACCCCAAATTCCCACTCCATCCCTTCCCTACCTCCTCGTCTGTTTTCTGTTTTGTAGGTAAGTTCAGTTCAGTTCAGCTCAGTTCAGTCACTCAGTCGTGTCCAACTCTTTGTGACCCGATGAACCTCAGTATGCCAGGCCTCCCTGTCCATCACCAACTCCTGGAGTCCACCCAAACCCATGTCCATCGAGTCAATGATGCCATCCAACCATCTCATCCTCTGTCATTCCCTTCTCCTCCTGCCCTCAATCTTTCCCAGCATCAGGGTCTTTTCCAATGAGTCAGCTCTTCGCATCAGGTGGCCAAAGTATTGGTGTTTCAGCTTCAACATCAGTCCTTCCAATGAACACCCAGGACAGATCTCCTTTAGTCCTGGTTGGATCTCCTTGCAGTCCAAGGGACTCCCAAGAGTCTTCTCCAATGACACAGTTCAAAAGCATCAATTCTTTGGTGCTCAGCTTTCTTTATAGTCCAACTGTCACATCCATACATGACCACTGGAAAAACCATAGCCTTGGCTAGATGGACCTTTGTTGGCAAAGTAATGTCTCTGCTTTTGAATATGCTGTCTAGGTTGGTCATAACTTTCCTTCTAAGAAGTAAGCGTCTTTTAATTTTATGGCTGCAATCACCATCTGCAGTGATTTTGGAGCCCCAAAAATAAAGTCAGCCACTGTTTCCACTGTTTCTCCATCTATTTCCCATGAAGTGATGGGACCAGATGCCATGATCTTCGTTTTCTGAATGTTGAGCTTTAAGCCAACTTTTTCACTCTCCTCTTTCACTTTCATCAAGAGGCTCTTTAGTTCTTCTTCACTTTCTGCCATACAGGTGGTGTCATCTGCATCTGAGGTTATTGATATTTCTCCCGGCAATCTTGATTCCAGCTTGTGCTTCTTCCAGCCCAGCGTTTCTCATGATGTACTCTGCATATAAGTTAAATAAGCAGGGTGACAATATACAGCCTTAACATACTCCTTTTCCTACTTGGAACCAGTCTGTTTTTCCATGTCCAGTTCTAACTGTTGCTTCCTGACCTGCATACAGGTTTCTCAAGAGGCTGTTCAGGTGGTCTGGTATTCCCATCTCTTTCAGAATTTTCCACAGTTTATTGTGATCCACATAGTCAAAGGCTTTGGCATAGTCAATAAAGCAGAAATAGATGTTTTTATGGAACTCTCTTGCTTTTTCCATGATCCAGCAGATGTTGGCAATTTGATCTCTGATTCCTCTGCCTTTTCTAAAACCAGCTTGAACATCTAGAAGTTCATTTGCATTATATTTTAGATTCTACATGCAAGTGATATCATGTGGCATTTGTCTTTCTCTGTCTACCTTATTTCACTTAGCATGATAATCTCTAAGTCCCTTGTGTTGCTACAAATGGCATTATTTCATTCTTTTTGATGGCTGAGTAATATTCCATTGTGTATACGTACCACATCTTCTTTATCCATTTATCTCTCAGTGGACATCTAGGTTGCTTTCATATCCTGGCTGTTGTGCATAGTGCTGCTGTGAACATTGGGGTGCGTGGATCCTTTTGAAGAATGGTTTTCTCCAGATATATGCCCAGGAGTGGGATTGCTAAATTATACAGCCATGGAGTTAGTTGTGATTAGAAGAAACCGGAACCTTCCTTAGGATCCACCAGTTTAGAGATTTCTAAACTTTCTTAGATCATAGCACCCTTGATGTTGCCTTAATTTCACAGTGTCTAGCTTTCCATATTAAATAGTTAGGGCTGAATGATGTATTTATGTCCTAAAGTCTTTGAAGTTGATTGAAAAGTAGCACTGAAACAAGTTTAATTCATCCTCACCCACTGTTGCTCACTAGTGAACAAGAGTCTGTTAGAAGTGTTTATGTACCATCTGGATTTCCTGGTCACTGTTGACTTTTGTGTGGGACTTGATTATTGAAAAAATTTTTCAGTGCTTTTAATTTATTTTTCTCTCTTTCCTTTTTAATTTTTAAATTATGAAAGTATGATAACACATTTACAGGATACTTGGAAAATACAGAGCAAAGTTACATATAGTTTTACTATATATTACAATTATTTTTTAAGTAGATAAATTAAGATTTTTTAGCTGGGGTTTCAGTATCAAACTCTCAATAATTAGTAGAATGAATATACAGAGAAGTAGAAGGATATAATAGACCTGAAAAGCACAATGAACCAATTCAGCATAATTTTTTTGCACTTTGTCTTATGTCCCTGGATATGTTCCAGTGTCTCCTAGTTTATAGCCTGTGGGAACTTGAATAGAATCTGTATCCTACTGTTGTGTGAAAATTGTATAAATCAGTTATATTCAGTGCTTTTTAAAAAACTATGGTAAAATAAACACAACATAAAACTGTCCTTTTTCACCATTTTTAAGTGTTCGGCTCTGTGACATTAAGTACATTCATGTTGTTTGCAACCATCACCACCATACATGTTCAGAACTCTTTTCATCTTGTGAAACTGAGACTCTCTTCCCATTAAACATTAGCTCCTCTAACCAGCTGTGTTGCCCAGAGAGGCCTGGAAATGGTGGCTTTGCCAACAGCAGGAAGATACCCAGGCCCCTGATGGTGGTCTTGAAATTCAGTTTTGAAATTCAGTCTTGACCCGGATTCTGGGTCAAGAATAGAAACTGTACAAGTTGTACCTGGAACATTTTGTCAAAGAGAAACCTTCAGACTCACTGGGATGGTATTAAAAGGACCTGGGATTTGCAGAGACCAAAGATGGGACAGTTAGAACATCAGTAAGAGGAAAGACTGCAGCAGATTGAAATGCATTTAAGATGTTTAAATCTGGAGTTCTTTGTTTTAAAAAAACTGAAGTATAGTTGATTTACAGTGTTGGTTAGTTTCGGGTGTACAGCACAGTGATTCAGTTCTGCATGTACATATGTCTATTCCTTTTCAGATTCTTTTCCATTATGGGTTATTACAGAATATTGAGTAGAGTTCCCTGTGCTGTACAGGAGGTCCTTGCTGATTATCCATTTTATATATAGTGGTGTCTAAATAGTAATCCCAAACTCCTAATTTATCCCTCTTCCTTTTCCCCTTTAGTAACCATAAGCTTGTTTTCTATGTCTTTGAGTCTGTTTCTGTTTTGTAAATAAGTTTGAATCACTGTTAGATTTCACATATAAGTGATATCAAATGGTATTTTTCTTTCTCTGTCTGATCTCACTTAGTATGATCATCTCTAGGTCCATTCATGTTGTTCCAAGTCTCATTTATTCATTCCTTTTATGGCCAAGTAATATTCCATTGTGTATATGTAGCACATCTTCATTATCTAATCCTCTGTTGATGCACACTTACATTGCTTCCTTGTCCCGGTTTTTGTAACTGGCACTGCAGTAAACACTGGGGTGCATATATCTTTTCTAATTAGAGTTTTCTGTGATTTCTGAATGATACTAAGAAAAACAAAACAACCTAATTGCTCACCTTTGGAGAATGATTTTTTTGAACTTTGTTAAATAACAGAAAAGACAATTGTTTATCTTGCTTTCCTGTATGAGCTATAGCAGGGCAGCCCAGTGGCAGGTGAGGGAGTTTCAGAAGGGGTGTGTGTTCAGAAGGGGTCCAGCATGTGGCTGCATGAACAGACATCCTGGGTGGTGGTACTGATGCCAGGTGATGTAGCAGAAAGAGGCGTCTGGAGCTCCTGCCTCTTGAGGAAGGGCACCACGTTGCCAGGGAAGTTGTTTGCCTCCAAATTCTAACGTGAATCCAATTTCTCACCACCAATCTGCTGGAGGGCAGAGGACAGAGGACGATGTTCTCCTCAGCTGTAGGGACAGTCATCAAAATCTCAGTCAGGGGACATGCTCTCCAACAAATGACTCAGTGTCTGTGGTGAATAAACTGCAAGGGTACAAAGAAGCTTCCTTGGTGGTTCAGACGGTAAAGAATCCACCTGCAATGCTGGAGACCTGGGTTCGATCCCTGGCTCGGGAAGATCCCCTGGAGAAGAGAATGGCACCCACTCCAGTATTCTTGCCTGGTGAATCCCATGGAGAGAGGAGCCTGGTGGGCTACAGTCCATGGAGTCACAAAGAGTTGAACACGATTGAGTGACTAACACACACAAAAAGAGCAGTAGAAGCCGATGGGTTGAAGGTAACGTACTCAATGTTGAGGGCTGGGTGCTCAGTGGAAAATGGTTAAGGAGAAGTGAGGCGGTGATGACCACACAGTCGAGGTGTTCAGGGTGCACACAGTGGGTGCCTGGTCTCTGAGCAGCATCGAGGCAGCCTCAGGGGTGGCTGGCACAATCTGTCTTCTTACCAAGCTGAGGTTACCAGGGTGTTTAATAGTCATGTATTAGGCTAAATTATTTGTCTTATGCTTTGTTGTTTTGTATGAAGTTTATTTTGGTAGTGAAAAATTAAAAGAAATTGTAGAAGTCATGAGAATGAGCAGCCAGCCTGGTCCTAGGGGTGTAAACTTCTCCCCTTCCTGCGACAGTAGTCACTGTCTCTCATATTTTCTTAGAACTTTTATTGTAAATTTATCCATAAATAGACTTGTGTCTTTGGCTCTGTGCTTTCTAAGGGTGTATTGAAGTTTTTTTTTTTTTTTTTTGCGTGTGTGTTTTTTATTCTGTTTTCTTTCTTGGAAGGAACTGGGTTAGGTCAGGTCTTCTGAGAAGCAGACCTAAGGCAGGATTAAATATGTGTGAACCTTGTTGAGGGAGCAGCCTGCAAGGAAGCTGGGGAGGGAGAGTGTCAGACAGAAAGAAGAGGGTGGGAGGAGGCCTCAGGTGCAGCCTGAGGAAGGCGAGATGGTTGGATGGCATCACTGACTCAATGGACATGAGTTTGAGCAAACTCTGGGAGATGGTGAAGGACAGGGAAGCCTGGCATGCTACAGTCCATGGGGTTGCAAAGAGTCTAAACCAACTGAATGACTGAACAACAATAACAACAACAAGGAAGGCCGAGCTGCCTGGAGGTGCCCACGCAGGGCCTGTGTCTCCCAGGGAAGGTGGGGTGTACATCAGAGTCCCTGCTGTTCTCAGGCCCCTAGATATGCTGTGGATTCTCAACTTCAGCGTGAGTCCCTGAGACACTGCTTTGGGTGGGTGGGTAGACTTTGCTCATGGTCAGGTTTTTCAGAAACTCCCCCTGGGTCATGGTGTAGTTGGCTGTGTTGGGATCCTGGCTACGTGGCCCCTGGCACGTCGGATGGCTGAGTGGGCCTGGGTTGGCTCAGCATAGCACAGGGATGCTGAAGGACCCACCCAGAACACTGGTGGTGGGGGAGCTTTTCCGGGGATCTCATCTGCTGCCCAATCTCCCTCACCCCTCCTTGGGTGTGGCTGCACCCCTCACTCCATCCACCATCTCTCTTGCTTCCCACTCCAAACCCAAAGGCCTTGCTTGGCAAGCCCATGGGCTCTTTATGGATCCACTGGCCCCCTCTGCCTGCCTCGCTCACCCACTTGGTGGGGGGATGCTGTGGTGAATAATGGGAGCCTGTTTGGGGCACCAGACCTTCTCTCCCCTGCCTCAGTGTGCTGGCAGCTTTTGGGAGGTGAGTGTTCTGCCTGCTGCTCTTCGGGAACAATCCACACGGCGCTGTTAGCAGGAAACATCTGCTGAAATGCACGGCAGCTCCCCAGGGAGTGATGAGTGGGCACCCCATTCGTGTGTTTGCGCCGCTGGGGATTTGACTGCCCATCCATCCTCAAGGGCATGGCCCGATGTGTGTGCAGAGGCAGAGAGGACCGGGCTGTTCCTGAGGGGCTGTGCTCTCTCCTTAGAGCATCAGGGAGTGGTCATCGCTCCCCCTCCGCTATCTCTCCTGCACCAGACCCAGGCCTCTGGAACTGGCCCCCAGCCTCGAGAGGAGCCAGCTGCCCTGAGCCTGGGCTCTGCAGGCTTCTCTACTTCTTCCAACCAGCTCCACCTCCGTGGCCGGGCAGCAAGGTGTCCGATAGCCTGGCCTCACCATTGAGGATGGAAAGACTTGGCCTCACAGCCGCCTTGGGACCAGACCTCCTGGCTCCATAGCATCATAAAATGTGCCTTAAAATCCGAGCTGTTTTTGCCTTAGAAACTTGCCTCCAGAGATTAGAAATCTTGGTCGTAGATATTGCTGCAAGCTAATGATGGATTTATTATTCAGCACTGGGATTAGGTGCTAGGCCATTTATGGTTTTTCCTCTGAATTGCTGATGTTTGAATTGGCGGCTTTTGAATCTAATACTTCTGCTCCAAGGTTTGCTGTCAGGCAACTTGTTTATAAATAAAGCAGCTTTTCAAGGAACATCCGCAGATTTAAAGAATAATTAGTATAATGAGTTGCATAGCCAAATGAGGTGCCAGGGAGCACAGTTCTCTGGATGGGTGCATGGAAATCTGGGTTTCTACGTGCTGGGGAGAAGTTAGCATGGTGATGTCCGTATATAGTGTTTCCCTGTGTTCGGGGGTGTTTGAGCATTGAATCCACTTCAAAACAGCCCTGGGTTGGTTTGAACACAGCAGGAGCCTGAGGCTTGTAGAGGTTCAGAGATTTACCCGGAGACCCTACTCATCACACAGGCCACCCTCATGTGCTGTTATGTCCTTGATGCATGCATGCTAAGTCACTTCATTCATGTCTGACTCTTTGCGACTCTATAGACTGTAGCCCGCCAGGCTCCTCTGTCCATGGGATTCTCCAGGCAAGAATACTGGAGTGGTTGCCTTGCCCTCCTCCGGGGATCTTCCCGAACCCAGGGATCGAACTGCATCTCTTACATCTCCTGCATTGGCAGGTGGGTTCTTTACCACTAGCGTCACCTGAGAAGCCCTCTTATGCCTTAGTTTTTACCTAATGTCCTTTTTCTGTCTCAGGATCCCATGCAGGACCCTGCATTGCATTTAGTCATCTTGTCTCCTTAACCTCCTCTGGGCTGGGACAGTTTCCGACTCTCCTTGTTTCTGATGACCTTGATAGTTTTGAGGAGGACTGGCTTGGTATTTCGGAGAAGGCAATGGCACCCTACTCCAGCACTCTTGCCTGGAAAATCCCATGGACGGAGGAGCCTGGTGGGTCGCAGTCCGTGGGGTCGCTAAGAGTCGGAAACGACTGAGCAACTTCACTTTCAATTTTCACTTTCATGCACAGGAGAAGGAAATGGCAACCCACTCCAGGTGTTCTTGCCTGGAGAATCCCAGGGACAGGGGAGTCTGGTGGGCTGCTGTCTATGGGGTCGCATAGAGTCGGACAGGACTGAAGCGACTTAGCAGCAGGCTTGGTATTTTGTAGAATTTCCCTGAATTTCAGCTTATCTGATGTTTTACTTATGGTTAGACTAGATTTGGGGTTTTGGGGAGAAAGACCACAGAGGTGAAGAGCCATTCTCAACCTGTGGCAGAGGTATAGCTGTCACCATGATGGATCACTGCTGACCTTGGCCTTGATCACTGGATGATGTAGTCTTTGCCTGGTTTCTCTTCTGTAAGGGGTTGCCTTTTCCACACTCTGCTCTGGAAAGCAGTCAGATGAACAGTCCACATTAAGGAGTGGGCAGTCATGTTCAACCTCCTTGACAGGAAAATATCTACATGAATTATGTAGAACTTTTCTGTATCAGAGACTTGTCTGTTTTCCCTTACTGATTTATTTATTCAAATTTTATTTGTATCAGTATGGACTCATGAATGTTTATTTTATACTTTGGTTTATAATGCAGTCCTACATTATTTATTTTGCTGCCTAAGTTGTTGAGCTTTGATCATTGGAAGCTCATTTAGTTGGCTCCTGTGTTTCTTTGACATGCCCCCAGGCTTTAGTCTTTTGAGTATTTCCTTACTTTCTGTTACAACAAGATGCTCCAGGCTCAACTTAGATTTTCCCTGCCCAGCCCTGGAATCTACTGTTTCTCCAAGAATCCCTGGTTCCTTTTATTAGAGAATGGTATTTAGAGACCAAGGTCTGTGTGCTGAGAGTGCTTATTGTGATTGAGGTGGCACTGCTTCTAGATAGACCCTCAGGAGATGGACTCAAGAAGCAGAGTGTATATTAACCGTGTACAACTATGTATCTTCCCATTGATTAAAAAAAATTTTTTTTTAATATGGACCTTTTTTTAAGTCTTAATTTAATTTGTTACAATATTGCTTCTGTTTTATGTTTTGGTTCTTTGGTCACAAGGCTTACGGGATCAAATCTGCAACCCCCTGTATTGGAAGGCAAAATCTTAGTCACTGGACCCCCAGGGAAATCCTCATCTCCTTGGTTTTTGAATGTGACCCCATCTGATAGCCAAGCCCTGGATCCAGCCCCCTGATCACTCAGGAGAGCCAGCCCTACATGTTCCAGGGTAGAAAGGAAAAGTTGGACAATTGAGTGTGTAGAGCAGGATGCAACAAAAGACTTAAAAGGGTGAAAAAATATTTTCAAGGTATACAGAAAATACATAGAACATCAACAAGAGGAAAATCTGTGTAATTACCACCCAGCTTAAGAAATAAGATCTACAAATATGATTCAAGCTGCCATAAATGGGCTTCCCAATCATAAGGTAAAACCTGTCAGAGTAAACTTATCGTTTAGTATTTGGGGGCATGT
This sequence comes from Bos javanicus, assembly GCF_032452875.1. Taxonomy (NCBI): domain Eukaryota; kingdom Metazoa; phylum Chordata; class Mammalia; order Artiodactyla; family Bovidae; genus Bos; species Bos javanicus. Next base: position 27,609,947 of record NC_083888.1, read on the forward strand.
GTTAGTATTTTTACTCTGTTTTGCATGGTGTCTAACTCTATAAAAATTATATTTTATGGTGTTCCTGAAACTTGAATTTTCATTAGCTGAGAACTTCTATATGTATTTATAGAAAATACAAAAGTAAAAGTAAAAGTAAAAGCAAAAGTAACTCCTTGTGTTCAGATAGAGAAACTGAGAACTTGCAGCAATGATATGATTTGTTTTCCAACTTTAAGCAGCTAATAAAATCTTTGGGGTTAGCAGACATAAACTTTTAAGTAGAGAATGGATAATAAAATGGATATTAAATGGATAATAAAACAATAAGCTCCTACTGTATAGCACAGAGAATTGTATTCAATATCCAATGATAAACCTTGGTGGAAAAGTATATTGAAAAAGAATGTATGTGTTAGTCACTCAGTCATGTCGAACTCTTTGCGACCCCATGGACTGTAGCCCGCCAGGCTCCTCTCTCCATGGAGCTCTCCAGGCAAGAATACAGGAGTGGGTTGCCATTTCCTTCTCCAGGGGATCTTCCCAACCCAGGGATTGAACCCATATCTCCTGAATTGAAGGCATATTCTTTACTATTTGAGCTACTAGGGAAGCCCTATCTGTATAACCAAATCACTTTGCCATGCAGCAGAAATTAACACAACACTGGAAATCAATTTTTAAAAGTAAGGACTCAATTTTTATTGTCAGAGCCGAAGTTTGTGGTCTTTTTCTAATGCAGATGTTGAGGTTCATTGGGAAAGGGGAGATGAACTAGTCTTATTGGTCACTGCATGACCCCATTACCTCCCTTGGCCTGGATGATTTAACCTCTTCATCAGCCTGGAATCCCAGACCTCATTCAGGTTTTGCAGGCTCCGGAATTTCTGAAGAAAGGAGGACTCACGTAGTTCACATTGCTTCCCGCCAGCATCACATCACTCCCTGCCAGCATCTGTGCCTGCATCCTTCACACTCCTCCTGAGACTGGAAATAACGTATCCGGCTCTGAGCCACCCCCTCTCTGTTTTGGTGCCAGATGCCATCCCTGGAACTCCCCCTGCCCCCCAGCTCTGCTTTCTGCTCTCCACTGGATCGTCTTCTGCACGTGCACACACTGCTTTATCACCCATTTGAGAAAAGAGGCTTATCTCCTGCTCCCACTTCTTCCTGCTTCTGTCCTATTTTCCTGCTTTGTTTTCCTGGAGAATTCTGGGAGGAGTCATCTCCACTGGCTTTTCCCAGTTCCTCCCCTCCCTTTCTCTCTGAAACCTGCCCCAGTCAACATTCCTAGCTCTGCTGACGCCTCTACAAACTCTGATGAAACTGCCCATCACAGTCACTAAGGACCTCCTAGTCCTCCTCTCCCTAGACTTGTCGCACGTTTGTCCTTTCCCTCCCCTGGGAACTGCTTCTTCCCTTGGCTTCCAGAGCGCCATCTGCCCAGGATTTTCTTCCCACTTGACTCAGTCCCTCTGCTGACCTCTGAGTGCTGGAGGGTCCTGACATCCACCTGTGGACCTCTCCTCTGCTTGATCCATATTTACACCCTATTGACCTCACCCAGTCCTGTGGTGCTAAACCCATCATATGCTGAAAAATTCCAAACTCATATATTCCTTCTGACTTCTCTCCTGAACACTAGACTTGTCTGTCATCTCCCTGTGAGGTCCAAGGAACCTCACACAACAGGTGCCAACTTGTTCCCCGATGTCCCACCCAACCTCCATCTCTCATCATAGTAAATGGCAGCTCCATCCTTCCAGGTGCCTGGACCATAACCTTGAAGTCAGCCTTGTCTCCTGTCTTCCTTTCAAATCCTACATCTCATCTGTTCCGGAATCCCTTCCCTGGTCACCACCCACACTGCCCCGTCATCTCCTCATTAGATTGGCTTCTCATGTCCACGCTTCCCCTTTCTACCTTGACTGACACCTTTCCACCCAGGTCTATGTCCATATGGTAGCTGGGTTACTGCTATTTAAAAAAAAATTTTATTGAAGTATAGTTGATATACAATGCTGTATTGGTTTCAAGTGTATAGCAAAGTGATTCAGTTACACATATACACGTATTCATTCTTTTTAAAGATTCTTTTCCCATATTTATCACAGAATATCAAGTATAATTCCCTGTGTTATACAGTAGGTCCTTGTTTGTTATCTATTTTATGCATAGCAGTGTGTATATATTAGTCCCAAACTTCTAATTTATCCCTTGCTACCACGTTTCCCCTTTGGTAACTATAAGTTTGTCTTATATGTCTGTGAGTCTGTTTCTGTTTTGCAAATAAGTTCATTTGTATCATTTTTAAAAAATTAGATTCCACATATGAGTGATATCATATGATATCTGTCTCTTTCTGACTTACTTCACTTAGTATGATAATCTCTGTCTCCATCCTTTTATTTTTTGCAAAATTTTACTGGAGTATAGTTGATTTACAATGATTGCTTTAAAACTTAATTTAGATCATGCCACTTCATTTTAGAACCCTCCAGTGCCCTGCCCCCCTTGCCTTGGTCTTATTGAGTAAAGCCAGAGGCCCCTCCCCACCTGTTTCTTACCTGACTTTACTTCCTAAAACTCTTTCCTATGGAACATACCTGTCAACATCATCACCTGCTTCACATGTTGATCCACACATACGCTGTCCATAATGCTGTTGCAGATGGCCCGCTTAGAACTGATTTGAGTCGTGGCCCCACGAGGAGCAAAATCAGGCAACTTTCTGCCACACCTGCCCACCATGACCTCTGGACCCCAGGACCTTGCCAAGTCTAGATTGCTTGACCTCTCTGGGTTTGTACCAGGAAAGGGTCTCATTCTGGCTTCAGGATGGTATGCTGAGCTTGGTTTTCTCCAGACAGATAGGCCATAGGCACAGCCACCCACCACCAACCCCTGTCACCAATGGTTGATGTGGTCCCCAGGCCTTCCTCACGCTGTCCTTCTCTGTGAATGTTTGTTGCATTGACCAGAACATAGACTTGTAAGTCTTTCTCAGACCTTTTAATTTTATTATTCTTTAAAAATGTTTAAAATTTATTAATTTTTGGTTGCTGTGAGTCTTTGTTGCTGTACACAGGCTTTCTCTAGTTGTGGTGAGTGGGGACTACTGTCCAGTTGGGGTGTGTGGGCTTCTCATTGTGGTGACTTCTCTTGTTGCAGAACAGGGGCTCTAGGGCACTCAGGCTTCAGTAGTTGCGGCTCGCAGGCTCAGTTGGTGCACAGCATGGGGGATCTTCCTGGACCAGGGATCAAATCCATGTCCCCTGCATTGACAGGTGGATTCTTAACCCTTGGACCACCAGTGAAGTCCAGACAGTTTGATTTTAAATCACAGAAAAAAAGATATTTTACATCACTACTCAAGACACACACATATATATATATTATAAATCTCAAACAGAAGTTCCAGGAAGCAATTTTTACCCTAATTTGAGGTGGTGCATTCTGTATAGTATTTTTGTTGTTGTTGTTTAGTCACTCAGTTGTGTCTGACTCTTTGTAACCCCATGGACTTCTGCACGCCAGGCTTCCCTGTCCTTCACTATCTCTCAAGAGTTTACTCAAAGTCATGTCCATTGAATCAGCGATGCCATCCAACCATCTCATCCTCTGTTGCTCCCTTCTCCTCCTGCCCTCAGTCTTTCCAAGCATCAGGGTCTTTTCCAATGAGTCAGTTCTTTGCATCACATAGCCAAAGTAATGGAGCTTCAGCTTCAGCATTAGTCCTTTCAGTGAATATTCAGGGTAGATTTGCTTTAGGATTGACTGGGTTGATCTCCTTGCTGTCCAAGGGACTCTTGAGTCTTCTCCAGCCCTGCAATTCGAAAGCATCAATTCTTCAGCACTCAGCCTTCTTTATAGTATTCTACTTTGTTTTTAAAATTCTGTTTGTTGCCCAATCAGGGTCTGCTTGTGAGTCCCCAGTAATGGGTAAGCCACAGCTCTCTACAACATGCATGACATCTTACGGGTGAGAAGCCTGGGCCATAGATGGTTACAGGTCTAGCCAAGGTTGCATCAGTTAACTCGCCAAAGGGCCAAGATGAGCACTCAGTCCTCTGATTCCCATCCTGTGGCTTTTTTTTAAAGCTCTCATAATTAATTTTAATGATTGTACCATTGTGGCTTATTTACATTACCCCAGGAGGAACATCACCTCTATTAGAGAAATTTTATTCTGGCTGCCCACCTGCTCTATTCACAGAAATGCATCTTTTGTGGGATTTCTTCTGGGTAATTAAGAAGGTCTGAGAAGCCAGTTTTACAGTCACTGATTTAACTGTAGATAACAATGAAGTTAAATAAAGAAGCTGGTTCTATTTTCAGGGGCCTAAGAATGATCTGAATTAGAAGAGGTATTCAGCAAAGCACCCCCAGGTACCTGGGGAAGGGCGCTTGTCCTTGAGTGACTCTGGGCCAGCTCCCACGTGGCGCCCCAAGGGTGGGGGCCTGGTGGGCACGGGTCACATTCCTGTTCCGCTCGGCATTCTTGGGACAGAACCTTGTGAGTGCTAGTTCTGTCTGTTGGTGACTTGCGTGTTGACAAGACCCAGGGCTTCTGTGCACATCAGGATTGGAAACGTAACACAGTCAGTCTCCCAACAGTGCTGGGCAAGTGGGTGATTTCTCTGAGCTTTGGATCATTCTGTGCCCCTGGGCTACTGGTTTTGGGTCCAAGACATTAGGCACGAGATAGGTCTGTGTAAATGAAGGAAAATGGAAGTATTGTACCTCAAAACTCTACATAGATTACTTAGTAAATGGTAAGTTAACAACAAATAAAGTAAAAGTTTATTAAGCATCTGAATGTTTATTCAATGTATTGTTACAACAATATTTATTTGTGAAAGTGTTAGTCACTCAGTGATGTCTGACTTTTTGCAACGCCATGGACTGTAGTCCACCAGGCTCCTCTGTCCGTGAAATTCTCCAGGTGAGAATACTGAAGTGGGTAGCCATTTCCTTCTCCAAGGGGTCTATCTTCCTGACCCAGGGATGGAACCCAGGTCTCCTGCACTGTATGCAAGTTCCTTACCATCTGAGCCACCAGGGAAGCCCACATTTATTTGTGGTATTTGTGATTTGGTTTATGTGTATAAAAATTGTAAATAGAAGGGTTTACATTTCATTTGAATTCTTCTGACATTGTAAACTTACTTTTTATAAGGTGGGTTATTTGAGTGTTTATGGCATCTGACTTATAGGGAAAAAAAATCTACAAAAAAATACAAAAAAAAATGCAGTATGGTAGAGTCAAGCCAAACCTTTCACATGTATAGGAGTTGGGGAGTCAGGGCACCTCTAAAGCAAGCCTGGCTGGAGAGGACCAAGATGCAAACACCATTCTTACAAGATAAAGATGTGAGGGGGAGGAGGAGTCACATTGAGAAGTGATTCATTTGCTTATGGCTGGATTCAGCCAGCATTCCTTTAAATACCAAATCCCCATGTACGTTTAAAAATACCCAGCTGGCTCAGAAACACTGTGCTGAGTGAAAGATGCCAGATACAAAAGGACACATATTGTACAGTTCCATTTATATGATTCTTCCAGAAAAGGCCTAATTATAGGGAGAGAGAGCAGATTCGTGGTTGCCCAGGGTTGGGGATGGAAGTGGGGATTGGCTGGGAGGGCAGTGTTGCTTGGGGGTGATGGAGATGTTCTAAGACTGCATTGTGGCACTGGCTGAGCATCTGAATGCATTCACTGAAAATCCTCACTGCTTATAATGGGTGAATTGTGTGGTATGTAAATTATACCTCCATGAAGCTGTAGAAAAACATGCATTTCAGCACCATGGAAATTCATGGGGGTCTTCTCAGAGGAAGTAGGCTCTGAGCTGGATGTGAAGGATGGAGTGCCTTTGGTTAAGGAGGGACCACCTTGGAGGGACCACCCTGGAGGGGCTTCCGCCCTGGAGGGGATTCCAGCTGGAGGGAATTCCAGCTGGAGGGAGTTCCAACTGGAGGAACCCCGTCCTAGGGGAGGGGTGGGTCCTAGGGGAGGGGTGGGTGGGTGGCTGAGATGGAAGGAAGGAGATTGTTGCAGGTGAGAACATAAGGACTCTGAAGGAATACTCACTAATTCTCAACCCTGGTTGCCCATTCCTGCCTCTTGGAGAACATTTCTAATACACAGATGCCTGTGACCCATTCCTGAAGACTTGAATAGAATTAGTCTTGGGTAGATCTCAGACATAAGTTTTTATTTTATTCTTTAATGTTTTTTATTGTGGTAAAAGTCACATAATATAAAACATACTATTTTAACCATATTTAGCTGTACAGCTCAGTGGCACTAAGTACATTCGTGTTGCTATGCAACTCTCACCATCGTCCATCTCCTGAATTTTCCACCTTCCTGAACTAAAACTCTATGCTCATTAAACACTAACTCCCCCTTCTCCCCACCACCTGCTCCCCTCTGCCCCTGACATCTATCACTGTACTTTCTGACTCTATGAATTTGACTATTCTAGGTATCTCATATAAGTGGAATCAAACAGTATTCATCTGTACCTACTATATATTGGAATGTATTTTTAAGGTTGACTTAATGTATTTTGGGGGGCTCCAAAATCACTGCAGATGGTGACTGCAGCCATGAAATTAAAAGACGCTTACTCCTTGGAAGGAAAGTTATGACCAACCTAGATAGCATATTGAAAAGCAGAGACATTACTTTGCCAACAAAGGTCCATCTAGTCAAGGCTATGGTTTTTCCTGTGGTCATGTATGTATGTGAGAGTTGGACTGTGAAGAAAGCTGAGTGCCAAAGAATTGATGCTTTTGAACTGTGGTGTTGGAGAAGACTCTTGAGAGTCCCTTGGACTGCAAGGAGATCCAACCAGCCCATTCTAAAGGAGATCAGTCCTGGGTGTTCTTTGGAAGGACTGATGCTAAAGCTGAAACTCCAGTACTTTTGCCACCTCATGTGAAGAGTTGACTGATTGGAAAAGACTCTGATGCTGGGAGGGATTGGGGGCAGGAGGAGAAGGGGACGACAGAGGATGAGATGGCTGGATGACATCACTGACTCGATGGACATGAGTTTGAGTGAACTCCAGGAATTGGTGATGGACAGGGAGGCCTGGCGTGCTGCAATTCACGGGGTTGCAAAGAGTCAGACACGACTGAGCAACTGAACTGAACTGAACTGAATATGTGTTTGGGCTAGCCAGGTGGCTCAATGGTAAAGAATCCACCTGCCAAGCAGGAGATGCAGGTAATGCAGGTTTGATCCCTGGGTTGGGAAGATCCCCTGGAGAAGGAAATGGCAACCCACTCCAGTATTCTTGCCTGGAGAATTCTGTGGGCAGAGGAGCCTAGTGGGCTACAGTCCATGGGGTCACAAAAGAATCAGATGACTGAGCTACTAAACAACAACAATGTATGTCCTGCAAACAGATGGTACTTTCTTTTTTTCTTCCCCTTGTCCTATACAGCAGGCTCTCATTGGCTATTTTACATAAAGGTCAATCCCAAGCTCCCAATATTCCACCCTTTTCTATCCAAGTTCCCTGTCGAGTGGGACAAGACGTTTACAAAAGCATAAGTAAATGCTGGTCACTTGAGAGGATGTGGCTGACAAGAGACCCAAGAACTGACCTGGGGCAACTGCCCAGCTCCATACCCTCCCCACCGTTCCCACCTAGGAGCTGTTTCAAGGACACAGCCTTGAGATGGTGATTTCTGTTGAGACCATCTGGTCCATCCCTGGAGAAGGGATAGGCTACCCACTCCAGTATTCTTGGGCTTCCCTGGTGGCTCAGATGGTAAAGAATCTGTCTGCAATGTGGGAGACCTGGGTTCAATCCCTAGGTTGGGAAGACCCCCTGGAGAAGGGAAAGGCTACCCACTCCAGTATTCTGGCCTGGAGAATTCCACGGACTGTGTAGTCCATGGGCTCACAAAGAGTCAGACAAGACTAAATGACTTTCTTTCCCCTAGATGTTAATTTTTTAAAAGTTTTAAAAAATGAAATGATATTCTGATTGTCACTTCTTTTTTCCACTTATCCACTGGAATGCTTCTGTGGACGCTTTCTGCATCTCCTGTAGGGTTTCCCAGGGCAACATTTCACAGAGGAAAGGCAGGCAAACACGTCCTTATTTTACTTCACTTACCTCATCAATTTCAAAGATGAATGTGTTTCCCATGATCCTCCAGTATGATTTTTAAAATTTAAACCCTCATTGTGAACTCAGGGGCTTGAACATACTTGATAGATTTCAAACTGTTGTAGTCATGATCCTCGTTGAAGTTCAAGTGGTCCTACCTTTGGCCAGTGGGAGTGTCTTCAGCTTGGACCTGGAGACCTCTGGACATACCCACCTTGGGGTTCCCACCCCCTCATGCCTCTTTCCTGAGACCCATTTCTTCCATCTCCTGGCTGACATGACAATGATTAGTTCATAGCCTCGGGAGCTCCCAAGGTATAAGGGGAAACCAGCCTCCCCTCCCACACAAGAAGTGCAGGGAGAGACTAAGAAAGAGGCAAACACTCCAGGTGTGCAGGAGGCAGGTTTAATGACAAGGGAATTGACACAGGAGGCTTGTCCTGGGCGGCCTAAAATCAGTAGATCTCCATACTCGCCCACCAAATCCTTCAAGTTTGTATGGGGGCCCTCGAGGAGTTCAGTCAGGGGTACGGACCAGATGGTCTCAACAGAAACCACCATTTCAAGGCTGCGTCCTTGAAACAGCTCCCAGGTGGGAACAGTGGGGAGGGGTACGGAGCTGGGTGGTTGCCCCAGGTCAGTTCTTGGGTCTCTTGGCGGCCACATCTTCTCAGTGTCCTCCTCCAGGATTTACTTATGCTTTAGTAAACATTGCGTCCCACAGGGTAGTGAACTTGGATAACTGCCATTTTCACAGTCAGCCTCGATATATAGACTAAGGTACACGTATGTCTGGAGAGTAAGTTCATCACCGTTCAGGGAAGTTCAGAATCATTCAAGCTGCTCTCTTGAACAGGCTCCTTCTGTGGGACTACATATCCCTGCATTTAAATGGTAGATTTGGAGACTTACCTGCTGGTCCGCTGGCTAAGACTCCATTTTCCCAATGCAAGGGGCCCGGGTTCAATCCCTGGTCAGGGAACTAGATCCTATATGCCGCAACTAAGACCCAGCCTGGCCAAATAAATAAATAAAAATAAATATTAAAATAAAATAGTAGATTTAGAAATAAACAATGAGGAAAATTCCAGAAGGTTACCAGAAGGGTAGCATTAGTGATTGGTTAGGATGCTAGAGGGTGGCTATTAACATGGATATTTTACCTTAAATGGTGTCAGGGAACTGGCCAGCTTAGCTCCAGAGGCTCATTCCAACAGTTGCTATGGGGCTTGGTCAGTTCCAGAGATTTTTGTCCTGTGACCCTGGTGAAAGTGGAAGTGTTAGTCGCTCAGTCGTGTCTGACTCTTTGCAACCCCATGGACTGTAGCCTGCTAGGCTCCTCTGTCCATGGGGTTCTCCAGGCACGGGGATCTTCCTGACCCAGGGATCGAACCCAGTCTCCTGCACTGCAGGTAGGTTCTTTACCATCTGAGCCACCAGGGAAGCCCTTGATACAGGGCTTCACAGAATGTCCATGAAGCAGAAACCACATGGGGCAGGAGGCATGGAGAGAAATATGCTGTTTCCAGAGGCCAGGCAGCCACTCTCCACCCCAGACACACCATGGAGACATGTGAAATATGCCCTCAGCATACCAGACTCTATAACTTTCTGTGGCCCAAGCACTGTAGCCTATCAGGCTCCTCTGTCCACAGGATTCTCCAGGCAAGAATACTGGAGTGGGTTGCCATTTTCTCCTCCAGGGAATCTTCCCAACCCAGGGATGGAACATGCATCTCTTTCGTCTCCTGCATTGCAGGCATTCTTTACCACTAGTGCCACCTGGGAAGCCCTTGTTCCCAGAATATGTGAAACGTTTATGAAGGTTGATGTGGATTCCTCTACAAAGAGAGCCTTCATAGGTTCCATAACATGGAATGGTACAAACAACATTTTGTCACCACAAAGCAGTGAAACTCACTGTTAATATACGATAGAGAACACAAAGCCCCTTCGGCCTGGGAAATTAGAGGATTAAAGTCTATTCAATACGTTCCTGTGTGAAAGGAAATACATAAAACCAAACTGCATAATTTCTAGAATATGATGATAATGAAAATAAATACATCCATCTAGGGGATGTTGATACAGCTGTAGTTATGGCCTTGAAATAAAAAATAAATGAATGAATGAATTCAACATCCAACTCAAAATGTTGAATAAGACAACCCAGTAAACTGGCTGAGAGCAAACTGAAGAAACGAGATCAGAGGCAGAAATGCGTGAATTAGAACAGAGAAAAGTAACAGAACTGATAAATATATGAATCCCGAGACTTCCCTGGTAGCCCAGTGGTTGATTTTGCGTTCCAGTACAGTGGATGAGAGTTCGATCCCTGGTCAGGGAGCTAATACTCTACATGCTTCGGGGCCAAAAAAAACAAAACATAAAACAAGGCAACATTGTAATAAATTCAATAAAGACTTTAAAAATGGTCCACATTAAAAAACTTATTAAAAAACATATGAATCCTGATTCTTAGGAGAAAAATCAGGTGGGCAAACCACTATCTAACCTAATTATGAGAGAGAGAGAGGGAGAATCCAAAGACACAAAATAAAACATGACAATGGGGAAATAACCAACAAAACAGAGCTTGTTAGAAAAACTATTACAAGCTCCTTTTACATTGCTGTGCAAATAAATGTGCACCTGGATTTAAAAAGGGGGTACTTTCCTAGGAAAATGTAATTACCCAAACTGACCCCAGTGGATAAATAAAGTGTAAACAAACCAATTTCCATGGAAACAAATAGAAAAATCTCCAAACCTCTATAGCTTCACAGGAGAATCCCATCAAATCTTTAAAGAATGCATACTCTCAATGCTACTTAAATTACTGTGGAGAAGGCAATGGCACCCCACTCCAGTACTCTTGCCTGGAAAATCCCATGGATGGAGGAGCCTGGAAGGCTGCAGTCCATGGGGTCACTGAGGGTCAGACACGACTTCACTTTCACTTTTCACTTTCATGCATTGGAGAAGGAAATGGCACCCCACTCCAGTATTTTTGCTTGGAGAATCCCAGGGACGGGGGACCCTGGTGGGCTGCCGTCTATGAGGTCGCACAGAGTCGGACATGACTGAAGCGACTTAGCAGCAGCAGCAGTAGCAGCATAGAAAAAGATAGAAACATCAAGATTATTCAATAAAAGAAACCTACATGCCAATCTCACTGAGGAAGAGTTATGGAAAATTCCTAAAGTGTTAGTAAGGAGAACGTTTTAAAAAATGGTCCAGTGGTTGAGACTCCATGTTTCCATTGCAGGGGTTGCAGGTTCAATCCCTGGTTGAGGAACTAAGATCTCACACACCGTGCGGTGCAGCCAAAAAGTAAAACGAAACAAAAAGCCGTCTTGGGACAGCCGATGGCTGAACTGGTTTCTCTTTTACCTTCATGCTGTTGCCACATTCACAGCACTTCTGATACCAGATGTGTGCAGTATCCCCACACCGAACCACCCTGTGCTACTCCAGCTGGGTGTCCTACAATTTAATTCTGTTCTGGCACCATCTACTTGAGGGCATCAGATCCCACGGGGTGAGGGCTCAGTCCTACAAGACTGCTCCTACTCCACTTTAGACACCAGCTCCAAGTCCAGGTTGTCACTTGTGCTTCTGACTGATGGGCTATAAATAAATGTGAGGTTCCCATGGTCCCCTTCTTGAGTTTAATTAATTTACTAGAACCGCTCACAGAACTCAGGGGAATACTTCCTTAGGTTTACCAGTGTATTAAAGGATATGATGTAGGATGCAGATGAGTCGCCTGATGAAGGGATGCATAGGGTGAGGTATGAGGGGTCCTGAGTGCAGGAGCTTCCTTTCTTGTAGAGGCGGTACATCACCCTCCTGGTACATGGATGCTCTTTGAACCCCCCCGTTTGAGATTTTTATGGAGTCTTCCTCATGGAGTATTTTTCTAAAAAGGTCTTGCTTTTTTAAAATATTAGATTGATTCCTTCGTGTCTATTTTTGGCTACCATCCAGGAGATGTCTCTTTGAAAATGACCCTTTGTGATAGCTGAGTTTGTGTCTTAATCTCTTGCTGGGTTGTTTGTAGAATCTTTTGGATTTTCTCTGTGGACAGCGTGTCCCCTGCAAATAATGTCAGCTGGACCTTGTCGATTCCAACCATCATCCTTTGATTACTTTTTGTTTTCTGATTTCTTTGCCGAGGGATGACAGGACAGCTTCAGTGCAGAGGCATCCATGCTCTGAGTTCTTGTCCTGTTCCTTCCTGTGGGATATCCTGTGGTCTCCCAGACAGTAGGATGTTGACTACAGGTTTGCAGTAGATGCCCAGTGTCTGTTAAGCATCCCTCTTTGATCCATTCACAGGGCCCCCTCCCTTTAGTTATGAGCCCTGTTGAATTTTATTAAGTGATTCTTCCACATCAACTGAGATAATCTGTTCATATGCTGACAAACGATTGCATTAATAGCTATTCTATTATGACACCAACTTGACATCCCTGGGATATACCCATACTTCATCGTGATGTGTTTGCTTAGAAACTGCTGGGTACATTTGGTTAATGTGTTGTTTAGGGTTTCTGCATCTGTTTAGAAGTGAGTTTGGCTATTGTTTACCATTCTCATTCTTTCTTTGGCTTTAGTTGTTGTTGTTTAGTCGCTAAGTTGTGTCTAACTGTTTGCAACTCCATGGACGGTAGCCCACCAGGCTCCTCTGTCCATGGGATTTCCTAGACAAGAAAACTGCAGCGGGTTGCCATTTCCTTCTCCAGGGGATCATCCCAATTGAGGGATCGAACCCATGTCAATCCCTGCATTGGTAGGTGGGTTCTTTACCACTGAGCCACCTGGGAAGCCCAGCATTTCTGTTAGCGTACCCCGTCTCCGGGGCTGGATGAACTACTGGTGGGTGGGGTGGTGCTGTCCAGCTTCATGCTGCCTCCTGCCCTGGCTCTTTAGGACCTACCATGGCCGAGCTTTAGGTGACCATGGCAAGCAATTCTGGGGACATCACGTCCTTTGAACCCAAAGGGGCTCTGACTGGCTGGGAGACCCTGACTGGTTGAGGTCAGGCATCCTGGTCCCCAGTGGCCGAGTATGGCTGTCTGGGCCCTGCCCTGAAAGATGAGGACAGAGCATCACCGGGGCGGGGCTTCTGCCTCACCTGCACCACCTCTGGTGCTGTTGGAGAGCCCCGATGTTGCACATGGTCCCCCTCACTGTTTGCATTTTTCATCCCGTGCTTTTCCTCCTCTTGTCCTCAGGGGCCAGCTGGAGAGCGTGAGTGATGAGAGCAAACACAAATGATCCAAATTCTCAGGGGTCATTTTCCTGACATGTCAGGGTCAAAAGGAGAACATTAAAAGCATAGCTTAACCTCTTCTGTCACCTCAACTGAGTGTTTTCTCGAAAGAGGAAAGCAAGCTCGGAATATTTGAGGCATTACTGTAGCTTCCACTGTCACTTGATGACCGGAAAAGTGGTTGTTTCAATTTAAATGGATTTGGACATAGTTCTTTGAATGAGCAAATTGAGGAAGAGAGCATGTGTGAGATTTTAAATTTAAGCCCTTAAATATTAGGGTTAAAATAAATGGTGTTGGGACTTCTGTGGTGGTCCAGTGGTTAAGACTCCGAGTTCCCAATCCAGGGCGCCCAGGTTCAATCTCTGATAGGGAACTAGATCCCACACACTGCAGCTAGGATGTGGTGCAACCAAATTAATTAATGAGTTAAATAATAAAAATAAAATAAGTGGTCTCGAGTAGTTCTGTGGTGGTCCTTCAAGGACAGAATGGGTCTGCTGGACATGAGTGGTCTGGCTGCTTTAACTGGACCAGTTGATTTTGACCAGCTCACCCATGCCTAAGAAGTGAAGTGTCCTTCTATCTAGGACCTACAGGGGAGAGAGAGTGTGTTGATGATCAGATCCTGGCTTCTGGCAGCCCTGTCCTTCTCTGATGGCTGAGAGGCGTGGGGAGAGCAGGTGAGGGGGTGGGCCACCCCTAGTGCTGCCGACACCCCTGATCCTTCATTCTCACTGGGGCAATCTCTCAGGCTCAGGCTCATACTCTCTTAGCTAAAAACATCTCCCTATTTTAATATGTTAATAGAGCACATCCTTAGCCCCTTCCTCCCCTGCCCAGTCGCGACTTCCCGTGACTCTCCACCACTTCTAGGGGGCTTTCATAAGTTCATTATGTCCCCAGAGTGGGCTTCCCTAGTGGCTCAGATGGTAAAGAATCTGCCTACAATGTAGGAGACCTAGGTTCGATCCCTGGGTTGGGAAGATCCCTTGGAGAAGGGAAAGGCTACCCACTCCAGTATTCTGGCCTGGGGAATCCCATGGGCAGAAGAGCCTGGTGGACTACAGTCCATGCAATCACAAAGAGTTGGAGATGAGCAACTAACACTTATGTCCCCAGAAGAGACCCCTTTCCTTAGTCACCTAAAAGGAAGAAGGGTGCGCCTGTCGTGGTTGCCTGTCATTTACAATTCAACATTTGCAATTATTAACTTAATTCAAGTCTTTGGTATTAAATTTTTATTATAAAGCATTCGGCGTTCAAAAAGGTAAAAAGAATAATGTGATAAACACCTGTATACCCACAACCTACTTAACTTAAGATGGAAAGTATTACTGTATCGATTATCTGTTTCCATGCCAACATGTAGTGGTATAAAAGAATAAACATTTGTTATCTTCACTATGTATAAAGCAGTTACCTGATGAGAACCTACCGTAGAGCTCAGGGAACTCTACTGAGTGCTGTATGGTGACCTAAATGGGAAGGAAATCCAAAAAAGAGGGGATGACCTAGAGGGGTGGGATGAGGGGGTGGGAGGGAGGCTATAGAGGAAGGGGATATATGTATACATGTAGTTGATTCATGTTGCTGTATGGCAGAAACCAACACAACATTGTACAGCCATTATCCTCCAATTAAAAATAAATTTAAAACAAGCAAAACAGAGGGGATATATGTATACATATAGCTGGTTCACTTTGCCGTACAGTAGAAGCTAACACAATGTTGTAAAGCAACTATACTCCAGTAAAAATTAATTTCAAAAAAGAAGGAACCCAGGTCCTGCACACACTCTGTTCATTATCAGCAACTCTGCCCTTGAAACATTGCTATAAAACTCCTCACCAGATCCTCCCCGGGTTGGGACACACAGTTTTGAGGGCATGAACCTGCTGTGTCCCCTTTTGCCTGGCAAAGCAGTAAAGTGATTCTTTTCTACATCAACCCCCTTCTCCTCCCACCGATTTACTATCTTCTACATAGAGTTTGTGTGTCAGGGATCTGGGAGCAGTTCAAACCCGGGGCTCAGGTCCCTGGGCTTAGGGTCAAGATCAAGATGTGGGCTGTGGCTGCAGTCTTTGGAGGATCCATGTGGCTGTTGGCAGGAGCCTCAGTCTGTGGTGCTGCGTGGATGACCTCACAGCTTAAGATGGAAAGTATTAATGGTGACCGGTTTTCCCCTGAGTGAGTGATAAAGAATAGTGCATGCCTTTCAGGACCTGTTCACTAGAGACAGCCCAGGGAAGGTGAAGTGGGACCCACCTTTTGAGGGGATTGTGCAAGAACTTGTGGAATGTTTGAATCCACCACAATGAGCTGTGCAACTAGAGCCCCTCCCTGCTGGCACCCTCTTATCCCCACATAGAGGTAACTGCTATGAGAGTTAGATGTTTACACTCACTGCGTTTGTCAGCGCAGCCATGCCTGTGAGTTTTCCCGTCTTGAAGTATGATGTAACTGATATCGAAGTGTGTGTTTTTTTCTGTAGCTTGCCTTTTCTGCTACATCTTATGTGTGTGAGATTCATCCCTGGGAATCCCTTGTAGCTGTCGTTTCGGACCTTCTCAATGGTGCATGGGGTTTCATACGCCACGTAGGAACAGTCTGTTCTCCATTGGTGGATGTTCAGGTGCTTCCCAGGTTCTTGCTGTTACAGACAAGGCTGTTAGGAATACCCAGTGTGTCTCTACATGACCATGAGCCAGATTTGCCTAGAATATATAGCGAGGCTGGTAATTGTTGCAGGAGACAGTACATGAGCCTTCCTATTTTCCGAAAGCAGCAAAATTTGTTTTCTGAAGAGTGTCTCCTGTTGAGCAGTCCGGCCAGTTTTGCATGTGTGTGTGTGCGTCCTGCTTGTCCTAGTCCTTGACAACACTTACTATTGTTAGATGTTCTTAATTTTTGTCAGTCTGGTGGGGAAAGTGGTATCTCTAAAGGGTCTTAGTTTACATTTCTCTGCCTGCCAGTGAGGTTAAACATCTTTTCATATATTTATGTGAAATTATATATATATATGTTTCGTGTATTTTTATTGTGTGAATTACTGATTCATGTCATTTACTCATTTTCTAAATTCTTTTAAAAATATTTGCTTGTGTTGGGTCTTAGTTGCAGGACATGTGCTCTTCGTTGTGGCACTCAGGCCACTTTCTAGTTGTGGCATGTGGGCTCTAGAGCACGTGGGCTCAGTCGTTGCCTCTCACAGGCTTAGCTGCCCTGTGGCATATGGGATCTTAGTTCCCCGACCAGGGATCAGACCTGGGTCTGCTGCATTGGAAGGCAGATTCATAACCATTGGACCACCAAGGAAGTCCCCATTTTTGGATTCTTACATGATCCTTCTTTGGGTTTATGTATTATAAATGTCTTCCCCTTTTCTTCTGCTGACATAATGTGGGAGCTAAGACCATGGACTTGGGGGCTAAGTGCCGGGGTTAAACCCCAGCCCCAGCACTTCCTGTGTGACCTCAATCATTTTTATGAGCCTCAGTTTCCCCCCCTGTAAAATGGGGCTGATGATCATGTTCACTACCTTGCAGTGGTGCTGGGAGGATTAAAAGGTCCCCACCTGTGAAGCATGAGTGCCTGTCCTGGTGAGCACAGGCTGGATGGAATAACCCTTGCTGCGCCAGGCCCTGCAGACCATGTGGACATCCCAGCATCTTACCCAGAGCCCTCCAGAGTGCTGTGTCCTCCTCTGATATGATTGGGGCAGTGCTTGTCTCTGACTCCTGGCATCTGGATGACCCCCCACCCCCACCCACCCAGCATCCTTGAGCTGCCTGAATAGAAAATGAAATCCCAGCATCCCTCCAGGGGACTGCTGTCAGGGGATTGGAAGGCATCAAGCGCCTTGCAGCAAAAATAGAAGCCTCTTTTGCTTAGGAAGGAATAGTAGTGAGGACGGCCAGGTTGACACAGTCTGGGAGGGCTCGTTTCAATCCCCTGCTCCCACCCTACGTCAGCCAGCCAGGGTCTGTACAGACCTGGTGGACTGCTTTTTGCCTTGGCACTGAGTTCTGGTCTTTTATATCTTAGTGTCCAATTGTCCTTTCCTTCCCCAAAGCCAGGCAAGGAGTCCATGACGCAGGACTGGTTTAATATCAAGCATCACTAGGGAAACGTGTCAGGATTACAGAGTTGTAAACACCCCTACCATGAAGAGCAGGGGTAGCTTTGCTTCAGTCCTCTGGTTGCGATCTACTGCTTAAGGTCAACTTTATGGAAGATGAGGGTGCTATCGGGTCAGGACATGTTGATTCAGCCCCAGTGTTAACCAGTTAGCTCGAGACTGTATAAGGAGCTCCCAGGTTTATTTAGTAGAACCCTGAGGGAGAATTTTACATAAAGCAAACATAGAGAAAGAGATACTGAACATCAGAGCCAGTTTGGGTTTGCAGCAGATTTCTGGAGTTTGACACAAATAGAACCACCACACATCTTTGCTGCCAACTCTGCCTTCAGGGTGGTCTCTCAGGCCCCAGGAGGGGAAACAAAGAGCCCCCTTGAGAGAAGAGTCCCTTCTCAGTAAACTCATCACATAGAAAGTCTCCATGTTGGAATCCGGAGCAGGAAGTGAGGAATCTGGGGACAGAATGTTAGCATCCGTGATGCCTGCCACCTCCAGGCTTTGAAAACTAAACTTTCAAGAGTGGAGGGTGTGACTATTTTAATGGTATTGATTTGTGTGTTATCCTTAATTCAGTATTTTAGGAGGGTGTTTAGAAGCCACCTTCTCAAACAAAACAATTGCTTTTCAAACTTGGAGACCACTGAAGTTGGATTTCAAAGCCATTCTCTTCCCCAGACATTTGTACAAATGAGAATCTTAAGGTTTGAACTTTGATTCTAAAGACACAACTTCTTGCCCAGAAGGAGCAAAATAATACCTGTGGATGTTTATATCAATAAATAGAATTATTATTTGAAAACTTTCCCTTGCATCTCGCTAGAGGACAGTTTAAGATTTTTACTTGTGAACATCCCATTGGTGCCCATCCATGGAGCATCTCAACTTTACCATCACTCCCTTCCAGCCCTGAGTCCTCTTCGTACAATGACCTGGGCTGTGTCCCCTGCGTCCATCTGGCTTAGAGGACCTGGAGCCCCTCTCTGAGGTCGTCCCCTATTTCCCCACAGTCACTAGTCTGTGGCTGGTTCTTGGGACCCCAGTTCTTTCCCTGCCCTGTTATGAGACTGCTGTCCTCGACTGACACTGCCCCCAGGAAGCAACAGACCCCAGGCCCCACTTCCCAATTCCATCCTGTGGTTCCAGTCACACCTAAGGGAACACAGGCCATCTCGCTGCTTACCCCGGGGCAGCTTAGCTGAGCTGCAGAGCCAGGTCCTAGAGGCCACCTTGAGCCATGGCTTACCTGCCAGATGCTAACCTTTACCAGCTGACTGTTCGCTTTTTGAGGAAGCCGAGTATAGGCAAGTTCCTTGTCCACGTGGGTTGGCCTGAGACAACAATGCAAGTGTCAACCTCCATTCCAGGCTTTCCCTCATGCAAAGGTCCTGCTAGTCTTACAAACACCTGAGTTTAAGGGCTGCTGCAGTCACCAGGCTGGGACCACAGGAGTCACACCTGAGCTGACTGTGGTGTGCTGCCTCTGATATATCTGATCGTGGCCATGGCGCTCTGCACACACCCTTCCCAATCCCTGCCCAGGGCTTCCACTCAGTGTGGCCGGAGTCCTTCATCAGCAAGTGATTCCTGGAGCCTGGGTTATTACTGCTCATCACATCCCACCTATTCTTCCCCACAGCGTCCCAGGTCTCCCTGCACCTGGGTGCCCAGGCCCTAGCCCCTTACAAAGCCCAATGTTGCCAGTTTAGCTCAAGGAAATTCATTCAACCATAGCTCACGGGTCAGCTGGAGAAAGAAATTTGATTCTGGGCAGTGGGTTGGTGGTTCTGCTGTGCCGATGTTTCTGGGCAGACTTCCCATTTCTGCTGTGGACAGGTGACTTCTGTCTCCTGGTCCTTGTCCCCAGGTGTGTCTCAGGACAGCTCCCAGGTCTGGGAGTCTGTGAAGCTGTGGAATTTGCGTTAACTTTGTGAGAAAAAGCTTATGAAGGTTGATTCTGACCCTTCTCCCACCAGCACTGCCCTTTCTAGGGTTCCCAGGGCAGCCTCTCCTGCTGTGGTGAGCAGGCCTGTCTAGGGCCATGGCCATTTTCCAGATCCCCTTTCCCAACAGCCTGGGCCGCCACCAGGCCTCCAGGATCTTTCTGGACCCGGACTCTCCCACTGATTACCCTGCTGTATTATCAAAAGCAGCTGATCACCTTCATCAGCAAATCTGTGAACCATTGAGTCTCAGGAATATTTAGAATTTGTTTATTCCCAAGTGTCTGGAAACGTGACATTTCATATGCCCTGTTTGTGTCCAATTTATTATCAGAAGTGTGCACGTGGAATCATGGGGACCCTCTGAGGGCAGTGATGTGGCATCTGTGAGAAAATTAATTACTTCTCAAACCAGATACCAATGGCTGCAGCCCCAGTATTCACGGGAGGATCAAATCTCGTGGTGTTTGAAGTCAGGTGGCTGAAGGGCTTTGGTTGGCAGTGTTGTCTGTGCCTGAATTCTGCTGTGGGCTTAGAGCTGGCGGCAGAGGGCCTGCCTTTCCTTTTGCACTGGTTCTGAGGGCAGGGGGCCCAGCCCCAGAGGATCCGGTCATCAGCATGTGGACAGGAAGTGTCTCCACAGAGTCTCCTGGTCTCCTGGGACTTCCTGTCTCCAATCTCACCAGGGAAGCTGGGCTCAGGATGACCTAAAAACCCACCAGTCTATGCCTGGACTGACCATGTAGACAGTGAGTGGCTGCATGTTTTAATCTTGTGGGGAGTTCCCAGAACTGTGTCCTGAGTTCCCAGCCTGGAGGTTGATGACATGAGAGGATGAGGGGGTTATTTCAGGAATGGCTGTGAGTTACCAAAAGAGCAGATTCTGGTATTTCTGTCCAGTCAAACGTGACCAAAGGGACAGAGCAGGTGACCCGCGCTGGCTGCATCTCGAGGGGATGGGTAGAGACCCAGGACATGTGTTTGGTACAAGGAGGAGTGGCTGGCTCATACATACATGGCTGAGGAGAGCCTGAATGTTCCAAACCTCTGGGTTCATTCTGGCTGCTGTGCCTGGCCAGGTAACGGGTAGACTAAGAGCAAACCAGGGAGGTGACAGTGGATGCCTGAGGCCTTCCTGGATGCCCTCACCCACGACTTTGCTGGACTTGTCTTTGAGATGAGCCGTCTGTCGGGAGACGCAGGTCATGAAAATAACACAGCTCTGCTATTGGCGGCACAAGCCAGGGGCCCCCAGAGGGTGGGGAGAGGGCACTGCCGCAGGGGAAAGAAAATTCATATTTTCTTTAGAGAAGATGAGAAGTGGTGCTGGGTCCAGGCTGTAGGTGACCTTGCTGCTGAGTTACAATGCTGCTGGGAAAATGAGAGAAGACAAACATGAAAGGAATGCTAATGAATAGCAGTGGCCGGGAGCCCGGAGCCCTGACACCCCGCCATCCACAAGGGGTGCTCGCGTGAGGCCTATAAATAGACAGTTAAAACCGGATGCTAAATTGAGCTAAGATGTGGGCCTGCTTCCTTACGTAAGGAGCCGGGTGCTGCTGGCCGTCCTTCCAAAGTGCTTTGATGGTTGGGTGTCTTTGTAGGGAACGTTGGGGAGCAGGTGGGGTGCTCAGACTACAGGTGGATGACACTGCTCTTTTAAGGGACTCACAGGTGGAAGGCAGGGGTGCAGTGGAGGGAGAGCTGGGCTCTGGGGTCCCCCAGGCACTTCTGGGCCTGGAGAGATGGGAGATGCTGGATTTCTGGGTGAGGGGCCCTTCCACGACCGGTGGGGTCAGGGATGGTGGTGGCTGGAGGAGGGAAGGAAGGGAGGGATGGATGCAGGGGACTCCAGCCTGTGCTGGATGCTTCTTGACCCTTCTCTGCCTTCCTTGGTCACAACTGCCAAGAGCTGGGGTGGGGGATGCCCAGGGAGGACCGTGACCTTTCTGAGTGACCTGCTTGAGGTCACAGAGCAAACCTGGAACACACCAAGGAATTGAGGCCCCTCTCTTGACTTCCAGGGAGGATTCTTGCTGCTGGACATAATATATAGTGACTTTTCTTTTTCTGGCTATACCATGCATCACATGGGATCTTAGTTCTCTGGCCAGGGATTAAACACAGGGCCCCTGTGTTGGGAGAGTGTAGTCTTAACCGCTGGACCACCAGGGAAGTCCCTGGACATGACCTTTAGTACGAGCACTAACCACCAAGTCACTTCCTCCTGGAGGGGTTGGATGGTGGGGTTGGCAGAAAGAAGGGCAGGCTGTTGAGGCTGCCGTGGCCCCAGGTGGTGTTCTCCAGGTTTTGTGGAGTTTCACCTCCATCCCTCCTGTAAGGTGGTTCCCACTGCCCCCATTTTACACATGATGGAGCTGAGGCCGACACTGTGAAGGGACTTGAGAGGCAGCAGAAGCACTTGCCCTTGGAAAGAAACAGACGAGGGAGGCAAACATCCTTGCTTCCCAGGTGGTGCTAGTGGTAAAGAACCCGCCTGCCAATGCAGAGGATGTAAGGGACGCAGGTTCGATCCCTGGGTCAGGTTGATTCCCTGGAGGAGGGCATGGCAACCCATTCCAGTATTCTTGCCTGAAGAGTTCCATGGATGGAGGAGCATGGCGGGCTACAGTCCACAGGATTGCAAAGAGTCAGACATGACTGAAGTGATTTAGCATGCATGCATGCACAGAGTGGATGCTAGCAGCTTATGGTCATGTGACTTGATCACCGTGTGGCTTGGTCACATTGTGGATCTTGGTCACAGTTGGAGCATCTGCAACCATCTCAGGGCTGGCCCATCATTTTCTTTTACATCTAGACCAAGGCATCTGCACTGGACCAGTTTTGGGTGACCCCCAGGATTCCCAGTTAGCCATTGGCCAGACCTCCTGTTTTCCCCAAAGAAGGACACCATCCCCTGACTGCAGACCTGGAGCCAGGGTGAAGGTAGACTCCCTGACCAGCACAGCTGTTCACGAGATGCTACCAGGATGTGGGGTGCCGGGGAGGAAGCTGCCATTGCCATGGGTTTGGAAGGAACAAAGAAATTCCTTTATTACTTACTCTGTCTTCAGCCAAATGAGGGAGAAAAGGCATTTGGATGTGACATTTCAGACCGGGAAACCTGTCCTCCTGCCCCACCCCAGGCTCCCCATCCCTGGTCATCTCCTGCCCCACATGAACACCCATCCAACCCATGGCCTGGCGGTCCTGACGCCTTTGACTCTTTGGCTTGCTTCTCCAGCTTGCACTTGTGAAGCGCCCTCTGTTCAAGGAGACCGTGAAACCTAAAGTCCTCTTTCCTGTTCTCTTCCTGAAACTGTGCTGCCTAGGAGGAAGGGTGGGCTGGGAAGCGGGCAGGGGAGAGGAGAGGTGGCCTGCCTTCTCTCTCATTCCTTTAATCTCCTTTCATCCCCCTCCAGCCCCCACTTGCACACCCACCTCTTCTGACAGTGTCCCAGAATACTGCTTCTGCCAACTAGTGGGGTCAAGCTTTGTTGTGGGAAAATACATATTCATGAGGGCTTTGAGGAGCTTCATTGAAATGCTGACAGCCTCTCCAGCCAGAGCGATACATAAGCCATCGCTTTATTTGTCCAACACGATGTTAAGGCAATGATCGTGTGATGAATGGCCAAAGAAACATTTTAATTATTTGTTTCAGGGTGATTTCTGATCATCTCATTAGAATTAGAATCAGTTCACTTTCCCAGGTATTCAAAACCTCTCGCTCATTTAAATTTCTATACCTAAAGGAGCGCTCTGTAGGGGCACCCATGTCATTTCTGAAACCAAAGTAATTTCCTCTCTTTTCTTCTGTTTTATTCCAGAAAGATTTCATCACCAGGAGGGTTTTCAGGACCTTACCAAACTGCTTGTTTTTGGTAAGAATTGAGAGGTTACCTTGCATGGTGTGTGTGGGGTTTGGCTTCTGACCTGTGTGAAACCGAGTCGTTTTACTGGAGGGTTGCTGCAGGTGGGGCTGTACAGCTGTCCGGTTCTTCACTTCCTGGGTAGCTGGGTCTGTGTGTGAAGTATGAAAGTGTTAGTCCCTCAGCTGTGTCTGACTCTTTGCGACCCCATGGACTGTAGTCCACCAGGCTCCTCTGTCCTTCACCATCTCCCAGAGTTTGCTCAAATTCATGTCCACTGAGTCCATGATGCCATCCAACCATCTCATCCTCTGTCACCCACTTCTCCTGCCTTCTATCTTTCCCAGCATCAGGGTCTTTTGCAATGAGTTGGCTCTTCAAGTCAGGTGACCGATGTATTGGAGCTTCAGCATCAGTCCTTCCAATGAATATTTAGGACTAATTTCCTTTAGGATTGACTGGTTTGATCTCCTTGCTGTCCAAGGGACTCTCAAGAGTCTTCTCCAGCATCACAGTTCGAAAGCATCAATTCTTCGGTGCTCAGCCTTCTGAGCACTGAAGAACTGAAGAAAATAAAAGACCTAGTGGAATATTATTGTATCTTGAAATATCATTAGAGTATCAATGATATTGACAATTGACAAGAAGCTGAGCTCCCTTAGCGATTGCATTCCCCCACCTGCAGTGTGCAGGACAGTCATTTAAGTGAACACATTTGTCAGTGTTCTTTGCAGAAAAGTATCTTTCTTCTTTGAGAGAAAAGTACAACAAGATGGATATTTTTAACTGATAGTTAACACCAGAATGAATCTCTGGGAGGAGATCTGCAGAGAGAAGAGACTTGGGTGTATTTACTTTTCTACTGCAAGGGAACCGTCCTGTCTATAACTTTAGAATACTACTTCTCAGAGCGTGCCTGCTGTCTTTTCACAGATATCTTTGTGAATGTGCTTCCACTCAAATAGAGGTTGGGGGCTGTGTTCTACTTTTTTTTCCCCTGGAGAATTACATTCTGGGCCTCACTATTCCTATACAACTGTTGATACTTACACAATAGACCCTTGAGGTAGGAAAAGGTAAGACACATGTGCACAGGTCCATCAGAAAAGACCATTAATATTAGCAACTTCTTTAAGAGAATTGGCACTAAAGTTTTTAAATTTTTTCTTTATTAATTTGTTTTATTTTTGGCTGCACTGGGTCTTTGTTGTTGAGAGGGCTTTCTCTAGTCAAGGCAAGTGGGGGCTACTTTCCCATTGTGGTGTGAGGGTTTCTCATTGTGGGGGCTTCTCGTTGCAGAGCACAGGCTCTAGGCTTTTGGGCTTCTGTAGTTGTGGCTCCCAGGCTCTAGAGCACAGGCTCAAGAGTAGTGGTGCACGAGCTTAGTTGCTCCGAGGCATGTGGGATCTTCCCAGACCAGGGATCAAACCATTGTCCCCTGCACTGGCAGGCAAATTCTTAAACACTGGTCCACCAGGGAAGTCCTAAGCCACATTGAAGCCTGCCTTGTGCTTTACTGCCTGACCGCTGGTCTCTCTGTGGGCTTGTTCACCGCAGACAGTAACCCTTGGTCTGACCCTTCGCAATGTCCACTCCAATTCCTCGTGGATCATAGATGGTCAGGAAGTCTGTGATTGCATGTAGCTCTGGTTTCTAACACTTTTAGAAGCTCATTGTCCTCATCTGTTCAGTGAGGACTCATGACTCGGGGGCGTGGTCCTGAGAAAGAACCACATGACAAATGGGGAGGGCATAGCCCATGAAAGCTCCCCTTGCTGCCACTTCCTTCTCAGAAGAGGCAGAGAGCAGCCGCTATGATTGCTTCCCCGCCTTGGTGTGTGTGTTCTCAAGCACTTGGAAACGCCTGCTCTGACACCAACTTTTCTTTTTTTTAAGTTGCATGTTAGGAGAGAAAAAATTAATCAACACCTTTTTTTAAAAGATGAAAAATGTTTCAAGAAAATAGCACTCTGAGCTGCTACTCAGAGCCCAACATAATTTATGTGATTCAATGAAAGGAAGTTAGCCATTTCTCTATGTAATTTTTATTAATGATGTTCAGATGTAGCTAATTATATGCACTTCTAATTAATTACATGAGTGTTTGCACTGGCCTTCTTTAATTGTGCTCAGTGGAGTCCCAGGAGATGGTCCCCAAAATAGTGGCCCATGTTCAGATCTGACTGGGGACACTCTGTGTGTACCATGCCCCCACCCCCGCCCCGCCCCCGCCCCGTGTCCCAGAGAGCCATATTAAAAGCCTTGACTAGTCTTGCAAGAAAGCAACTCATTAAATTCTGCCTAATGCATCATTTTCCAAACTTGCTTATACCACTTGCACTCCCAGATCCACCAGAAAATGCTATTTAAAGTCAGAACAATTCTAACACCCTAGGTTGGGCTCAGACTGCTTGATAACTTATATGTTGTTTGGTTTTTGGTTTAATTTCCTGGTAAGTTTTTTATTTTATATTTTTAAAATTTTGTTTATGTTGGGTCTTAATTGCAGTAAACAGGCTTTCTCTATTTGCAGGCTTCTGTTTTTGTGGTGTACAGGCTCTGAAGCACACGGGCTCTCTAATTGTGTCACGAGGGCTTAGGTGCCCCGTGGTGTGTGGGATCTTAGTTCCTTGACCAGGGATCGAACTCTTGTCCCCTGCACTGGAAGGAGGACTCTTAACCACTAGACCACCAGGGAAGTCCCCAGGGTGTGTATGTTTATGGAGCCAACCCTTCAGTCTCCCCAGACAACACTGCTGGGGTCTTCCCTTGGGGCAGGTTGTCCTGCAAAGAGCTGTGTTTTCATATAGTCGTGGTTGCCACAGACTCATCTGAGACCATCATGTACTGTCCTTCAGTTGTGTACACGTGTGCAGGGAAATGTGGGGATGGCATGCCAGCCCTTCAGGGGGTGCTGTCAAGATGAAGAGTAGTTCACCTCTCCCCTCCTGCCTGGGCCCCTCTGTGGCAGAGACCCTCACTTCCAGGGAAGGCCATGTCATTGACCATGTCCTGGCCTCAGGGCTTAGAGCTGGGACTCAGCTCCTGGGGAGGTCCTCCTGGAGAGGCAAAGGGAGCCCCCGCACTCTGTTTGGTGATCAGCTGCAGGGGGATGTGTCTGGTGCTCTGGTGGCCACGCACCTTTGTGTTAGGGAGGTGAAGAGGGGACCCCGGGGGAGGTGACCAGTCAGTGTAGCTGGTTGTGCAGGAGGAAGTGCCTCTTAACTGCTCATCTTGAAGGGTGAGAGCACATTCCTGGTACAGAGAGGGAGGGAGGTGGGGCAGAACCTGGCCTTACAAGGACGGAAGAGCGGGAAGGTGAGATAGCAGGGAAGACTGCCCTATTTAGATGGACACGGAACCTGGCAGGGTTTCACCAGGGGCCAACACTTGGGATGAGTGTGGAAGACGGGAGCCAGGGTGAATTGGCCCTAGAGACGCCTCTTGTGGCCCTGGAGGGAGATGATGTGGCCGAAAGAAAGGCTGTGGGGTGGAGGAAGGGTCCGAGGGGAGCCTCTTGGGGAGGAGTGTGCGGAGGGTTCTGGGGAAAGAGTGGTCAGTGAGGGCAGGAGGTGGGACCTTGAGGGAAAGCAGGTCACCTTGGAGGTGGGAAAGGATTGTTGGATTCCAGCTTCAGGCAGGATGGGGGAGTTTTTGAAGGGTGGATGGAAGCAGAGAGTCAGGCCACGAGTGGGGGTGGACTCAGTGTGAGCCTGAGGGAACCAGCCAGAAAGTGCAAGGAAACCAGGAGGAAGGAGGGGGCTCGGGACTTTCTGGCTGTGGCTGGGTGGTGGCTGCCTGGAGACCGAGAAGGATTATAAAAGACACAGTGAATGTCTTTCATGGAAACTGCCCAAGAAGCCGGTGAGAGGAGAGTGTGAACAGTGGGAACAAGATATTCTTCAGTGAGGATGGAAGATTATGTTCAGTGTGGTCCAAGGATGAAGTGGTGGGTGTAAGGACGCAGCGAGAAGGGTAGAGGGAGAAGGGACTGGTGAGGAGAGAATCCAGGGGGTCTAGCTGTGATCTCGCCTCTCTCTGGGAAGTAGAGCCAAGCCCAAGTCAGCAGAAAGGAATCCCTGAGATGCAAATACATCCAGCACCTGCGTTCCTCTTTTGAATGAATGTCTCCAGGCGTGGCCAGGGCACTTTGAGACAGTGCTGTGACTCACCTTGGGTTGCTCGTGAGAGTTGTCCCCAGAGATGACCACCGGTATTATTTTCAGCCATGAAGATGCAGGCGTATCTGTGCAACTTTCCCAAGTCCTGGCTGAGGAAGAGCGACGCTCTTTGGGAAGTGTGTCTGTTTTTTGTTTGTCGATACCCAGTCTTGCCAGCCCCACTTTGGGTTCTGCAGCCAAGCAGAGGCATCGCGTGGTGGGAGCGCTGCGAAGCTTGCCAGCCTGAGACCTGTCCCTTGCCAAAGAAAATTAACTCTCTCGCCTGGGAGACCGTGAGATTGCACTTTAGAAAAATCCGTCAGCTATGCAGACTGGTTAGCTTAGGGATAAATCCTGACTTCCTCTCCTTCTCTGAAGCTTCTGTGGGGGTTGGGGGGGTGGTTGTAGATTGGGCTGGAGTTTGCAGCATTCCAGCTGTGCCCATGTTAATTGCAAGGACTCTGTTGGGCTCTGGAAGCCCGCATGGCCTCTGCTCCTCTGTGAGATCCTATGCGGGCACAGAGCAGCCTAGGAGCAGCCCCCTTGCTTGTGATTCCCCTTCTCTCTGCTGCTTCTTCCTCCCCCCTCCCCTCAGCTGGTCCAGAGGCAGCCAGTGCACCCCTCTCCTGGGCATAGCTCTGTTGCCAGGCAGACATAGAAGTAGGCTTAATCAGAGTTTCTTCAGTTCTGTAAGTGGAAGTCTTGATTCCTGCTTTCCAGAGGAAGATGGCTCGTGGACATGAGGTCTTAGACACTCAGGCTGAGCTGGCTCTGCTGGGCACGGCATCATGAGGAGAGCCTGCAGCAGGCCTCCCAGGTGGGTTCCGAGGCACCCACCACCTACAGCTATGGTTGCCCAACATCACGGTTACTGTTCCTAGGAGGGAGGGGGCCCAGAGAGATCCTGGGGCCCAGCCCTGCTCTGATGGAAAGTTGCTTTGCCCCCTGAAGCATTTTTGTTTTCTCATCCTATAAAGGACTTGGGGCAGGGCAGGGGGGAAGCTTAGTGGGTACAGGGTTCATTTGTACAAGATGAAGGGAGCTCGGGGGATGCATGGGGTGCTGGTAGCACAATGGTGTGAATGCACTTGATGGCACTGAACTGTATACTTGATAGTGGTCTGGATGGTAAGGTCTATGTTGTATTTATCTACAGTTTAAAAAACAAAAGAGAGAAAGAACACAGCATGTAGCTAGTAAACCTTCACTCACTGAACAGGCCCAGCCATGGAGACATCGGTGCATATAGATTCTCCCCACGATTCATGCTCTGAGTTTCCACCCCCACCTCTCTGGGACTTGATTTCCAGCCTCTCTTGCTCATCTTCCCCAATGTCATTGTCACTGTCTCTGTCCTTCTTCCAGTCTGGCCCAGCTGCTGTCTAGGGTAATTTTACCAGGATGGAGTGTGTGTGTGTGTATGTGTATATAGGTGTGTGTGCAACTGTTTTTAAATATACCTGTTTTAAAACATAATAGTTTTAAACATACCTTCTTTTTTAAAAAATTTATTTACTTTTTAATTGAAGGATACTTGCTTTATAGCATTTTGTTGTTTTCTGTCAAATATCAACCTGAATCAGCCATAGGTGTACCTTATGTCCCCTGTCTCTTGAACCTCCCTCCTATCTCCCTCCCCATCCCACCCTTCTAGGTTGATATGGAGCCACTGTTTGAGTTCTGAGTTCACACCTTCTTGATATGTGCGTGGTATCAGTGTTCAGTTATGTGATTGATTTTTGAATATTAAACCAAACTTGCATTCTGGACTAAATGCAACTGAATTGTGACATATAATTTTTATATATAAACTGATTTGACAGTTTTTTATTGTTTCTTTGTAAACTGTTTCAAAGTGACTTGCCTTTCATTTTGTATTCATATAACATCAAGTTCAGGTTTGGGTATCAAGGTCATGGGGGCCATTTAAAGTGAGTTGGAAAGTGTATCTTCTTTTATGTTCCCTGAAAGATTTTGGGTAATACTGGTGTTCTGTTGTTGTTGTTTGATTTTGTTTTTGTGTAACTGTTTGGAAGAATTCAATTGGGAATCCACTGGGATCTGAAGTTATTTGATAAAAGGAAAGAGGATTTTAAATTGCAGATTCAATTTCTTTAGTAAATACTGGACCATTTGGATTTTTGTTTCTTCTAGTGTCAGATTTGCTAAGTTCTGTTTCAGTAACTTGTTCATTTCATAAAAATTGTCGCAATTATTAGTGTTAAGTTGTTCATAATATCCATTATTATATTTTACAAGTGGTATCCACCTTTTCATTCCTGATACTGTAGTTTGTGTACTTTCCCTCTCTCTCACCTTTTATCAGTCTTGCTAAGGCTTTATATATGTAATCTCCCCACTCAAAAGTCATCATTTGGGCTTGGCTGATTTTTCTCTGTTGCACATTTGTTTTCTATTTTATTTTTTACCCGCCCTACATTCATTTTCTTCCTTTACCTTTATTTGAGGTTTAATTTGTTGATCTTTTCAAAGTGCCTGTGTGCTCAGTTGCATCCAACTTTTTGTGGCCCGTGAACTAGAGCCCGCCAGGCTCCCCTGTCCATAGTTGAAGTGGGTTGTCATTTCTTTCTCCAGGGGAATCTTCCTGACCCAGGGATCGAACTCATGTCTCTTGCATCTCCTTCATTGGCAGGAAGATTCTTTACCACTGTACCACCTGGGAAGCCCTAGTAAATGGATACCTAGATTATTTATTTTTCCAGTGTTTTTTGTTTTCTAATAAAGGAATTTAAGGTTATACATTCCCTCATAGGCCTCCTTTAACAGTAATCTATTTAAAAAAAATTGTGGTAAAATACAAAACATTAAAATTTACCATCTTAAAAAATTTTTAAGTGTACAGTTCAATAAGGTAAACTATATTCACATTGTTGGAAAACTTTATCTCCAGGACTTTTTCCTCCTGCAGATCTGAAACACTGTACCTGTTAAAAAATGACTCCCCCTTTTCCCTCTTACTCACAGTCACTGGCAACCACCATTCTACTTTGTGTTTCTATGAATCTGACTATTTTAGAAACCTCCTATGAGTGGCATCATGCAGTATTTGTCCTTTTGTGATTGACTTACTTCATTTAGCACGATGTCCTCAAGATTCATCCATATTGTAGCTTGGATCAGAATTTCCTTCCTTTTTAAAGGCTGAATAATATTCCACTGTGAGGATATGCCACATTTTCTTTGTCCATTCATCCATCAATGGACAGGTGTTCTTTCCACCTTTTGAATACTGTGAATAGTCCAGCTATGAATATGAGTGTGTAACTATTTTTTGACGTGTGGTATTTTCATTATTAACCAGTACAAAACGTTTTTAAGTTCTGTATTTATGTTCTTTTTAGTTAGTTGCTCATTCATGCCCGACTCTCTGTGACCCTGTGGACTGTAGCCCACCAGGCTCCTCTGTCCAGAGGATTCTGCAGGCAAGAATACTGGAGTGGGTAGCCATTCCCTATGTTCTGTCTATTATGTTCTATTCTATTTATAGGTTATTTTGAAGTAGTTCATCCCCAAATATCTGCATATTTTCTAGTTATATTTTTATTTATTTCTGGTGTAATTACACTGTAATCAGAAACATATTCTTTGTGATTTCAACATTTTGAAATTTGTTTAGACTCATTTTAGTCTTGTCTACCATGTGATTAATTTTGACATAATTTTCTATGTGCACTTGTATGTATTTCCTCATTGCAGTAAGTTTTATCTGTTAATGAGGACATTTTTGGCAACTATGTGGGTGTTCTTTGGAAGGACTGAGACTAAAGTTGAAACTCCAATACTTTGGCCACCTCATGCGAAGAGTTGACTCCCTGGAAAAGACTCTGATGCTGGGAGGGATTAGGGGCAGGAGGAGAAGGGGACGACAGAGGATGAGATGGCTGGATGGCATCACCCACTCGATGGACATGAGTTTGGGTGAACTCCGGGAGTTGGTGATGGACAGGGAAGCCTGGCATGCTGCAATTCATGGGGTCGCAAAGAGTCGGACACGACTGAGCGACTGAACTGAACTGATGGTGTTCAAATCTAATTCTACTCTGATTTTTGTTTGCTTATTTTAAATCATTTACTGAAAGAAGTGTATTAAAAAGTATCCCATAGTGATTTTAGATTTGTCTTTTTGAGTTTGGTTTTTTTCTCACTTTATAAAGTTTGAGAGCATATAACTTAGTATGCATACACTTAAAATTTAAACTTACAATTTATTCCTAGCAGGTTGCCCTTTTTTATTAAGATTTTTTATTTTTTTCCTTTAATAATGCCTCTTTTCTTACTGTGAATATTAATGCAACTATACCAACTTTCTTTTTTAGGTAAATTTTAAAAATTTAGAATAGTTTTGTATTTACGGAGAAGTATAAAAGATAGTAGAGAGAGTTTTCCCTGTTGTTAACATCTTACATTCACATGGTACGTTTGTAGCAAGTAATGAAACAGTATCAATACATAATTATTAGCCACAGTTTATACTTCATTAAGTTTTTCTTAATTTTTACCTACTGTCCTTTTTCTTTTCTATTATTCTATTTAAGATACCAAATTAAATTTAATCTTCATGTCTCTTTAGGTACTTTTAAAAAAAGTTTTTATTTTGTACTGGGGTATAGCTAATTAACAATGTTGTGATGGTTTCAGGTGGACAGTGAAGAGACTTAGCTATACATGTGCATGTATCCATTCTCCCCCAAATTCCCCTCCCATCCAGGCTGCTACATAACATTGAGCAGAATTCCCTGTGCTCTACAGTATGTCCTTGTTGATTATCTAGTTTTTATTTTATTTTTTTGAACTTTTGTATTGGAGTATAGCCAATTAACAATATTGTGATAGTTTCGGGTGGACAGTGAAGAAACTCAGTCATACATGTACATGTATCCACTCTCCACCAAACTTCCCTCCCATCCAGGCTGCCATATAACACTGAGCAGAGTTCCCTGTGCTATACAGTAGGTCCTTGTTGGTTATCCATTTTAAGTATACCAGTGTGCTTTTAGATTGTGGTAGCTTCTTAGGCTTTCCTTGTTTTTGATGACTTTGACAGTTTTTAGAAGTACTCGTCAGGTATTTTAGACTATCCTTCTGTTCAGATTTGTCTGATACTCTCCTTCTGGTTAGTCAGGGCTTATAAACTTTGGGTCAGGAGACTGCATAGGGAGCAGTGCTGTTAAATCAGAGTGGAACTGACCACTGTTAATATTAACCTTGATCACCTGGGAGTTATGCCTCGTCTCCAGGAGGGGGCAGTGTCTGCACAAAATATATGGAGAAATTCTGCCCAGGGGTTTTCTGCTTTTCTCTTGTTTCTTGTTTACATTGTGTGAATGCAAGGGTATTATTTTATACTTTGGACTATACAGTACTATTTTATTTATTGTTCAGATTGTTTCAACTTTCGCCCTTGTCTAATATAAAATGTCAGAGTCTTGTTTCCTTTCTCTCCAGGAATTTGGCACCTCAAGTTCTTTTTTCCTAATGAATTTTTTTGGGGGTATAGTTGCTTGACAACATTGTATTAGTTTCTGCTGTACAGCAAAGTGAATCAGCTGTATGGATACATATATCCCCTCTTTTTGGATTTCCTTCCCATTTAGGTCACCACAGAGCATGGAGTAGGACTTCTCTGGTGGCTCAGATGGCAAAACGTTTGCCTGCAGTGTAGAAGACCAGAGTTTGATCCCTGAGTTGGGAAGATTCCCTGGAGAGGGGAATGGCTACCCACTGAGGTATTCTTGCCTGGAGAATCCCTATGAACAGAAGAGCCTAGCAGGCTACAGCCCATGGGGTTTTAAAGAGTTGGACATGACTGAGCGACTTTCACTTTCTCTTCTGCTTGGCCTTGTTGCCTGGCAACCACCATTTTCTGCTAGTTTTCAACCATTTATGGGTGCAAGCTGACTTGGAGAGAAAAGCCACACAGGATGCTGAGATAATTTCAGTGTTTTTTCATGCTTGTCGGGATCTCAGCCCTCAAGTCCTAGCTGCTTTGGCAGTTCTCTGATGCTTCCATAGAAATTGAAAGAAAAAAAAAAACACATCAAAAGTTACTAGTTGTCACTGGTGGGGGGATTAGACTGGTACAAGCTGGTACACCATCATCAGAAGTAGACTTTCTCAGGCACAGCATTTTTTATTCTCCCCACTGTGTCATGGGTGATGGTATCTTGAAACATGCTTTGTAGCCATACATCAGATATCCCAAGTAATGCACATTTTATTTATCTATTTATATTGTTTCAAGAGGTTTATGTATTTGATGTGGACCACTTTTAAAGTCTTTATTGAATTTGTTACAATATTGCTTCTATTTTTATGTTTTGGGTTTTTTTTTTTTTTGGCCATGAGGCATGTGGGATCTTAGCTCCCCTACCAGGGATTGAACCTGTACCCTCTGCATTGGAAGATGAACTCTTAAACACTGGACTGCCAGGGAAGTCCCTGTAATGCATATTTTTATGTCATAAATCATTCTTTGCTTTTCCTTCATTCTTATCCTTTGTCACAAGGGCTATAAAAGGATTGTCTTCCACCTCCTCTTCAAGGCAAGGGAAAAAGAAGAAAATAGCCTTTATTATAAGCTTGTGATGAAAGGAACAGATGGGAGAACTGTGTGAAATGGGCTTTTCAGTCTTGGGGATAGAGGGCCAGTGCAATTATTGGTGCAAGATTTTGGGTTTTCCTTAAAGAAATGAAGCCTCTCTGCCTCGTTAAGAGTGGGCTTGCAGAAGAGCACTGCTTCAGGGCTGAGCTTTGTGATTCATGTGAGCAAGTCTGGCTGTGAAAGCACAGCTTTAACTGGATCGAGCAGGATACGTAAGATTTTCCATGCGTGATATAGCTAAACCTCATCTCTGCCACCCCTACACTTGATGTCTTCCAGGTTTCTGTCAACTGCAGTTCTGAAGAGCTGCAGTCTTTGTTATCATCGTCCCTGGTTGAACCAGATCATTGGAAAATCCTCACAGATGGATGCTTATCCACAAATTGATGATTTCTTAGTCTGATCACTCAGTTGGCCACTAATCCATCTCATTTTGCCATATCCAACCCATCAGCATACTTCAGTTTGAGCCACAGGAAAGTTAGGAAAGACTTGTCATGTGTCCTGTTGAAATTCAGGTGTATTCTCTCTCTTTAGGGTCTCCCTTGCCCACCATCGTACATGCCTACTCAGAGAGGAAACATGGTGAGTTTCACAAACTCATTGTCAGCTCATAATGGCCATGTTAAGAAAATTTTTATTGGAATATAGTTGCTTTACAATGTTGTGTTAGGACAACTTCATTTTCAGAGACCAGTCATCTATCTCTTTAGACTCTTCATCCCAAAGGGAGCCCTGTGCTACCCAAGACAAAATTTGCCTTCCTGTTGGTAATACCTACAATTCTGTCCTGTACTCCGTGCTCCATCTCCAGATCTGGAGCCCCGAGGTCAAGGACCCTGGGTTGGCAGCCCGCTCCACCCTGCAGTGGGCACTGCAGAGAGGTTAGACGGCACCCGCAGAGAGATGCCTGACCATAACACAGGCAGTGGGCACTCTGCAGCTGCTGTGACGAGGTGGGACCATGAGGAGGTCTGACCTGCCAGTTCCTGGAGGGAGCATTTTCCATCTTTATCCAAGCCATCCTGCTCAGATCTGACCTTGAAATCCACTTTTCTCTTCCCTGTTCAGGAAGGGGACTGAACTGAGGGGGGCCATCGGGGACCTCAAGGCAGCTGCAATGAATTGTGTTTAGTCTCTCAGATTTGAAACCTGCAAATCTGTTTTTCCAAGAAGTCCTGGGACTTTTATTCTTGATTCCAAAGATATGATGGCTGGAGGCTGGGCAGGTGGCTGGCTTCCTGTCCAATGTGATGGTCCACTTTTGATCTCAGGCCAACAGCATCGGCCCAATTCTGACACCTGTTAGAATCACAGATGTAGAGAATGGACAAGTAGACACAATGAGGGAAGGGGAGGGTGGGATGAATTGAGAGACTGGGATCGACATATATATACTACCATGTGTAAAATGGATAGCTAGTGGGAAGCTGCTGTATAGCACAGGGAGCTCAGCTGGGTGCTCTGTGATGACATAGAGTGGTGGGATGGGGGGTGGGGAGAGGCCCAAGAGGGAAGAGATATATGTATACATATAGCGATTCCCTGGTGGCTCAGACAGTTAAGAATCCACCTGCATTGCAGAAGACCTGGGTTGGGAAGATCCCCATATTTTTGCCTGGGAAATCCCATGGACAGAGGAGCCTTGGGGGCTACAGTCCATGGGGTCACAAGGTGTTGGACAATTGAGCAACTAACACTTTCATAGCTGATTCACATTGTACAACAGAAATGAATGCAACATTATAAAGCAACTATACTTCAATTAAAAAAAATAAAATCAGGCAATTGCTCAGAAAAATGAGAAAAAATAAACAACTGGTCAAAAAAAAAGAGAGAAGAAAAGCACACCCTCAGCCCCACCCAGATATCCTGAATCAGAAGCTCCAAGGGCGTAGTCCAGAGTTCTGAGCTCTAGGCTCTGAAGTGTGGGGGACTGACTGGTGAAGGACCTGCTGGATGCAAAGCCAGTCAGAGATGCAACAAGGGGACAAAAGGGCCAGGGCCTTGGGACTGACTGTGGACAACCGGGCCCTAAGTGGGTCCCTGCCCCGGACCCAAGACAGCTCTGGGATCTCTGTCCTTAGCTGGAGGCCAAGACCAGAGACTGCTGGTGATAGCACCCCAACCCACCCCAAAATTGGAGCCGGCCACACCCTCTGGGGCAGGTGAGGACACAGGAGGCTAGAGAAGTGCCCGGGGATCCTTGCCAGAGGCTGCCTGGTCCCTCATCCCTCTCAGTCTGCACAGGGGGACCCCGCTCCCTACTTCTTCATCAGCTGCCAGCCACACGTCAGCGACTGCCAGCTGACAGCCTGGGCATCCTTTTGAATTTTTGTCTTGAGAAGTCAAAGGCAGGGCCCTCATTTGTTAAGTACCTGCAGTGTATCCCCTCCTCAGACTTTTCTAGGGTCAGAGGTTTCTAGGAGATGGGGATGTAGGGGCGAAGGGGAGGGTGTGTGTGTGTGTGTGTGTGTGCACGCGTGTGTTTGAATGTGTGCGTGCACACAGCCAGGTGTGCACACAGCCAGGTCTCCTGCCAGAAGAATCATCGTGCACGCTGTTAGCAACAGTAGGGAGGACACAGCTGAGCCCAGGTGTGGTGGGGAGCTGCTTGTCAGCAGGGGCTGGCCCTTCCCCAGCCAAGGACGAGGGAGCCTGTGTGTGGGGAATTCAGGGGTACAGAAACCCAGGTGTGTCCAGAGGGGGGCTGCCACAGGTGACTCCTGCATCTTCTCTTCTATAATCCCTCCTCCGCCCCCACCACTCCACTAAATACCCCAGAGTTCCCTGCTTCCCCCAGAGGAAACGTTTGTAAGGAAGTTACATGTAAGTAGAGTTAAATCATTTTAAATAAGCCAGGAGAGGCTGGCTATTCAAAGAAATCCCCAGAGAGATCTTTTATTCAGAAGATAATCATTTGACAGAGTGATGAAGCATCCTGCCCTTTGTCTCAGGAGTTTCATCTCACCTTTTGGAATTTCCTTTTACACCCTTCCAGCTGCCATCACTGGAGGATGTGCCCACCCCCCCACCCCCACCCCCGACAACCTGCAGAAAGTCACAGAATGTTCTGGGTTGGGGGCAGGGCTGGCAGACAGCCAGGGGAAAATTGCGAGAAGGATGGTGTAAATGAATGATTGATGGTGTTAATGATCACCTGGGTGGTGCCTCCATTGGGTTTGTTGAGACTCTGGGGCGGGGGGCTTGCAAGGTCTTTAAGTGTTCCTGTGTCCCATGACACAGGTAAATGCCACTTTAGTGAAAGTGAAAGTTGCTTAATCGTATCTGACTGTTTTCGACCCTGTGGACTATAGCATGCCAGGCTCTCTGTCCATGGGATTTCCCAGGCAAGAATACTGGAGTGGGCTGCCATGCCCTCCTCCAGGGGATCTTTCCAACTCAGGGATTTGAACCCATGTCTCCTTCATTGGCAGGTGGGTTATTTACCACTAGCGCCACCTGAGAAGCCCCAGAAATATCATACTCAAAAATGAATAAAGGAGGGAAGTGAATAACACTGTCTCATCACTCAAACCAAACCTCTACTGGGATTTAAATGGATTTCTTCACAGTTTATTCTGTTTATTGGGTGGTGAATAAATTACAGCAGCATATTTTATGCAATAAACTCTTTGTAAATATTTTAATTGCTGCATAATTGTCTTACAAATGTGCTGTGCTTAGTCACTCAGTCCTGTCCGACTCTTTGCGACTCCATGGACTGTAACCTGCCAGGCTCCTCTGTCTGTGGGATTCTCCAGGCAAGAATACTAGAGTGGGTTGCCATTTCTTTCTCCAAAAAATGATGTAAATGAATTTATTTACAAAACAGAAACAGACTCACAGACATGGAAAATTAACTATGGTTACCAAAGGGGAAAGGGTTGGGAGAGGAATAAATTGGGAGTTTGGAATTAACACATTCACACTACTATATATAATCTAGATAATCAACAAAGACCTACTGTATAGCACAGGGAACTATATTCAATACCTTGTGATAACCTATGATGGAAAAGGATCTGAAAAAAAATATATATGTTTTACATGTATAACTGATTCATTTTTCTGTACACAAGAAACTAACACAACATCGTAAATCAACTATACTCCAATTATATAAAACAGAGAAGTCATGAGTGAGTGGTGAGTTGGGGGAAAGCAGCAGGTGTCTTGGGGGGCCGCCAGGGTCCGCTTGTCCTCCTCCAGCCCTGGTGCCCTCCTGTCTCTTTGGCAGGGCATGCAATGGTCCTGACACCGGAGTCAGCTGAGGTGGGGTGTCCTGTCATCTGAATGGACACAAGTCACATCTCCTGGGCGTGCTCCTTGGGCCAGGTTCTGACTCTTCTGTCGTCCTTCCTCCTTGCAGTGGCTGCCACCTGGTGACGATGGCTGTATGAGCCCCACCATGGCCCACCGGAAGCGTCAGAGTGTGGCGAGCAGCCTGCTGGACCACAGGGCGAGGCCGGGCCCAGAGCCTGAGAGTGAGGACGCGGAGCTGGCCCTGGAGGAGTACGTGCCCACCGACCTGGAGCTGGCGGCCCTGCGGCCCGAGAGCCCAGTGCCTGCTGAGCAGGGTGGCCCCGACCAGAGCCCTGATGGGGACTCCAGCTCCGACTATGTGAACAACACCTCGGAGGAGGAGGACTACGATGAGGGGCTGCCTGAAGAGGAGGAGGGCATCACCTACTACATCCGCTACTGCCCCGAGGACGACAGCTACCTGCAGGGCACGGACTGTGACGGGCAGGGCTACCTGGCTCACGACACGCGCCACCTGGAGACAGATGAGTGCCAGGAGGCGGTGGAGGAGTGGACGGAGCCCACGGGCCCACAGGCACATGGCCACAGCGACCCGGGTAGCCCTGGCTACCGGGACGGCCACCTCTCTGTCCCGGAGGATGAGGCCTCAGTCCTGGACTCCCGGGACCAGGAAGAGGACGTCCACTACTGTCCCAGCGAGGAGGCCTACCAGGACTACTACCCTGCCGAGGCCAATGGGAATGCAGGCAGCACGTCGCCCTACCGACCGAGGCGCAGGGACGGGGACCCAGAGGACCAGGAGGAGGACATCGACCAGATCGTGGCCGAGATCAAGATGAGCCTGAGCATGAGCAGCATCACCAGTGGTGGTGAGGCCAGCCCCGAGCACGCACCACGGGGGCCCGAGCCAGGGCCCGGGGACTCCCCTGAGGCCTGCCCGCTGGCTGAGGCCAGCCGCGGCCCCAACAGACACGAGGGCAGGCCCAAGTCACTGAACCTCCCTCCTGAGGCCAAGCACCCCGCCGACCCTCAGAGGAGCTTCAGGACCAAGACCAGGACCCCGGAGGAGAGGCCCAAGTGGCCCCAAGAAGAGGTAAGATTCTGGCTGGCCCTGGGGAAGCGGAGGGAGGGGCTGAGAGCAAAGGTGTCCATGCAGCCCACAGGTCAGAATGCGAGCCAGCGCTCCACGTGTTCAGTTATGTGTGGACTTTCCAGCCACTCTTGTTCACCCATCAGATGCTGTAGTAATTGCTGAGGAAATCTTGTTGAGGCTGATTGGCAACCAGGGCTCCCAGCAGACACCCAGACCTCCCAGCAGAGCTTGGGTCCTTCCCCTGCTTGCTCTGATCTGCTTGTGTGGGAGTGGTCCCTGAGACTGTTGCCCCTCTCTGGGTGGTTTTGGTCAGTCACAGGGATCTAGTACTGTCGGCAAGTGCAGACAGCTGTGGCCAGTGGTTGGGACAGCCTAGCGGCAAGGGGCCCCAACCTGAGTGCATTTCACAGGGGTGGTTGAATCTGGTGACACTTCTCTGAAAGCCTGGGGGCCTTGGTGTAATTGGAAATT
This sequence comes from Bos javanicus, assembly GCF_032452875.1. Classification (NCBI taxonomy): domain Eukaryota; kingdom Metazoa; phylum Chordata; class Mammalia; order Artiodactyla; family Bovidae; genus Bos; species Bos javanicus. The sequence continues at coordinate 27,649,904 of NC_083888.1, forward strand.
TGCTGTAAATAACCATTTTGCAAATAATCATTTGAAGGTTTGACAGAGACGTGGAGAAGAAATGCATGCTAATGAGGCCAGTGGATTTAAGCGTAACTATATTTTCTTTTAATTATAGCAAAGTAAAGTGTATATTGTAATAAACACTTTTGAAAAGCTGCCTTTCAAAAAAACCTTGTGTATATAAAAAGAAGATGTGATTATTAGATGCATGTAAAGGAACTTATATTTGGCTAATTCTGTGGACAAATGAAAATGAATTGCTTTCATATATTTTTATTGGGATATAGTGCTAATGCTGGGAAAGGATTGAGGGCAGGAGGAGAAGGGGACAACAGAGGATGAGATGGTTGGATGGCATCACCGACTCAATGGACATGGGTTTGGGTGGACTTCGGGAGTTGGTGATGGACAGGGAGGCCTGGTGTGCTGTGGTTCATGGGGTCTCAAAGAGTAGGACACAACTGAGCAACTGAACTGAACTGAACTGATAGTTGCTTTACATTGTTGTGTTAGTTTCAGCTGTACAGCAAAGTGAATCAGCTTATATCAGGGGATATATACATATATCCCTTCCCTCTTGAGCCTCAGCAAAGTGAATCAGCTTATATCAGGGGATATATACATATATCCCCTCCCTCTTGAGCCTCCTCCTACACCCATCCCACCCCTCTAGGTCATCACAAAGCACTGAACTGAGCTCCCTGTGCTATACAGCAGCTTCCCACTAGCTATCCATTTTACACATGGTAGTGTATATGTGTCAATTCCAGTCTCCCAATTCATTCCACAGTCTCCTTTACCCTGTGTCCACAAGTCTGTTCTCTATGTCTGCATCTCTATTCCTGCCGTGCAAATAGGTTCATCTGTACCATTTTTCTCAATTCCACATATATGTGTTAATATACAGTATTTGTTTTGCTCTTTCTGACTTACTTCACTCTGTATGCCTCTCTCTCGGTTCATCCACATCTCTGTCTACAAATGATCAAATTTCATTCCTTTTTCAGTTCAGTTCAGTTCAGTTCAGTTCAGTTGCTCAGTTGTGTCCAACTCTTTGAGACCCCATGAACCGCAACACACCAGGCCTCCCTGTCCATCACCAACTCCCGGAGTCCACCCAAACCCATGTCCATTGAGTCGGTGATGCCATCCAACCATCTCATCCTCTGTTGTCCCCTTCTCCTCCTGCCCTCAATCTTTCCCAGCATCAGGGTCTTTTCCAATGAGTCAGCTCTTCGCAGCAGGTAGCCAAAAGATTGGAGTTTCAGCTTCAACATCAGTCCTTCCAATGAACACCCAGGACTGATCTCCTTTAGGATGGACTGGTTGGATCTCCTTGCAGTCCAAGGGACTCTCAAGAGTCTTCTTGAACACCGCAGTTCAAAAGCATCAATTCTTCGGCACTCAGCTTTCTTTATAGTCCAACTCTCACATCCATACATGACCACTGGAAAAACCATAGCCTTGACTAGATGGACCTTTGCAGCCAAAGATAGAGAAGGTCTATACAGTCAGCAAAAATAAGACCAGGAGATGACTGTGGCTCAGATCCTTATTATGGCTAATAAGGAGTTCCTTATTATGACTTTTTATGGCTGAGTAATGTTCCATTTTTTTCCACTTTTTATTCCAATTTTTCCTTTTTATGGCTGAGTAATACTCCATTGCATATATATGCTTTCATATTTTTAAAGCCTTCATTAATATTTTTCCCCAGAAGAGTTCATGCATTTGAGAAATATATAAAGTGAGAGCTTGTGTTTGGAAAAAATGTCCTGTTGACTCACAGTTAAGTTTCTAGAACTTCCCTTTGATGCCCTTTGATTTTTTTTTTAAAGACTGATTAGCATAAGTTGACTTCATTTTTGGAGTGTTCCTGTCATTCAAGGCAGTTGTGTATGCACTGGGGGCTTTGGGCTGTAAAGAAACTCCTGTTGCATTAGCGGATATGGGGGAGGCCCCCCCCATGAGGGGGGCAGCTCTGAACTTCTGAACTGGCATTCCTTCAGAGCCTACTCTCCCAGAGGCCACTCCTGATCTCCTGGCTGGCTGCATCTGCAAAGCCTCCCATGTGGTGCAAGAAAATTGCCCTTGCCATGTGCTAGGCCTTGGGGTGCAGAGATGAAAGTGACTTGAGCTTGCATGGAGAACCTCATTCTAGAGGGAGAGACTCTCTGTCCATCTGGGTGTGACTGGGAGCCTAGAGGAGTCCCCGCCCGGCCCATGAGTCCCAGGCAGGCTTCCTGGGGACAGGCTCCCTCGTGGGTGATAAGTGGGTGGCCCTGGGACTTAGAAGGGGGGCTTTGGGAAATTAGCTGACCAGGAAGGGCTGAACCTGGAGGTCATGGGTATCCTCAGCATGCAGCGGGGTTGGGGATTGTGACGAGGCCAGGAGGACAAGTGGAAGTGAAGGACCTGGCTTGAGGATGGTGATGTGAGAGGGACAGAGCTGGGCCATCAGGGGGCTGGGAACCTCAAGGAGGCTAAGGGGCAGGACGTCGGGAAGGCCCTGAGCATCTCAGGTGGATGGCCAGGGCAGAGGCTCCTGTGTAAGGGACAGAGGGGATGGGTTTGACAGCATCTATAAGAACAGGTGCCAAGGAAGAGGGTGCCTGCCATGTGTGGAGCTGGAATTGCACTGCTTTGATTCTAATGGCATGGATGTGTCATGGAATGTGTCCAGGGCAGATTTAAGCAACAGAGAACTGGGTGGAGGACTGGGGCAGGGTGCTGACTCCCCCGCATCTTCCATCCCTGAACACCATCAGCATCCCCTACAAGTTCCAGGAATTCGAGACACATCCCAGAGGATCCATTATTCTCATGACATTCCCCAGGAAGTGCAGGGCTCCGGAGGAGAATATATAGCAACAGCTTCTGTTCAGGGAGAAAGACCACATTGCTGAGCATGAGATTTGGAGATGGAACAGCGTGGCAGACGCAGTCACAGTGTTTGCACCCCAAAGCACTCAGATCATGGTCAGTGCTAATCAGTGACTAAAAAAGACACGGCCCTGTGGTGATAGGAAGCTAACCAAGAATAGCTCCCGGCCCTGCACTAGCACATGCCATGGACAACTCAGGAGAACTCAGCACAGCTCAGAAAGGCTGAGAAAGGGTGTGACACAGGAGAGCGCCCCAGGACCGAGAGTGGACTCCAGACCCTGCCAGGACCATGATCAGCCTTCACAGGAGAAAAGCTGGTCTCTCCACCTGAGACCGAGCCCAGGCCCAGACTGCTGGAGTGAACAGATGCCTGGATCTGGGCTTGTTGGGTCCCTCTGGTTGGTTCCAGCAGCAGACAGACAGTCCTCTTCAGGAATGGTGACTGAGCTGGCCATGCGCTGTCCTTGGTACTGACGCAAATGTTGGGTCTGCCCCTCTGCTGGCCACTTGCCCTGTGCTGGGTGCAGCCAGGCTGGATAGGTCAGAGAGCCTGAGCTAGAGTTTAGACGAGGGTCTGTGGCTCAGGACAGTGCTGGGGGAGCACCACATCAGCTTGGAGGAAGGTTGCTGTTGCGGGCGTTGCCTGTTTACCCTCCTTGGTCAGTCCTCTTCTTCATCAGCCCAAACACTTGCAGATGGCCTCAGATTCTGCCCCCGTTGCCTATTTTGACTGCTGGTGCAGCTCTGCCCCACCCCGACCCCTCCGTCTTAGTCTTTGGGTCTCAATCTTCCCCTCAAAGCAGCCCCGGGTGCCGGCTAGGAGATCCATGTCCCTGACCTTGACTCCTGGAGCCTCTGGATCTCTGACTGTGGACGGTTATGCTCTGCTGAAGACTCACCCATCCCAGGGTCTTCCTCAGATGGGCTCAGACCCAGACTACTCCTACCTGAGCCAGGTCTCTGGGTGCTTCTGGGGAACTCTGGCCACTGAGGCTGCTTCTTCTTTCTCTGTGTGTCAGCTCAGTCATGTCCAACTGTGTGACCCCATGGACTGTAACCATCCCTGCCCCCAGGCTCCTCTGTCTGTGGAATTCTCCAGGCAAGAATACTGGAGTGGGTTGCCATTTCCTCCTCCAGGGGATCTTCCCAGCCCAGATCTTCTCAAACCTGGATCTCCCACATTGCAGGCAGATTTTTTTACCATCTGAGCCACCAGGCAAGCCATTGAAAATAGATGCTCTTCCTTGCTGTGATCTGTTTATTCCCTTCTGCATTCATTCATTCGTTTGTTCATTCATGGGGACCCATGAATATAAAACATAGCATGCTGGTCACTTTTAGAAATGTGAATGTTAATTTCAAGAAATGAGGGGATAATGTAGTCATTCACTGGTCCTCAAAACCTACTCCAGACACAAGAGTGGTGGTGGGTTAGAGTTTTTCCTGTTACGTTGAATTTGCAAATTTGCAATGGGAGATGTCATGAAGTGGATTTGCTACCATGAAGTGGTTTTTCTTGCCCAATATCTTATTTAATCTACAACCCCCTTTCTAAATGCCAGGAAAAAAATCAAACAGGGAATTAAGCCAAAGGATTCTAAGTCACCTAAAATATGGGCTGCTTGGCACAAATTCAGAGATCTCAGCTTGGTCATTATTTTCAGTATTTGTGGGAAGATTGATTTCTCTTCTGAGCCACAGTTACAGTTACCTAAGAAAGACTTTTACATACAATACAATGGAATATTATTCATCCCTAAAAAGAAAGGAGATGCTACAACAGGGATGAACCTTGAGGCCACTGTGCTGAGTGAAAATAGCCTCACAAAAAGTCAAATCTTATATGATTCCACACAAGTGAGGTACCTGGACTAATTAAACCCACAGAGATGGAGGCAGACTGGGAGTTGGTGGGATTTGGGGGGGATGGGGTTAGTGTTTAATGGAGACAGAGCTTCCATTGGGGATGATGAAAAGTTCTGGGGCTGGATGGTGGTGATGATTGTACATCGGTGTGCATGCACCTAATGCCACTTAATTGTCCACCTAAAATTGGTTAAAATGATACATTTTATTTTAGGTATATCTAACAAGAAAAGGCTCTTGTCCCATTCACCAGCCCGAGCCAACTAAAATCATCTGAAACCAAGTTGAGCCAATCTGAGCCCCTGTAACCCATATCATGCAAACAAAACATTCTTTGTCTATCCGAAGGACTGGTGGAACCACAGGAGAGATAGCTGACCATACTCATGTGGGCCTGTGGACACTGGGTGGATCTGCACATCTCTGGAAGGTTTCAGGATATTCAGGATTAAGATGAGCCATGAGTAGACAACCACATCCTGAGTGAGGAGGGGGCACCTTCCCTCTCTCCTTCTGGGGTCTTGTCCAGTAACAGACGTGATCCCACCTTGGCAGGGGTGGAAGGGCAGAGGAGGGGTGGATCGCAGATTATTATTCCTGCTGGGCTTTCACATAGATCATTCAGACCACTGGGTTACATGAAATGATTGAGGTCATATCTTGTTAGTATCGTTAAAAGAAAAATATGTTATCAAATTTACTATGAAAACACTCTCTCCTCATCCTCAACTTTAAGAAAACCAGATGTTCTGTACAGCACATTCATAACAGTAGATTTAATAGAAGTTTACTAGATCATTGGGATCTCCTGGTTAAACTTGCTTTTCAAATTAGGAGTTATATGATTTAGTATTGGTAGCTGTAGGCAGTTCCATTGAGTTGTTTATTATTTAGGACTAGTAGTATTATTTGGAGAAGAAAATGGCAACTCACTCCGGTATTTCTTGTCTGGAAAATTCCGTGGACAGAGGAGCCTGGTGGGCTAAAACCATGGGGTTGCAAAGAGTTGGACATGACTGAACACACACATGCCAATAGTATTATTTAGGATTTATTTATTTATTTTTGGCTGTGCGGGGTCTTCACTGCTGCTCAGGCTTTTCTGTAGTTGTGGTGAGTGGGGGCCTACTCTCTAGTTATCATGGGCTTCTCACTGTGGTGGCTTCTCTTGTTGCAGAGCATGGGCTCTAGAGCACAGGCTCAGTAATTGTGGTGCACGGGCTTAGCTGCTCCATGGCCTGCTCCATGGCATGTGGGATCTTCCCGGACCAGGGATCAAACTCACATCTCCTACATTGGTAGGCCACCAGGCAAGTCCAGGACTAAAAGTATTGATTGGAACAGAGAATTCCTTCTTGTGTCCAGAGAACAGAGAGCTGGTTTGGGCAGTTCTAGGCTGGGAATGGCAGTCTCTATGGACAAGCTAAATATGGGAAGTGTCTTGGAGCTGGAATTTGAACATTGACTTAGCATCCTCATCTGGTTTCCTTCTGACCTGGGTGCCTTGGTTTCATGCACTTATCTGATGCCACATTCACTTTCCCAGAATGTGTGAGGGGCTCTATGCTGAAAGGGGAGTGGTTGGGGGAACAGGGAGCGTCTCCGGGCTCACAAGAGCTACTGGCCTGAACTTGCTGTAATACAAAAGATTGCTCTTCACCCTGGAGGGTCATTAAACTGCTGTCATTAGGCTGTGATTAAACTGCTCACACAGGGCTCCTTACCTTACAGTTACTGGCAGGGGATGGGTGTGTTTGTAGCAAACTTATGAAACCAGTGGGAGAAGCAGCCTGCTGGCCCCCAGGGGTCATGGGCTTTTCACCTTTGAGAATTGAGCTAAATCACATGTGATGCTCCCTGGTCCTATAACTGCCCGGAGTGTTGGGGTGCCTCCTTCCCCAGGAAGGAATCTGGAATCCAACTGTGACATCCAGGGTGGGGGGCAGGTGTTTGGGAAGAAGTGTCTGTGGTCCTGTCACTGTATTTGGGCTGCCCACCTCCTCCCCTTGGCCCTCGTGTCCCTAGTGAGGGCTAGTCCTGCACCAGCTGGCCCTGACTGCCATGCAGGAATCTAGTGCTGAGTTGAAAGGGGTGTCAAAGGTGGAGTCAGTGTGTTTTTGATCATTTGAGGTCTCTGTTTACTCCTTCTTTCCCTGTTACTTTAAAAATGTAGCTATAGACACATAACATGAAATTTACTGATTTGACCATTTTAGAGGGTACAATTCAGTGACATCGACTGCAATGTTGTACAACCACCACCACTCAGTTCTAGAACATTTTCCTCAACCCTAAAGAAGACCATGCTTATTATTTTTTAAATATTCATTTGTATTTATTGACTGTACTGAGTCTTAGTTGGGGCATTTGGGATCTAGTTCCCTGACCAGAGATGGAACCCAGGCCCTCTGCATTGGGAGTGAGGAGTCTTAGCCACTGGACCAAGCAGTCAATCCCCAATTTCCTCTCCCTGTAGACCCTGGTGATGACAAATCTGCTCTCCTTCTGTGTTAGCAGACCCCTGAGATATTGTGGTTTGATGCCAGACCACTGCAGTTAAGTGAATATCTCAATAAAGTGAGTCACACACATATTTTGATGTCTCAGTGCATCCAAAAGTTATATTCACACTATACTGTCATCTGTTAGGTGTGCAATAGTGTTTAAAAAACCATGTGTACCTTAATTTAAGAGTACTTTAGTATTTAACTGGTGGTCCAGTGGATAAGAATCCTCATGTGAATGCAGGCTTGATCCCTGGTCCAGGAAGGTCCCACATGTCTCGGGGCAACTAAGCCTGTGTACCACAACTACTGAGATGGCACTCTAGAGCCCCTGCTCTGAAACAGGAGAAACTACTGCAGTGAGAAGCCTGAATACTTCAACTAGAGAGCAGCCCCCGCTTGCTGCACCTAGAGACAAACCCACATAGCAACGAAGACCCAGCATAGCCAAAATTAATAAATAAATAAAATTTTAAAATTATTATAAAGGAATACTTTATTGCTAAAAAATACTAAGCATCATCTGAGCCTTCTGGGGTTGTCATCTTTTTTGCAGGCAGAAGGCCTGGCCTCAGTGTGGATGGCTGGTGACTGATTGGCCTGGTGGTTGCTGAAGACTGGGGTGGCCATGGCAATTTCTTAAAATAAGATGACAGTGAAATTTACCTCAACTGATGGACTCTTCCTTTCACAAACAATTTCTCTGTATCATGCAATGCAGTTTGAGAGCATTTTTACCCACAGTAGAATTTCTTTCAAAATTGGAGTCAATCCAATCCAATTTTGGAACTCTGCCACTGCTTCATCAACTAAGTTTATGTAATATTCTAAATCCTTTGTTGTCACTTCAACAATCTTCACAGCATCTTCACTAGGATTAGATTCTTTCCCAAGAAACCACTTTCTTTGTTCATCCATAAGAAGCAAATTCCTCATGCATTTAAATTGTATCATGAGATTGTGGTAATTCAATAACATCTTCAGGCTCCACTTCTAATTCTAGTTCTCTTACTGTTGCCACCACATCTGTAGTTACTTCTTCCACTCAGGTCTGAATCCTTCAAAGTCATTCATGAGGGTTGGAATCAACTTCTAAATTCCTGTTATTGTTGATGTTCTGACCTCTTCCTGTGAATCATGAATGTTCTTGATGGCATCTAGAATGGTGAATCCTTTACAGAATGTTTCAATCTACTTTGCCCAGATCAATCAGAGGAATCACTATGGCAGCCTCACAAAGTATATTTTTGAAATAGTAATGAGGATGGAGACACAGAGGCCAGTTTAGGAAAACATGGTTCTACTCAGAAAGTCTTGTCCCCAGGGTACCCTCCACCCCTTCCTGAGGGGCCCTGTGAACAGAGAGTGAACGATGGAATGAGGCGCCAGAGGGGCCCAGTGTTGGTGGTGGAGGAAGTTTTATCAGACAAGTCACAGAGAGTAAGGCCAGGCCCCCAGTGGCTTCCCCAGTGGATCTCATCATAATTCTCTTAAGCCAGAGTTTTGGCTTCCTTGGTGGCTCAGATGGTAAAGAATCTGTCTGCAATGTGGGAGACGGGGGTTCGATCCCTGGGTCAGGAAGATCCCCTGGAGGAGGGCATGGCAACCCACTCCAGTATTCTTGCCTGGAGAATCCCATGGACACAGGAGCGTGGCAGGCTGCAGTCCATGGGGTGGCACAGAGTTGGACATGACTGAAGCGACTAAGCAGTAGCAGTGGTGGCTTAGAGAAGATGTTATCGTCCCTGGAGGGATAAGTGAGATAAGAATGAAGACTTTATGCAAGTACTTCTCCTCCTCCAGGTGAAGATCATGGAGTGGCCTGAATGCTGAGAGGAACAGAACCAGATTGTTATTTTTCTGAACCACCATTTGTCAGGGGATGGATCGAAGGGCCTCTGAGAGAAGATGAGGAGGGCACTGATGAGACTGTCAGTGATCAGACCATCATCAGCCCTGTGGGTGATGCCCCCAGCTTGGCCCCACGGGAGCATCTGCAGTGTCGCTGTCCCAGCCGCACCCACCCCTGCCCCCCACTTCCCTGAGCAGGACGGAGGAGGGCACGTCTTGGATGGAATGACTGATGAGTCAGTTGACCGATGCCTTTGAAAACAAGAAAGGATTCCTAGAGAAGGCTCTCCCTTCGCTGAGTGCAGCACTGGGGTTTCTCTGACACTGAGTCCTGTCTGGGGAGAGATGGGACAGTCCAATGGGAAGCAGTGGCTTCCTTGGCTTTGTGTCGATGCTGTCTGTCCCTGACTGAGCTCCCCTCCATGTCTCTCATCCCCGTGTCATCCAGGACCACGTTTGGAAACACTTGGCTTTTGTTCCAGATGACTCGAGAGTGAGTGGGTATGTGCTTGTTTGCCATTATTCCATCCGAAGCCACATGGATTATTTTACCATATTTTCAGTTTAATCCAGCAGGCACAATCAGAATTGACACGTTTAAAAAGTTCCAGCTTTAGTTTCACCAACTGGAGCCAGGATGTTTTTTGTCTGCATGAGTGTGTGCTCAGTCATGTCCAACTCTTTGCAACCCCGTAGACTGTAGCCCACCAGGCTCCTCTGTCCATGGGGTTGTCCAGGCAAGAATACTGGATTGGGTTGCAGTTTCCTTCTCCAGGGGATTTTCCTCACCTAGGGATAGAACTCTCATCTCTTATGTCTCCTGCACTGGCAGGTAGATTCTTTACCACTGAGCCACCCGGGAAGCCTGGGTGTATTTATTCATTTATTCAAATGAGTGGATTCTTCTTACAGGCAAGTCGTCTCTGCCCTGAACAGCTGGCCCTGGTGCCGGCTTTTTGTGCCCAGCCTGTGCCACCAGATAGTGTTCTGCTCTCAGGGCTCCATGAAATACAGGTTTGGGGGTTCCTGGTGTGTTTGCATGTTTCAGTTCACCTGCCCCTCCTCACCAGCGATGGCTGGTAGGGGTTCCAGTGGGTGGCACCAAGAATGCCCACTGGAGTTACTTAATAAGGGATATGGCCCAGCTGTCCATATTGGCTGTGAAAGTCAGAGATAACCCTGGCTGGCATTTTATTTTGAGGTGCACCTGGCTGCTCTGCCATGGGGAGGGCACAAAGAGTTGAATAGCATCTTCCTCTAAGATTCCAGGACCCCACGTCCACGTGGGCCTCTGACCATGCTCATTTCGGACGCTGTGTCACCTGTTGCTAAGCCCCCAACCCCTGCCATGAGATGATGACGGGAGCACCAGATGGGTTTTCCCAAGGAGAAACAGCAGAAGTCACCCCCTGCCTCTCTGGAAACAACTCTGGCTGTTTTTCATGAGATGTGGTTGCCATGGTGATGAGAGGTCCAAGGGAGTTAAAGGAAATGTTGCTCTAGAGGGAAGGGTCCAGGCTGCTTTGGGGAGAAGCTGCCCTTAGACATGGGCCTGAGACCTTGTGTCGCCTGTGGTCACTGCGTGCTGTGGCCCCATGCTGAGGTGTTGGGGTTGGGGTGGGATGGTGTGAGGCACTGACGTCCAGCCAGCCTGGGTTCCCTGGCCAAGCCCAAAGTGCGTCCCCCAGAATGGAGACCTCTTCCATTTCTCAGAGGCACCCAACACAAGGCGGGTAGCAGTCCTGGAGGTACTGTTTCCCCACCATGTATCTGGCACCTCGATGAGAGTCTATTACCCCACATGATGGTCCTTCTCCTGCCAGAAAAATTAGGTTCTAGACCAAACTGTAACATTCGTGGAAGGAGTGTTATCTTTTAGTCCTTTCAGGCTGCTAAATCAGAGTATCATAAACCAGGGGACTTAGAAACAACATGCGTTTATTACTCTCAGATTTGGAGGCTGAGGCTGTAAGTCCAAGATGAAGATGCAGGCAGGCTAGGTGTCTGGTGAGAACCCACTTTCCTAAACAGCCGTCTTCCTTTAAAATAATTAAAAAAAAAAAGAGTTATTCATAAATAAATGTAAGTATAATGTATGTGTATGTTCATAGTATAAATTTATTTGTAAATAAAACTTATTACTGTCTTGTCAGTATTAGGAGAAGGCAATGGCAACCCACTCCAGTATTCTTGCCTAGAGAATCCCTTGGACAGAGGAGCCTACTGGGCTGCTGTCCATGGGGTCGCACAGAGTTGGACACGACTGAAGTGACTCAGCGTGCATGCATGCACTGTCTTGTCACGATATTGCTACTGCTTGATACTTTATTTATTTTTGGCTGTGCTGGGTCTTTGTTGCTGCTTGCGGGCTTTTCTCTAGTTGTGGTGAGCAGAGGCTACTCTCTAACTGCAGTGTGTGGGCTTCTCATTGTAGTGACTTCTCTTGTGGAGCACGGGCCCTGGAGCACAGGCTCAGTAGCTGTGGTGCATGGGCCTTAGTTACTCCATGCCATGTGGGATCTTTCCAGACCAGGAATTGAACTCATGTCCTCTGCATTGGTAGGCAGATTCTTTACTGCCAAGCCATCAGGGAAGTGATGCTTGCTAATTTATTTCAGGAAAGTTCTGGAACTTGACTTGTGATGCTGGCTTACCAGAGTGTGCTTTGGGGTTTGGACAGCAGTTTCAGTTCTTGGATCTGGGGAGATTTTCTGGAGTAAGGGCTTCCAAAGGTAGTGCTAGTGGTAAAGAACCCACCTGCCCCCTGGGTCGGAAAGATCCCCTGGAGGAGGAAATGGCAGCCCACTCCAATGTTCTTGCCTGGAGAATCCCATGGACAGAGAAGCCTGGTGGGCTACAGTCCATGGGGTCACAAAGAGTCAGACACGACTGAAGCGACTTAGCACACATGTAAACACAGGGTGTTAAGTAGAGAAAATATACCTCAACTTTAAATTTTGTTCATTGAACTAAGTGGGATTTTGGATGGGTGTCTTCTTTAAGAGAAGACTTATGACGTGTCTTTGGGGCACTTTTTCCCCTCTAACAGTAGATTATTTTGCTCTAACTAAAGAATTTGGATTTTAGAATTTGCATTGAACTAAGAATTAAAGTTTTTTTAGAAACATAATTTTAACCTTTGGACACTTGCTGGGAATATAAAATGGTTTAGCTGCTGTGGAAAACAATATGGTAGTTCCTCCAAAGATTAGAAGTAAAATCGCTGTATGATCCTGTAGTCCTACTGCTGATACCTAATCTATCACATCTAATGCTCAGGCTCAGTGGTGTCTGACTCTTTGCAGCCCCGTGTACTGTAGCCTGCCAGGCTCCTCTGTCCATGGGATTCTCCAGGCAAGAAAACTGGAGTGGGTTGCCACTTCCTTCTCCAGGGGGGTCTTCCCAACCCAGGGGTTGAACCTGTGTCTCTGCATCTCCTACATTTCCTGCATAGACAGGCAGAGTCTTTACCACTAGCACCACCTGGGAAGCCCCTCTGGGTGTGTGTGTGTGTGTGTATATATATATATATGTATATTTACATATATGTATATATGTATGTTTATATCTTTCCTTTTCTCCTTTGCTTTTCGCTTCTCTTCTTTTCACAGCTATTTGTAAGGCCTCCCCAGACAGCCATTTCGCTTTTTTGCATTTCTTTTCCATGGGGATGGTCTTGATCCCTGTCTCCTGTACAATGTCACGAACCTCATTCCATAGTTCATCAGGCACTCTATCTATCAGATCTAGGCCCTTAAATCTATTTCTCACTTCCAGTGTATAATCATAAGGGATTTGATTTAGGTCATACCTGAATGGTCTAGTGGTTTTCCCTACTTTCTTCAATTTAAGTCTGAATTTGGCAATAAGGAGTTCATGATCTGAGCCACAGTCAGCTCCTGGTCTTGTTTTGGCTGACTGTATAGAGCTTCTCCATCTTTGGCTGCAAAGAATATAATCAGTCTGATTTTGGTGTTGACCATCTGGTGATGTCCATGTATAGAGTCTTCTCTTGTGTTGTTGGAAGGGGGTGTTTGTTATGACCAATGCATTTTCTTGGCAAAACTCTATTAGTCTCTGCCCTGCTTCATTCCGTATTCCAAGGCCAAATTTGCCTGTTCCTCCAGGTGTTTCTTGACTTCCTACTTTTGCATTCCAGTCCCCTATAATGAAAAGGACATCTTTTTTGGGTATTAGTTCTAAAAGGTCTTGTAGGTCTTCATAGAACCATTCAACTTCAGCTTCTTCAGTGTTACTGGTTGGGGCATAGACTTGGATTACTGTGATATTGAATGGTTTGCCTTGGAAACGAACAGAGATCATTCTGTCATTTTTGAGATTGCATCCAAGTACTGCATTATTAACTCTTTTGTTGACCATGATGGCTACTCCATTTCTTCTGAGGGATTCCTGCCCGCAGTAGTAGATATAATGGTCATCTGAGTTAAATTCACCCATTCCAGCCCATTTTAGTTCGCTGATTCCTAGAATGTTGACATTCACTCTTGCCATCTCTTGTTTGACCACTTCCTGCCATCTCTTGTTTGACCACTTCCAATTTGCCTTGATTCATGGACCTGACATTCCAGGTTCCTATGCAATATTGCTCTTTACAGCATCGCACCTTGCTTCTATCACCAGTCACATCCACAGCTGGGTATTGTTTTTGCTTTGGCTCCATCCCTTCATTCTTTCTGGAGTTATTTCTCCACTGATCTCCAGGAGCATATTGGGCCCCTACTGACCTGGGGAGTTCCTCTTTCAGTATCCTATCATTTTGCCTTTTCATACTGTTCATGGGGTTCTCAAGGCAAGAATACTGAAGTGATTTGCCATTCCCTTCTCCAGTGGACCACATTCTGTCAAATCTGTCCACCATGACCCGCCCGTCTTGCGTTGCCCCATGGGCATGGCTTAGTTTCATTGAGTTAGACAAGGCTGTGGTCCTAGTGTGATTAGATTGACTAGTTTTCTGTGAGTATGGTTTCAGTGTGTCTGCCCTCTGATGCCCTCTTGCAACACCTACCGTCTTACTTGGGTTTCTCTTACCTTGGGCGTGGGGTATCTCTTCACGGCTGCTCCAGCAAAGCGCCGCCATTGCTCCTTACCTTGGACGAGGGGTATCTCCTCACCACCGCCCTTCCTGACCTTCCACGTGGGATAGCTCCTCTAGGCCCTCCTGCGCCTGCGCAGCCACGGCTGCTTGGACGTGGGGTTGTCCTCCCGGCCACCGCCCCTGGCCTTGGTTGTGCGGTTGCTCCTCCCCGCCGCCGCCCTTGGCCTTGGGCTTAGGGGCGTGGGGTAGCTCCCCCAAGAAGAGATAAGACAGCCTTCCTAGGTGATCAATGCAAAGAAATAGAGGAAAACAACAGAATGGGAAAGACTAGGGATCTCCTCAAGAAAATTAGAGATACCAAAGGAACATTTCATGCAAAGATGAGCTCAATAAAGGACAGAAATGGTATGGACCTAACAGAAGCAGAAGATATTAAGAAGAGGTGGCAAGAATACACAGAAGAACTGTGCATAAAAGATCTTCACGACCCAGATAATCATGATGGTGTGATCACTGACCTAGAGCCAGACATCCTGGAATGTGAAGTCAAGTGGGCCTTAGAAAGCATCACTACAAACAAAGCTAGTGGAGGTGATGGAATTCCAGTTGAGCTATTCCAAATCCTGAAAGATGATACTGTAAAAGTGCTGCACTCAATATGCCAGCAAATTTGGAAAACTCAGCAGTGGCCACAGGACTGGAAAAGGTCAGTTTTCATTCCAATCCCAAAGAAAGGCAATGCCAAAGAATGCTCAAACTACCACACAATTGCACTCATCTCACACGCTAGTAAAGTAATGCTCAAAATTCTCCAAGCCAGGCTTCAGCAATAGATGAACCATGAACTTCCTGATGTTCAAGCTGGTTTTAGAAAAGGCAGAGGAACCAGAGATCAAATTGCCAACATCCGCTGGATCATAGAAAAAGCAAGAGAGTTTCAGAAAAACATCTATTTCTGCTTTATTGACTATGCCAAAGCCTTTGACTGTGTGGATCACAATAAACTGTGGAAAATTCTGAAAGAGATGGGAATCCCAGACCACCTGACCTGCCTCTTGAGAAATCTGTATGCAGATCAGGAAGCATCAGTTAGAACTGGACATGGAACAACAGACTGGTTCCAAATAGGAAAAGGAGTTCGTCAAGGCTGTATATTGTCACCCTGTTTATGCACTTTGCCACAATTGAAAAGAATAATAAACAATAAAATTAGAAACCATGATTCACATAACTTTTGAGATGTATGAAAGTCTACATGTTATTGACAGAGAAGTTAAATTATATCTGTGTGCACCCACACATACCTATGTACACATATATTTTACAAAATTGTATCATGTCTCCAGTTTTGTATCTCAGTCTCTTTAAAAATTTTTTTATTTTATTTATTTTAAACTATTTTTAAAGTCATTTTTAAACTTTTTCTAACATGTGAAGACCTCATCTGTATCTTTAACTTCCTGGTTTCCAGGTTTGCAATGGTTTGGAGCAGCCAAGAAAGCAACAGCGCTCTGATCTCAATGGACCAGTTGACAATAACAACATCCCAGAGGTGAGAGTTCTGACCGGGGGCCTTGACATGGGAGCTGCCTGCCCTGTCCCCATGGGCTCACCATCCCATGTGGGTGGGACAGGGCTCTGGTCCCACCCATTGCCTAGGAGAAGGGGGTCCTGACAAGCAAAGCCAGGTGGCCGTGCCGGAGGAGGAGGCGCGGGGGAGGAAGGGAAGTCCCTTTTCTATTGACTCAGCCCCCCACCGCCGTGCGCTCCTGTGTTGCTTCTGGTCCACAGGGCTCATTGGTGCTCCCCACTTTGATGGAGGCTCAGTCCGCCCCACTGCCCATCATGTTCTAAAGCAGGATTACTCCAGGGTAGTAGCACCATGGATATCTGGGCCAGACCCTTCTTTGTTGTGGGGGGACGTCCCTGGCACCTCAGGATGTTTAGATGCATCCCTGGCCTCTCCCAACTCGGTGCTGGTAGTAACCCTCCTCCTCAGGTTGTGAGAACCAGAAATGTCTACAGAAATTGCCATAAGCGCTGTTCTAAACCCACTGTGTGGATTTTAAAAACAATCCTGTGTAAACTCCCACTGCCCTGATGGGGAGGTTGTTAGAACGAGGCCTCAAGCAAGTCATTTCCCTTATCTGGAAAGCATGGTTTGGATGAGGTTTTGTAACTTGGATGAAATAACTGTGGTCACTCATGCAGTGGTGTCTGATCTCCTTCATCTTGCTTTTATTTCAAAAAAATTTTATGTATGTATTTATTTATGGCTGCTCTGCCTGGCATGTGGGATCTTAATTCCCTGACCAAAAATCAACGTGCGCCCCCTGCAATGGAAATTGTTATTGTTCAGTCACTAAGTCACGTCCAACTCTTTGTGACCCTATGGACTGCAGCACTCCAGGCTTCCCTGTCCTTTACTATCCCAGAGTTTGCTTAAACTCATGTCCTCTGAGTCACTGATGCCAATGGGGAGTCCTAACCCGGATCTCCAGGGAAGTCCCTCTTTCATCTTGCTTTTAAAGATGTCCCTGTGGGGAATTCCCTTCAGTGGTAAAGACCCTGACCTTCCACTGCAGAGGGCACAAATTTGATCCCTAATCAGGGAACTAAGATCCCACATGCTGTGTGATGTGGCCAAGAGATAAACAAGTGTCTGGGAATTCTCATGCCACCAGTTGGAGAACCACTAGTGTTTTCCTTCTAGCAGTGATGTGCTAGCCTGGGGGTCCCTAGGTCTCAGCTGATGGCCTTTTGTACCCCAGGGTTTCCCATGAGAATTGTTAACAGGCACCCCACTCAAACATAGAGCCCGAAAGACACTGCTTTGCTATAAGGAGCTGATTTCTTGGAGAGACTGGTCACTCATGGGCTCAAACTTGTCACATTATGGTGTCAGCTTAGATTTTGTGGGCCAACTGCGTACAACTCTTGTGTGTGTTTTCATATTTCCTAACAGACAAAGAAGGTGGCATCTTTTCCCAGTTTTGTGGCTGGTAAGTGACTGAATTTTCTTTCTGAGGGGGCGGTTGCATTTTTATGTCAATACAAATGGGACTTTGACTTCTGGTTTTCTCCTACAAAAATTGTGCATAAAGCACCCCTTCCAGGGGAGCAGTTCTGTAATAAGGCAAGGTGCGAGGGCCCATGTCATCTGTGGGTGATCCAGTTGATTAGGAAATAGTAGAACATCTCAGGCTTCCCAGGTGGCGCTAGTGGTAGAGAACCCACCTGTCAATGCAGGAAATGTAAGAGACATGGGTTCAATCCCTGGGTTGGGAAGATCCTCTGATGGAGGGCATGGCAACCTGCTCCAGTGTTCTTCCCTAGAACATCTCGCGGACAGAAGAGCCTGGTGGGCTAGGGTCCATGGGGTCGCAAAGAGTCAGACATGACTGAGCAACTTAGCACTCACACACATAGAACATCCCACTTAATTACACCTTCAGTAATGGCCTCACACATGACACTGATGATTAAATTAATAGATTGAAATGTGTCTTTAAAAGCAGCTAATTGTGATCTAACACTTCTGATTAGGGTGGATATAATTGCATCCAAATTCAGGCTGGTGTTTTTTTTTTTTTTTCTTAAAGACTCTTCATTTCCTTCTCCTCTCCTGTCTCTT
This sequence comes from Bos javanicus, assembly GCF_032452875.1. Taxonomy (NCBI): domain Eukaryota; kingdom Metazoa; phylum Chordata; class Mammalia; order Artiodactyla; family Bovidae; genus Bos; species Bos javanicus. The sequence goes on from NC_083888.1 coordinate 27,667,704, forward strand.
TTGAGGAGGTTATGATTGCATTTTAATATTCAATGAAAACCCCTAGCTGATCTGTTCTGTGTCAGTTTTGATGTGGGGAACATACCTGCTTGGCTCTTGTCTGAGGGCATCAGGGAACCCCTGGCAACACCTTTAGAATACCCTCTGACCATCCACATGAAGAACCTCTTAAAAATAGGATCTTTCTCTTTGCCTGGAGGCCTATTGCTCTTGCTAGAGGGTTACAATCAATGGTGTCAATTTTATTAATTCTTTCAATAAGCTGGTAATTGATTTTTATGAATGTTTATAGGAGCAAGGTTAATTGATCATCAGAAATAAATAACTTAAACCTTTGGTATCCTGGTTTTATTTTTAAGTAAAGAATTAAAAAACCTGGGAAACTGAAGTCCTCAAATTCCTTACCTGAGGGGTCCTCATGGTGGTGATGAAGCCATTTGGGTGTTTTCATACAGTACTCTTGCCTGGAAAATCCCATGGATGGAGGAACCTGATGGGCTACAGTCCATGGGGTCACTAAGAGTCGGACATGACTGAGCAACTTCACTTTCACTTTTCACTTTCATGCATTGGAGAAGGAAATGGCAACCCACTCCAGTGTTCTTGCCTTGAGAATCCCAGGGATGGGGGAGCCTAGTGGGCTGCCGTCTATGGGGTCACACAGAGTCGGACATGACTGAAGCGACTTAGCAGCAGCAGCAGGATACAGTGGGCACTTCAGATCTGAGCCTTGATTTGCTCTTAAAATAAGTAATTGGGGTGAACCTTTCCAGGTAAGACTCCTAAGCCGAAGGCAGCACTCACCTCCTCCCCATTAGCCTATGACAGGGCAGTGCTCCCGAGCCCAGAGCAGGCCTGGGTGGACACGGGGGCCCCGTTGGTCCAGGGTGCTGTTGGCCGAAGGATGGGAGTCAGGAGGGAGCAGAGCATCCTAGACAGGGCTTAGGAAGACCCAAAAGACTTGTCCTTGTTCAGTTCAGTTCAGTTCAGTCGCTCAGTCGTGTCTGACTCTTCGAGACCCATGAATCGCAGCATGCTAGACCTCCCTGTCCATCACCAACTCCCGGAGTTCACTCAGACTCATGTCCATCGAGTCAGTGATGCCATCCAGCCATCTCATCCTCTGTCATCCCCTTCTCCTCCTGCCCCCAATCCCTCCCAGCATCAGAGGGTTTTCCAATGAGTCAACTCTTCACATGAGGTGGCAAAAGTACTGGAGTTTCAGCTTCAGCATCATTCCCTCCAAAGAAATCTCAGGGCTGATCTCCTTCAGAATGGACTGATTGGATCTCCTTGCAGTCCAAGGGACTCTCAAGAGTCTTCTCCAACACCACAGTTCAAAAGCATCAATTCTTCGGCGCTCAGCCTTCTTCACAGTCCAACTCTCACATCCATACATGACCACAGGAAAAACCATAGCCTTGACTAGCTGGACCTTTGTTGGCAAAGTAATGTCTCTGCTTTTGAATATGCTATCTAGGTTGGTCATAACTTTCCTTCCAAGGAGTAAGCGTCTTTTAATTTCATGGCTGCAGTCACCATCTGCAGTGATTTTGGAGCCCCCAAAAATAAGGTCTGACACTGTTTCCACTGTTTCCCATCTATTTCCCATGAAGTGATGGGACCAGATGCCATAATCTTCATTTTCTGAATGCTGAGCTTTAAGCCAACTTTTTCACTCGCCTCTTTCACTTTCATCAAGAGGCTTTTGAGTTCCTCTTCACTTTCTGCCATAAGGTGTCATCTGCATATCTGAAGTTATTCATATTTCTCCCGGCAATCTTGATTCCAGCTTGTGTTTCTTCCAGTCCAATGTTTCTCATGATATACTTTGCATATAAGTTAAATAAGCAGGGTGATAATATACCGCCTTGACGTACTCCTTTTCCTATTTGGAGCCAGTCTGTTGTTCCATGTCCAGTTCTAACTGTTGCTTCCTGACCTGCATACAGATTTCTCAAGAGGCAGGTCAGGTGGTCTGGGATTCCCATCTCTTTCAGAAGTTTCCACAGTTTATTGTGATCCACACAGTCAAAGGCTTTGGCATAGTCAATAAAGCAGAAATAGATGTTTTTCTGGAACTCTCTTGCTTTTTCCATGATCCAGTGGATGTTGGCAATTTGATCTCTGGTTCCTCTGCCTTTTCTAAAACGAGCTTGAACATCAGGAAGTTCACGGTTCATGTATTGCTGAAGCCTGGCTTGGAGAATTTTGAGCATTACTTTACTAGCGTGTGAGATGAGTGCAATTGTGTGGTAGTTTGAGCATTCTTTGGCATTGCCTTTCTTTGGGATTGGAATGAAAACTGACCTTTTCCAGTCCTGTGGCCACTGCTGAGTTTTCCAAATTTGCTGGCATATTGAGTGCAGCACTTTCACAGTATCATCTTTCAGGATTTGGAATAGCTCAACTGGAATTCCATCGCCTCCACTAGCTTTGTTTGTAGTGATGCTTTCTAAGGCCCACTTGACTTCACATTCCAGGATGTCTGGCTCTAGGTCAGTGATCACACTATCGTGATTATCTGGGTTGTGAATATCTTTTTTGTACAGTTCTTCTGTGTATTCTTGCCACCTCTTCTTAATATCTTCTGCTTCTGTTAGGTCCATACCATTTCTTTCTTTATTGAGCCCATCTTTGCATGAAATGTCCCCTTGGTATCTCTAATTTTCTTGAAGAGATCTCTAGTCTTTCCCATTCTGTTGTTTTGCTCTATTTCTTTGCATTGATCACCTAGGAAGGCTTTATATCTCTTCTTGCTATTCTTTGGAACTCTGCATTCAGATGCTTATATGTTTCCTTTTTTTCTTTGCTTTTTGCTTCTCTTCTTTTCACAGCTATTTGTAAGGCCTCCCCAGACAGCCATTTCGCTTTTTTGCATTTCTTTTCTATGGGAATGGTCTTGATCCCTGTCTCCTGTACAATGTCACGAACCTCATTCCATAGTTCATCAGGCACTCTATCAGATCTAGGCCCTTAAATCTATTTCTCACTTCCAGTGTATAATCATAAGGGATTTGATTTAGGTCATACCTGAATGGTCTAGTGGTTTTCCCTACTTTCTTCAATTTAAGTCTGAATTTGGCAATAAGGAGTTCATGATCTGAGCCACAGTCAACTCCTGGTCTTGTTTTTGTTGACTGTATAGAGCTTCTCCATCTTTGGCTGAAAAGAATATAATCAATCTGATTTCGGTGTTGACCATCTGGTGATGTTCACGTGTAGAGTCTTCTCTTGTGTTGTTGGAAGAGGGTGTTTGCTATGACCAGTGTATTTTCTTGGCAAAACTCTATTAGTCTTTGCCCTGCTTCATTCCGTATTCCAAGGCCAAATTTGCCTGTTACTCCAGGTGTTTCTTGACTTCCTACTTTTGCATTCCAGTCCCCTATAATGAAAAGGACATCTTTTTTGGGTATTAGTTCTAAAAGGTCTTGTAGGTCTTCATAGCACCGTTCAACTTCAGCTTCTTCAGCGTTACTGGTTGGGGCATAGACTTGGATTACTCAAACAGAGATCATTCTGTCATTTTTGAGATTGCATCCAAGTACTGCATTATGAACTCTTTTATTGACCATGATGGCTACTCCATTTCTTCTGAGGGATTCCTGCCCGCAGTAGTAGATATAATGGTCATCTGAGTTAAATTCACCCATTCCAGTCCATTTCAGTTCGCTGATTCCTAGAATGTCGACATTCACTCTTGCCATTTCTTGTTTGACCACTTCCAGTTTGCCTTGATTCATGGACCTGACATTCCAGGTTCCTATGCAATATTGCTCTTTACAGCATCAGACCTTGCTTCTATCACCAGTCACATCCACAGCTGGGTATTGTTTTTGCTTTGGCTCCATCCCTTCATTCTTTCTGGAGTTATTTCTCCACTGATCTCCAGGAGCATATTGGGCCCCTACTGACCTGGGGAGTTCCTCTTTCAGTATCCTATCATTTTGCCTTTTCATACTGTTCATGGGGTTCTCAAGGCAAGAATACTGAAGTGATTTGCCATTCCCTTCTCCAGTGGACCACATTCCGTCAGATCTTTCCACCATGACCCGCCCGTCTTGGGTTGCCCCACGGGCATGGCTTAGTTTCATTGAGTTAGACAAGGCTGTGGTCCTAGTGTGATTAGATTGACTAGTTTTCTGTGAGTATGGTTTCAGTGTGTCTGCCCTCTGATGCCCTCTTGCAACACCTACCATCTTACTTGGGTTTCTCTTACCTTGGGCGTGGGGTATCTCTTCACGGCTGCTCCAGCAAAGCGCCGCCAGTGCTCCTTACCTTGGACGAGGGGTATCTCCTCACCACTGCCCTTCCCGACCTTCCACGTGGGATAGCTCCTCTAGGCCCTCCTGGGCCTGCGTAGCCACCGCTCCTTGGACGTGGGGTTGGTCCTCCCGGCTGCCGCCCCTGGTCTTGTCTTTGTTAGAAACAGACAAAACCATGTTAAATCTTGTCTCCAGGACTCCATTTGGTCAGTGTGAATGGGGCTTGGACATGTTTTAAAACTGGGGCATTTATTTACTAGTAGAGGTTTGTCAAGCTTTTTCTGAATAGTGCTTGGACCATGCCAAGTGTCATAAGAATGCAAAATTATTTCTACCCTGGAAACCCCTGTGTGCATTCCCCGTTTCTATCTGTATGGCCCAGACCCCTCATCCCGCTCTGTGCTGGAGGCCACTGTCAAATTTCTTATGAATCCTGCCAGAAATTTTCTGGGTGTATGTATGTGCTAAGTCAATTCAAATATGACTCTTTGCAACCCCATGAACTATAGCCTGCCAGATTCTTCTATCCATGGGATTCTCCAGGCAAGAATACTGGAGTGGGTTGCCATGCCCTCCTCCAGAGGATCTTCTCGACCCAGGGATTGAACCCACATCTCTTATGTCTCCTGCATCGGCAGGTGGGTTCTTTACTACTAGCATCACCGGGGAAGCCCATGTAAGTCTATATATAGAACTTTAAAAAATATTTTTTTGAAGTGTAGCTGATTTTAGACCTTTTCCTTAAATTAGATGTTGCACTGGCCACCTGGATCTGCACTTCCTCCCTCACTTCTTGGTAGATTTCATTTCTTGGCAGAGACAGCAATTGTAGCTCCACCTGCTTATTCAGGTGACAACACAGGATGTCAATGATGTGGCTGTATGATGGGGTATTAATCAGCACCCCTGGATTGCCCCTGAATTGATGGATTGATGGTTATTCAATTTGGAATTTATGGTTGGCACAGCAATGAGCAGCCTTGTGGGTGTGTCCTGGTGATCAAGTGTGTGTTACTTTAGATAGAGAAGGGCTTCTGGACAGAGAATGCCTGCAGCTTTACTTGGCACTTCCCCAGCACTTTACATGCACTTCTCCAGGACTCCTGAGTTTCTTTTGGGGGCCTCTGGGCTCCTGCCACTAAATTTCCTCAGAAGCCCTGCTACCCTCTCCCAGGGCTCTCTCCTCAGTGGAGTAATAGCAGCTCCATCCATCCAGCCTTGTCTATAGCCGGCTTGCCAGCCTTCCTCCTCCAGGCCCCTTCCAGGTCTTGCTGATTGAACCTCCTGGGTGAATCAGTCTGTTGCTATCCATTTGTCCTATCCCACACGACCATCATCACCACTCCCACCACCACCATCATCATCTTCATTCTACCAGCACCACCATCATCACTATAATCATCACCATCATTATCATCACTTACTTGCTAGGACTGCTGCAGTAACCTCCCAGCTCTTTTCCCTCCTTCTCTGCTGTTTGCCTGTCTGCTGCCTTAGTTACTCTGCAAAGGTTTCCTGACGGATACCCTGTAGTGACAGTCCTGAGTGTGGCCCCAGAGTTCTCATATCTGGCTGGTACTTGTTCTACAACCTCACTTGTCCTAACCATTGGCCCACCCCTTGCTCCAGCAATCTGCACATCTCTGTGCCACCTCAGGGCCTTTGCACCTGCTCTTGCCTCAACCTGAGGAGCTCTCTCCTCTCCCTCTGTGGCTTGCTGAGGAGAGGGGCTTAGAAATGCTTTGTGCCTGGATCAGTGACAGTGATCTTGGGCAAAATATTTGACTCCATGTAGACTGTCCTTCTTTGTAAAACTAGAACACTGAAGTCTGCTTCACAGGTCTGATGGGGGCTTGATGGAGCAGGGGATCTAGTGTGTTGGGCTGGGGGCTGCACTTGGCAGCTTTTTGTACTCTTTCCCATCTGAGGCTGTGCTCTGGCCTCCCCAGCCACCCCCTCTACGACCTCCGGGGGCAGCAGGCACAGCTGAATGAGATGACTTGGGGCCATGCCCCTGGAAGCCTTGTCCACCCCCTCCCTTTAGGATAATCCCTCCAAGGTAGCATGGCCGGGGGCTCCAAGACATGGCTCTGGGCACCTCCCATCCCTTCCCTGTTCAGAGAAGCCACTGGGGCCTCTGATTCCCCAGCGGGTGTTTCACACAAAGGCTCCCTCCAGCAGGGAGCACACAGGCACCTGTTCTCATATCCAGGCTGAGCAGCAGCATTCTGATACATGCGTGTACATGTGCATCATGCAAAGGGAGTTAGTAGGAGAAATTCCTTCTGGGGACACAGATTCTGTCTGATCCTGTGTTGTTCTGTCTCCCTCTAGTGGGCTCAGCTGTGTGTTTGTTCAGGAGTTGAACAAAATAAGGACAGTTTATACTCAAACACGCAGGGCCAGCTGCTTCAGCCTTAGAATGAAGCTGGTTAATCCTTGCTCCTGCGTTTGGTGATTGGAGTTGAGAGCTGTGTCTGTGAAGCTGAAATACCCGCCCTCTCCCTACTGGCCACTCCTTGGTGCTTCCTAATGCGTGTGGGGCTCAGTGGGTGTTTGAATGGCGGGCTGATGTGGGAGGTGTGTGTGTGTACTGTTTCCTATTTGAAGAAAGAGCAAGGCAGGAGTGACATGACCCCCCCACCCCTCATGGAGAGGGACTGTCTGCTGGCCTTGTAACAAAGCCCCCAGTCCTTCACTGGCCTTTCCCCGGGGAGCAGGTGGTCCATGGGTGTGGGTGGTGGACCCCGCAGCCTAGAATCGGGTGACTTCACATCAGAAGTCTGTGCCCCCTGATGGGCCCCAGATCTGGTGGGCACCCAGATGGGGCCAGCCTTTAGTAAGGCTACTCTGGGGTGTGGAGTGAGACAGAAAAGGTCCAGGAGCTGACCACCCTGGGGAACTGGCAAGTGGAGCATTAAAGACAGAGACTTCAGCTTTATCTCCATCCCCAGGGATGGGGGGCACGGAGTATCACATGATCCCCCCACCTACCCCATACTTGCTGAGGACCAGACCCTGAGCACTGTCTGGGGGTGTTGGGCAAGCATGACCCCAGGGCTCCTGGGACCACCTGGACTTTTCCCTGAGAACAGAGTGACGCCATCTACTGCTCAGCAAGGGTTTCCCTGATAGCTCAGTTGGTAAAGAATCCGCTTGCAATGTGAGAGACCTGGGTTCGATCTCTGGGTTGGGAAGATCCCCCAGAGAAGGGAAAGGCTACACACTCCAGTATTCTTGCCTAGAGAATTCCATGGACTGTATAGTCCATGGGGTCACAAAGAGTCAGATACAACTGAGTGACTTTCACTTCACTCACCAATAAGATGGACCCTGGGGACATGCTCACTGGGGCACAGGAGGCATGAGGTGGTAAAAACGGAAGTGCCCCAGTCAGGAGCACTGAGGGTCGGGGTGGAGGCTACTATTAATGCCTGAGCTGGATGCCCTGTTCCCTCCGTTGGAAATGACTTCTGCCTCTGCCTGGGTCATGACAGGCCTGATGTGCCTGTGTGTGGACCAGGTGGCTGATAGATGGACAGGGAAGAGTCCTCCCCACCCCCCAGTGCCTTCCCCCTCCCATTACCCCTCCCCTGGAGCCCCCAGCCCTGCCTAGCTGGAAGAAGGTTGTTCATCTGCAGAGCAAGGACCATGGTGCCTGATGGATGGACAAGGAGGGGTCCTCTCCCAGTGCCTTCCCCTCCCATCACCCCTCCCTCTCCCATCACCCCTCCCCCATCTCCCCATCCCTCTGCCATCACACCCCTCCACCACCCCTCCCCCTCCCATCACCCCTCCCCTGGAACCCCCAGCCCTGCCCAGCTGGGACAAGGTTGTTCAACTTCAGAGCAGAGCCCAAGGCACCTGAGATGCAATAAGCAGCCTGATTTTGACCCCTGGTTGTGGAGCCGCTCTCAGAGGATCTGGTTGAGGCTTCCACACAGGCAATCAGAGCTTCCTGGAGGAAGCCATGGGGGCCCCACGCACATCCTCTGAGGGCTGTTGAGGGGAGGATGTCAGGGTCAGTGGGAGAAAGGGCCCCCAGTTCTATGCCATCAGGACGGAAACTGACCTGGGGCATTCCTGAGTCAGGACCTAATAACATTGCATGTGTGCATACTAAGTTGCTTCAGTCATGTCCAACTCTTTGTGACCCATGGACTGTAGCCCACCAGGCTCTTCTGTCCATGGGATGCTCCGGGCAAGAATATTGGAATGGGTTGCCATGCCCTCCTCTAGGGGATCTTCCCGACCCAGGGATCGAACCCACATCTCTGGCACCTCCTGCATTGGCAGGGAGGTTCTTAACTCTAGCGCCACCCAGAAAACCCCCTATTAACATTAGGTTCCTCTTAGACTTCAGAACCCTCACCTTGTTCTGAAGTGCATTGTAGAATCAGCCTTATTGCAGGAGCCGCTGCTCTGGTGTGAAGAGACAGTCGTCCCTTTGTCATCCGTGGTTTCCCAGTGTGTGTGTCTGCTGGGTGAGCCTAGATATGGGTCCTCAGGCCAGTGGGCACTCACTGTGACCAGTTTTGGAGCTTTGATCTCAAGCCCATGGAGCTGGTTTGTTGGAGTGAGAGTGAAGCTTACAGCTTTCCTCCAGGCATCCCAGACACACATGCAGGCTCTTCTCCTGAGGTTTAAAGAGAGCAAACGTTGCAGAGTAAGTGTGGAGACCTGCCCTGAGTTCAATGTCGGCCTGAGGTTGGGTCAGTGAAGTGGCGCCTTTGTCTTGGGTGTCAACCTGCTCAGTGCCCCCCCCCACTCAGTCCACAGACCCCGGGTATCTGGGGTGGAGACACCGGCAGAAGCTGGAACCCCTCTAGGAGTGGTCTGTCCAGGATGCAGACCACATCTTCCTGTGGCTGTTGACATGTCAGTTAATTAGGATTGCATATAGATTTTAAAATTCAGTTCTTCTGTCACACTAGCCAACATGTTCAAGTTCTCAAAAGCCAAGTGAGGCCACCGGTTCCCACATTAAACAGCTCAGAGATGGCATATTCAAGATCTTGCTATTGATAGCTTTGGTCTTGAGGCAGCCGGTGGAACAGAGACCACGTCACCCAGCCTGGACTGGGGCGTGTGGAGCAGGAGGAGCCAGACCAGCTTGTGAGGGGCTGCAGGCCTGCAGGAGCCCCAGGGCACACAACTGGAGCCTGGTGGGCATTCCCATCACTGAAACCTCGTGGGCTGTCTGGAGTCCCAGGGCTCAGGGCTGATCAGGAGATGTTTGGGAAAGGGCGCCCTGGGATTGTAGCACACCACTATCTCCTTGGAGGCCTGAGTATCTGAGGTACAGCTGCCTGGCCCAGCGTTGTCCTCCTGGGGCGTGCAGGGTTTCCTGGCTGGGGTGCAGTTACTTGCTCTGTGTGCTGTGGGGTGATGGGGGCAGGACTCCCATACCCTCCCCCCAAAGGCCCCTGGCCCTGCTGCCTTGCCCCTGCGTGCTCTCAGAAGTTGACAGCTGTCCCCACTCAGTTCCAGGGCCCTGTGAGCCAGAAGACCTCATCGACGGGATCATCTTTGCAGCCAACTACCTGGGTTCCACGCAGCTGCTTTCAGAGCGGAACCCATCCAAAAACATCAGAATGATGCAGGCACAGGAGGCTGTCAGCCGGGTCAAGGTATGGGAGGCCCAGAACAGCTGGGTTCCCTACAGGGAGCACTGGAGGGGGTGGGAGACATGGCTTTCTATCCAGCTGTGACCCGCCTGCCAGCCCTGGATGCAAGAGCGGGAGCATCTGAGGTGCCTGGCAGGGCCGAGGGAGATGGGGGCTGGGGGCGCAGAGGCTCCTTAACGAGGACCTGCCACTGGGCCCCCTGGACATGCAATTTGTAAAATGTGATTGTGCCAAAGTGTTCAAGTCACGTGTGTGTGGAGCCTCTAGTTCCTTTTTGACAGTCTGTGTATCTATAGTGCCAGAGTCCTTGCAGAAAGGTGAACAAACAAACAAAATCATATGTTTTATTTAAATTTATGACCTCAAGAAAAGCTCTGATGTACCTGCAGCTCCGGGTGGCTGTTTGAAGTGTGAAGTGTGGGTGTGGGTTTGAAGTGTGGGTGTGGCCAGGCAGGCAGGAGGGCAGGACCTCGTCAACAAAGATAACAGGGTCAGGAGAGAGGAGGGGTGCTCTGAGGACGTGCCCCTCTGAGCAGTCGGGGGGTCTGTGGACGTCTGTACCCCTGCAGCCCAACCCCCTATCCTGGTCATGCTCTTCAGCTGAGGGAAAGGGGCTCCAGACATGAGCCCCCTGTGCTGGTCAGGAGGGGGCAGAGCAACCCAGCTCACTTTGTGCCCACCTGTTTTTCTTTCTCTTTCATGCTGCTCAGAGGATGCAAAAGGCTGCCAAAATCAAGAAGAAAGCGGTGTGTAGGATGTGGGGTTTGTGGGTCTGTCTATGGCTTGTCCTGTGCGCTGGGAGGGGGCAGGGAGGGCCCTAGGAGCAGAAATGATGTGTCAAACCCATTTTCTGTTCTCTTGGTAGGTCAGTGCTAGACTTTTGAGTGAAAAACCACCCACTCACAGAAGCGTTTAATTGTTGTCCTTTTTCATTTCCTTTTTTGAGTCTCCGTGAGCTAGAGCATGGTCACTGCCATGTGTGATGTGGCTGGTTTGTGTAGACATTGTAAAATGTGGCTCTGATGTGACCATGTGATGCATTCAGTGCCTAGGCCCCCTGTACAGAGTTAATTAAATCGCCCTGATATTTAAAGACTCATTAAGTTTAATTTACTGAATCGGGATGAAGAGAAGTGCTGTCTGCCCAGGGGACCCTTTCTCTATGGAGAAAATTTCTGGAGCGTGGGCAGGCTTTTAAAAATCTCAGGTCGACCTTCAGTTCTTTGTTCAGCAGTCTGGTTGGTTAGTAAATGCTGGGTGTTTTCTAACCATCCTCCCACTTCAGGAAGTGTCCCATGCTCAGTGTCCAAGGAGCTGGCTGGGCACTGGCTCTGCTTGGGCATCAGGAGAGTCAGTCCCCTGTACCTACCTGGACACCACATTCTGGTGACATGGCCAAGGACCCTGCCAGGGGCTCCCTCCTGCTGCAGTGAGACATTGTCCCTCCGGCCCCATGATGCCTGCTGTCTGCCCAATGGCCCCTCTTTGGGTTCCTTCAGCTGCAGGAAAGGCAGGACCTCACACACACCCCTCTGCTCCAGCTGCCTTTGTGCTGGGTGCCCCCCAGCCACAGCAGAGAAGGCCTGGCCTTGAAGACCTGCAGGGGGATGTGCTTTCCCTGAGGAGATGCACGCCCATCCCGGGCAGCTGGAGTAGGATGGTCAGTGTGGACCCCAGCCTTCTCTTTGGGTCCAGAGAACCCAGAGGGGTTGGGCATAGGCACAGCAGATCTCAGCGGCCAGCCAAGGCCAGCGATGACCTCTATGAAGGATTGTTCTTTCTCTTGGCCAGGAAGATGCTCAGTGTCATTGCCAAGGGCCCCTTCACTGGTCTGCCTGCAGCTGGCCAGGCCAACAACAATGGGAAGGTCCCTGTGAGGAAGCAGGGTCCCCAGCAGAGAGTCCCCACCCCAGGGGCTTGCCAGTGTAATCGCCATGCACAGGAGTAATTAAGAATCCCCTGTGACCGGCTGTCTTGGTTCGGGCCAGCCCCTGAGCATGCACTCAGCTTCCAGAACATTCCTTTACACATCACTAGCGGCCATACAGTGGGCATACCCAGGAGAGGACGGTCATTTGTGGGGTGGCTTCTCCAGTGTCCTGTGAGGGCAGCGCCCGTTCTAGTAGAGATCTTGCCCCCTAAGGGATTTTGGAAGATGGCGGGGGAAAGGCGGGGGAGTTGACACAGTCATTGACACGACTGTGCCTTTAAACCAGAAGAAAATACAGATATGCATTTCCACCAGTGTGAAAAATCCGTCCCCCCGCCTTTCCTGGTGATACTTGTAATCCCGAATCCAAGAAATATAGCTCTAGTACCAGACTTGGTGTTTCTGCTGTGTTCCAGAGGTTGGGCAGGCAGGCTCGCTTCTCCTGGAGTGGGGGGCTGCGCTCTGGATGCTGCGGCACAAGCCCCCCTAGCATCTGGCCCCCTCCTGTTCAGCCTCCTGGAAGCAGTCCCCCTGCCGTCCTGTGCAAACCGCCCCAAGAGCTCACTTAGCAGAGATGGGCTCGGAAGCCCTCGTTTAGACTCCCATGGCTGCTTCTGCCGATGAGCTTCTCCCTCTAGGGGCGCTCGGGGTCCTGCATGAGATTGTCAGGCCTTTGTCTGAGTTAGTTTTTTTTCTAAGGTTTGTAACAGTCTCCACCATCCTTTCTTAGAATTCTGAGGGAGATGCCCAGACGCTGACGGAAGTGGATCTCTTCATCTCCACCCAGAGGATCAAGGTGTTAAATGCGGACACACAGGTGAGCCTGGGGAGACGGGGGGCTTTAAAATCGTACTCAGGAACTCCCAGGAGAGCCAGGTCGAGCTGCAGACCCCCTCTGCGGGGCTGAGACCATGTCCTTGGGACAATCCCCTGGCCCCTGCCATGGAATATAGAGTGAGCTCTGCGGGGTGGGCAGCAGCCTCGGGCTGGGCGGGTGAGGCTGGTGATTAGGTGTAGCAGCAGCGGGCATGAAATAGAGACATGATGAAGGGGAGCCGGGGGTAGGGGAGCAGGAGTCCTGTGCTCACCCTCGGGGTTCCCAACGGCCCTCTCGAGGCCTCTGTGCACCAGGCTGGGAGATGGAGCTGGAGGGCGGAGACCCGGGCCACCCTTGGTCCCCAGGGTGGCGGTGCTCCCGTGGGGAGGGTCCTGAGATCTCCTGCCTGTGAACCATGTGCCCAGCTTGTGTCTGACTCAATTCTGCTAGTCTTCCTGTACCTGGGTCTTTGCATGAGCCTGCTATTGTGGGAACAGGAAAGCCAGATGGAGGGGGCTGGGAGCTGAGTGAGCTGGGCCACGGGTGGATGAGCTTTGCAGAGCCTAAGGGAGGAAGGGAGGGAGAGTGGCAGCTGTGGACAGACGTGGAGGGCCCGGCTCACTCTGGGGATGAGCGGGAGAGGCTGGCCAGATGCCGGGGTGACGGCCCCCTGCTTCTTGCCCTTGGCAAGTGGTCCGGGTGGTGACACCAGGTGTGTGAGCAGCCAGTTCCCCAGCTCCCTGTGGCCAGTGGTGTCAGATCCAGGGACGACCTTGTCGGACTTGGTTACAATGTCGGAAACGCAAACTAGTGATTTTCTCACTCTGTTCTGAATTTTGCTGTCTAATGTGCTCTGTGTATAAGAGCTTCCTTTCCCCCCACCTTTTCTTTTCTTCCTTCTCACTGTGGACTTCTGAACTTTTCTTAAACTTGTGTTATAACCATCCTCCCCCATGGGCTTCCCTGCTGCCTCTGACGATAAAGAATCTGCCTGCAGTGTGGGAGACCCACCTTCTATCCCTGGGTTGGGAAGATCCCATGGAGAAGGAAATGGCAACTCTCTCCCGTATTCTTGTCTGGATAATCCCATGGACAGAGGAGCCTGGCGGGCTATAGTCCATGGGGTTGGCAAAGTGTTGGACATGACTCAGTGTCTAACACTTTCACCTCACATAACCCTACCGTTGTTGTTCTCTTGGGTGCTTGCCTGCGCCATCCTGGAGCCCTGCCCTCGGTCTCAGATGGCATTCCTGAGACACTGAGATGTTCTTAGGCCTCCTTGCGCTCCCACTTCAGGCCTAGAATCAGCTGCTCTCCAAGGAACCTTGGTTCATGTCCCTGGGGAGTGACATACAGAAATGAGACCTGGGTGCTGGCTGTGCCTGTCAATGCTGAGGGGCTATTGATCCTGGGCCCTGGAAATGAACTGAGCTGGACAGTACTGTTTTTAAAAGCCAGGAGTTTATACATGTGCCTCGTATTGGAGACCAGCTCCATAGGGTCCTGCTCACTGGCTCCCGATTCCGCACACAGCCTCAGTCCACAGTGTGGATCACAGCTCCCGACACCCTCAGTGTGCTGCCTCCCTTGCTGTCTCCTAGTGTGGACCATGTCCTTGCTGGGAAGCTAAGAGGGGCATAGGATGGCTCTTACACAGTGGATGAGCTGGTTTAACTTCTCAAGGCCCAGTGGGTGGGACAACCTGATGGATGTCTGGGGACAGAAATGGCAGCAGCATGTGTGTCTTGGAGCAGGAGCGACACCGTGATGTGGCTCCTACCATGGCCTTCCCTTGCCGATCGATCGTAGAGGCCCTTCCTCCTCATGGGTCTGTCCCCGGGTAGCCAGAACTGGGCCTTGTCCCTCTGACCTTTGAGTCCAAGTTCCCCCATGGGGCCTTCCACCTGGTGGGAACTCAATTTGAAAGCATCAATTCTTTGGCATTCAGTCTTCTTTAGTGTCCAACTCTCACATCTGTACGTGACTACTGGAAAAATACCTTTGACTAGATGGACCTCTATCAACAAAGTGATCTCTGGTTTTTAATACACTGTCTAGGTTTGTCATGGGCTTCCCAGGTGGCCCTAGTAGTAAAGAATCTGCCTGCCAATGCAGAAGACATAAGAGACTCAGGTTCAATTTCTGGGTCAGAAAGATCCCTTGAAGGAGGACATGGTAACCCACTCCAGTGTTCTTGCCTGGAGAAACCCACGGACCGAGGGGCCTGGCAGGCTACAGTCCATGGGGTCGCAAAGAGTCAGACAACTGTAGAGACTTAGCAGCAGCTAGATTTGTCATAGCTTTCCTTCCAAGGAGCAAGTGTCTTATCGTGGTGCTGGAGAAGACTCTTGAGAGTCCGTTGGACTGCAAGGAGATCAAACCAGTCAATACTAAAGGTAATCAACCCTGAATATTCATTGGAAGGACTGAAGCTGAAGCTCCAATCCTTTGGCCACCTGGTGTGAAGAGCCGACTCATTGGAAAAGCCCCTGATGCTGAGAAAGATTGAGGGCAGGAGGAGAAGGGGACAACAGAGGATGAGATGTTTAGATAGCATCACTGACTCGATGGACATGAGTTTGAGCAAACTCTGAGAGATGGTGAAGGACAGAGGAGCCTGGCATGCTGCAGTCCATGGGGTTGCAAAGAGTCAGACATGACTTAGCAACTAAACAACAACAGGGAGCTACCTGAGTGGGTCAGGTGTAGGACACTTCACCGCTTTGGACTTTGTTTCCTGATGTTTTGTGGGCAAATGGTCTGGGCTAGCTCCTCCTTCTGGCCCCATCCCTCATCCACCCACCTGTCAGGGTCCTCAAGACCACCACAGGGTCCATAAGATGATAAGAGGCCTCCCAGGATTCAGCATATGGTTGCACTCAAGCCTGAGATTCACTGAGCACCAGGGCACACAGCAGAGTCACCAAAGAAGAGGATGCCTGGGGCTGAGCCTGGGGAAACCCTGAGTCCTTCTCAGTGGGGTCACTCAGGATGAGCTGAACTTTCTGGCCACAAGCTCTGACCGCACGAGTCAAGTGTGGGTTGTCAGGAAGCTAGAGAGCGTCAGCTCCTAGGGTCCTCTGTGGGGGCTGGTCACATGGCCATCTGTCCTGCCTGCCACCCACCAAAGTCTCAGACTCCGGATAGCAGTGGGGTTCAGGCTGGAGCTCACTGGACCAGATGCCTCAGGCGTGGTGAGCCTCTCTTACCATGTTGGGTGGGGTACCCTCCTGAAGTCCAGGTTTCCAGATGAGCCGAGGGCCGCCTGTGGGCCGGCCTTTCTGCAGATGGTGTCAGTTCTGCTGCATCAGCCCATCTTTGCACCGGCTCCTCTCCCTGATGCTCCTGTGGGGTCTGCAGCCCCTGGGACTGGGAACGGAGCCCATCCCTGAGAACTTGAGGGCTGGACACGTTTCCAAGCATCTAGGAGCCCCATTGACTCTCAGAGGAGAGCTTGGTGCAGGGCCCTATGGAGGACAGACGGGGAGGCTCAGAACTCCCTTTCAGCCCTCCTCTCTTCCCTCCTGCTGGGTCTTTGGTGTCTGATCGGGGCTCTGGGATGGGGCGTCAGCTCCCGAGAGTGGACTGGCCAGAAGTCACCATTTCCTTTGCCTGCTCGCTCAAGGTCAGGCCTTAATCCACGTGGGCTGTCCATCCTGGTGGCCACAGCATCGTGGCCATGCTCTGGGCAGCCACTGCCCAGACCCCTGTTGGCCAGGCCTACCTCCTGAGTAAGGGGCAGGCCCATGCGGTGGTTTTGAGTGTCTGTCTTTGTTGGATGTTTGTCCCATTGTGCTCTTCCCGAGGCCCCATTTTCTCCATGTCAGTCCTCGAGTTCTCTTCTAGTGTTCTGGCCACATCACAGCCACCATGGGCCTCCTCCTCCCGTCGGTGTCTTCTCCTTCTGTGGGGAGGGGCTCTGTCCAAAGGGCATGGGGCTTTGCCACTTCTGTCCTCCAGCTCAGCTCACCCCATACTGTTCTCTGCCCACACACTCTGCAGAGGGCTGACTGGGACACCTGTGGTCACACTCCTGTCCCAGGGACCGAGCAGGACCCTCTGGTGGCTGTTGACATGCACTCGGAGTTGTAGCGGGGGAGCACATTTCTGACACCTGGGGGTTGATTCAGATGTTTCTGAAAGTGGCCAGAAATCGAGATATGCCGAGAACCACACCCACCTGTCCCCTTGCAGCGTCCCTTCCTGGAAGGGGGCTCCTATAGTTTTAACCTACCCCCTAGAGCCTTGACCAGAAATCATAGTGGCGCTAGGGAGGCAGGAATGCAAAGTGGCTTCTAGGAGGAAGTCAGAGGCCATGGAGGCTACAGAAGGACCCTGTTTTCTTTTATGGAAAGAGGACAAAGGCATAAAAGACCAGCTGGTTAGATTCTCAGGGCTTCTGTGTGCAGTCTTGCTGGGACGTGGAGATTCCTGTCAGGCGGCAAAGGCCATCAAGAGCGATGGACCCTCCAGGGCCCTGAGGAGAGTTGAAGGGCTGCAGAGACCTGTCCAGCAGCATCAGGCGGGCTGCCTCGGGGTCCCCGCCTGGCCTGGGCTGCTCAGCTCCATGGGAGGGACTGACCCTGGACAACACTGGCTCTGAAGCCTTCCTCCTCAGCTCAGCAGGAAGTCTAGGCCGGGCACCTGCCTCTCAAGGAAGGGACCCTTCAACAGACAGACAGAGACAGCCTCTGGTTGGGTGGGGACAGGCCTCAGCTGCTGCTCTTCCCCTGAACAGGACCCCCACCCACATCTTGCGCCCATGAGCATCATTTTGGAAGCTGTGAGGCTAAGGTGAAGGCAGATCACCTTGACTGTAAAGAATCACCACCCTAAAGTGCTCTGTCCATGGGGTCAGTGGTTCTCCACTAAGGAGACTCTCTCCCTTAGGGCCCAGTGGCTACAGCTGGAAATCTGGGTGGTTATCACAGCTTGGGATGAGGAGATGCCACTGGTGTCTGGTGGGGGGGGCAGGGATGTTTCTGGTTGTCCTACAGTGCCTAGGACACCCCACAATACAGGACGGTCCAGCCCCAAATGTCAGGAATGCCACTGGTGTCTAGTGGGGTGGGCAGGGATGTTGCTGAACACCCGACAAGTCCCAGGATACCCCAAAATATAGGATGGTCCAGCCCCAAATGTCAGGAGTGTTGAGGCTGAGAACCCCTAACTCAGGTGTTTCTAGGGCTTGATCCCTGTAACCTGGGCCCTCCTTCCTTCTCTTGGCAGGAGACCATGATGGAACCCCTGATCTCGGGTGTTTCTAGGGCTCATTCCCCATAATGCAAGCCCTCTCTCCTTCTCCCGGCAGGAGACCATGATGGACCATGCCCTGCGCACCATCTCCTACATCGCGGACATCGGGAACATTGTGGTGCTGATGGCCAGACGCCGTATGCCGCGCTCCGCCTCCCAGGACTGTATCGAGACCACCCCTGGGGCCCAGGAGGGGAAGAAGCAGTATAAGATGATCTGCCACGTGTTTGAGTCTGAGGACGTGAGTAAACGTGCAGGTGTGATGTTCCCTCCCAGCGGCTTGGGCCCTAAAGGCTCCGAAGTGTCCCAGGAAACCTTGTATCTGGTGGGGATCCTGTGCACCATCACGACACTCCCAGCAAAAGCAGTGATTTTTGCAACACTCTTGGAATTTGCAGAGACCATGGACACAGCTCTGTTTTGCTTCATGAAATGAGTTTTTGAGGAGTTTGTAAGCAGAACCCTAGTTAAATAGGCTGAGGAGCTTTCTGACTAGGTCCTTTAGCAAAATCTTGTTCTTCCCAAATACAGTAGCCCCAACTCACTTTTCTGTTGAGGATCACACCCCTGCACGGAGAGGGTTACTAACGGGAAGGCATCTCTGCTTTTGCTCACGGCTGTTTCAGGCCATAAGAAGCTGGAAAATCCAGTGGGACCCTTGCACAACATGGGCTTGAACATGAGGTCTCACTTACCCGTAGACCTGTGTAGCTGTAGATGCTGCAGCGCTGCACGGGCCATTTTGCTTGAATCCTCAGATCCCAAACTATGGACACAGGGAAATTGTGGGTATAGAGGGCTGATTATAAATTGTTGTTCAGTTGCTCAGTCATGTCTGACTCTTTGTGACCCCGTGGATTGCAGCACACCAGGCTTCCCTGTCCTCCACTATCTTGTGGAGTTTGCTCAAATTCATGTTTACTGAGTCGGTGATGCCATCCAGCCATTGCATTCTCTGTCATCCCCTTCTCCTCCTGCCTTCAATCTTTACCAGCATCAGGGTCTTTCCCAATGAGTCGGCTCTTTACCTCAGGTGGCCAAAGTATTGGAGCTTCAGCTTCAGTCCTTCCAATGAATATTAAGGGTTGATTTCCTGTAGGATTGACTGGTTGGGTACAGAGAGCTGACTAGAAGTTAGACATGGATTTTTTTAGACTGTTCAGAGGGTCAGTGCCTGTAACCCTTGTTTTGTTCAGGGGTCAGCTCTAATTCTGATGTTTAAAATACTACAGACTCACTACAGACCATGACCCTGCTGACTCCTGTGTTGGGTGGGATGAGAGCATCTTTCTGAGCCTAGAAGAGGGAGAAAGGGACGGAGGAAGGGAGCAGTAGGGCAGGAGGTGAGAGTGGTCTCTGGGGCGCCCCGAGCAGATCTGACTCAGGACCACCCTGGAGGCAGTGCTGAGCTGTTCTTGTGGCTGTTGGCAGGGTACAATTTTAATAAATTCTCTCCCCTCCGTGGACACTTGGAAGGGGCATTCTCAGTCACCAAGGTACTTGAGGGTGTCTAGGACCTGGAGCAGTGGAGTAGGGTCCTGGTGTTTTCAGATTTGAGCAGGGTGGGTCGGGGCAGTGACGTTTCTGCTAAGAAGTTGAAGTCAAGTGCGAGTGCTTTGAAGCAATGATGTTGATAGGAGAGGAAGTTTACATACAGATGCACTAGTGCACACTCATGTTCCTTTCACCTTACACAGATGTCTGTGGACTCCTGCATGGACATGTTTGTGTAGCTCATGGCTTGAGGCATCTCAGAGACTCAGCATGAGGGGTTGTGATGGGTCCTGGAGAAAGGCCATGGTTGATGGGGGTGAGGCAGGACACAGGTGAGTCGGGTGAACAGCCTGCCTGTGCCGGGAGCAGGAAGTGTCCGAGCTGCCTGCCATGTCCTAGTGCTGCTGTGGTCTTGGTTTCTCACTGAGTGAGGAGGCTGAGAGCAAGGGCAAAAGTGTGTGGGGCTCCAAGTGGCTCTTGAACGTGTGTGGGAAAGATGGACTGGGAGGGGCATGAGAGGATAGAGCAGCCCCCTGGAGAATCGGGCCCTGATGATGGCCCCACCAGGTGGGCTGCCAGGGTGAGTGAAGTATCCAAGGGTCCCGTGCAAGCAGAAGGGGGAAATGGAACATGGCTGCTAGGACTCTGGCAGCCCCCTCAGAGCCTCTGTTTCCCCTCTGTTAAGTGGAAACCAGCACAGATGAGCCGCAGAGGTGAGAGTGCTGGGGGCAGGGCAGCCTCCCTCCACCTTCACCACCTGCAGGAGGCCCCTTTGAGTGTCAGCCTCCATTGCCCCCCAGGGAGGCCCATGACACCTGCCCACCTTCTGGGCTCATGGCCCTGGCTGTGACCTGGGGAACGGGACAAGGGAGGGCCCTTGGGACTCAGGGGGAGGGCTGCCAGGACGAGGGCAGACAGGGGATGGGAGACTGCAGCCAGCAGCTGGTGGGAAGATGCTGAGGTTCCCGGAGTGAGCCGCATGGAGCCTGGGCGTGTACCACCTCATTTCCCAGAAGCTCCCCAGGTGGTGGGGTGCCGTCCAGGTAAAGCTCAAAGGGCAGGCTCAGGGCAGTGAGAGGGGAGAGCACTAAGTGATGCTCAACCCCTTCCTAGTCAGGGGATCCCAGTCAGAGGCCTGGGGGTGGTCAGTGTCAGCAAACCTGAGACCTCAGCGGATCAGGGCACGTCTGGGCCTCCCGGGCGCCCTCACCCTCCACCCACAGACCAGCCTCCTCCTGGAGGCCAGGATCCTCTGCTTGGCCTGAGGCTCTGCACGTGTCCGGGCCAGTGGCGCCACCTGATGGCCGCAGGGCTCCACACCTGCGACTGAGCACACTCTGTCCTCCCTCTGAGCAGAGCGGCCAAACTGCCAGGATGCTGCTCCAAGGGTGAGCAGGGCTGGGTCCTGTTGAGTGGACGGGGCCCAATGTGGGAAGGCCATGCAGTCTAGCATCAGATGGCTCCAAGCTCTGGCTCTGTTACCTGGCCCAGCCCAGGTTTTCACAAAGGCTTATTTGTTTGCAGCCTGAGAATCGTGCAGCATATAGAGCAAGAATGGGACTTGGGCCAGACCCTCAGTTCCACGTGTTTTGGGTCATGTTGACCTGAGGTTTTTGCCGAGGGTTGCACTGCTCTCCCCTGGCTACCCAGCTCTTTGGGTCTTTACCCTCGCCTCTCAAAGCCCTTCATCTGCACACCAGCAGGTGGCGTGTTAGCCCGTGCAGTGCTGCTACTGAGCAGGGTTAGGGGTCCAACCCAGTCCATAGAAATGGTCCCATCAATGTAGAAAGAAGCGTGGGGACTTCCCTGGTGGTTCAGTGGTTAAGACTACACGCTTCCACTGCAAGGGGCATGGGTTCGATCCCTGAGCAGGGAATTAAGATCCCACATGCTGTGTGACATGGCCAAAATATATATATGTATATATATATGTATTTATGTATATATATATTAGAAAAGGAGAAGTAGAAAGAAGCAAGTGCTCTGTGCCTTGCCCTGTGCCCTGTCCGCAAGGGCCCAGACTTCTCACTGGCCTCACTTTGGCACATCCACACCCCCATGAGAGTGACTGGCACATATCCTGCCCCCACTCCTGCCCCCGATGGACTGGGTCCTGCTGCTGTGGAGAAATAAATACTGGGTGGATGACTGACAGCCTCTGTGATGCTCCCCGACAGGACGCACCTCTAGGCTGCATTTGGAATAAGACGAGTGGAAAGAAAATACGACATAGTCACCAGGGAAAGCAACAGAATTATGGTCATTAGCAAATAATTCATAATCTCCTCAGACTTTATTGGACATAGGCTTTGTCTTAGGATGTCTGAGGTTTAGGGCAGCTCGGGTAGGGGCAGGCAGGGTGCCCGGCAGCAGAAGGGCTCCCCCCATGGAGACCTGGGCCACATTTCTCTGCAGCTCCTTGGAGCCCAGCCAGGGCCCCCCTCCCAACCCCATCCAGGCCTGTGTGCCTGCCTGTCTCCAGTGGCCGACCCTCTTCCGTCCCCTCCCCTCTTCTGCAGGCACAGCTCATCGCCCAGTCCATCGGCCAGGCCTTCAGTGTGGCCTACCAGGAGTTCCTGCGGGCCAACGGCATCAACCCCGAGGACCTGAGCCAGAAGGAGTACAGTGACATCATTAACACCCAGGAGATGTACAACGACGACCTCATCCACTTCTCCAACTCGGAGAACTGCA
Organism: Bos javanicus; assembly: GCF_032452875.1. NCBI lineage: Eukaryota > Metazoa > Chordata > Mammalia > Artiodactyla > Bovidae > Bos > Bos javanicus. Next base: position 27,689,787 of record NC_083888.1, read on the forward strand.
AGGAGGTGAGTGACTGGGGACGGGAAGGGGCTCTTGGGCAGGGGGCCAGGGTGAGCCTTCCTGGTGTGCGGGCAGTGTCCCTCTGGCTCCCGCTTTTGCAACGAGTACTTGTGTGTGAAGAGTGTGGTGCTGTTAGAGCAGAGGAGCTGCCGACAGTCCGTCTTAATGACTCTGAACTTGTGCCCTTTACTGCTGCTCTTAGCCAGGGGCTCAGCCCCTGGTGGTGTTTCTGGAAGGCATGTGGGAGTGGGCTAGGAAGCCTCCTGTAGTGGGGCCTTGGCAGGCTCCCATGGGCTTGCTCAGGGCTCTCTAGAAAGTTCTCCTGAGACAGAGCGGGGAATCCCGGGGTGGCCTGTACCCTGCCTGCTTGTAAATGGGTGAACAATCCTGGCTTGCTGCTGAGTGAATGAGTGCTTGACAGGCAGCTCTCTGAGAGTGATCCGAGAGGTGGAGAGAAAATGAAGGACTTTTCTAGATGAATTTGGAGGCCTGGCAGGCTTTGCATCTGGATTCTGAGAATGTGCCTCTGGCCTCTGTGGGTCTGGGAAGGTGAGGGGAGCCTGGACACTGGAGCCAAGCTTGGGGCTGGGGGTGGTCTGTGCTCTGGGTTCACAGGATGGTGGGGTGGGCCCTGAGAGGGCTTGGGAGCTGGAGCTGGGAGAGGCCAGGGGGATGGTTGGTGGGCCAGGATTTGTGGCCTTGGTTCGGAGGGCCCGGGTGGGGCTGGTCCTTCTGTGGGTGCTGGGCAGAGGCCTACCCCAGCCCCGTCTTAGGCAGGCCCCTCTTACTCTGCTGACTCCCTTGCAGCTGCAGCTGGAGAAGCACAAGGGTGAAATCCTGGGCGTGGTGGTGGTGGAGTCGGGTTGGGGCTCCATCCTGCCCACCGTGATCCTGGCCAACATGATGAATGGAGGCCCGGCCGCCCGCTCGGGGAAGCTGAGCATCGGTGATCAGATCATGTCCATCAATGGCACCAGTCTGGTGGGGCTGCCACTCGCCACCTGCCAGGGCATCATCAAGGTGGGCACAGGGCCCCTTGCTTTATTCTTGATGCTTTGTAACCCCCACTGACCCTCAGGGAGGCTGAGCCCAGAGAGACCCACCCAGCGACTTTGAACCCAAAACTACACCACGTCCCTGACAAATCAAAGAGGGACCTGCCCCCAACCCTCACAGTGGGGATCTTGAGGGAGGTGCTGTCCGCTCTCACTTAGCTGGCTCCTGAACCATGGTGATCCCAGGAAAGGCCTGAGGACCTGTAGCTGTCAGGTGACCAGGCTGTCCTGGTTTGCCTGGGACTTTTCACTGACGGTCACACCTCCTGGCCACCTGAGGAGGTGGGTCCCCAGCCTGGATCTGAGCTGGGGTGTTGCTCTCCCCATCTGACCAGAGGACCTGCAGGTGTCTCATCAAATGATACACTGCGGTCTCGCAGCTGGAGGATGGACCCCCACCCCACTGTCACTCACAGATGAAGTTCTGTGACCTGGCTTCTGGACCTGAGGACCCAGTGGGTATCATGTAGCTAGACAGAGAGACATATAAGAGGCCTCCATCAGAGGTGCTGAGGCTGGGCCGGCCAGGACCCTCCCTCTGCAGGCTGAAGCTCCTGGGCAAGTTTCTCACCTGGGCTGTGATGGAGGCTTGTGTGTATGCATGCGTATGCATGTGTGCACACATGTGCATGAGGGAGGAGCTCCCTGCAGCCATGTTCAGGCCAGGCCTCTCCCCCTTCCTCCACTGAGTCCCAGGACTGTGGCTGCAGCTTTCACTGTCCCCTGGGGCCTGAGGTGGCCCTTGGCTTGAACTGGCCTGTCTCAGTGCAGACACGAGCTTCCCACTGGCAGATTTCCTTGCCCTGACTCCAGCACGAGGGTCCTTCTCTGGAGGACACTTTGTTTTCTGGATGGGGCCCTCATTGTCTTTGCAAACAGGAAGTTCCCTGAATGCAGCCTGGTGAGGGCCCCTCTCGTGACCCCTGAAGGTGACCAGGTGCCAGTTTCTTGGCTGTGCACAGGGGTGCTCAGAGCCTGGCCTCTGGCCCTGGGGGCAGCTTATACTTGCCCAGGTCAAAGGGCACACCAGAGCACAGGGAGCCCCGACACACACTGCCACCTGGGATGGCCGGCACCCCTGCATCGGGTAAGGGTGAGGCCTGCATCCACGCACAGGGGGACCTGGGTGCCCAGAGGGACCTGCCTCTGTCCCTCTGTGCCTAGGGCTCTGCCTTGCAGCCAGTTCACCCCTAGCCCAGGCCCCAGAGCTTGTCTTTCTAGTAGCATCTCAGACCCTCGTGTTTCTGCTCACAGGGTCTGAAGAACCAGACACAGGTGAAGCTCAACATCGTCAGCTGCCCGCCAGTCACCACTGTCCTCATCAAGCGGCCAGACCTCAAATACCAGCTGGGTTTCAGCGTGCAGAATGGCATCGTGAGTCCACTTGGCCCTCGGCAGCCTCCGCTGTGCCCGTGGATGGCTGTTGCAGGGGGCAGGGGCAGCTGTCTGTGTGCCCCCCGACCCCCTGCCCCAGAACAGCTCCTGTCTGATGGAGCAGGTTCCGGCCAGCAGCCAGGCCAGGCAGGGTGGGTGGGCCAGCATACAGATGGAATGGGTCCCTCCAGCCCCCTGGGGCACCCTATCCCGGTGGTGGTGTTCTCTGCAGACCCCTGCTTTGGAGTGGAGGAGAGCCCTCCTACCTCTGCGTTTGGGACGCAGCCAATGGCAGCGTCAGAGTCAGGTGTGCGAAAGACACCTGCTCATTCCTGTCTTTATTCATTCACTCCTTAATTCACTTGCCCATTCAGTGCTTCGCTTGCAGTTCCGGCACTGTGCCAGCCGTGACCCCAGGCACTAGAGGCAGGACAGGAGGGCCTCCAGGAGTAGATGACGCTAGGTTCAATGAATGTTGGTCTGGCTGAAACTCTGCCTGTTCCTCAGCCAGGCTCTTCCCTCCAGAGTCCCACCTTCTCTTTGAGCTGTACCAGTTCTGTTTCCTGGGTGGTTCCTTCTGCAGAGGTCCCAGTAGGCTGGGACTTCGCCACAGAGGATGGAAGAAAGGAGGCTGGTAATTTCCACATTGCTTAGGCCAGCCCAGGAGGAGGTTGTGGGGTGCATGGTGTCAGGTGAGGGGGATGTGTATGTCCCCTCCTCCCAGGAACACAACAGGAGAGCGTCCCAGAAACAGGACTGCCAAGGAGACAGTTTCCCCCGTCACTACCTGGTGCAGGAGTGTGGGGAGGTACATTTGTTGGCCGGGGTAGCAGTGACTGTCTTCACTGGAAAGAGCAGAGTGGCTGCTGGAGAATCTTCCAGAACGGGCTTTACTTGTGTACCACTGCGATCCAGGAACAGAGGCCCCAGGATGGAGGGGCAGGTTCTCCCACAGCCATTTCCAAGCACATTCTAAATCATTAATCTCTCAGTTTGTGAGTCAGCAGAGCATTTGTAGGAGCATCTGTCCTGGGGGCTTCATCCTTCCGGTGGTTAATTCTCCCCACCTTTGGGGGCAGGAGGAGGCTGGCAGGCAGGGCGGGGACATAAACTGATGACACCCCAACCCCACCCCGTGTCACTTAGATCTGCAGCCTCATGCGTGGGGGCATCGCGGAGCGGGGCGGTGTCCGCGTCGGTCACCGCATCATCGAGATCAACGGGCAGAGCGTGGTGGCCACCGCGCACGAGAAGATTGTCCAGGCCCTGTCCAACTCGGTGGGAGAGGTGAGAGGTCACTGCCTGAAGCCAGAACTGGGCTCTCGGGACCCAAAGTCTCTAGGACCTAACATCAAATTCCCAAGGGCATGTAGGTGCACTGGGACCTCCGAGAGCCCCTCAGGGGCCAGTCAGCTGAGCTGGGCTGTATCTCCTGGGGGAGCCCAGGGGGAACCCCAGGCAGGCGGGGTTCAGTGTCCTCTCCTCGCTCTGGTTACCTGTGCGTTCAACAGGATGAGTGGGCACTGGGTGGAGGCTTGAAGGCTGGCCCTGCTGCACTGCCCACTCCCACTCTGCTGGCTTCAGGCCTGCCTGCCTTTTTCTGCTGCTCTCTGGCATAGGCATGAAGCTGGTCTGAGGATGGTCACCGGGTAGGGGGTTCAAGGGGGAATTCAGGAGGGAGCAGGGTTCCTCAAGGGAGATGTAGGTGTTGGGGGAGTGCCAGCCCAGTGTTGGCACAGAGGCCTCCCCAGTATGGGGGGGGGTATAGGGCTGTGTGTAGCAGGCAGTCAGGGTGAACAGGTGAGGGTCTCCCTGGGAGAAGCCTGGGTGATCCCAGTACAGAAGGAGCAGATGAGACAGAGCAGAGAGGTGGGTGGCACAGGGGATGGGTCTGAAGGCAGGTGCTGGGCGGGGAGTTTGGCCATGTGTGGAGGGAGGGCTCTGGAGCCGTGTGGGGGCATGGCTTCCTCTTCATAGCCTGGGGGTAAGTGGGTGGGTGGGGTGCTCTCTTCTGAAGGGGTCTTCAGATTGCACCAGTCAGGACACATTTCCTGGGGCCACGGGGACCTACTCAGATTTTGTGAAAGTCCCAGGGCTGGGGGGAGGGGGCTTCCCTGGTAGCTGGTAAACAATCCAAACCATTAGACCAGGGTCTTCACCTGCAATGCAGGAGACCCTGGTTTGATTCCTGGGTCAGGAAGATCCCCTGGAGAAGGGATAGGCTACCCACTCCAGTATTCTTCAGGCTTCCTTGGTGGCTCAGACAGTAAAGAAATCAGCCTGCAGTGCAGGAGACATGGGTTCAATTTCTGGGTCAGAAAGATCCCCTGGAGGAGAGCATGGCAATGCACTCCAGTATTCTTGCTTGGAGAATCCAGTGGACAGAGGAGCCTGATGGGCTATAATCCATGAGGTCGTGAAGAGTCGAACATGACTGAGGAACTAGGCACACAAGACTTGGGGTGGGGGGTAGTTACCCTTCGCAAGTAGGGGCGTATGCTGAATCTTAGGAAGGAGGGGCCAGGTAGGCATCGCTGGCCGCCTTTTACAAATGGCTTCGGAGAAAGTAGAATCCAATTTTCCTAAGTAGATTCTTGGGGGCGGCCATCAGCCTTATGCTTCTCAGGGAATCAGTAGTGTGGGAGAGTAGGGGGTGGGGAGCAGGTCAGGGAGCAGGGATGGGGGTGGGATAGGCAGCTGGAGAAACGCTTGCGCCTCTCCAGACCCAAGGTGATGGTTTCAGGGATGCTGGAACGTGGGCCGGGGCAGGAAGCCCTTCAGCCTGGGTGGACCTCGCGCTGGACTGGCTGGCTCTGGGAGTGACAGTGTCTGTCTGCATTTCCCATCATTGCTGAACATGCTTGGGAAACGAGCTGCTGATCAGCTAGAGCTGGTGTTCTTCTGGGCTTTGGCGGCGGGTTTCTGATTGAGGAAATACAGAGAATGAACCTTCTGATGGGAAAAACCCTCACAGGATGATAAGAGGGAACAGCTAATTGGATCACACAGATCCTAGTGCTGGGGAAGCCGGTCGGAGTCTGTAGTCAGAAAACCTATCAGCCAGGTTGGCCTGTCAGGGTCACTCAGATGAGGCCTGAGAGCTGTTTGCCCAACCTAGGGGTGGACTGCACCCCTGGCACTTCTCCTGGAGGTCTGCCAGCCCGACCCCTAGAGCCACAGCCACCCACAGGGGCCTGAGTACGGCCGGGTCTGGGCTGGCTTGGTGACCAGGATGCTCAGAGGAAGCAGGAGCAGAGCCCGGGGCCTTGGCGGGAGTTGGGGTATGTGCCCCACATAGTAGGCCTCCCTGGGCAGCCGTCTGTGTGTTGTAGGTGGCCCAGCCTCCTTGGTGCCAGCGACTGAGGCCAGGTTCCTGCCCCCAGCACACGCGCTCTGTGTGTGTGATCCTCTGGTTCTTCTGCTGAGGCAAAACTCGCCCCTTGCAGTTTCTAAGAAGGTCTGGGCACCCTGGCCTGCCCTTCCCGTGGGCAAAGTCCAGCTTTTCACCCAGCCGGTGTCAGGTTGAGGTGAAGGGAAGACCAGCCCTTGACCTCATGGAAAACCCTCTAAAGACCCGGAGGGGAGCCCAGATCATCGTCTGTAGGGGCAGTAAACGCTTTCTGAGTCGCCATCCGGGGTGGTGACCTTGGGCGGGCCATTCTTCCTTTCCTTGGCCGCTGGCAATTTACACAGAACGTGCTTAGGATGCTTGGGCACTACTGGCCTTGCGGTGCTTGTTTTTGGGGGTGCATGGAGGGGAGGGAGAGGTGGAGGCAGGGAGCGCCAGGTCAGCCGCCCACCTCTCTCTCTCATCGGCAGATCCACATGAAGACCATGCCTGCCGCCATGTTCAGACTGCTCACAGGCCAGGAGACCCCGCTGTACATCTAGGCTGCCTGCCTGCACCCTGATGAGCGGGAGCCAGACCCAGGACCTGACCCCTGACCCCACAGCGCACCCGAGGACACCAGCTCTGCTGAAGGGCATGCCCTCACCACCCACTTTTATTTTTTGGACTAAAAGGGGTATGTCTGAATTCAAGGAGGATCCCAGGAAGCAGTCTCTGTAGAACAGTCCAGTGTTTTGCCACATCCCGAGTTTTCTCACCGCAATGGGCGAGGGCTTGTCTGTACTTCCGTGTGGTGCAGAGCCAGTGTGCAGGGCAGACATGGGGACCTCTGGCCACAGCTGTGCAGGGAGCCCGGGGGGGGGACAGTGGCAGTGCCCCCACCCTCTGCAGGGGCTCAGGCTCCTGCAGGGAGGGTGTCCAACGGCCGAGCATGGGCGGCCAGCTCTCAGGATGTGACCGGTCACTGAAGCCGGGTGATGGTGTTTCTGAGAAAGGAGACGTCCCCGAGTTACATAAAGGGTGATGTCCACAACCTCAAGACTCCACACTTAGACAATATCACCGTTTTGACTCTTATCCAACAAGCCGCTCTTCACAGTAGGCTTTTCCGACGATCTGTGACCACACCTGCTGTCCATGCTCACCTGTCCACTGGTCCCTGGATGCCCCTGGGCAGCCTCCCGCCTCTGTGGGCCAGCTGCCTCATCACAATCTCTGCATCCACGCATCCACACGTGCGCTCTCGCCTCGGACACCAGACCCACGCCGGACACTTGTGGTCCCTGGGGCCCCACATCTGGTCTCTTCGCTGTTAGCGGCAGCATTCCTTGCGTGTAGATCAAGTGCAGCATAGTCTAGCCCCGCCTGCAGAGCTCAGCGATCACCGAGGTTGTTCTGTCTGGAAGTCTCTCTCTTGGGCCCAGGCCTTGAAGAAAACACTGTGACTTAAGAAGCCTTACCATGCGGTAACTAAGCTCTAGGACCACTGGACGAGGGTGACCTGTGTGTTGCATGCCGCCGACCTTGGGAAGACTCGCTAATACCACTAATAAACCTGAGGTCACGATGGAAAGCTGTCCTGCAGCTGGTTTGTTGATAGGGACGCAGCCGCCTAGCTTCCCTTTGACTCCGTGCCTCTCTGTCCAGCTCTGGAAGGGGGTCTTCTCGCTGGGTGTGAGGACTTTGGGCATGAATTGGTCAAGGGAGAGCAGGGATGGGGGGTCTTGGGCTTCTCCTGGCTTAGATTGGAATTGCCTCTGTAGAGGCATGTGCGTGGATAGAGAAGGAAGCTGGCCCACTTGCAGCACTGGCTCCTTGCCTGCAGCCACTCTGCAACCCATCTAGTGTAACAACAGGACTGGCCATCACTGACTGCACTTCATGGTCATTGTCCTGTGGCATGGGAAGGCGGGGTGAGCCTGGGATTTGGTCAGAAGCACTGGTTTGTGTCCAGCATGTTACCGGGGACACTGGACAAGCAGGGCCCCTTCTCTGGCTGGGATCCTGGCTCCATGCTGTGAACTAATAGCCGGGGCTGGACCACACTATGCAGTGAGAGCTGGAAGGCAGAGGCCTCAGCTCAGGGGGCCCAGGGGGCTGGCTCTGCAGTGCCCTGGATGAGGTAGGTGAACAGGCTACAGTGGGGAAGCCCATGGCTAGCAAATGACATGGGGACAGGTGCCCCATCAAACAGTAACACATAAAAACAAAATTAAAGAGGGTTTTAAGCCAGCTTCAATCCCTCCCAGAAGCCAGGGTGCATCCCACGGAGAGACAGCTAGAGGCCAGCATCTGTGGGACCTACCTGTGTCTAGGCACCTGTCTTGTCCTTGTCTCTAGAAGCATGTTAGGAAATGCATGTCAGGGGGCCAGGGGTGGTCACACTCCCTTCCTGGCTGTCCAGCCTGACCCTGGCTCGGGACCTGGTCACCAGCAGTGACACATGGTTCTCAGAGTCTGTCCTAGTCAGACCTCAGAGACACAGAGGCCAGAAATAGCTTTTATTAAAACACTGATCATTATGAAAACACCTTGAGGTACATTAAATACAGCCTGCCAGTTGTACAAACAGGCTTGAAAACAATTTCCTATAAATTCTGCCTTCATAGCAGCATCTGTGGATTGGTACAGCCAAGGGGAGAAAAACATCCATTTAAAATGAGATTTCTTTTCCATGGTTTGTTACAAGAATTTAATTTGTATCACTGTTGCCAGCTGAAGGGGCCCATAAGTCCTTGGAAAGGAAAGCTCCCTGATGTTTGACAAAGATTTGGGGTCCAGCACGCCCCCATCTCAGCATCCCTGTGGTGCCTGGGGGAGGGGGGTCTGATGGCAGTGTCCTGACAGGCTCTGGTTCCGAGGTAAGCCGGCCCTCTGGGGAAGGACGGGGAGTCAAGGGAGCAGAGGCACCAGACCCCATGCAGGGTGCATCCTGTGCCTCGGCTTCCACCATAGACCCTGGCGGCCCTCCTATTGGTGGTTAACCAGGGCAGGCAGAACAGGGCTGAGTGGGTGCGGGTGCAAAAGTGATGGGGGAACCAGCTTTCCCTGTGGCCAGGCACCCACATGGCCTGGGGCTCAGGGTGCTCGATGCAGGGACCCTGGTTCCCGGATGTCACTGAGTAGAGTGGGGTTGAAGGTGCTGGGGCCCCAGCCCGCTGCCAGGCACTGCTCTCTTCCTGGGACCTTTCCTGGAAGCTGGGAGCCAAGCCCTGTGGGAGCCCACGTGGTTGCCAGGCCCTCAGGAGGTGCTAGTCCAGTGGAGCAGGACTCAATGCAGAGTCCTCATCCAGAAACACTGAGTGTGAGAACGTGTCTGAGGACTGAGCATTGAGAACACCTAGATGACGGGCTTTGGGCCAGAGTGCCCACCTGCACCCAGGTGGAGGCACAGGCTGCGTCAGGTGTCCAGAGGCAAGAGATGTGTCCCCGTGCAGGGAGGTAATGCAGAGGACACGGAGCACCAGGCCAGGCCTCCTGGGGGGTCACCTGTCCGGCTGCTCAGTGACAGTTCCAATGCCCACAAGGTCAAGCCTCACTCGAGCGACAGCCACATCTGAGACTACAGGTTTAGCCTGGGAATCCACTGTGTGAGCCCCCAAGCCTAATGTGGGCCCCCCTGCCCACCCAGGTGAGCCCCCTGTAGCCTGCAAAGCTCTGGCTGCCACCCCACAGAGGCCCAGATGAAGAGGTGCAGGCTGGAGGCTCAGGGGAGACCCCTTGGAAAAACCATCAATTTACTATACCTACAGAGAGAGTGGCTTTGGGGACTTCAAAAGCCCTCAGCTGAGAAAAATTAAGAGATTTTCATTTTACAGTCTGGATAAAGTGCTCATAAATTCATCTCTGGGATGTCTCGAGTGGAGAAGTTCCAGCTGTCATCAGAGGCCTGAGTAGATATTGGTCCAGTTCTTACCTCTGGGAGGCGGTGATCAATGATAATGTGACTGAAACAAAGTGTTCACAGCTGACCGTCACCTGGGCTTCCTACCTTGGGGTCCAGGGGCTCCTCTGGGTGTCTGGGCTGGAAACACTCTCCCAGCCACCCTCTCCCCACTCCCTGACACACCCCAGCACACTGGCCCAGGCTGCTGGACCCCTGGCAGTGTGGGCACCTATCTGGCCCAACCCCTACACTCCCTGTGTTGGGCCCGTGGGTTGAGGACTGTGGGATTCAGCTGTCTTGTCTCATAGGAGCCACCAGCCACAGTCCAGGATGACACAGGTGTCCCTGTGGCTGCAGAAAGTTGAGGATGGTGCTGCCTTGGGGCCATGGTTGAGAAGTAGCTGCTGCTGAGGTCACCAGAGCCAGGGGTCCGGGGGGGTGGCACGAAGATCCAGGGCCCCCAAGGAGGCCTTTGCACACTCAGGGTGGGGTTTATGGAAAGGGATGGACAGCCCGCATCTTCCAAAGCAGATGCAGCTGCTGCTCAGCTGGGGAAGGGGCTGCTCTGGGTCATGAGATCCCTTGAGGCCAGTCTGGCCAAGGCAGATGCGGGAGAACCCTGGGGGCATCCACAGGGGCTTGCTATTCCAGGACAAAGTGCTCTGTGCCGAGCGGGTTAAAAAGACAGCGAAGAGGCTGCCAGAGAGGAAGCAGGGAAGATGCTCTGGTTGGCGGTGGGTGGAGCAGGGAGGGGTTGCCAAGGAGACAAGGTGATGGGGGTCTCTCAGAGCCCCTAGTCCCAGCCATCTGTCCCCCAGGGTGGCTGGGCCACTGGGGTGTCCCTCATTGTGTATGTGTTCACCAGATGTGGTGGCCGTGTGGCCCTTCGGGCAGATGGCTGAGCCCAGGATGCCATCTGGGCTAGAATTACTTAATTTCCTTAACAATCAGCATCTGAGACCGGGTAGATCGTGGATACAAACCACAAGGGAAAATGGACTCACTGCCTAATGCCCTGCTTGACCCACTTAAACACTAAATTAAGTCAGGAGTGGGGGGGATCCTGCTCCTCCACGGCCCCAACCTTGAAGATACTTCAGTTCAGCTAGATGCACGACCCTGTCACTGGATTCCTGTTGCTCAGCTCGTTCAAGGCGCCATCTGCCTGACAGCACCAAGGATTCACAAGGGACACGGGAGAGTCGTCTGCTGTGTCACCGGGCTAGGTAGGAAGTGTCACCCCCAGAGAACAGTGGACGGGGTTCTCATCCAGGGCAGAGCAGCTGTTTCCTGCCTGAACCACCCTGGATCGCAGCCTCTCCCCACACGCTCGGTGCCCCCGTGGGGACTCAGGCACCAGTTCATCCGCATCTGTGTCCACGCCCAGACGGAGGCGCTGTCACAGCTGGCCCAGGACATGGGTGCTGAGGACAGCCTCCTCCATGAGGCACTCCTCAGGGGGCACAGCTGAGCGGGCAGAGCCCACCACGTGCCTCACCTCCACGGGCAGGGAGCTGCTCGAGTGCTCCAAGAACTTGGCCACCAAGACCCTGGCGTCCTCAAAGGCCTTGCTGTCCACTAAGGAGCGCAGCCGCTCTTTGGAAACTGTCTGTAAGGCCTCTGGCGTTGACCGCGGGTCTGCTTTCCAGGCGTCTGATTCCCTGGGTGAGAGTTGGTGCCGAAAGGTGTAGGCGGCCGTGATTGAGTGAGACAGGGTCGCTGAAAATTGGGGGAAAGACACAATCTGAGAACAACGGACACAAAACAGAAGGCAGCCGTCCAGGAATTCCTTGAAAAGCAAACACAGGGATGATTTGGACAAACTCTGCCCAGATTCCCGTGTCCCAGCCTGGTCCTCACTTCCTGTGTCCCTCTGTGCCTGGCCCCTCGCACCCCTGAGTTCAGCCTGCATTAATCTAGAGGGGCTGCAGCCTCCTGGAGTTGAAGGGCTGGGAATGGGAGGGTGGGATTCAAAGCTTGCTGGCGAGATAGGGGCTGGGCAGGGGTCTCAGTTCTCTGCTGGAATTCACAAGCATTGTGTGTGTTGGGGGGATGGGGTGTGATGCCCCTTCTCAGCCTTCCCCAGCTCCATGACCTTTGCCCTTGAGGGCTGGATGGCATCTGAACACACATCTGCCTGGAGAGCAGAGCAGAGGGTGGCAGAGGGCAGTGAGAGTCCCTCCCCATGTCAAGGACAGACAGCAGCCATGCCTCTCGAGGCAGCCAGCTCAGGGCCCAGGGCCCCCATGCCAAGGGTGGGGAAATGACACCAGCTCCCAGTAGGGTCGTGGCCTCTCTGGATGACCCACAGAAAGAACCCCATCAAGGAACCCAGCTCCAGGCGGTCAGCTGTGATGAGTTGCCAAGGACCAGCCTAAGGCCCGGCCTGCCCCATCTATGTTGCAGGTCACACAAGAGAACACATTCTGGGTGGTCTGGGGTGTGTTTTGTGGCAGTGAGCAATCCTGGTAATGAAGCATGAGAAACTGTACAAGACTCACACATGGGGGGTGGGGGCCTCTCCCCTCCAAATAGAAACTCATAAATACAGTAAAACCAGTGATAAATCAGGTGTAGCCTCTAATAAAGCCCACCAAGAGAGTGGGGAATGGTGGAGGGCAGCCCATCTTCCAAACCCAGAGGGCTGGGTCTTCTACATGCCTGGACCACTCTGGGAGGGGCTGGCTGGGTTTAGACACAAGGCAGCTGAGGACCACTGGTACTTCCGCCCCCTGCACAGAAGTTATCAAAGGGTTTCAGAAAAGGGGTGTCTCACCAGTCCCCAGTGCTGCTCGGGACAGTCCTGCTTCGAGGTCCTGGCTGCAGGATGGGGTGTGTGAAGAGGCATCACCTTAACCAGAAAGAGTTCAGTTAATACATAGCCCAGGGGGAAGGAATTCCCGATAATACTATAGTGACCCTCCTGTGTCTAAGATGGACATCAGAGGTAAGGCCAGCAGTGGAGACCCCTGAATATAAACCCGGGGGAGGAGGTCCCCTGGCCTGTCACTTTCTCAGCACAGCCTCAGCAAAGGGCAGCCAGCTGACACCACTGACAAACCCAGAGCCCTTCATCCCAATCCCCATCCACATCTGGGGGTCCAGGCGCCTGGGAGGCACGTGCTTTTGATGAACAAAACAGTAACTGTCAGAGGCGACAGCATGGAGAGGCAGTCACAGGGGTGACAGCTTGTAAGCAAGCCATCACTGCTCTTTAGATCCATCCCTAATATGTCAGGGTTTGCAGTGCATGAGCTTCACTGGAGGGGTGGGGAGCAGGGACCCCAATTGGGTGGTGGTAGCCCTAAGGGGCTTAGAAACATCTGAGCCAGGAGCATGTGAGCAGCCAGTGCGTCCTCAGGAGAAGGTTGTGGGGGAGGTGGTGGGTGAGCTGGCGGGGGGTGCAGGAGGGATGGGAGGGGTGCTGACCAGAAGCGGCAGAGGCACTGCCTGTACTTTCCAGTGGGGCATCTCAGGCAGTGACCTGGGTGGACACTGGCTCCATGCAGGGATGGGGTTCTCCTGGGGGCAGGATGGGATCTAATCCACCTGGGGTTCAGCTGGACAAGACCATTGACTGGTCCAGGCGCCACTGGTCTCCTCTGACTTCTTTCACTGTATGGACAAGTCCCCACAGCGATGGTACTTGTGGTCAAGGGCCTCCCAACTTTTAGTGGCACAGACCCAGAAGGAGGTGGGGGTCTTCCAACTTCAGGATGTATGAGACCCCCTAGGGTGTGCTGTTGGACTGCAAGGTGCAGGACCCTTGGGCCAGGTCTCCCAAACTGGGGGCGCCTAATGTCATGTGGACAACACTGACCTGACCCAGCGTGCTCACGATGTGTCGATGCAGCCAGGTCTTACGTGGCTCCTTGTCCCACCAGATCCCTCAGCAGACACAGGCACTTCCCACAAGTGTGTAACCCAGGCTGGTCCTGGCAGGGGAGTCACCCAGGCTGAGACGGATACAGACTGTGGGCTCTGCCTGACCGGAGGCCTCACAGGCCCCAAAGCTGGTGTGAAGCCTGCAGGTTAACGCCAAGGCTGGCAGACCTGCCCAGAAGGCTGTCATCTCCCTGAACTTCCGTCTGCCTGCCCTCCTCCCTGACTGAGCAGCAAGCTCAGTCGGAGCACAGCAGAAGTTGCAGGCTGGCCATCCCCCTTCCAGGCTTCGGACATCAAGTTCACATTGCCCATGTGGACAGAGGGGCCGGGGCCGCTGTACCTGTCGTCCTGGACGTGCATGAAGTGGGGTCACTGATGGAGCGGGCCATGCGCCTGGGACCTGGCCGCACCCGTGTGCCCTTGTGGGGGCCCTCGGGGGACGTGTGGTGGGGATGCGGGGTAGGTAGCGGGGTGCCCGTGGGGTTGTCGGGGGACAGGTGGCTCAGGCCAGGAGCAGCGCTGCCCTCGGAGGCCAGGAGGCTGGAGCTGTCAGCCAGTACTGCAAAGAAAGGGACCCGAGTTAGTGCTGGTGACCACCGAGCCCCCCACCATGAGGGAGAGTGTCCTCCAGAGTCCTCCCAGGGGGCAGGTGCAGCCCACCCTCCAAACTCCAAGCCTGGAAAAAACCCTGTCATTGTGTGAGGCTGATAGTGCTCCGTGTGGAAAGAAGGGGGACCAGAATCACTCCAGGAGGGCCATGGGCTCCACAAGAGATTCCAAGTCAGAAACCAGCTGCACCTCCCATCCAGGGCATCCTGGGGCGGGGAGTCTGAAGCACAGGAAGGTGCACAGGAAGGGTCTCTCGCTCCAAGGGCAGGGCCTGTGCAGAGAGAGGTGGGGGCTTGAGGGACCCTAGCACCCCCAGCCAGGTTCCAGTGGGTCTGAGAACCTGTCTGCCCTGACACAGGCCCAGAGTGCAGCCCCTCATCAGGCAGGGGGTTAGCCCAGCCCTCACCACTCTGGAGGTGGCCTGGCACCAGGTATTGAACAAGCTGCCCTGACGCCCCAGGTGTGAGAACTGCTGCTCAGGCCGGGCTCCACCCCTTGCTTCTCCACAGGTGGCCCTGAGGCGGGACTGGACCAGGATCCATCTAAACAGGGTCCCTAGCAGACCTGTATGCACACCAGGGCCTGAGGACCACCTCACTGCCCTCCCTCCTGACTGAAGTAGATGTTCAAGTTGAGCGGCCCACTTGGGGGACATGTGATAAGAACCACAGCAGCTCGAACTCCTGCAGGGAGGTGAGGGGAAGCTTTGGGGTCGTTCTTTCCTCTCCTTCCTGTGGGTGCTGGGGGAGCCTCTCTATTCCCAGAGGTCCCAAGTGCCCCACATCCATGCACATCCTGTGCCCAGGGCCCACCCAGTCACCCCCAGTCCCTGGACAAAGATATGCAGCTGAGAGAGGGTGGGAAAGAGGTGACAGGCAGCCAAGCGGGAGCTGGCTGACGTGACCCTGTCCTGCAGCACCTGCGCTCAGCCACCCCCCTGCCCCACTCTCCACTGCTGCCGCCCAAGAGGTGGTTTGAAACCATCAGTCCCATCTGTCCATTTGGAAAAACAAAGATGAGCCAGATCTCACAGATTACATTAAAAAAAAAAAAAATCTTCAGGATCATCAACACTTTCCTTCTTTAAGATACTGTAAGAAGAAAATATGTGAGAATAAACCTGCAGCCATGGGGTGGAGAAAGATTTTATAAACATGATATTGATAGAAACCATAAAGGAAAAGCCTGATACATTTGACAACAGAAGGAATGGCAAACTTGTGTATGGTGAAGGCCTCGTTAACAGACTTTGGAAACAAAGCCTGAACGGGGAAAGCAAGCCTGTCATAAACAGGAAAACTGTCGCTCTTACACATTTCCTCACTTCTCTATTTAGCAAATATTTTTCTTATTTGTTGTTATTGTTGTTTAGTTGCTAAGTTGTATCTGACTCTGCGACTCCATGAACAGGAATATGGAAAACCATGAATATGAACTCCATGCCAGGCTCCTCTGTTCATGGGATTTCACGGGAAAGAATACTGGAGTGGGGTGCCAATTCCTTCTCCAATTTTTCTTATAAATCTAAAAAAAAATAACTTCTAGAGAAAAAAATGGACCCCCAAACAGACCTACAAGTTGATGATAAACATGTAAAAACTTGACACTCACACAATCCTGTGTGTGTCAAGTTCACCTTTAAGAGTGGTTAAGGTCCCCAGGAGTGACAATGTTTGGGGGGGGGGTACAGGGTTTGTAACAAGCACCCTTGGTGGGAACATGAACTTGTAATAAAACCTTTCCAGGACACAGTGTGGTCAATATCCCCAAGTCCATGTTCCCCTGGACTTGGCAGTTTTCCTCACTGGAATTTATCCCAAGAAAATAATTGGGCAAGGGCCCAAAATCAAGTGTATAAATGTAGGAAAGAAAGAACACTTTCCTGTTTCATTAGAAAAGTTTAGACCTAGACATTGTCGTCATAAGTACTATAAAATCTTTTCAAGACTACCCAGCAGAGTGTTAAAAGTCTTTTGAATAGTATTCATTCCTGTGGACTCTGATCCCAATTTCCCCTCTCTTTTACCGCTTTATTGGGGTGTAATTTGTATGCAAAAGCCCTGTATATACTTAATGTATATAATTTGATGAGATGGGACATATGCACACAAAATTGATCCCAAGTTTCTCAATGTCAGTGAAAGTCCAGTGATTGAGTTCCTCAAGGACATGCAGTCACAGAGAGACAAATGTGACTTATCTCTGAATATATGTCGTTAATAGAAACCTGATAAAATTAGAACAACATTGCAGGAAAAACTGATGGTCCAAGGCTGATAACTCTTTTCTGCACACCGCCCTCAACTCCTTGGCTTGTGTCGTGTGACTATATCTTTGGGCTTCCCAGGTGGCTCAGAAGATAAAGAACCTGCCTGCAGTGCAAGAGTCATGGGTTTGATTGCTGGGTCAGGAAGATCCCCTGGAGAAGGAAATGGCAACCCACTCCAGTATTCTTGTCTGGAGAATTCCATGGACATAGGAGCCTGGTGGGCTACAGTCCATAGGATCACAAAGAGTCGGACAGGACTGAAGCGACTTAGCACGCACTCATGCAATAAATGCGTTCAGCAAGGTTGTCCAATTTGAGGTGAACACATGAGTGAATCCCCTGAGTCACAGTCAGTCACACATACTGACCATGAACATGCGGAAACCAAAGGTGTAAATCCAGTGCCGATGACAAGTTGTTCCAGAGAAAATGAAACATGTAACACACACACCAACAAAACCTGCCCAGGATCTGTAGGTGAAAATGATACTGTGAAACCACAGTGAAACCCACAGAGACAGACTGTGTTCCTGCCTTGGAAGACTCAGCTTTAGAAAGATGGTGATCCCCTAAAATACTGAACAAATGAACTTATTCTACACTGTGTTCCTGCCTTGGAAGACTCAGCTTTAGAAAGATGGTGATCCCCTAAAATACTGAACAAATGAACTTATTCTACACAGACTCAGATTTGGAGATCAGACTTGTGGTTGCCAAGGGGGAGAGGGAGTCAGAGGTGGGAAGGACTGGGAGTTTGGGATTAGCAGATGCAAACTTGTATGTAGAGACTGGACAAACAAGAAGGTTCTAATGTATGACACAGGGACCTGTATTCACTATCTTGGATAAACCACATGGAAAAGAATATGAAAAAAGAATGTGTGTATATGTATAACAGAGTCACTTTGCTGTGCAGCAGAAATTAACACAATATTGTAAAAAAAAAAAAAAAGATAGTGATTCTGTTCAAATAGCTGCACAGGTTTAATGTGATTCCTATCAAGATCCCAATAAGATACAGGTGAACTGATTGGCTATGAAAAGATTCTTTCTCCTTGGAAGAAAAGCTATGACAAACCTTGACAGTGTACTCAAAAGCAGAGATACCACTTTTCCGACAAAGGTCTGTACAGTAAAAGCTATGGTTTTTCCAGTAGTCATGTATGGATGTGAGAGTTGGACCATAAAGAAGGCTGAGCACTGAAGGACTGATGCTTTTCCACTATGGTGTTGGAGAAGACTCGTGAGAGTCCCTTGGACTCAAGGAGATCAAACCAGTCAATCCTAAAGGAAATCAATCCTGCATATTCACTGGAAGGACTGATGCTGAAGCTCCAATCCCTTGGTCACCTGATGCGAAGAGCCGGCCTGTTGGAAAAGACCCTGATGCTGGGAAAGATTGAAGGCAGAAGGAGAAGGGGATGACAGAGGACAAGATGGTTGGATGGCATCACTAACTCGATGTGAGTTTGGGCACACTTTGGGAGACAGTGAAGGACAGGGAAGCTTGGTGTGCTGCAGTCCATGGGGTTCCAAAGAGTCGGACACGACTAAGAGACTGAACAACAGCAGCAAATGAGGGAAAGGGCGCTGGGGTGAGCGGAGCGGACAAAGCCCCCTGGGGAAAGTATGAGGTTCCCAGGTCTGACCAGTGGGGCAGAGGAGGAGGATGTGTGGAGCCTCCCCTGTACCTAGCAGGAGTGGCTCCAGCAGCTCCCATCCCTTCAAGAGGAGGAGACAGAGGATGTAACAGGAGGAGAAGAGAAGAAAAAGGGAGGAGGAGACACGCCTGGAAAACTACCACCTTAAGTGTTTCAGACTGAAGAGGATGTACTTACCTTGTGAGCTGAAGCCCGCAGCGACGTCGGGGTCCCCGGGGCTGGGTTCAGTCACTTGCGGCTCCGTGCTCGGGAGCTGCAGTGGGAAACGGGATGTGGGTGGTCTGCTGTCTGAAGGGTGCATCACAGCCACCTCTAGAAAGGCAGGTTGACCCCAGAGCTCGTCTTCCACAGACATGTAAGCAGGGCTCCAATCTTCTGAATGTGTGGGGTGGGTGGAGGGAGACGCCATTTCCAAGACTGAAGCTCCTTCCTTGGACCTTCTGCACTCAACCGTGTGCTCACCCTGAGAGCCCACCCTGAGTCCGCTCGCCTTCTACTCACAGGCACTGTCTGGGACTGATGGAGGTCACATGGTCCCTGCCTCACCAGAAGCAACAGGACAGCCCTTCCCTCACCCCCACCCCCTCCTCTCTCCCTGCCCTCATCCTGGGAAGAGAAGGACCATGGCACCAACACTC
Source organism: Bos javanicus (assembly GCF_032452875.1). Classification (NCBI taxonomy): domain Eukaryota; kingdom Metazoa; phylum Chordata; class Mammalia; order Artiodactyla; family Bovidae; genus Bos; species Bos javanicus. Next base: position 27,708,513 of record NC_083888.1, read on the forward strand.
ATGGCACCGCAGTGCTCTGGGCTAGCAGTATGCACACAGGCAGGCACTGAACACGCTCCGCACTCCCCAGGGCTGCGTGCACCCGGCCTCCTCCTCTGCCGTCCCCTCACACGTGGGGTCAGGAGGCTGCTCCCAAGGCCAGGGGTCCAGGTGCACACGGAGCGTGTGCCAGGTTGATGCAGGCCCCCAAGCCCAGTGGAGGGGGTGGCTGTGAAACTCGAATCAGGGTGCACGGTCCTCACACTTTTGCAGCTTTCTTCTTGAATGACTGTAAGGCCCAGAGAGGCCTCGGGAGTGTGAGGGGAGAAACCAGCCTCCTCTGCTGAGCAGGGATGGGGCACGTCTGCTCTTTGACCACCCGCTTTGGGCTGGGATCCGCCCCAGGCTAGTGCATCTATGCCCTCCCTGCTTCAGGGCACAGCAGCCTCTCCCCTCCCCAGCCATGCACCTGAAGGCATGAACCCGTGTGCACTGACCCTGTGCCCCTCATGAACACCATCCCTGGGTCCTCGTGGGGTTGGCCAGCAGGGCTGGCCAGTAATGGGCTGGTGGAGGCTGGGAAGGTCAGGCGGGCTCTGTGGCGGGCCTGGTTCCAGCTCAGTAATTACATTTCTGTCTCCCTCCTGCTGAATCGAAAGCTTATAGTGGGTGCCCACCTTTCCTTTGTCAAGCAAGCGGGGGGATAGGCTACTGGCCCCCACCCCACTCCACCCCACCAGAGGGGTGAGCTGCACACCCACAGGGATCAGACAGGGAGGTGCCCCAATGGTCCCTTGAATCCCACATGTATATAATACCATCCAGCACTCAGCACTCCCTCTCTGCCAGGGAAGGGTTGGTTGGGGTGAATTCACAACATCCACACCAGGTAACCTGTGTGGGAAATCTGTGTCAAGAATCTCTAGCCAGGGACATCCCTGGTGGTCCAGTGGCTAAGACTCTGTGCTCCCAGTGCAGGCGGGCCTGGGTTCAATCCCTGGTCAGGGAACTAGATCTCACAGGCAGCAACTAAAAGTTCTCATGCTACAACTTAAGATTTCACACCCTGAAACAACAACAAAAAGATTCCACATGCCACCAAAGAAGATCAAAGATCCCACATTCGGCAACTAAGACTTTTTTTGTGATTTTTGCAGGAAGCGGTTTTAAAAAAAAAAAAATTTATTTATTTGGCAACTAAGATCGGGTGCAGCCAAATAAATAAATATTAAAAAAAAAACAACATCAAAACAGCCCCCTTCAAAATCACAAAAAAAGGAACAGTGCCCAGAGGTTCATTTCCTAACTCTTGCCTGTATCTAACCTTTTTGACTCCCTTTTTTTTTTTTGTAGGAGTGGGTGGCAACTTCAGGCCTGAAAATAAAAAGCTTCTGGCAATAAAGAAATATAAATAAAACAAGAGAAGTAAAATACACAGCAAGACAAGGTCAGGAGGAAATTGGATTCATGTCATGTTTTGCAGAAGCGGCACCGGCTTCTCTCTGGCTCACAGTCAAACCTGGTGTCAAGAGGAGACAGTTCCTGGGAGCAGGGCATCCATCACCCTGGTGAGCAGGGTGTCAGGGTTGAACTTGAACGTGCCCCGCCCTCACCACCCCATGTCCAAGGCCACCTGGCCACAGCTCAGCTGTGGGGGAATGGCTGCTCACTTCAACCAGCATTGTCGGTGAAACACAGAGGCAGTGGAAGAAATATATTTGCAGCATAGAATTGGAGCTGAAATTTGAGTTTAGCAATAAAGGCTCATAACAGCTCCCACAGGACAGAGGGTGAAAGGGCTGGGAAAGGAGAGGCTGCATGAATGATGTAATGTGGATGCTCTGATGCCTGCATTTGTTTATTCCCAGATGTGTTGTTTTGACCACTTATCGTAACTGAAAAGTCAATTGGCATTTAGGCAAATAAGCAAAGTTTCCCCATCTCCCTTTCTTGCAGGAAGCTGGGGCTAACACGTCTTGTGTGGAAACTCTGCCCTATGTCTGTAACAAGTTTCCTACTCCTGGCTGAGGTCAGGCAGCTGTATCCTAGGTTCACAGAGCGCTGTCCTTGGGTCGGGGTGGGGGCAGTTATCAGCAATCGAGGAAAAGGGGCACTAAGGTTTTGGGCTCATTTTCCAAAACAATCTTTCAAGATACTTGACTTACAGGTTTTCAAATGTAAAAGTCGTTTTGTCTGAAAATACAAATAATAACTTTGAGGCCTTGGGGTTGGACACAGCTCTGTCATGTCCCTCACCTTTCTCACAACTTCTGGCCCCACCCACTGTATTGCCACCAAAATCCCCAAAGCCCTGTTAGGTCACATCCACCCCAGATGCTCAGGTGCTCAAAGGAAGGTCTACAGTGTGGCGTCCAGGGTCATCAATCAGCATCCACATCATTCCCGTGAACCCTCTTCCTGCCCCCTAGGCCTCCACGAGGAGCTGCTCTGGCTCACAAGCCCCATCCACCCACAATGGCCCAGCTGGCCCTTCCTCCGAGGCCACAGAGAAGTCCATTTGTCCCTGTCCTGTGACCCTGAGGAAGGGGACCCCATTCACCTCTGGATCATGGAAACTGTGAACCAGTGCACGGTATTACGGACCCCCCGGATCACGTGCAGGACATCAACCTGGCAAATTTGCCCACTTTCCTGTTGTAGAAAGAAACTCCCTGCTTCCAGTCCTGCCCCAAGCTCAGGCCACGGAGAAGAGAGCTCATCGCAGACCAAATCAGAAGGGAACCTGAATGAGGCCAAAACACATGGTCAAAATGAACATGCTGAGTTCGGAGGTGGGGGGGAGGCATGTTTCTTTCCAAGTCAAAAATCTATTGAGATGCGCGGCCTCTGCTCTGCTCAGACTTGCACGGCGTCTGCTTGTCTTTCCAGGGGCAGTTGTCTTCCTCTCTTTATCCAAAGGAGCACAAATAGGCAATTTATACACATCTGACCTAACAAGGGTGTAATTAACCTTCTCATCTTCTGGGGAGAGGGGCTCGTGCTTTAAGGGAGCTGCTCCTGACTGTCAAGTTAGGGGGAGGGCTGCCTGGGAGAGGGGGCAACTGGCAGGCACAGTGTTCCTTCCATGGATGGGAGGGGTTCCTGGACTCCCAGCGTCCCCTACTCCCCCTGCTCCCCTGGGGTGTCTGTGGAATTGGAAAGTGCTGCCAGGCCACAGGGTCAGAGAGAATCAGCCAGCGGCCCCTGGACTGGGAGGAGGAGGGGTGTGGTGGCCCTTTCATCGCAGATGCTGCCAGCCAGGCCCAGGGAAGGGGGGCCACATCCAGTGACAACAATCAACTGTGCAGGCGCTTGTAATCTGCCAGTGTCTGAGCTAACGCAAGCTCATGTAAGATGGGTCTTTGCCCTTGAAAATTTCCTCCCCAAAATCCTGTGAAAGAAATCTCCACTTAGAGAATTCCTCATACTTTTGGAAAATGATGTCATATGGGTCTTAGAACAGGTATTACCATCATCATATTCCGATATAGTCTATTCTTCAGGGAAAAAAAGAGAGTAAAATAGTGATAAATACTCAACATCCTTCTAGGTCCAAGTGTGGGGGTGCCTCAAATGTCACCCTCAAACCCAAAGCTGGATCCCAGCCCACTGGATCCTCGGAAGCCCAGCAGGGCAGGAGCGCGGCTGGGGCTTCTCGCTGGCTCCTGCCCTGCGCTGTCCACGGGGTGGTGCACACAGACCTGAGAATCACTGCGTAGCTCCTCTCCTCTGGACATGGAGGGAATATGGAGATGCAGGCTAGGGGAGCCCGGAGCTCTGTGTGGCAGAGGGGTTGTGGTGCAAAGGCGGACGTGGAGGGGGAGGTGGCAGGGGTCCCTCCCACCCCAAGGTGGCTGAGGAGAATCACACAGTCCTGTGGGCTTCCTGGGGTCTCCAGTTCCCTGGCCGCCCTGCCCAGTGCCCCTGCTGGTTACAGGCTGAGCTGCCTGTCTGCTCCCGGGTCAGCCCCTTCTGCCTTCCAGGGCCCTCCCTCCCCTGGCCCTGGGGAGGCCCTGGCCCCATGCTCCAGGCCCTGGCACAACCCTTTTGTAACCCCCTCACCCTGTTCCCACACCCCACCCCCACCCCCAGCTATTTCCTATCCGGCCTCTTCTTGGAGCATCTTGCCAGAGCCATTGACCCCGGTTCCCAAATGTGTAGCAGCTGCAGTGGGGATTTGGGAGCCAGGCTGATCCTCAGATTCTCAGCAGCCCCAGAGTGCTGAGGGTGAACCCAGCATCTGCATTTGATTGACAAGCCCTACACAGAGTCAGGAGGCCCCCTGGAACCTAGAAAAAGTATCCACACTCCTGGTCCCCCTCCTCAGGTGCCATCCCCCACTCCCCGATGCCATCTGGTCCTGCCCACTCCCCCACCCCATGGCAGCTGGTCCTGTCAGTCACCAGTAGCCCTTGGATGGTGAGCCAGATGGACGGGGCTCAGTCTTTAACCACCTCCGGGCAACACTTGGCTGGTGTCTTCCTCCCTGAGCACTGGTTTCTGGGACCCCCAACCATGCCTTCTCCTCGGCCCTCACCCCCTGGATCCAGGGCTTCAGTGACCATCTCTGCAGCAAACCCCAACCTCTCTAAGGCCCCAAGTCCAGACCCTATCAGCCACAGACATTCCCTTGGATGTTCTGATGATCCTGGTACCCAGCAAGGACCAGCAAGTAGATTGTTGTCCCCTGATCTCACATTTGCCCCTCCCTCTGAGCCTTTGCAGGAGCTGCCCCCTCACCTGGGAGCACACCCCTCCTCCCTGACCTGCTGGCCTGCCAATGGCTGAGGCCTCAGCTCCCAGCATCCTTGGACCCATCCAGGGACCAGCATCCCTGCCCAGTGCCCCACAGAGCTCCGTTCAGGACTCTGACCACTCTCACAGGAAGTGGGTTCCCTTGACAATATTGACTGATCAATTTTTATCACGAAGAGAAAAATAAACCACTTCAGGAAGGCAGAATGCTCTTCAAATGCTTCGCTTTAAAGGGAAAAGTTCCAGAGAATTTGGTCGTTAATGGATCTAGAGACGAGAGTCACCCACATCACACTGCTGCCTCCTCCCTCTGGGGCTGTTGCCTGGTCTGTCCCTTCCCCACACAGGAAAACAGCCAGGAGACCCAGCTGAGTCCTTCTGCTGGGCTGACAGTCTCAGGACCTCTTGGTGGGAGCAGGCCCTGAGAGAGGCCCTGGGGTGTCAGGAGCCTCTGCCTCGGCTGGGTGGATGGCAATCATACCCCAGGAGTCCGAGGAGAGCCCGTGGTAGAGACGCCCCCCCAGGCGCCGAGCCTCTTCCCTTTTCTTCCTGTCACATAGCTACTGGCCTGTAGGACTTGATCCCCTGAAGACAGGACTGTGTCCAGTCACATCCCTGGAGGCTGAGCCCAGCACAGGGGGTCCCCAGGGCCACTCCTCAGGGGTGGCGGAAACACACAGGCCCTGGAGCCTGGCCTGCTCACTGCGGGACCCGTCTCACAGGGTGACAGTGTGAGGTTGGGCCTGTACCACCTCTGGGGTGGGGGGGTGGCTCCATGGCTGCTGAAGCCCCATGGCCGTGCCCCTGGAAGTCCCGGTCCCGTCTGTGTCTCCTCTGCCTGGTGTATGGGGCCCAGGGGTGGCTGCAGCCTGCTCCCCGGATGGCTGTGTGTCCCCCATCAGACACACACTGTCAAATCCCTGCAGTTCCCCAAGGGGCCACCATGTGGCCCCATCACTACATCTGTATTTGGGCCAGTGCAACCTTTCCCTGTGTTCAACGTGTCTCTGCCCTTGCCAGTGACCCTTGATATTCGGCAATGACAGCATGATGACAAGGATGGTGGTAACAATACCAAAGAAGTGCAGGTAGCTTTTGCCAAGTTAGACCCTGACATGTGCCCAGCCCTGTCCATTACAGCTGTCCTTGTCCACCTGAAGGGCTTGGTACTATTATGATCCCACTTCACAGATGAGGAAACCGAGCTCACACATCCTGAGTGTGCGCCTTCTGGGCTCAGGCCTCTCTCTGGCTGGAGCCACCAGGCTTCCGGCAGGAGCAGGGGTTCAAACCAGCTGTCACGTGTCTGGCTGACCATGACAGTGGCCTGTAGCTGAAACAGGCCAGAGCCCCCTGCATACTCAGGCTCCCTGCCCCTGCCTCCTGCTCAGACAGGGCTGAGACATCAGTGCCCACAGGTTTGCTGAATGGCTGGGAGAGATTCCAAAGAAGGCAGAAAGGCCGGGAACAGGGAACTGGCCTGTTGGAGGGCCTGGGACTCACCTGGTTGGCAGGGCTCGGGCCTACCACGGCCTCGTAGGGTGGTGGGAGCTCAGCAGGGTACAGCAGGCCGGGGCTGTTGATGGCGACGCCGTACAAAGTGCCAAACGGGGAGGAAGCGAAGTCCAAGTGGAGGCCCCTGAGCAGCAGAAGGAGGAAGGTCACCCTCTGGGGAAGGAGCCGGCTGTTCCCATTGCCCTCAGAGCAATCGGAACAATTCCCCACACAGAATTCTTGGGTGTGTGAAAAAAAAGCCTCATTCACTAGGTGGTTCTAACTCTTTACTGCTCTCAAAGGATACTGGTACTTTCACCAACTTCACGGTCTTTTCCATAACAATGAAAAACATCTTAGAGCTGATTCATCTTTAATTAAATGTGACTGTAACATGACAGGAAATAGGCAACCCACTCCAGTATTCTTGCGTGGAGAATCCCATGGACAGAGGAGCCGGGGGGGGGGCTACAATGGGGTCACAAACAGTCAGACACGACTGAGCATGCATGCATGTTCAACCTGAGAGCTGTACTGTGTTTTCTGAGAGTGGAATAGGACTGGTCCTGCCTGGGTTTCCCCTCGGATACCCTGCAGTGAGGCCAGAGGAAGCACACAGGTCTCTGAGCATCCTACTCCACCACCACCCTGCCTGGGGCTCTGCTGTCGGGACCAACATTCAGGCCTTCATCTGCCTCCCCTCTGCTCACCTGCATGGACGAGGAGCAACTCATGCCTTCCCCATCCCCATACGGCTTCCCATTCTTGGGCCCCAGCATCCCTCAGGGAGGTGTTCCCAGAGACACCAACCTGTGGGCCTCAGCAGTGGGTGTGCAGGTGTACTCTGGAGGGTAATAGGGCGGAGGGGGCAGCGGGGGCACGAACTCATCGAAATCCAAGGTCTGGTGGAGCACGGTACCATGGGGGGTCAGGCAGGCTGGGCTGGCAGAAGGTGCCCTTTGTGGAAGGAACTGGAAGACAGAGAGGTTCCAAGTGATCGGTCGGCCGGTATGGCTTGTGTCTCATGAAGCTAACTGTACTGAAGCTTTAATGACACAGTTGGAACTCAGGGACTTCAACCTGTCAAACAGTGTTAGTTGTTCAGTTGTATTCAACTCTTTGTAACCCCATGGACTGTAGCCCGCCAGGCTCCTCTGTCCATGGAATTCTCCAGGCAAGAATACTGTAGTGTGCAGCCATCTCCTTATCCAAGGGAATATTCCCGACCCAGGGATCAACCCGCACTGCAGGCTGATTATTTACTCAAGGGAACTGGCTAAACACACATGTGAAACAAAGGCTCTGTGAGGATCCCCTTCCCTCTGGAGCCTCATCGCGCTCCATTCCCCTGCTGTTATACAGACGTGTCTTCTGAGGCAAAGCACAGTCTGGGAAGACTTTACTCCTATCTCTGCCACTAACTCAGGCTGCATGTGGCTCTTGCCTTCTCCACACACAGAGCCCAGTCAATGCCCTGCCAGCCAGTGTGAGCCGAGGCTTGTGCACTTAATCATCTGAGACAGAGGTGATTCCATGGCCAAGGGCAGTGCGGATGTGCCTGCTGGCCTTGACTTTGGAAAGCCACTTGCCCCACGGCCACTGCACGAGGCTGAGCAGCCAGGATGAGGCTAAGGGTCCTGGGGGTCTCATGGAGTGAAGACTCAGGAATTAGAGAAATCAACAACACCCTCAAGCATGAAACACAAAAGGCAAAGTGCTTTCCCGTGGAAGGTCCAATTCCACCAGGAATGAGAGAGGTGAGGAGGTCCAGGTGATCCTATTAGCAGGTTTAAAGGAGTCAATGTGGTCATGCGAGGGAGGCTTTTTAAAGGTTAAACAGAGGTCTCCATTTCTGCCCTAAAGTCCAGATGGCCTTTCCAGGGGGTGTTGGCCTGTCTTCAAGGAAGCATCTCAGACTTAGCAGCAGGCACCTGGCTCCTTGGCCTCCACGGTGGGAATCCCATGAGTCACCCTGCCATCTCCCCAACACCCCTCAAATCTGTCTGCCAAGGCAGCGTCTATCTGGGAGCCCAGGGTCACTGGCCCTGGACTTTGCTTTGAGACAGGCGGGTGGAGAGCCGCACCCCACGGTCTCCCCAGAAGCTGGTGTCATTAGGTTCTACCCACAGAGGCGTGAGAGGGAGTCAGACAAAGATGCAGCCAGGGAGAAGGGGTTCCTCAGACTGCTCCTGCCCTGCCCCTCCTCCCCTCTGTCCTCTGCCGTTCACCCCTGGGAAGTAATGAGATCCCTGTAGGAGCTGTGCTGAAATCCCAAGGGCGAGTCTTTTTCCCTCCGTGGCCCTGGGTCCAGTCTGTGTCTTATCTCTGAGCCTTGTCTGGTACCCTAGGCCCAGAAGATGCTCTATGAGCATCCACTTCACAGGTGAACAATACCTCCTGGCTGCCACCTCCAAGTAGCCCCCAGGTTATCTTCTCCTTTTGAGAGCGTCTAACTCACCTCTCTGCCTTGGTTTTCTTCCTCTTGTTCTGCTTTAAAAAGTTACGTTTAATCCAACGAGATGAGGTTATCCCCCTTTAAAACTCTTTTACATGCCTCTGCTCCCTGGATCCCACCAGGTTTCTAGCCTCCTTACCCACTAACCCATGGTATCCCTGAATCCTCCAATTGCCTTTTGAACCAACCCCAAATACCAAACAAGGTCTGTTCTCTCTCCCTGGATCCTGTCTCCTTTCACCCTCAACCTCCCAGTCATCCTCAGGATGTGCAGAAATGCTCACTGTCCACAACTTCCTCTGTGGCCCCAGGTCTGCAGGGTGATGGCCAGGTTTGGAGCCAATCCTGCAGCTGGGTGTGCTGGGGAGGAAACGGGCCCTAAAGAATCACTTCCTTCCCATGTGGTTCTGCTTGCCCTGGGACACCTGTACAAGCCTTGGGTGGTCCGTGTGATGACAAAGGGGTACCTGTGCCTGGTGAGCAGTGTGAGGTCGGTACCTGTCTGAGGTATTCACATACCTGGTGTGGGCATCACTGTCCAGCTCTCATCATCCTCAAAAGAGGACTTTGCATTTTAGTCTCTGCTGGAGAGAAGCCTGTTCTCATGGGTATGCTCTGGGGGAAGGACCCATGTTAGGCACATGCTTCCCAGGTAGTGCTAGGGGTAAAGAACCCACCTCCCAATGCAGGAGACAGAAGAGATGTGGGTTTGATACTTGGGTTGGGAAGATACCCTGGAGGAGGGCATGGCAACTCACTCCACTATTCTTGCCTGGAGAATCCCATGGAAGAGGAGCCTGGCAGGCTGTAGTCCGTGGGGCCGCAGAGTTGGACAGAAATGAATCGAGTTAGCATGCACGTACATCCTTGGTAGAAAGAGCAGGATTATTGCCATGGAAAAGGCTTCTGAATGGAACTCTTGTCAGTAAGCTGGAGCTCTCTCTCCCTGCACTCTGGACCTAGGAGTGACAGCCCCCTAGGCATCCTGCTGATCTCTGGTCCTTCTACCCCTCCCTCAGGTGAGCAAGGAGGCCTCCTCAAACAGGTTCAGATCAGTTTTAGTTACTACTGTTAATTTACAGTGAAATATGAATGCAGACAAGAAAACTTGCTTGTTCTGTGAAAACTGAGTTGGAGGCTTTGGAAAAGACTTCATAGCTAAGCAGAAACTGCTGCCAAGGTGGGTCTTGGCCAAGTGTTCGTCAGGATCATAAAACATCCATGCAGATGGCTTCACACAGCTGAGTCCAGCTGAAAGGAACTAAATCTGGAAATCACAGAGGGTGTGATTTCCACGAATAACCTGATACACCAAAGAGACCTATAGTCAAAATGAAGAGCCTGGCACCACACCAACCAGGGTGACAAATGCTCATTTGCATTTTTAAAGTCAAAATACAACGTTCCGTGGTATAAATGCATCATTTTACGTAAGTCTGCTGTAACTGGCTTTTTAGGTTAAGACACCCATCGATCCTCATCTGATAGTTAAGTAACACCTAGGACCTGAAGACCCTTGTGGTGAACCCAAACCTCAAGGAGAGTCACTGTGGGTCCGAGGAGGGCTGAATGGGTAGAAGATGCAGGTGAATTTGCCTGATCTGGGAGCTCTTAGGGGCACTCTATCCCTCTGATACAGAGGCCAGCACCCCTTCCAAGCTCCGTGGGCAAGCCCACTGCATCACGTCTGTGAAGGCACGGTACTCTGCCTGCCGCATCTGAAGCAGATCCACTTCAATAAGGCACAGGACAAGTGGAGAACATAAATGACAGCAACAAAGGACGATGCTAACAAGCTGGTGCCGAAGGGAGATGTCTGTAATAGCAGACGATGTCCCTAAGGCTGGGTGGCAGGCAATAAAATAAGTGGGGAGGAAAACAGCTTACTGAAAAAATGGAAAACTGAGATTACACGTAGGAAATAAAACTAAAAACATGCAATTATAGGCCTGTGGACGTAAATGCTTTCTCCATGAAACTATATCAATAAATGGAATTTTATCATCAGATGGTCTTTTGGAAATAATGGTCCACTATTTTCAAATGTATTACAGGAATTCAATTAGATAAATTCTGACCATAGGCATAACAATTTGCATCTCATGTAGGCATGTCTTCATTATATGAATTCTCCCTAAATTATTAATTATTCCAAAATGTTGATCCACAGACATAAGAATAAAATGGTGGGCTCCTTCCACGTGGGATAAGGCCTTTGTTGTGAGTCACAGTCTGTTGAAGGGAGTGCCCTGTGGCTTTTCCTGCATAAATACACCATGGTCGGACAAAAACATTCTCTAACTTTCTAGGTCTGTGTTTTTATAGCAGAGCCAGAACTTAAAGGTACTTGGGTAGCAATGTGTGTATAGACAACCCCTAGACTTTTTTTTAGTTTTTATCTCAACCCCTTAGAGTTGTCTGACCTACATTTAAATTGATGGCAATATATTTAGTGACGCTCTTTTACGTAAGTAACAGTAACAAAAGATGAAGTTAACAAGCTGGTGCCGAACAGAGATGCACAAACGGAGACGCGTGTAATAGCAGACGATGTCCCTGAGGCTGGGTGGCTGGCAATAAAGTAAGGGCAGAGGAAAACAGCTTACTGGAAAATCTTTTGAGAATCTTTCAAGAGCACTCAATTTTATTGTAATAGAAGTAATTCTCTTTTTGCACTCATATTTTGTTGGTTCACACAGTAGTAGAATATGCACTTACAATCCATATACCCCTGGTATAAACTGGTTTGGGGATACATACAACCATGGCTGACTATTTTTCTGGGCTCCAAAATCACTGCAGACGGTGACTGCAGCCATGAAATTAAAAGATGCTTACTCCTTGAAAGGAAAGTTATGACCAACCTAGATAGCATATTCAAAAGCAGAGACATTACTTTGCCAACAAAGGTTAGTCTAGTCAAGGCTATGGTTTTTCCAGTGGTCATGTGAGAGTTGGACTATAAAGAAAGCTGAGCGCGGAAGAATTGATGCTTTTGAACTGTGGTGTTGGAGAAGACTCTTGAGAGTCCCTTGGACTGTAAGGAGATCCAACCAGTCCATCCTAAAGGAGATCAGTCCTGGGTATTCATTGGAAGGACTGATGTTGAAGCTGAAACTCTAATACTTTGGCCACCTGATGCGAAGAGCTGACTCATCGGAAAAGACCCTGATGTTGGGAAAGATTGAGGGCAGGAAGAGAAGGGGATGACAAAGGATGAGATGGTTAGATGGCATCACTGACTCAATGGACATGGGTTTGGGTGGACTCTGGGAGTTGGTGATGGACAGGGAGGCCTGGTGTGCTGCAGTTCATGGGGTCGCAAAGGGTCAGACAAGACTGAGCGACTGAACTGAACTGAACTGTACGTTATAATCCAGTGTGCATGCTATTACAGCTATGACAGATTTTCTTATTTGGTTGGTAATTTCTATTTTAATTCTGAAAGCTAGGAAATGCAAACTTTCAGTGTTTCCAGCCCTGCGGTTCCGTTAGTTTGATCTGATTGGAGTGATATTTCCAGATTGACAGGAAAATCTGTCGAGGTGAGTGGACCCCCACGGCACTTAACCTTCCTTTACATAACATACCGGAGAGAAATGTCTACATGAGGGCTCAGCGAGTGAGGCCAGGAGTTCATTGCTGCTGAAGAGATGCTTAATTAGGTGTCTTTTGGAAAACTGCTGCCTCTCGAAAAGGTCAGCAGGCTGTGACAGCTGTGTGGAGGTACACAGGGAAGAATAGGCCGCACGTGATTAGAGCCAATGAATTTTTAACACCTTGATAATGATGCTCTCTGGCCCTGCGTCGTGTTGTGAACTGATGAATTGCTACAGGGTGGGTGGGGAAGAACAAAACACACAGGCTCCTACAAGAACAACTTGCCTTTGTTTCGTAAGATGCTTGAAACATTGGGGAGGAGGCAGGGCAGGGCCTGGAGGGGCCCAGGGGAGCAGGGAGGGAGGGTTCCTACCCTTAGCATGGAGAACAGCATCTTCTCATCACTTCCTCTTGACTTGCTGACTTTAGCGGTAATGTACTGAGCAGTGGGTCATGTTCTATTCACACAAATAACGAAGAGCCGTCACTATTACTGATTGTGTATTAATCAGCATGTGACCTCCACTCTTGGCCTCATCCCTCCCCTGGGGACCAGCACTTTCTCATCTCTAAGACCCTGGCTGGAGGCTCCAATGATAGCCGACCAGTGACCTGCTGCTGGATTATGAGCTGACGGTTAATGAGCAAGTGTGCAAGGCACAGTGGAGCAGTTTTTCAATTTGAGAAGAGCTCATATTCTAACAATCCTGCTTTATTACAAGTGAATTCTGGGGGACTTCCCTGGCAGTGCAGTGGCTGAGACTCTGTACCCCTAATGCAGGGGCCTGGGTTCAATCCCTGGTCAGGAAATTAGATCCCACATGTTGTAACTAAGGATTTGCATGTTGCAACTAAAGAGCCCACAAAGAAGATCAAAGATCCCACAACCTGCAATTAAGATCTGGAAGAGCCAAATAAATAAATAGATTAAAAAAAAAGAAGAAGAATTCTGAAGCCTGGAGACAGTTGCATGGCTCCGGAGGATGTCTTGGGCTATAGAATGGTCACCACAGTTACTCAGCGGCACAGACCTGGGGCTCCCTAGAGGCATGTAACGGTAGCTGGACCCCATCAGCAAGGAGCTCCAACTGCACCTAAATAAATACATCGGTGGCATCGAATCTGTGGGTTTCTGTCTTCCAGAGGGTAGCATGGAGGGACCTTCAAGGATCTCCAGGCCCCATGTGCTGTCAGGGCTCATTGTTCTGGTGGGAAGCCAGCGGTGTCCATGCTGCATTGCTCTCAAACTGGTTGGGGGAGGGGTCAAGACCCCACCATTTTGACTGTGCTGGGGAGAGGGGGAGAGGCGGGGGGCCACTTACCATCTGCAGGACATCGGCAGAGACCATCTGCATGCAGCACATGGCTGTGGCCAGTGCACACACAATGGTGGACAGGACGTTGAGGGCACACACACTGAAGAGGAGTTCCTGCGGGAAAAGACGCAGAGGGCGTCAGCATTGTCTTGGCAACGCAGGCGGCAGGACCCTCAGCACTGCCGTTGAGGTCCAGGACAAGGGCAGCCACCTGTTTCGTGGGGCTTTTTTTTTTTCATCAACACTGGTCTATTACAGACACATTTGTGTACTCTCCCACATGGTTGATCAAATTAGATACTAAATGATGTATTTTACAATTTTGATAATTATTAGGTAGTTACCATCTAAGAAAATCTTCAAAGTGCCAACATTTAAGTAGGTGGGCCATCTCTGTCAATTATAAAGTCTAACTGAGAATTTTGATAAGAAAAAAAAATTCCAAGTTTTTTAAACTTCTTTTCTTGAGAAAATTGTAGATTCACTTGCAGTTGTAAGAAACCATAGAGGGACCCTGGGTACGCCTCCCTTGGTTTTTTCCATGGCAGCATCTTACAAAACTACAGTGTGATATCACAGCCAGGAAGGACGATGACACAGTCAATGCTCAGAACATCTCCATGAGCACAGGATCCACCCTCCCTACCCACGTTGCCCTTTACAGACACACTCACCTTTCTCTCCCACTCAACCTCCCTTTCCAGACCCCTGTCAACCACGAGTCTGATCTCTGTTTTTATACTTTTGTCATTTCAAGGCTAGGATACAACTGGAAGCATAAAACATGTGACTTTTCACAACTGAGTTTTTTCACTCAGCTTGATTCCCTCAAGATTCATTCAAGTTGTTCCAGGCATCAATAGTTCATCCCTGTAGGACTTTACTGGAAAGCCAGTAGAGGAAAGGGATGGGAAGGGTGAGGGGGAGTAAGGAGGATCACAGGAACCAGGAGCCCTTATTTTTGTTCACGGCAAAACCATCCATGCCATTGTTGCTGTTGTTTAGTTGCTATGTCCTATCCAATTCTTCAAATCCTGAAAGATGATGCTGTGAAAGTGCTGCACTCAATATGCCAGCAAATTTGGAAAACTCAGCAGTGGCCACAGGACTGGAAAAGGTCAGTTTTCATTCCAATCCCAAAGAAAGGCAATGCCAAAGAATGCTCAAACTACTGCACAATTGCACTCATCTCATATGCTAGTAAAGTAATGCTCAAAATTCTCCAAGCCAGGCTTCAGCAATACGTGAACCATGAACTTCCTGATGTTCAAGCTGGTTTTAGAAAGGGCAGAGGAACCAGAGATCAAATTGCCAATATCCGCTGGATCATGGAGAAAGCAAGAGAATTCCAGAAAAACATCTATTTCTGCTTTATTGACTATGCCAAAGCCTTTGACTGCGTGGATCACAATAAACTGTGGAAAATTCTGAAAGAGATGGGAATACCAGACCACCTGACCTGTCTCTTGAGAAATCTGTATGCAGGTCAGGAAGCAACAGTTAGAACTGGACATGGAACAACAGACTGGTTCCAAATAGGAAAAGGAGTACATCAAGGCTGTATATGGTCACCCTACTTATTTAACTTCTATGCAGAGTACATCATGAGAAACACTGGACTGGAAAAAACACAAGCTGGAATTAAGATTGCCGGGAGAAATATCAATAACCTCAGATATGCAGATGACACCTCCCTTACGGCAGAAAGTAAAGAGGAACTAAAAAGCCTCTTGATGAAAGTGAAAGGAGAGTGAAAAAGTTGGCTTAAAGCTCAAAATTCAGAAAACGAAGATCATAGCATCCGGTCCCATCACTTCACGGGAAATAGATGGGAAACAGTGGAAACAGTGTCAGACTTTATTTTTCTGGGCTCCAAAATCACTGCAGATGGTGACTGCAGCCATGAAATTAAAAGACACTTACTCCTTGGAAGGAAAGTTATGACCAACCTAGATAGCATATTCAAAAGCAGAGACATTACTTTGCCAACAAAGGTCTGTCTAGTCAAGGCTATGGTTTTTCCAGTGGTCATGTATGGATGTGAGAGTTGGACTGTGAAGAAGGCTGAGTGTAGAAGAATTGATGCTTTTGAACTGTGGTGTTGGAGAAGACTCTTGAGAGTCCCTTGGACTGCAAGGAGATCCAACCAGTCCATTCTGAAGGAGATCAGCCCTGGGATTTCTTTGGAGGGAATGATACTGAAGCTGAAACTCCAGTACTTTGGCTACCTCATGCAAAGAGTTGACTCATTGGAAAAGACTCTGATGCTGGGAGGGATTGGGGGCAGGAGGAGAAGGGGACAACAGAGGATGAGATGGCTGGATGGCATCACTGACTCGATGGACGTGAGTCTGAGTGAACTCCAGGAGTTGGTGATGGACAGGGAGGCCTGGCATGCTGCGATTCATGGGGTCGAGAAGAGTTGGACATGACTGAGCGACTGAACTGAACTGAACTGATCGAATTCTTTGTGACCCCATGGACTGTAGCCCGCCAGGCTCCTCTGTCCATGGGGTTTTCCACACAAGGATACTGGAGTGGGTTGCCATTTCCTTCTCCAGGTGGTGCTACTAGTAAAAAACAAAACAAAAAAAAAAACCTCGTCTGCCAATGCAGGAGACTTAATAGACATAGGTTCAATCCCTGGGTCTGGAAAATCCCCTGGAGTAGGAAATTGCAACCCTCTGGAGTATTCTTGCCTGGAGAATTCCATGACAGAGGAGCTTGGTGGGTTACAGTCCGTGGGGTCACAAAGAGTCAGACACGACTGAGGTGACATAGCAGAGCACACAGAGCACACAATTGATTATGTTCATTAGAAGGACTGATGTCGAAGCTCCAATACTTTGGCCACATGATGCGAAGAGCCAACTCACTGGAAAAGACCCTGATGCTGGGAAAGATTGAGGGCAGGAGCAGAAGGGGACAACAGAGGGTGAGATGGTTGGATGGCATCACTGACTCAATGGGCATGAATTTGAGCAAACTCGGGGAGATAGTGGAGGACAAGGAAGCCAGGACTGCTGCAGTTCATGAGGTTGCAAGGAATTGGACACAACTTAGTGACCAAACAACAAATTGTTGGTTTATCAATTTTCTAAGAATTTTTTTTGAAAGGAACTGAACATAAATTAGAGTGAATATACTTTAATTTTGGTGATTCAGAAGGTATCAATAACCGTTTTCTCGCTGGACTTCAGCTTGTTCTGAGTGTTTGCATCCATTGTCCTGTGGCTAAGCCATGGTCCTGGGTAGCATGCCTATGTGTCCACTGCAGATGGTAGTGGGAGCTGGCCAAGAATCTCTGATCCACTGTAATGACCTGCATGACTTTGGGAAGCTGTCTCATTTCACTGTGCCTGAGCGTCCTCATCTGTAAAATGGAATAACAGGGCTTCCCTGGTGGCTCAGTGGTAAAGAATCCACCTGCCAATACAGGAGACATGGGTTTGATCCCTAATTCAGGAAGACTCCATATGCCGTGGGGGCAACTAAGCCCTCCGCCACAACTACTAAGCCTGTGCTCTAGGGCCTGGAAGCCGCCAACTACTGAAGCCCCTACGCCCTTTAGCCTGTGTTCTACAACAAGAGAAGCTACCGCAATGAGAAGTCTGAGCTCCACAACTAGAAAGTAGCCCCTACTCACTGCAGCTAGAGAAAAACCCAAGCAGCAACGAAGACCCAGCACAGTCAAAATAAATAAATAAATAAATGGAATAGCAATACCCACCTATCTCAGGGCTGTGAGGGTGAAATTAGTTCGCAAACATGAAGGGCTCAGAGCAAGGCTCAGCACACAGTGAGGTTCAATAAGCACCATCTACGATCCTATGACGGATGGCCAGTCACCTGGGGACTTTCATCTGCTCACAAACACTGGAGGATGAATTCAGTAAAGGGCTTTGAGGCCTCATCCACAAATGCTTAAGGAAAACAGCTGCAGAAATGACTGGTTGCCCACTCCAGAATGCCCTTCTCTGGCCTAAACAAATTCTATATCATTGCTCCTACTGTTCAACTGAGGAGAGAAAAAAATTCTGATGTCCACACACCTTTTACTGCTCTGCTGTTGCTCTGCCTCTGGAAGGTTCTGTCCACTTGTTTGAGTGACCGTAGTTTGATTAAAGCTCAGGAATATAAAGAATGAAGTCAAAAAGAAGGAAGAGGCACTCAGGCAATACACACAGAAGTAATTTAAATGCTCTTATTAGCCTTTAGCCACCTAGGGACTTAGGTACTATTTATAATAAGAAGTAAAATTTCCAATCTGCATTTAACTTATATTGAAACATTTCTGCATGTGCTCAGACTAGACAGTGTTCCTTAAACGCCTTCTAGGATCTGTTCAAAGATAAATGGAGGCACACAGAAGTTTGTGAGAGTTTTGAATATATAAATATTTGGATTGAGGAGCCACAAGTGGCATCACCAACTCAATGGACATGAGTTTGAGCAAACTCTGGGAGATAGTGGAGGACAGGGAAGCCTGGTGTGCTGCAGTCCATGGGGCTGCGAAGAGTTGGACACGACTGAGCGACTGAACAACAGCAAGGTGGCTTCCATGAATGAGGCAGGAAGAGGGTGAGAAGCAGAGAAGGATATGATGGATAGGGGACTTGGTGATTAACAGGAGGGAGTAAAGGAGAAAAAAGTCACCCCCATGGCCTAAGCAGGGGCAGCTGTTCCGAGATGGGCAGGCCGCATGGGGTGTGGAACTGTTTGGAACAGTGAGGAAGAACTCAGTGGGGTCCACTGAGTCTGAGAGGGCTGCGGTTCTCTGCGTGGAGGGAGCTCAGTGGGTCTGGGCTGGACTCTGGGACATGGGCGTGGCCAGTGCAGGGGTGGGGACAACACCAGGGAGGCAGCTGAACTTGCCCAGCAAGGGTGTGCTCGGCCAGGAGAGATGAGAGTCTGAATCAGAACCCAGAAAATGAAGTGAAAGTGTTAGATGTTCAGCCATGTCAGATTCTTTGTGACCCTGTGGACTATAGCCCATCAGGCTCTTCTGTCCATGGGATTCTCCAGGCAAGATACTGGAGTGGGTTGCCATTCCCTTCTCCAGGGATCTTCTCGACTCAGGGATTGAACCCAGGTCTCCTGCACTGCAGGCAGATTCTTAACCATCTGAGCCACCAGGAGAAGCCCTGAGAACCCACAGCTGGGTCCTAATTCTGGAGCAGAAAGAGTCTATAAAGAAGATCTAGATGAGGATGAACAGAGAGAAGGGAAACCAGGGAGGTGGGCATATAAATGGGCAAATGCACCATTGCAGGAGGTTTCCACACCCCTGGCCCAACACGCCCAGCAGACAATGAGTGACGACAGGGACGAGCCAAACCCCACACCATGTCTCACAGATGTGTGCCAGAACCTGGACTCACAAGATGTGTGGGGCTTTAACAAAACTTGCTTGCAAACTTGGATGCAAAGCAAAGGTCAACAAACTAACACTAAGACACAGGTGTATGGGGTTATCCAACCACAGTGCAGTTATGTTTGCTGTGAATGACAGGAAAACAACTGATTAAGCCCTTTCTACCTCTGCAAATTCACAACACACAGTGGAATAACTCAGGGATTAAAAAGTGAATCATAATGAAAATGAGAGATCCTTGGAACCACATAAAACATAAAACTTGTGCTGGCTCAGTCGTGTCTGACTCTTTGTGACCCCATGGACTGTAGCCCACTAGGTTCCTCTGTCCATTGAATTCTCCAGGCAAGAATACTGGAATTGCTGTTTCCTTCTCCAGGGGATCTTCCTGACCCAGGGATTGAACTAGAGTCTTCTGCATTGGCAGATGAATTCTTTACCACTGTACATGGAAGCCTGTGGGTACATATACATAAACATTTATATATTAAATTAAATATATATTAAAGAGTCAAATTTTAGCAAATGCTGCATCTATTAAGTATACATGCATGTATTTGTACATACTCATATGTGTATGTATATGTATGTATATACAAATATATAAATACACATACATTTTAGCATATACACATCTCAATAGATGTAGCATTTTTGCTAAAGTTTAAGACTCTTTAATGGTAAATTCTAAGCAAAACAGTAATAAAATGGGATTCCCTAAACCTGGAAAATACTATTTAGTCCCAGAAAATTTCAATAAACATTATTCCTAATTATTGAATACACTTCCTTTAAAATCAGGAAGGAATAAAACAGATAAACAACAAGGACCTAATGTATAGCACAGGAAACTACACTCAACATCTTGTAATAACCGATAGTGGTTGAAAGAATCTGAGTCACTTTGCTGTACACTTGAAACTACATTGTACACAACATTGTAATTTACATTACACAACATTGTAAATAAACTATACCTCAATAAAAATAAAGTAAAATAAATCAGGAAGAAAACAAGATGTCTGGTTCAAGCCCTATTCAATACTGTGCTGAAGAGTCCTTGTCAGTTTGGGAAGATAGGAAAAATGAAGAAAAATCAATAAGCAACAAAAAGACTGGAAAGGAAGAAGCATACTGCCATTATTCCCAGATAAGGTAACCCACTAAATAGAAAACCCCAAGCAATCTATGGGCAAACTGTCAGAGTAAATGGAGTTATGAGTAACTGGATGCATGACCAATGAACAGAAGTAAATGTGTTTCTCTATACAAACATTTTAAAATCAGAAAATGTTCTTCAAAAAACTCTTCTTTTCCTGTAGTGGGACAAAACTATATGACATCTAGGAATGTATCTAACAAAAATCATACCAATTTTATTGAAAAACACGACAGAAGGATACATAAATGGAAAGATACACCAAAAATGGCCATTCTCAGACAACTAACCTAAAAATACAATGCAGTTACAAATGAATGGCTTCGTGTGTCTAAGACAGAGAGAGAAATGGGGAAGGGGGAGGGCAGGGGAGAGTCCACAAAGGACAGAGAAGAGCCAAGATCATTTTGAGAAGAAAAAAGGGGGGCTGATCCTACCAAACACACACTTAATAAAGAAAAAGCATTTAATATAATGTGCTATTGACAATGAGTCAAGCCATACACCAACACAGAAGAAAAGAGACCCCAGAAATAAATGTTTTTAGATACAGATACTCAATATATAACCACATGACTAAATGACCACTAACTTGAGCTGTAACAGCAGATGATGATCTATCAGTGAAAAACAAAACTAGGTCGTATCTCACGCCACATGCATAACTAAGACCCAGGTGGATAAAAACTAAACATGAAAAGCAAAGTTTTAAAGCTTGTGGGAAAAAAATCCAGGAAGTTTATCTGACCTCAGGATGGGAAAATATTTCTTAAATGCAATATAGAAAGGACACTTCCAACAGGAAATGAATCTGACTGCACTGAAACTGAAAACTTGTCTCTGAAAAACGACATCCAAAATGAAACGAAATGACATCCCAAACAAAACTGAATGACAAGTCCCAGAGTGCATGAGATTTTTATGACTAAGGTCATTGTTTAGAACAGAGAACCCCACAGGAAGACAGACAAAACAGATGATTCACTGATGAGAAACACAAATGGCCAATACATTGACGATACAAGACAAGTCAAGAAGAATCTATGGCAAGAACTCTTGGCAAGGATGTGACTGAAGCAAAGGTACCTCTTCCACCGGCCGTGAGAATATTACCTCTTAGTAGAGAAATGGGATGTTTTGTAAAAGGGAAGATGGACCCTCCTTACATCCTGGCCTGTGTGCCTGCTGAAAAGACACAGCATGTGAGCCCAGGCTGATGACTGCATGACTAATCATTCTAGCACTGTTAAAATAGGCTTCCCTGGTGGCTCAGTGGTACAGAATCTGCCTGCCAATGCAGGAGACGCAGGTTTGATCCCTGGGTTGGGATGATCCCCTGGAGAAGGGAATGGCAATCCACTCCAGTATTCTTGCCTGGAAAATTCTATGGACAGAGACTCGCAGGTGACAGTCTATGGGGATGCAAAGAGTTGGACACGACTGAGCGACTCACACACTTACACAAGTAAATCAACTATACTTCAAAAAAACAAACAAACAAACTATACTTCAACAAAAAAATAAAAATAATAAATAAATAAGTAAATAAAAAGGTCGTGCAAAGCAGGTCACAAAGGATGGCCCCCAGAAAAGCCACACTGGGGTCAAGTACAGGTATCACTCCTCCACTGAGTCATCTCTCTGGCAGGAATTCTGCTCCCTCAGTCAAGATTCTGTCCTGTGGCCCCTCTAATCTTGGGCCTCTCTGCAAGGGCCTGGGGACAGTAAGGCCCTCCAGACAGTTATGCTCAGCTCAGCCATGGTCATCTTCTCCTTTCCTTGAGCTTCTATAACCAGTGTGTGTTGATTTCTGAATGAAGTCAGATCCCTAAATGCATCTCTGAACGCCTGCACGGGCCTGTCTCCATCTTTCTGGCCTTGCTTTCACGTCTTTCTTCACCCACAACTCATCCGTCACATGGACATTTAACAGCTTGAGGTACTGACGTATGACAGACGAATGACAGAGTGAGCATATTTTAAACACAGAATCCAATGAGTTTTGACACATGTGCACACCTGCATAGCCACCACCGCGATCAAGGGAGAGAATTTACCCATGGCCCCAGGATTACTTCCGGCTCCTTTGTTACAAGTAATTCTCTACCTTCACATTCCCTTCTGCCGGTTTTACATGTTCTTTCAAATGGCCTCATCATTCAATTATTATTGAAACATTTCCCATCCTACATACTTTCCTCTTAATGCCCTCTTCCCCTCAGCATATCGGTGCCAATTCAGAGCTCTGAACATAACTAAGTACTTTAGACACAACCTTCGGTCTCAAGGAGTGGACTCTGCACCGTCTCCTCCAGGTTGTGTATGCAAAACCACAACCTGCTCTCTGCCCCCCACTCAAGGCAATGGGGCCCCTCTGAAGCCCCTAGTTTGTCTGGGGAGTAGAGTGAAGGTCAGGTCTTTTATTATTTATCCTGGGACCACCCCAGCAAGCCCTGTTCATGATCCTCCTCTTCCCAGACCCTGACATGGAGCCTCGAAAGATCCCACAGTCAAGGGCAGAGGGCTGGGGACTACCTGCTGTGGGTCCTTATCTGAATGTGCCAAAAGCTGGGGGGTCCTCGTGTGAGGGGCCCACCCATGTGGCCCAGCACTCAAGCCCTGCAGGCTCCGCCCCCCCACCACCCCAGCTAACAGAAAGACAACTTTCATCAGCTACATCACAGTGCATCCCCCGGTGATGGCTTCAGGGTATCCACTTGAGGAGGGTCCAGGGCAGCGGTCTGGAAGGAAGAGGGGTGCATCTTGAAGCTGTGTTTGCTGAGCATGTTGCCTTAGACCTTAAAAATGTCCACTGTCAGGACATCCCTGGTGATCCAGGGTTAGGACTCCATGCTTCCACTGCAGGGGGCTGTCCTAGCCTGAGGACTGGAGAAACACTGAGTGATGGAGAGGGGCTCATTCATCCAGGCGAAGGCTTGACCCTCCACCCTTCCCCACTGGGAGGAGGGGTTCCGCCTGTGGGTGAACTGCAGCATCAGCTCTTCCCTGATGTCCAGCCGGCTGCCCACCCTGACCATTCTGGACTTGTCAGCCTTCACACTCCATCACAAAATATCAATGTTCACTTATTCTCAGGGGCATTTTTATTTCTTCAGCATGGTTAAAAACATACTCAAGATTAAACAATGAGTCTATTTTTCAGGCCCCTAGGTTTTTAGGAAATTGTCTTGCTGGATTTCTTCTTTTTTTTTTTTTCTCCTTTAACTTCCTTAGAGACAAAGAAAAGAATCTTCAAGAGAAGTAAACTTATAAACTCAATAATTGATTGATTCCTGGAAAGTTTTATTTCCTTATCCATTGATAAGGTTTCTTTGGATAATTTGTTTTACTACAGTTCCATAAATTAAACCAGATACTTGAAGCGAACAAACAAACAAAAAAAGATCTTTACCTCTATTTTCAATTAGAATTACATCATTATAATATAACTGTAATGATAACTCGGGATATAGCAAAGAATAAAGTTGGGATGGATATACTATCAACCCATGATGATTCATATTCTATCAGTTATGATTCCAATTTTTGTAACCTTTTAAAACTTCTGTTAATATTGATCAGAAAAGATGTCACAATCTTGTGTTGGGTTTGACTTGGCAAAGACCACCATTAACCTACCAAAACATCTTTTTATCATTTATTTTGTCACTAGACATTATTAGGAAGTGAAAGAAAGTGAGAGTGTTAGTTGTGTCCGACTCTTTGTGACCCCATGGACTGTAGCCCATCAGGCTCCTCTGTTTGTGGAATTCTCCCTGTGATCTGGGGTTTAGACGTGGTAGGAAAGCTTCAAAGAGACCCAGGGAGCAGGGGGGTTTCAGAGCCTTCAAACCCTCAAGAACAATCTGAGGGAACAGAGAAGCAGCATTGCCATCATCTTCCGGGCTCCAGAGATATTCCTCATCAGACTGGAAGAAGAATCGAGGACCACACTCCTTGTGACACAGGGCAGGTGCTGGGGGCCAGGTCCCTTCACATCGGGCCTCAGGAACCTCCTCTCTCTCTGTGGCCACTGCTCTTTTTGCCAGCCAGTTTCCCAGAGCATGGGAATTCACAGAGAGTTCCCCTGACAGACTGGTCACCATTTCCGGCATCTGAAATGTCTCCTACAGTGGACCCACCACAGGCCCCTGTTCCAGAGAGTGACACTGCCGTCTGTCCCCGCCAGGTGTTAGGTGGTCCTCCAGAGCGTCCAAACCCCCACATACTGTGTCCCCCATACACATACTACAGAGCCCCTATTGTACAATGTAGCGTTAGTGGTAAAGAACCTGCCTGCCAATGCAGGAGACGCCAAGAGACTCAGGTTCGATTTCTGGATCGAGAAGATCCCCTGGAAGAAGGATGGCAATCCACTCCAGTATTCTTGCCTGGAGAATCCCATGGACAGAGGAGCCTGGTGAGCTACAGTCTGTGAGGTCGCAAGGAGTCAGACATGACTGAAGTAACTTAGCATGCATGTGCCATAGGACCACCATCAAGGGCTCCTTGCACTGTAGCCTTATTTTTCAGAAAAAGTTTAGCAGTTTAGTTTCAGGGAAAAGAGGAAAAGAATTGGGTTCGTTGTTCAGATGCGTGTGTAAGTGGCCAATTTTGATTTTCAGGAGCAGGAAAAACTTGTAGGGAGAAAAAGAAAGAAGTGATATAAACAATTTTCCATGCCATTAAAGAAAAATCAGATGCTGTATATAAGAATAGACTTCCATGGGAAACTGTAACATTTCTTGCTCCAAATATCTTTAAAAAGGCAAAATAAGTACCCATCTGTTCTCTGATGGTATAATAGCAAAAATGTTGGCTCAGCCATAAAAAAGAACGAAATAATGCCATTTGCAGCAACATGGATGCAACTAGAGATGATCATCCTAAGTAAGTCAGAAAGAGAAAGACAAATACCAAATGATACCACTTACACGTAGAATCTAAAATATGGCACAAATGAACATATCTGTGACTCACAGACATAGAAAACACACTTGTGGTTGCCAAAGGGAAGGGGAAGGATTGGGAGTTTGGGTTTAGCAGATGCAAACTATTATATATAGGATGGATAAACAACAAGGTCCTATTGTATAGCACGGGGAGCTATACTCAATATCCTATGATAAACCATAATGGAAAAGAATATGAAAAAGAATGTACCTATAACTAAGTCAATTGGCTGTACAGCAGAAATTAAACACAACACTGTAAGTCAACCAGAGTTCAATAAAATCAAACGCTGGAACAGCAGTGACACACGTCATATCAATATTTGTGTCGACCTCTTTCAACCATTCAGCAGTGCTTCACAGAGGTCGGAGGCAGAAAGTGAAATGGTTAAAATGGAAAATTCAAAAAACAAAACCTTTAAAGTGGAAATTTCTAATTGTTTAAGGGGCTTCCCTGATGGCTCAGATGGTAAAGAATCTGTCTGCAGAGCAGGAGACTTGGGTTTGATCCCTGGGTCAGGAAGATTCCTTGGAGGAGGAAATGGCAACCCACTGCAGTATTCTTGCCTGAAGAATCCCATGGACAGAGGAGCCTGGTGGGCTACAATCCATGGGGTTGCACAGAGTTGGACATGACTGAGTGACTTTCACTAACTGTTTACAATGCTCTCCAGAAAGATGTCCCCTGTTGCATGTGCCCAGCTGCAGGGACCAAGAACTGAAAGGAACACGGTTAAAAGAACATTCCCAGGAGAAATCTCAGGGATGGAGTGGGAGGCAGGAGCGAGTGAAGCCTGGGTCACCTTCAAGGTCAGTCGCACGGCGTTGCAGTCCTCGCGCAGCGGGTTCAGCTTCAGCGTCTCCCCGAGGTTGCTGCAGCCGGACACCTGATGCTGGGTCTCGCAGCAGACACATACCTCCACA
Source organism: Bos javanicus (assembly GCF_032452875.1). Classification (NCBI taxonomy): domain Eukaryota; kingdom Metazoa; phylum Chordata; class Mammalia; order Artiodactyla; family Bovidae; genus Bos; species Bos javanicus. The sequence continues at coordinate 27,734,521 of NC_083888.1, forward strand.
CTGTCGAACTTTATCTGGACAGGGGAACACAGACAGAGCTCAAGGTTAGAACCTGGCGTGTGGTTCCTAACAATAAGGAACATGGGACAAGCATCCTATCTCATTTTCTTTACATAATAAAGTCAAGATGAATTTTTTAACAGACAAAACTCACCAGAAATACCATTAGGAATTATTTAAAATTCCTATTTTCAAAAGCAATTAATAAAAAAATAAAATATAAGAAACCTAAGCTATAAAGTTAGGATTTCCCAGGTGGTGCAGTGGTAAAGAACCCACCTGCCAATGCAGGAAACGTGTGTTTGATCCCTGGGTCAGGAAGATTCCCCCGGAGGAGGAAATGGCAACCCAGTCCAGTATTCTTGCCTGAAGAATCCCATAGACAGAGGAGCCTGGTGGGCCACAGTCCATAGGGTTGCAAAGAGTCAGACACAACTGAAGTAACTTACCACGCGTGCACTCACATAGTAGAGATTAAAAGAATATGGGTAGCTCTACAGCCATAAATTTTCAAATCTAGAGGACACAGATAATTTCCTAGCAAAATACAAGCTATGATACCTAGTCCATAAGTAAACCTAAAGATCAATAACCATAAAAGAGACTCAGTTCAGTTCAGTTCAGTCGCTCAGTCGTGTCTGACTCTTTGTGACCCCATAAATTAAAGTACGCCAGGCCTCCTTGTCCATCACCAACTCCTGGAGTTCACTCAAACTCATGTCCATCGAGTCGGTGATGCCATCCAGCCATCTAATCCTCTGTCATCCCCTTCTCCTCCTGCCCCCAATCCCTCCCAGCATCAGAGTCTTTTCCAATCAGTCAACTCTTCGCATGAGGTGGCCAAAGTAAAAGATATTAGAAAGTCCAAAATGGTATTTCAGGCTGAGTTTGCTACTGCTATTGCTAAGTCACTTCAGTCGTGTCCGACTCTGTGTGACCCCATAGACGGCAGCCCACCAGGCTCCCCTGTCCCTTGGATTCTCCAGGCAAGAACAATGGAGTGGGTTGCCATTTCCTTCTCCAAGGCATGAAAGTGGAAAGTGAAAGTGAAGTCACTCAGTCGTGTCCAACTCTTAGCGACCCCATGGACTGTAGCCTACCAGGCTCCTCCATCCATGGGATTTTCCAGGGAAGAGTTCTGGAGTAGGGTGCCATTGCCTTCTCAGAGGCTGAGTTTGCTCTGACCTTTAATGAAAAGATAATTCCTATGTTTTAAAACAATTTCAGAGCAAGAGATAAAGAAGAAAATACCACAGTTACCTTATAAAGCTAGTTTAACCTTACCCACAATTCTGAAAAGGAAAAACAAAAGCTCCCCACTCCTACCACAAACCAAAAGGTCAGCTTCTCCTTTCAAACATGAAAATATTCTAAGCAAAACAGTGGCTCCTTGAATCCAAAGCTGTATTAAAGGAATTATATTCCACTGCTGTACTAAAAAGTACTGAATGCAAACTATACAGCCCAAGTCTAAATGCCTACAAGAAAGGGAATTTATAGATTCATAAAACAAAAGAGTCCAGGGTTCGGAATTCATGCATGGTGGCAAGCAGGTACTGAAATGTTCTCAGCGCTTTCTCAGTCTCCACCGGCCCTTTCCTTAGGGTTGGCTGTATGCTCAGAAGGAATCTCCTAAAAATACATCTGGAAGCTTAGCAGCCTTAGTGGTCAGTGTGTGCGTTCTAAATGCTATAGCCCCAGGCCTGGCTGGCCGTGCAGCACAAGGGAGAGAGGAAAACTTAGTTCTGTTAAATATCATGTATTTACTTGTTCCCAAAACCTAGGTTACCCTGAAAAATATCCAAGTTTCATTTTAGAAATAGGATTCTGGAACAGTGGTAAATCAATCAAGAAAATCTGTTCCAGGGACAAATCAAAGGAGAAAAATCATACAATCTTATAAATAGATCTCAAAAAACTAGTGCCTCAAATTTAGCAGGCATTCATGGTAAAAACTCTCAGTCACTTTCAAGAATAGGAGAAAATGACTTAAATCTGATAAGGCTTTTACCCGGCAAATATCAAAAGCAAATACCATTTTAAAAATATTTATTTGTTTTGAAGGACTGCACCGGGCCTTTGTTGCTGTGCACAGGGTTCCTTCGGTAGTTGTGATACATAGGCTTAGCTGCCCCACAGCCTGTGGAATCTTCCCGGACCAGAGATCGAACCTGTGTCACCTGCACTGGTAGGTGGATTAACCACTGGACCACCAGGGAAATCCACAAATACCATTTTAACTGGAGAAATATGAAGGCAATTCCACTAAGATCAGGAATAACACAGAGGAATGACACCCGTGGCCACAATTCTGCATTGTTTTAGGAGAGCTTGCTAATTTAAAGATAAGAAATGACTGCAAACTGTGTAAATACTGGAGAAGATAGAACTGTCTTTCCAAACGCGATCGAATATCTAAAAACAATCTAAGAGACTACACTAAAAATGATGGCAATTAAGAGTATTTGTTCAAAGAAAACCCAGAAGAAATGCCCCATGTAAGTGATTTAAACAATCTTGAGGGCATGACTTTCTGAGTCTGCTTATGAGTCTATCCACAACTCTACTCTTTTTCCATCTAACAAACACTTTACTTGCTTCACTAAAGAGTATTTGTTGCATTGGTTATAATAAATATGATACTGTGCTGTGCTTAGTTGCTCAGTCCTGTCTGACTCTCTGTGACCTCATTGGCTGTAGCCCACCAGGCTCCTCTGTCCATGGGTATTCTCCAGGCAAGAATATTGGAGTGGGTTGCCATGCCCTCCTCCAGGGGATCTTCCCAACCCAGGGATCAAACCCAGGTCTCCTGCATTGCAGGTGGATTCTTTACCGTCTGAGTCACCAGGGAATACCAAGAATGCTGGAGTGGGTAGCCTATCCCTTCTCCAGGGGATCTTCCCAACCCAGGAATTGAACTGGGGGTTGCTGCATTGCAGGCAGATTCTTTACCAGCTGAGCTACCCAGGAAGCCCAAATATGATACTATTAATAACCAATTAAAAATAAAAATGGCAAAAATATTCTATTTAAAGTAACAATAACAAGTAAAAGATAAGAGATTAAACATGGAAATTTAATGATATGTGAAGCTATGTAGAAAATGCTATTAAATGGCAAAAACTCAGGTACAGGAGATGTGGGTCATTCTATCTGGCACCCATACCATGGAGCCCTCCTCCCAGACTGGAGAATCTTTTTGTGAATCTTCCACTTTTCCCAGAAAGGCTTCCCTGGCCAGCACTCCAGAGAGAGAGCAGGCAGGTGTCCCAGGCTCCACCCGTAGGACATGATACCTCTACAGGGCACTCTAAGTGGAAGCTTGGGGTGTGCACTGAACTGGCTCCACCCTGGCTCTGTAAGTAGCAGACATGAACCACTTCCAGAAGGGCAGGAGCTGGGCTCTGGGGGCAGCATCCAGAGCCCATGGTCAGCATGGTCAGACACAAGCCCAGGGCTGACGACAGGGTCACTCCCAACAGCAGCTCCTCAGTATGATTTGGAACACTGCTCCCTTCCTGGCTTTGTAGCCCCCAAATCTGATTTCTGGCCATCCTGGAGACTGAGCTTTAGGGGGTCCCATAATAATTCCTTCAGATGGATAACAGCTCCAGTTGTTTCTTTGAAACTCAGAACTGGGACTGACACATAGGGCCTGAATCCGTGGAGGGCATGGTTGGCTCCCACGTGGAAATCTGTGACATCTCCGAAATGCTGGCCCTTGCCAGAGATGCACAGATGGCTCAGCGGTAAAGAATCTGCCTGCCAATGCAGGAGATGCAGGTTCAATCCCTGGGTTGGAAAGATCCCCTGGGGAAGGAAATGGCAACCCACTGCAGTATTCTTGCCTCAAGAATCTCATGGACAGAGGAGTCTGGCGGACTACAGTCCTTGGGGTTGCAAAGAGTTGGACACGACTGAGCACTCACCCACTCTGGAATCCAAACTGAGTCCCAGGGGGTGGATGTGCCAAAGCGTTTTAAAGACTATTTGGAATAATAAACATTCAAGAATTAAGCCCCCAAATTGGGAAAGAATGGTAACCTGAGAAGTAGATGTCTTAACACACTAAAGCTCAGCTGAGGACATCTAGGTGGCTTGAAATAGCTGCCATCTCTTTCAAATGCTCAACTGGACTGAGGTCCCTGGTCTCCCTCACCTACTGATGACTCTGGTAAAGATTCCAAGACCTAGAGAGAAAAGTCTAGTTGGAACAGCTTGGCTGAGCAACAATGATGCACACATCGGGGCGGAGGTAAGCTGCCCCCAAGAACACAGGACAAATATCCTTCCAAAAGCTGCTCTGGCTTAGAGTCCAATCAACCCATAAGAGTAAGCCATAGGGTCTTCCTTGGTGGTCCAGTGGCTGAGAATCTGCCTGCAAATCAGGGGACACAGATCCAATCCCTGGTGAGGGAACTAAAATCCCACATCCTTTGGGACAATTAAGCCTGCAAGCCACAACTACTGAAGCCCATGCACACTCTAGAGCTGTGCTCCCCAACAAGAAGCCACTGCAATGAGAAGCCTGTGCACCACAACTAGAGAGTAGCCTGTTTGCTGAAACTAGAGAAAGCCTAGGCAGCAACAAAGACCTAGTGCAGCCAAAAATAAATAAATAAATACATTTAAAATGAAGCCATAAGGAAGGCACCAAGCGGGTGTCTTCCTTTTTCCTTCCCATGGAAACATACTGGCCCTGAGCTCCCCCTGAAGCTGGCACGTGCCACAACCCTCAAGCAGGGGTCAACGCCTGGGGCTCCACTGAGTCCTTGAGCTCTTAGCAGCACCAGGACAAAGTCTGGCTTTCCTGAGCGAGCCTGTGTCCCCACAGCTCAAAAGCCTTGAGGAATGATTGCATATGACCATGGCCCCACCTTGGCATTGACTCCGAGGCTGCTAACGTAAATGGCTACACAGCTTTCTGGGGAGGGAGAAGAGAGAGTCTGGGTTTGGGGGGGTGCAGTAGAAGGATGGTTCAGCACATTGAGTGACCCGTTATCAACCTCAGGGGATGACATTAATCTCGTCCGTTACTTCACTGAGGCTGTGATTAATTCTGAGACAAATTCTGGAAGCCTTCTGATGAGGTCCGTGACCTCGGCGTCTTGGTGTGCGGGGGCTGGCAGATTTATCTCAGGATGTCCCTCCGTGCTCGGGTCACTGGGACCCACGTGATAGAGCTTTGCGGTGATTTCGCATGAATCTCTTTGCAGCACTGAAAAGCCAGCCTGGCCCCGAACCCCTCTAATTAATGGCCTGTCAGCCTGACAGGGAGGAGAAAGGGCCCAATGGAAAGGGAGGGCCCAGGGGCCCGTGTGTACGATGCTCCTGCCATGCCCAGCCTGACACTGAGTGGGGTGGGGGTCCTCAAGGCTGGGTTTGACCAGTTTTCCTCCAGCACCTGTGGCTTCAAACAGGTCAGGGCCCTGAAAGTTCCCCCTAGGCTTGTTCTTCTATTGTTGTTGTTGTTCAGTTGCTGTCATGTCCGGCTCTTTACAACTCCATTGACTGCAGCATGCCAGGCTTCCCTGTCCTTCACTTTCTACAGGAGTTTGCTCAAACTGGTGTCCAGCCACCTCATCCTCTGTCATCTCCTTCTCCTCCTGTCCTTAATTTTTCCCAGCGTCAAGGTCTTTTCCAACGACTCGGCTCTTTGCACCAGATGGCCAAAGTACTTGAGCTTCAGCTTCAGCATCAGTCCTTGAGTTCTTCCCAATTCATTAAAATTTAAATTTTCATCTTTAAACTGACAGATTTTTTGTCCTCATATTGCTTTCACGATGCTGCTTTCCTCTGTCAAGGAAGCTTGACAGTGATGGTGGACCAATGTTTCTGAATCCCACTTTGCACATAATTAAGTGCGCTGGAACACAGGCGTGCTGCTGATGACAGCAAAACGCTGCTCTGTTCTCTGGTTCTCACTGCACTTTAGAACATGCATCACAGGGTCAATGGGGAACATCCACTAACAAAACTTCCTTAAAACCCAAAGTCTGTTGAGGAGCTAAGGTTTTGTGTGTTTTTTAAAATTGTGTGTGTGTATAAAGCATCTAAGGCAAACAATATCTAATTCCAGAAGATAGAAATTTTATTATAAAAATCATACAATGAAGCTTTTAAACCTTCCCTGACCTTTCAGGGAAAACTAGGACCTGCTTTTTATTCAGATCATCAGACATTTCACCTTTATTTTGGTCTTGATTTCATCACAGTCTATCTGTTTGCTAATTTAGCTGTTGTCTCTGCAACAGATGCTCAAATTATTTGTGGAATAATAAATCTAACAGAGGGCACAGCCTTTACATTTTTCATCACATGAGTGCCAATGCGAGAGAGACAGGCAGAGACAGACAGAAACAGAGACAGAGAGAGATAGAGAGTGACAGAGACAGGGTGAGACAGAGAGAAAGACAGAGACAGACAGAGATAGAGTGTGACAGAGACAAAGAGACAGACAGGGAGATACAGAAGGGGGAGAGAGAGACAGAAGCAGAGAAAAAGAGACAAAGAGACAGACACAGAGAGAGAGACAGAGCTAGAAGGAGAGACAGCACTAATCTGCAAGTGGAGAATCTGAAGGGGCCATTGTAACCTTCCTGTCAGGGAGCCAGTTGTCCCCATAGGACATGGCAACAATTTCTGCCATCCTAGGAGTCTTTACAAGATCTTTTTGTTCAAATGACACTTTCAAGGGCGGCAGAAGTTGATAAATTATGAATGTTCACAGCAGCCTCCCTGCTGATCAGGGAAACGAGGCTGCTGGTCTTGAGATGTTCCCACCACAGGAGAGGCCTGGAGCCAGCTGGACCGCGGGGGTGGGGACTTCATCTCCTCCCTGCCTTTTGTTAACAATGCAGAAGTGTGTTTTGGGGGCCAGACTCTGAGAAGTCATTAGTTAGCATCGTAATCAACGCAGAGCCTGACTTGGCCTGCAGAAGCAGACAGAGGGCGGAACACGGTTAACAGGAACACAAGGCACATTTAGCATTTCTGTTCCACAGAGACCCAAGTGAGGATATTTGGAATAACAGAAACATCATAAAGAACTAAAATGAGGTTCTGTGGCCAAATTAACTGAGGGAAATAGTGGTTTAGAAAATGAAACAGGGGCTTCGCTGGTGGCTCAGTGCTAAGTTCAATCCCTGGTCTGGGAAGATCCCACATGCCATGGAGCAACTCAGCCCATGCACCACAACTACTGAGCCTGTGCTCTGCAACAAGAGAAACAGCAGCAATGAGAAGCCTGTGCACCGCAACTAGAGAATAACCCCCATTCGCAGAAACTAGAGAAAGCCCAGCAATGAAGACCCAGCACAACCAAAATATAAATAAATTATATTTAAAAACAAAACAAAAATGAAACGGCCTCTCTCCTGCGTGGCTTCTCAGTCTGTCAGTCTTTCCCTGCTTGTCACCACCACATGGCAGGGGACCAGGGACCTGGGTTGCCTGCATTCCTGTTCTCCCTCCCTCCACCTCCCTTCTTCTTTCTAAAATAACATCCGTCACATCGTCCACACCAAACGCTCCCAAGAGCCATCGGGAGAAAAGGGGAAGAAGGAGTGGAGGGGCTGCTTTCCCTCCTGGGCCCCAGCTGTGGGGGCGACCACAGGGCGGTGGGGCTCCCCCAGGCTCAGCCCCCAACCCGGGATTGCTGTGCTTCCAGACACAAATGCCTGTCAGCTTGTGTTGGTTCACTCTTTGAGCGTAACGAACCATCCATCAAGAAGAGCATTTTCATTGTTTTCTGGTCTCTAGTCCAATATAAGGGCATGTGACCTTCAGAGTTACAAAAAAGTCCTGCTCAGGGCCCCGCCGTGCTTCTCTGGGTGAAACTGGAAGCTCCCGTCAGCAGCAGAGCCCTGGTGAGTCCTTAAGGAATGACTTCTGTTCATTGTTTCAGTGGTGTGAACACACCAGAGACAGGGGTAGAGATAAAATATATGTGGGGGGCAGATAAGAACCAAGATGGGATGGGAGGATGTGAGCAGGGCACCTGGACACTGATTTTTCAAATTTCATTTTAATCTTGGGGTGGGGGCAAGGGGGAGAGGAGACTCACCTAGTGTGAGGGTGAAATTGGGGAATGGCACATTACAATTTCAGTTTCTGGCTTTGCTTGAAGTTTCCCAGGGCTCCCAAGGCTCCTGGGTCCTGGGCTGGAGTGAGCTTGCTTCTGGCTTCATCCTCAGTCGCTGGGGGTGGGGGATGTGTTTTCTCCTTTCTGTGAGGTGAGGGGCCCTCCCCTCTGCTCTCCATCTGCCACAGCCAGACTCCTCACCTGGCACCTTGGTGCCCATGCCCTTGGTCTTGGCGAGCTCTCTGCTTTGACAGGGGGCATCTCATGGGCTCTGGGGGATGCGGTCACCAGAGTGACTGGTGCTCCCATCAGGTGAGTCACTAACACCCTCGAGAATCGGTCAGTTTCAAGCACTGTTTTTCCTTCTAGAGAGCACGTTTCTAGCAGGTATTGGTGTCATTCTTCTGTGGCTCAGTCGTGTCCAACTCTTTGCAATCCCATTGGCTGCAGCACAGCAGGCTTCCCTGTCCTTCACCATCTCCCAGACTTTGCTCAAATTCATGTCCACTGAGTTAGTGATGCCATCCAACTATCTCATCCTCTGTCACCTTCTTCTCCTCCTGCCCTCACTCTTTCCCAGCATCAGGGTCTTTTCCAATGACTCGGCTCTTCACATCAGCTGACCACAGTATTGGAGTTTCAATTCAGCATCAGTCCTTCCAATGAATATTCAGGGTTGATTTCCTTTAGGATTGACTGGTTTGATCTCCTTGCTGTCCAAGGGACTCTCAAGAGTCTTCCCCAGCACAACAGTTTGAAAGCATCAATTCTAGCAGATATTAGAGGTCTGCTAACTGCAACACTGGCTGAGCTGGCCTGGCTGCAGCCGGTGCCCCTGGGGCCAGGGTGAGGGGTGGGGGACAGAAGGGTCACCTGGGAGGCCGGCCCTGGAGCACATGGACCTCAGCTCCCTGCCAGGCCAGCCCCCTCCATCCGAGGGCACATGCTCTGGAGATGGTGTGGCTGACATACTGGGGAGGATGCAAGAGGGGTTCATCACAGCTGATGCCTGCCCCTCCCAGCTCCCTCCCTGCCCTGTTCCCTGACACTTAAGCAACCCCAGCTCAGAAGACAGAAGGGTCCACACAGGAGAAGAAGTTTACATTGTGTTGATACTTGGGGGTCTCCTGGGGAGTGCTGGGTGATGGACCAGGGTCCCCATTGTCAGGACAGACATGGTTAAGCTCCCAGGAAATGCAGCAAGTCTGCTGCATTTCCATGAGTGGTCCTGGGAGGCAGGGCAGTGAATCAATCTTGCCCACGGCTTTCACTCAGATCTAGGTATAGGAATGAGGCAACATGATCCAGTGGTGGCTGGAGACTGGAGGGATGTGAAAAGGTCCCCAAGTGTCCCAGCCATGAAGTCACATGAACAGAACCATGAGAAGACAGTGCCAGGCAGGTGTCAAGTCCAGTGGGAGGAAATCCCTGGGTCAGAGTCCTTCCAAGTCCACGGAGACTGGGGGCACACAGCCAGGACTGAGATGGCCAGCTCTGTGCACTGCACTCCCCTGGGCTTCCCGCTCTCAAACTCCAGTTACCCTTAGACCTGGTCTCTGCTGCTCCCATCCCAGAAACCCCCCACTCCTGCTCTCCAGCATCACTCAGGCCCCAGCCCACCTGTCACCTGCTCAGAGAAGACTGGGCTACCTCCACACACCAGACTGCTCCTTTTCTTGTAGTCCTTCCTGTTACCTGTCTCTTCTGTTTGCTCCTCTGTCACCCACCTCTCTGCCTATAATGTGAGCCACACAGAGGATACAGAGTCAGGACTCATTTGAGTTGTCACAGCACCCAGGACATTTCAGACATGGGGCTCTGCATCTGTGTTTCTGTGAAAATATATTATCCAACGAATATAAGAGGAAATGGACACAGGACAGGTGAGTATTTATATGGAACCACTGTCGGCTGGGCTTCCCTGGTGGCTCAGTGGCAAAGAATCCACCTGCCAGTGCAGGAGATGTGGGTTTAATCCCTGGGTCAGGAAGATCACCTGGAGAAGGAAGTGGCAATCTACTTCAGTATTCTTGCCTGGGAAATCCCCTGGACAGAGGAGCCTGGCGGGCTACAGACCATGGGGTCACAAATGAATCAGATACAACTTAGTGACTCAACAACAACTGTTGGCTTACTTTAAACACATCAGTTCTTGTTTTGCTGAGAATTTCTTCTTTGCTGGGGAACTTTGGGATTTGGACTTGACTTTCAAATTGCTGTGTTAGCCATGACATCCGTTTGCTGATGATAATGACAAATTCACATGCAGATGAACTAAAAAAGAATTGTGTTACTCTAGAGGGGACAATTCTGTGTCATCATGACAAACTGCAAAGAACAGTCCAATACCAAATTTCTTGTGAAGCCAAGAAAGGCTGAGACTCTTCTTGACCCATGATTAGTAGAATAAAATCTATAGCTCTCAGCAACAATGGAAACCTGGAAGGAGATTGTGGCTGAGGAGACCCTGAGTGGACCTGTGTACTTTCAGCTAAGTTTTCTTTCATCTTTAAAGCCGCACATTTCCAACAACCCCAGCCGAAGGCCGCATCCTCTCCTCATTTACTATTCATCATGATGAAGCTGAATCAGGGTTGCCCTGGTTACGGTGGAGCTCCTCTGAGGTCTGTGGCTTTGTAATTAGTGTTGGCTTGGTTACTGGGTGCTTTCAATTTTGAGATTAGAGTGCTGGTAATAAATGTGGCTAGAAGCATCATGAAAAAATTCTAACAGGCTCTGGGAAGAATAAAATAGTCATAGAATCAAGGTCCTCCAAAATGGACCACTGAGGATCTCAAGCTGTGGTCCTGATAAACCTAGTAATGAGAAATAAAATGGTAGAGGCTTCCCAGGTGGCTCGGTAGTAAAGAACCCACCTGCCAATGCAGAGACACAGGTTCAATCCCTGGGCTGGGAAGATCCCATGGAGGGATGGCAACCCACTGTATTATTCTTGACTGGAGAATTCCATGGACAGAGGAGCCTGGGAGGCTGCAGTCCATGGGGTAGCAAAAGAGTTGGATACAACTTGAGAGACTGAGAATGCAAAAATAACAGAAAACTTTTTACATACTGCTATATTTAAAATGAATAACCACAAAGACCTACTGTATAGCACATGGAACTCTGCTCAATGTTATGTGCCAGCCTGGATGGAAGTGGGGGTAGTCTGGGGGAGAACGGATACATGTATGTGTATGGCTGAGTCCCTTTGCTGTCCACCTGAAACTATCACAACATTGTTAATTGGCTATACCACGATACAAAATGTTTCCGATGTTAAAAAAAAAATTTAAGAAGAAAAAACAAAAAACAATAACTGAATCATGAAACTATTAGTTAAATGACTTCAGCTAAATGAATTGGGCTGTCACACACAGAATGTTAAGTCTGCTACCAAGACCTTGCTTGTCCCAGCATTCAGCAAATGTTCTTTGAGTTTCTGCCATAACCTCATTCTGGACCCCAGGAGGAGGAGGAGTCCTGGGGAGCTTGGAGGACTGGCAGAAGGGAGGATGACAAGGGATGTGGCCTAAGAACAAGGGTTTCCAGAAAATAAGAGAGGGTGGTACCCTGAGCAGGCAGGAAGCAGACTGGATGCTCAGAACTCAGTCTGGTCCCTGTGCAGAGGCCCAGCACCCTCACCAGGCTAAGATAAGGATACCCGGCTGCAGGAATCCAAAGTGTCTGTGAGCATCTGGGGACACGTGTCCTGTGTCCGAAGCCTGGTCTTTAAGTTGCCTGGAGTTGAGGTGGGTCTGCTGCCAGGGGGTGAAAGGGATGAAGGGCACATTCAGGGTGAGAGGGTCTGAGATGCTATCCCCATGCCTACACTTGTAAGGGACATGCAGAGTGCGAGGGGCTCTAGGATTCGTTTGTGCCCCAAGTGGTCCCTAGAAGAACTAGAACCCTAAGCAGCTGCATCTGGAGGGGAGGTCCCGGGGAGGATCTCAGACCTCAGCAGCTAGTGTCAGCCCAGGCTCACAGCGGGGTGGGCCAGGGCCCAGCACAGAGCAAGTGCCACCCCGCCCACTTCCCACTTCCCCTGCTGTGATGCTCAGTCTGGGCCCCCAGACCCAGATGCCACCAGGGACAGAAAAGTAGAAGATAGAAAGGGGAGAAGTGCTGAATACGTCCTGGAATGAGGTAACATTAACCCTGGAAAGATTGTTCTCAGCTGATAAGAGACCAATATCACAACACAGTGATAAGGGTCATGTTTATTTTTCCTACATCAGGGGACCCAGGCCAAGTCAAAAGTGAAAGTGAAGTGAAGTTGCTCAGTCGTGTCCGACTCTTTGAGACCCAGTGGATTATAGCCTACCAGGCTCCTCCGTCCATGGGATTCTCCAGGCAAGAATACTGGAGTGGGTTGCCATTTCCTTTTCCAAGTCAAAGGGAGGTATAAAAAATGAAGAATGTGTTCCTGCTGTTCTGAGGCACCCTGTAAAAATGTCAACACACCACATAAAATATAGGTGAACAGGACTGAGACCAAACATTGTTCATAAGCATAAATATAAATAGGCTAAACTTACCAATTAAAGGAAACAGAGATCTTGAAAACATTAAGCTATATGAAATTAGCCAGACACAAAAACACACATATTGTATGATTTCACTCCTGTGACGTCCCTAGAGGCATCAAAAATCTCAGAGGCAGAAAGTAGATGGTGTTTTCCAGGGGCTGAGGGAGAGGGGAGGCGGGTAGTTAGTGTTTGGTGGGACAGTTTCTGTTTGGGAAGATGAAAAAGCTATGGAAATGGATGGTGGTGACAGCTGCACAACAGTGTGAACGTACTTAATGCCACTGAATTTCATGATTACAAATAGTTAAAATGGTACATGTTATGTGTATTTTACCACAATAGAAAAAAAAGTGGGGGGAAAAGACGTCTACCTTTATAAGCTGATTAAAATGCCACTTAATTATGAACTCAAACATGTAATCAAGAAAAAAAATCAAGATGAGATGTTCTCCCCACACCTACTCTCGTAAGGGACCTGTAGGATGTAAGTGGCCCTAGAATTTATTATCATTGTTACCATTGATATAATAGATAAAACTTTTCTTATAGAGAAATATAAGCTTTTAAAAATATTAGACAATATTTATGGAAGAATACTAAGAACTATTTTAGCCCACCAGGTTCCTAAGTCCATGGGATTCTCCAGGCAAGAATACTGGAGTGGGTTGCCATATCCTACTCTGGGGGATATTCCTGACCCAGGGATCGAACCTGCATCTCCTGTGGTTCCTGCACGTGGGCAGATTCTTTACTGTTGAACCACCAAATTTCCTATTTATACTCATGGCTTTAAGATTGATTCAAAGCCCAAAGAGATCACAAATATGAAAAAATGCAAGATCTGCTAAATAACTAAATATCCTTCAAATATCAGCAACCCCAAACAATTTGACTGATGAATCTTTTCAAAGAGTAATGGAACAGATGGTCCCCTTGGCCTTTATATCATTGTATGTATGTTAGTCACTCAGTCATGTCTGACTCTTTTCGACCCCATGGACTGTAGCCCGCCAGGCTTCTGTGTCCATGGGATTCTCCAGGCAAGAATACAGGAGTGGGTTGCCATGCTCTCCTTCAGGGGATCTTCCCGACCCAGGGAAAGAACCTACGACTCCTGTGTCTCCTGCATTGGCAGGTGAATTCTTTACCAAGAGCCCACCTGGGAAGCCTTGGACTCTGCTGACATTAAAATTATGGTAAGGGAATAATATGAACTCTACACATACAAGCTTGACAATTTAAATGAGATGAATCAACTTATTAAAAATCATAAACTACCATAACTCAGAACAGGAAACAGACAATTTGAATAGCCTTATACTATTAAGGAAGTTGTTTTTATAATTTTAAATCTCCCCCAAAAGAAATCTCCAAGCCTAGATGATCTCACTAGAAAATTCTATCAAATGCTTAAAGAATCAATACCAATTCTAAATAATTTCTTCCAGAAAGAAGAAAAATGTTCGTGTGTATTGCTCATTTTCTAGTTGACTTCTTTGTTCAGTGTTGAGATTTCTTCATATACTCTAGATACTAGTCCTTTTTCAGATATGCTGCTGCATATTTATTTCTCCAAAGTGTATATACGGATGGCAATGAAACACATGAAAAGAGGTTTAACATCATTTGCATCAGGAAAATGCAAAATGAAACCATATCACTACACATCTCTGAGAATGACTAAATATATATATATGTGTATATATATATACTGTCAACGCCAAATGCTAATGAAGATGTGGAGAAACTGAATCACTCATACATTGCTGATAAAGATGTAAAATGTACGGAAGTGTGGCTGGAAAAGTCTCTTAAAAAACTAAACATACAGTTATAATATGGAAATTGTGTTCTTGGATATTCATCCCAGAGAAATGAAAACTTATGTTCACACAGAAATACATACATGAATGTTCATACCAGCCTTATACATAACAGACAAAACCAGAGGTAGTGCAGGTAATTAGTTAAACATGCTGTCATCCTACGTACCACGCAGTGCTACCCAACAATGAAAAGGAAAGGACCACTGATATACACAACAACACCTTGGATGAACCTCCATGGAATCATGCTGAATAAAAAGAGCCAGTTCCAAATGGTTGCATATGCATGTTTTCATTTACACAACTTTTTGGAAATGAGTTTTTTTTGTTTTTTTTTTTGAGAAATAGTGAACAGATTCGGGGTCTCCAGAAGTTAAGAGTGGGCAAAAGGGAAATGAATGTGGTTATAAAAAGATCAACATGAGGGATCCTCACAGTGTTGAAACAGTTCTGTGTCTTGACTGTGGTGGTGGATATGTGAACCTACACGAGTGACAAAATCGCATAAAGCAATAGACACACTCTCACACCCATCCAGACAAATGAATATAAGTAAAGATGGGGAAATCTGATTGCCTCAATGTTAATATTGTGGATGGGATATGTTATCATTGGCAGGAATTTGAAAAAATGGACAGTAGATCTCTGGGCTTCTCAGTGGCTCAGCGGTAAAGAATCCGCCTGCCAACGCAGGAGATCTGAGACACGACGGTTTGATGATCCCTGGGTTAGGATGATTCCATGAAGAAGGGAATGGCAACCCACTCCAGTATTCTTGCCTAGAGAATCCCAGGGATGGGGGAGCCTGGTGGGCTGCCGTCTATGGGGTCGCACAGAGTCGGACACGACTGAAGCGACTTAGCAGCAACTCTTCCATTTCTATTCTGGAAATAAAAGCATTTTTTGGTGACATTTCTATAGGTGTTCATTGTGTATTAAATCAAAAACAAGTTTCTGTAGCCATTTTAACATGGCTTTGAGAAGATATTTTTTTCAGATACAACAGATATGATGTAAAAGTAAGGACTTGTGGGATTCTGGTTTATATAAACTATCTGATTGATACAGACTTTCACTCTTCACCCATTTCTAAAATAAGAGGATTAGCCACGGATGATTTTTAAATTCCATTCTTGCTAAGTCTCTGTGTCCATAGGCTTCAACTTACTCATTCGTTATCCACCATGAAAAGTGTTTTTCTATTAAAAAATTTTTGTATCTATGTGAGATGATGGATGTTCACAAAACTTACTATGAAAAAAAAAAAAACAACTTACTATGATAATCATCTCATGATGTAACTCAAATCATGATGCTGTATGGGGAAAGAAGCTAAAAAAGTCAATATATGTATATGTATAACTGATGTACTTTGCTGTACAGCAGAAATTAACACAACATTGTAAATCAACTAGACTCCAATAAAAAAAGTTTTTTTAATTGCTATGCTGTATACCTGGATACAGTGTTGTATGTAAATTATATCTCAATAAAACTGGAAGAATAAAAAAAGGTCTACTTTGAAGGGTGGGATGTGGGAGGAGAGGAAGGTTCCAGAGAGAGGTTACGGCTGATTTGTCCTGCTGTATGGCAGAAACCAACACAACATTGTAAGGCAATTTTCTTTCAGTTAAAAAAATAAAAAGCTCTATTGCATCACAAGGTACTAAATACTTATCAATCAACGTAAAAAGTTAAGAAAAAATATGCTCTATAAAATTTGTAACAAAAGGAAAGCACCTTTATTTTCCTAGCTTATATGGCTGTCCACCTGGAAACTAAAAGATAATTTTGGGAAAACTTTTAGAGTCAACAAAAAATTTCAACATATGAAATATACAAAAATCAATTGCATTTTGGCTTCCAAGAAGATGATGGAGATGTGCCTTTCCCTAGTCTTCTGAGAACAAATAAAAACCCTGGACACTGTTAATAAAAACGCCAGCAGCAGTTCAGCATAGCCCCTGACCTCTCAGAAATGACGGCCAGTGCATGGGTAGCTGTGAGGGCATTGTTACTGTTCAGTCATTCAGTCGTGTCTCTTTGCGACTCCATGGACTGACTGCAGCACGCCAGGTTAGTTTCACTATCTCCTGGAGTTTGCTCAAACTCACGCCCATGGAGTTAGTGATGCCATCCAACCATCTCATCCTCTGCCACCCACTTCTTCTCCTGCCCTCAGTTTTTCCCAGTATTAGAATCTTTTCCAATGAGTCAGCTCTTCACATAAGGTGGCCAAAGTATTGGAGCTTCAGCTTCAGCATCAGTCTTTCCAATGAATATTTGGGGTTGATTTCCTTTAGGATTGACTGGTTGGGACTCTCAAGAGTCTTCTCCAGGAGCACAATTCGAAAGCGTTAATTCTTTGGGCTCAGCCTTCTTTATGGTCCAACTCTTACATCCATACATGACTACTGGAAAAACCATACCTCTGACTACACTGACCTTTGTCAGCAAAGTGATGTCTCTGCTTCTTAATATGCTGTCTAGGTTTGTCATAGCTTTTCTTCCAAGGAGCAAACATCTTTTAATTTCATGGCTGCAGTCATCATCTGCAGTGTCAGAGCCCAAGAAAATAAGAGGCATGGCTCTAAGTTAAAGAAACAAATGCCAGTGCCCCATACTCAGCCGCCAGGGTCACATCAGGGGTCACTTGGCACTTGCACTGAATGTCACGGGACACAGGTTGATCTCTACCCCAGCCACACAGTGCATACCACACGCACGTTTCAATATAACCAAATCAGAAGCCAAATCGTGATAAAATATAATGGTTTCATTCAACAAACAAAAATTCAGTCCACAGCACACCATCTATAATTTTCCAGGATTGAAAAGATAATTCTCTTTTTAAATTGGAAAATGAGAACTAAATTGTTTGGATGCACTCATTATCAAGCTTATATGTTATCTCAGCACTTAGAACAGACTTACAAAATTGATTTTCAAAACTTCAGTGCAGAGAAAAATCAATGCAACAAATGTTAGAATATAATCACTACTTCAGTTCAGTTTAGTCACTCAGTCGTGTCCATCTCTCTGCGACCCCATGAACCGCAGCATGCCAGGCCTACCTGTCCATCACTAACTCATGTCCATTGTGTCAGTGATGCCATCCAACCATCTCATCCTCTGTCATCCCCTTCTCCTCCTGTCCTCAATATTTCCCAGCGTCTTTTCAGGGTCTTTTCAAATGAGTCAGGTCTTCGCATCAGGTGGCCAAAGTATTGGAGTTTCAGCTTTAACATCAGTCCTTCCAAAGAACACCCAGGACTGATCTCCTTTAGGATGGACTGGTTGGATCTCCTTGCAGTCCAAGGGACTCTCAAGAGTCTTCTCCAACACCACAGTTCAAAAGCATCAATTCTTCTGCACTCAGCTTTCTTTATAGTCCAACTCTCACATCCATACATGACTACTGGAAAAACCATAGCCTTGACTAGACAGACCTTTGTTGGCAAAGTAATGTCTCTGCTTTTTAATATGCTGTGTAGGTTGGTCATAACTTTCCTTCCAAGGAGTAAACTTCTTTTAACTTCATGGCTGCAATCACCATCTGCAGTGATTTTGGAGCCCAGAAAAATAATGTCAGCCACTGTTGTCACTGTTTCCCCATCTATCTGCCATGAAGTGATGGGACCAGATGCCATGATCTTCATTTTCTGAATGCTGAGCTTTAAGCCAACTTTTTCACTCTCCACTTTCACTTTCATCAAGAGGCTCTCTAGTTGTTCCTCACTTTCTGCCATAAGGGTGGTGTCATCTGCATATCTGAGGTTATTGATATTTCTCCTGGCAATCTTGATTCCAGCTTGTGCTTCATCCAGCCCAGCGTTTCTCATGATGTACTCTGCATATAAGTTCAATAAGCAGGGTGACAATATACAGCCTTGACGAACTCCTTTTCCTATTTGGAACCAGTCTGTTGTTCCATGTCCAGTTTTAATTGCTGCTTCCTGACCTGTGTACAGGTTTCTCAAGAGGCAAGTCAGGTGGTCTGGTATTCCCATCTCTTTCAGAATTTTCCACAGTTTATTGTGATCCACACAGTCAAAGGCTTTGGCATAGTCAATAAAGCAGAAACAGATGTTTTTCTGGAACTCTCTCACTTTTTCGATGATCCAGTGGATGTTGGCAATTTGATCTCTGGTTCCTCCGCCTTTTCTAAATCCAGCTTGAACATCTGGAAGTTCATGGTTCACGTACTGCTGAAGCTTGGCTTGGAGACTTTTGAGCATTACTTTACTAGTGTGTGAGATGAGTGCAATTGTGTGGTAGTTTGAGCATTCTTTGGCATTGCCTTTCTTTGGGATTGGAATGAAAACTGACCTTTTCCAGTCCTGTGGCCACTGCTGAGTTTTCCAAATTTGCTGGCATATTGAGTACAGCACTTTCACAGCATCATCTTTTAGGATTTGAAATAGCTCAACTGGAATTCCATCACCTCCACTAGCTTTGTTTGTAGTGATGCTTCCTAAGGCCCACTTGACTTCACATTCCAGGATGTCTGGCTCTAGGTGAGTGATCACACCATCGTGATTATCTGGGATAATAAGCAAAGGAGAAAAGGAAAGATATACCCTTTTCTTTTCCTTACCCTTTTTCTTTCATGAAGATCTTTTTTGTACAGTTGTTCTGTGTATTCTTGCCACCTCTTCTTAATATCTTCTGCTTCTGTTAGGTCCCTACCATTTCTGTCCTTTATTGAGCCCATCCTTGCATGAAATGTTCCCTTGGTATCTCTAATTTTCTTGAAGAGATCTCTAGTCTTTCCCATTCTATTGTTTCCCTCTATTTCTCTGCACTGATCGCTGAGAAAGGCTTTCTTATCTCTTCTTCCTATTCTTTGGAACTCTGCGTTCAGATGCTTATATCTCTCCTTTTCTCCTTTGCTTTTCACTTCTCTTCTTTTCGAGGCTATTTGTAAGTCCTCCTCAGACAGCCATTTTGCTTTTTTGCATTTCTTTTCCATGGGAATGGTCTTGATCCCTGTCTCCTGTACAATGTCACAAACCTCCGTCCATAGTTCATCAGGCACTCTGTCTATCAGATCTAGTCCCTTAAATCTATTTCTCACTTCCACTTCCATAAGGGATTTGGTTTAGGTCATACCTGAATGGTCTAGTGGTTTTCCCCACTTTCTTCCATTTAAGTCTGAATTTGGCAAAAAGGAGTTCATGATCTGAGCTACAGTCAGCCCCTGGTCTTGTTTTTGCTGACAGTATAGAGCTTCTCCTTCTTTTGCTGCAAAGAATATAATCAATCTGATTTCGGTGTTGACCATCTGGTGATGTCCATGTGTAGAGTCTTCTCTTGTGTTGTTGGAAGAGGGTGTTTGCTATGACCAGTGCATTCTCTTGGCAAAACTCTAGACATCTAAAACAGTGCTACACTAATAGTAACTGATTTACTAGTAGAACCAATATTGATTTGGGAGAATTTTTAAGAAATGAATCATCATGAATTCCTTAGACAATGCTAAAACATCAGAATAAACCCAAGGATACAGTAAAATTATTTCTGAAATCCCTTTCATGTAAAATGAAAGTACATGACCTTTATCAAACGCTTTGCCTTTCATTACTCACCAACTGACAGCCTTCCAGGGAGTTGACGAGCTGAGCGTTCTGACAGGAAAGTATTGAACCAGCCAAATTCAGCATCACACACACTGCCGAGAGCAGCATGAAAAAGGTTATCTGGAAACAAACCAGATAAGAAATTGATCATTTACTGGGAGAGATCAGAGGAAAAATGATTTGGCTTTCAAAAAACTTTCAGACCATCAAATAATCACACGAATAACATTTCTATGTTTCCAAGGAAAGCATTATTTGTTAAAAATTTTAAAATGATATTACCTTAAATCAAATAGAAAAGGTAGTGTCTGAAAAGCCATAGCCAGCAACCATGATTTTATTTGAAATATAAAAATATTTTAGAAGCTAAACTTGAAAATATTATACATTCCATAGTCTCAACATAGTGTTATTGATACATACTCTCAAAAATAACGAGTGATATATAAATTACTAAAGAAAATCAAGTGATAGAAATGTATTTATTAGAAAGTCTATGCCTTTTAATTTTTGGTATGGAAAATTTCATACACATGTAAAACCAAAGAAAATAGTAAAATGAACCCCACCCACATACCCATCATCCAGCATCAGGGGTGATTAATCCAGTCGCCGTTAGTTTTATCATTTATACTCTCTCTCCTCCAAATTATTTTGTAGCAAATATTAGACAGCATATGACTTCATCTTTAAATATTTCAGTGTATATTTCTAATAAAACTTTTTGAAAACATACAATGCTGCCATCACGTCTATGATAATAATGCATAATTACAGTTCACACTTGTTTCAATCTTTCTTCATATTTTGTTTGAATCAGATTACACAAAATACAAAGGAGTTCCACACTGAAACTGGTGGCTCTGAAGTTTAGATATTTTTAAATTAATGTGCTTTTCCTTCCACTATGGGCTTTTTCTTCCTTGAAATCTGTTCACTAATCCTATAGTTTTCTATAGCCTACACTTTGTCTCCCATCACTTAATGTTTCTCCATCTTTTGTAAATTTTGTAATTTCATTGATAGATCCAGAGGTTGATCAAATTCAGACTAACAGAAGGTAAATAATATCTCTCTGTGATCTTAGCAGCCATTTAAAGAAAGTTTTATTTTTAATTGGAGGGTAATTGCTTTACAATGTTGTGGTTTCTGCTGTACAACAGTGTGAATCAGCCATAAGTATACGCATAGCCCCTCCCTCTTGAACCTTCTTCCCCTCAATCCCACCCCTCTAGATCATCACAGAGCACTAGGTTGGGTTCCCTGTGTTATACAGCAATTTCCCATTAGCTATCTATTTTGTGCATGGTAGTATATATATCAATGCTGCTCTTTCGATTCATCCGACCTTCTCCTTCACCGGTTGTGTCCACAGTCTGTCCTTTACATCTGTGCCACCATTCCTTAGCAGTCATATTTCAGGATTGCTTAGGTCAATTCATTTATTAGGGTTTCCAAATTAGTGCTAGTCTAAAGCCATCATCTCTACTCTCTTTATTCATGGAAATCAAGATATAGAAGGAGACTCTTCCTCATCAACTGTTTGCCTTAAAGTATAGGTTCATATAGGGAAAGGAAACATGTTAGATTCTTTCCATTTATCTTCCAGATTTCAAAATAATTAGCTGATATGTTGCTAGACTTGCAAAATAAACTCAAGCCTATGTGGTTAGTTAATACTCTTGCCACACTTAAATCTAATGAAACAAAACTTCAAAAAATATGATCAAGAAGGGGGAGAGTATCATGAAAACTTGTAAAATACTTTGAAATGGGAGGAAAAAAAATACTGGATCCTGTCTAGTGCACCTTTCTGAGTTGCCTGTTTGCTGTCTTTGTTTTACATCTCAGTAAGATGTAGAATATTCATGCTAATGCAACTATTTTTGACAATAGAAATATAACTGAATTTTGTCTGGTGGAATGCAATGATTATCCCTCCATGGATGCTGACCACTTTTACATCTTTTGTAAATTCATTTCTGCATTCTTGATTGCCGATGTGTGTACAGTCTGTGAATTCTCTTTTAGACTGGTAGTGACATCTTACTGGTTCCTTCATTAAAGAATGAGTCAAATACAATCTTTTTCACACAATTTAAAAAAACTAGTTGGGTCCCTAGCTTTCTTCAAAGGTATTGTTTGTTTGGTGTGTGTGTGTGTGTATTTGAATCATTATGAAGGATAAACTTAAACACATTGGATATGTTTCAGTCACTGGAATTGTTAGCAAGAGAGACTCAATTCAAGTTGACACAATACTAATTTACTTTGAAAGCTATCATGTTCCAGGGTCATCATACACATTTCTTGCCCTAGTTCTGAAATCAGACATTTCACCTGTAAGCCCTGATTCTTTTCAAAGAGAATGGCGCTGAAGAATAGATGCTTTCAAACTGTGGTGCGGGCAAAGGCTCTTGAGAGTCCCTTGGACTGCAAGGAGATCAGACCAGTCAATCCTAAAGGAAATCAACCCTGAATATTCATTGGAAAGACGGATACTGAAGCTGAAGCTGAAACTCCGATACTATGGCCACCTGATGAGAAGAGCCGACTCATTGGAAAAGACTCTGATGCTGGGAAAGATTGAGGGTAGGAGGAGGAGGAGTTGACAGAGGACGAGATGGTTAGATAGCAACACCAACTCAATGGACATGTATTTGAGCCAACTCCAGGACACAGTGGAGGACAGGGAAGACTGACGTGCTGCAGTCTATGAGGTCACAGAGCTGGACACGACTTATCAACTGAACAATATTTTGATAACAATGTTTTCATGCTAAAGGTGCTCTTGCTGCTTGGGTGGTCACTGTTTTAAGCATTTTCAGTTGTTAGGTATAACACATCATGTGTTCATACTGTAATCTTGGATTCAAATTCACAATTATAGGGTTTTTATTTAATCACATCAACCTTATATCTCTACTTCCTTTCAACCATGCCCCAAACCTTACTTCTCATTATAATTAACCATCTGATTTAATCTCATGACACCCACAAGTCTCAAAGTAACAATGCTAATACTACCACCAAAAACATGATTATTGAAAACAAGGATTTTGTTTCCTTTTATCCTTAGAGAACATTCTACCAGGATATGTAGCCAAATTACGGTGTCCTAGAGTCACCGCAGTTCCCTTATGTGTGGTTATGCTACCAACTGGGAACCTAGGTTATTGTCGCATTTTTGTTAGGGATGGTTTTCTAAGTTTGTGTTGCTTGCAATTATATAAAAGAATCTTAAAGTCAAATCCATAAGAGTTTTAAGTAAGTCTAGCTTTTATTCTATCTCATCCCTCATCCATTCTACTTCCTCCCTTCTCTTAAAGGTAGCTTTTTTTTTTTTTTTTGGACATGCTTCACAGCTTGTGTGATCTTAGTTTCCCAACTAGGGGTGGAACCCGAGGCCCCTCGGCAGTAAAAGCTCAGAGTCCTAACTACTGGACCACCAGGGAATTTCCTGTTTTTCTTTTTTTAAACTTAGGCAAGGTCATGACATCTGGGGTGCTATGTACCTTGATTCCACTCTGGGATTCTACACTTTGCAGTACTTCCTATAGGTGTTGGCTCATAAAAGTGAAGACCTAAGGGTTATTTAGACCTCAAGCAGTCATAGACTCTGAAAGTTCAGGCAAACTTTTCTTTGACAGATCAACTCTTCAAAAACAATTTGATTTCAATCTTGCAATTTATCCCTTTCCCCCCCAACACCGTAAATCAACTTACCCCAATACAAATTATAAAATAATGGGAAAAAAACCAATTTGATTCCATTTGGTGCCATGTGCCACTAGGTACACCTGTACTTCTTTTCTAGACACACACCTTAGGTTTGCTGTAAGCATATTTACTCCCTTTGTGGTCCTCTCTGTCTTTCTCTCACTGATTTGACTGTGCCCCTCTGACCTTCATGCTTTTGGTGGACAGGCCACACTTCAACTCTTCTTCTCTCAGTCATATTGTTCTTTAAAAAATCTTAGTTGGGCATCCAACTCCTACCTAACCTTTATCCTAAACCACTCGAATCCATTCACATGTTTTAACAGTGAGAGTGACAACTATAACACAGATTTGATTTTTGCCTGAGAATGTGATTTAATTAGCCTTCTGTTTTATTTACCAATTGGGGGTTCAGATGTAGTTACATATCAACATACTTCTGTATTCTGTTCATTCCTGGATACAAACCAGTCAAATATTTTCTGAGTTCATCTCTTTCCTGTTTGTTTTCCTAAATGCAGCCACAGCACCCAACACTTCTGCTACCAATGTACTGTTTCCTAACTTCAGAGTCACTGGGTTCATTAGGTGCAGGATCTGCTCAAGTCACTACAAAAAGGGCTTTTTCCAAATGCTTTTCCATTATATCACACTTCTTTCCAACGTCCCCAGTATTAGCTTCCTCAAGTTCTGAATCATTCAGGATAGAACAGGTTACAATCTGTTACATTCAGGATAGAACAGGTTACAATCCAGAATCTCGGTGTCCTAACAGCAGAAATACCTTCTCCTGTTACATGACTGAAGCAGGTCAAATGGGTTTTGCCTCAGGCTTGGGGCTTCCCTGACAGCTCAGTTGGTAAAGAATCCACCTGGAATGCAGGAGATTCCGGTTCGATTCCTGGTTGGAAGATTCCCCTGGAGAAGGGAGAGGCTACCCGCTCCAGTATTCCTGGGCTTCCCTTGTGGCTCAGCTGGTAAAGAATCCAAGAGCAATGTGGGAGACCTGGGTTCAATCCCTGGGTTGGGAAGATCCCCTGGAGAAGGGAAAGGCTACCCACTCCAGTATTCTGGCTTGGAGAATTCCAAGGACTGTACAGTCCACGGTGCTGCAAAGAGGCGGACACGACTGAGGGACGCGCACTTTCACTTTCAGGTTCACTCAGGCTGCTGCGGTTTTGTTGATAAGCCGTGTCTGACTTTTTGCTACTTCATTGACTGTAGCCCACCAGGCTAGAATTCAGATTTCCCAGGCAAGAATACCAGAGTGGATTGCCAGTCTCTTCTCCAGGGGATTTTCCCAACCCAGGGCCTGAACCCAGGTCTCCCACATTGGCAGGTGGGTTCTGTACTGTCCTGAGATGTCAGACAACCTCAAAACCCCATATCCTGTCCACTACACTGCAGACACCCCCTCCAAGCCTGGGTGGATCCTACTTTCTGCTCTGTTTATGTGGGCTCCATGGTGAGCTGTTTTTCCGTAAACCATACAGTAGAGTCGTAAACCATACAGTAGAGTCGGACTAGAACAGTCATGATTTACAAGAGAATGAAAGAAAAAGTTAAAAAGAAAAAAATTTTAACAGTCCTAAGCCAAGGAAAAAAAGCCAAATTTAAACAAATTTGTGCCCGTAACTTTACATAAACTTCCATACCTAATTATCACACTACCATACACAGTAACAGGCATCAACCCGTTTTATAGGTGAGGAAAGGTCTGTGTACAACTTAGTCTCCTTAAATTTGTAAGTTAGGCAGACTCTGAACCCAAGTAGTCTGATTCCCAAATAGGCATGGTTAATCACTAAGACTTTTATCAACTTTTCCATGACCCATAGAAATATATTTTACATCATAATCTAGTATAAAAGTAAAGCAACTTCAACGAAACACTATTTACCTCAATGATATGTGGCAAAAATTGTTTTTTTTCCTTACAATGCTGGTTTTCAGTCATGAAATTTATTTCTCATGACTTAGGGTTAAAATAAATGCACAATGCTAAACTACTTTAAAAATACAGTATTTATTATAACTATAGTAGCAAAAAAAATTGAACAAAATGGTCAGCCACACAGCATAGTAATTATCAATGTAAAAAATTATTTGGAAAAACTACAATACGCACATTGCTTAGAATGACTCAAAATGCTTATACGCATAGAAAACAGATTTTTTAAATAGCTGCGTTAAGGTAAAAGGGGATATAGGCAATTACATTTTCGTTTTCAATTTATAAAGACTTTTCCTTTACAGAGTGGGGCAGTTCAAAGGCCGGACAAGGGCCAGTTCGCTTATATTTCCTTGGCAGTTCCAGATCAGGGTAGGAAGTTTTCCAATTCGCTTTACAAACCTAACAAGGTTACACCAAAAAACACAGACACTGAAGCAAAACAAAACAAGTCACCCTCTAAATAAAAGTTTAGAATCAAAATGACTTAAAACATTACAGGAAGAAAAGTTTGCAAACACGTCCTGGAACTACCACGAATTTAAACAAGCAAGACGCTTCCTCCCACCTCCAGCCCTTCCCCCCGGGGAGGGAGCGGGCCCTGGGCTGTGTCTCAGATTTCAAGAGACAGGAGAAAGGGTTGGGGCAGGGGCAGTGGCTGGACTCGGGCCCGCGGGCTGGGGTCTGGCCCTGGCCTCCTCGTCCGCCAAAGCCTCGCAGTACTGCGCCGGCCAGTCCTTGGGGTCCTGGTGGTGGATTTTAGCCACGAACTTGAGCACCTTCATCTTGCTGGTCTCCAGGTTGGTGCGCGGGCCCCACTGGAGCTCGTAGTCCACGGGGTCCGTGTGCGGGATGCGCCGGTAATCCAGGTATCGCTGCCGCACGAAGTCCTCGGTGATGAGCTTCTTGGGGTCCCCGAAGATGAGGTGCTTCTTGGTGGGGTGTACCCCGAGGCGCCGCAGGAAGTCCCAGACCTCGGTCTCCTTGATGCTGTTGCCTTTCATGAAGATGAGCCCCAGAACGATCATGAGGAGCCCAGTGGTGGGCGTGCCCTGGTCGCCGCGCACCTCCGCATCCTCTTCCACCGGTTCCAGCGTGTTGACCAGAATGTAGGTGTTGCTGCGCGGCTCCAGCTCCACCAGCCGGTACCCGAACACGTACTCCAGGCGCTCGGCCGCCCGCCGCAGCAGCTCTGGGAGCACGTCCTTGTAGTCGCCGACCACGTGCCGCAGGATGTCGGTGCGGCGGATAGGGATCTTCCTCTGGTCCTTGATCAACAAGAACTGCACCAGCTCCGCCACCTTCAGCTCCAGCTGCTTCTGCGAGCGCGGCCCCGGGGCGGGGGAGGCCTGGGCCCGACGCTGCGACGCGGCGCCGCCCGGCCCGCGAGACGTACTCGGGGCCTCCTCGCTGCCGCCACCAGGCTCCCGCTCGACCTGGGAGCTGGGGCGGCCCCGGCTCTTCGGCTTTTGCGACATGTCGCGGCGGCGAGACTCCGACCGCGCGGACTCCCACTAACCGGCAGCGGTGCCAGGGATTGAAGGTCGGTTAGCCGTTAGTCCGTGTAGCTGTGGGCGGGCCTTGAGAAGCGGTTGTGTCACGGAAGCTGCGGGCTTGCGTCACGGAGGCTGCGCGTTGCGTCATCGAGGCCGCGCCGCGTCTAGAGGTCGCTTCCGTCTGGTCGGCGGCCGCGGGCGGCGGCGGCGGTAATAAGCTGCTACTCCTTGCAGCCTTGCGGGTTTTATTATGACTAAGTGTCGTCCTTTTTCGGAGAAGGCAATGGCACCCCACTCCAATACTCTTGCCTGGAAAATCCCATGGACGGAGGAGCCTGGTAGGCTGTAGTCCATGGGGTCGCGAAGAGTCGGACACAGCTGAGCGACTTCACTTTCACTTTTCACTTTCATGCATTGGAGAAGGAAATGACAACCCACTCCAGTGTTCTTGCCTGGAGAATCCCAGGGACGGCGGAGCCTGGTGGGCTCCCGTCTCTGGGGTTGCACAGAGTTGGACACGACTGAAGCGACTTAGCAGCAGCAGTCGTCCTTATTACCAAACCCTGCAGATGGCGAACAGGAAGCAGAGCTCCTGAGCTAGTGTGCGGCTTGGATGAGGATCGCACCCAGGCCAGGGTTGTAGAAACTTGAGAGTCGAGAGCTCTGAGACTAGGGCTGTTTGTAGGTGAAGGAAACTCCCAGGATGAATATGGGAGAAAAATACGGCGAAGAGCGTGGAAAGGAAGGAAGAGCAATTTTTTTTTCCACACAAAACTGGGCGTAAAGAGAATTAAAAGACCCCAAGGACTACTAGTTGGCCTTCGCCAGCCCCTTCTCACCATTTTCCACCAGTTACTTTCTCTAAAGCCCGAGTCTGTTTAGAAACAATGGTAAACACAGCCTCGTCTCGCAAGCAGGGTTCTCCCGGTCTCTTCACCTTTCAGCCTTGATACTCTGTGTAATCAACTCTGTCAGCCGGACAGCTACGGCACAGTCACCCCAGAAAGCACGATGAGTGGAGGGGTTTTGCTTGGTCTGGGGAGTATTATCTCTTGGAAGCACGTGCTCATGGAAAGCATGGGCCTTGAGCTCACAACCACAAATTTGGCAGAAATGGCTAAGAGAATGCTACCAACAGAGAAGTCGGTCTCAAGAGACTACCATTTAATTTGGGGCATCTCTGACCAAGAATTGCTAACATGTTAGTCTATAGCCTTAGAGATTAACGAGAAAGCGAAAACTCCAGGTTATCATCCCTCATAATCTGTGAAATGTCTACTTTATATTTTTAATTGTGCCGCTTTAGTAACCAACGTGAGTCATTTCATTAACTCAAACCATCTGTAATCTGCTGCCATTACATCCACTGCTGCTGCTGCTGCTAAGTCGCCTCAGTCGTGTCCGATTCTGTGCGACCCCATAGACGGCAGCCCACCAAGCTACCCCGTTCCTGGGGTTCTCCAGGCAAGAATACTGGAGTGGGTTGCCATTTCCTTCTCCAATGCATGCAAGTGAAAAGTGAAAGTGAAGTCGCTCAGTTGTGTCTGACTCTTCGCAGACCCCATGGACTGCAGCCTACCAGGCTCTTCCGTCCATGGGATTTTCCAGGCAAGAGTACTGGAGTGGGTTGCTAGGATCCACAGATCCTAGCAAATGTGTTCCTTTTCTATTTACTGACTTGCAAAGACGAAACTTAATTTCCCTCTTTGTCTTCTTAAAGCTACCAGAAAGTGGGTAAACTGTTCAAAGAACCAAATCGAGTTCCTCTTTAATGCAAATATACTCAAAGGAAAGCAATTCACAACACATTATTTGAATAATAACATCAAAACACAACCTTATTAAAATTTCATTAAATGTTGGTAGCATAAAATTTTGTTGTAATTTACTATGAAAATGCAATCTGATAATGGCGCTGGAAAAGCAATACTAAATGTAAAATGATATTCTGTGTTGTGATGCAAGTATGCTAAAATCTGGTAAACTATGAGTAATAACTTTCTGTTCCACACAAGATCTAACAATATATCCCCAAGCATCAATCTTAATGGCAGAACCCTGCTAAGAAAAACGAATGTATCATCAAGGCACTCATTTTTTTCTTTCACAGTGGGACAATCCATCTGCTTCAGTTTCCTTGCAAATTAAAATTTAAACTCAAGTGCAAAGAAACCTCCTACAGTTGAGAATCCTGCAAAAGGTCCCTTCAGAAAGATCAATTGTATCTCGAGTTTAAAAAAATCTACCAAAAGATGACAGAAATGGGAAGTAAGAGGAAAGCCATTGTCAACTGCTGGGCTGGGGTATTTTTTAGTGTTTTGTCTTGCTCAGGTAGTCACTTCAGTTACCCAGTAATCCCACAGGTCTAGCGACCCCTGTGACTATGAAAATCAGCAGTGTCCATCACCAACATCTTTGCCCAGACAGCAGATTGTCATACTCAAAATGGGTGGAAAAAAAAAAAAATACCAGTTTTAAGTCTTAAAACACCTCTCTACACAGTGTCTGGAAAATAGAGACGTAAATTAATAGGATTAGGGTGATGTTTTAAGCACTGCAGGGAGACGTCTCCCAGGCCACATTCCACCTCAGGCTGACACTGGAAGCTGTTGTGATGAGGATGGTGGTAATAACACTAACAGTAATAACAAATATAAACAGCAGCAGCTATTGATCACCACAAAGGTAACCTTGGATCAAACCTTGTAAGTAGTCTTGGTATTACCTCATTTAATCTCCACAACAGCCCTGCGAGGCCTATGCTTTTATGACCTTTTCACACAGATGAAGAAACTGAGGCACAGAGAAGAATGTTAACTGTAGCAAGGACCTGAAGCAAGGAAGTTGAAGCTGTGGATCTGAACGAAAGCAGGCAGCCTGCCTCCAGAGACTGCTTTCAACCATATGCTGAGCACACAGAGAACACAGATACCACGACCTTGAAAAATAAAGGTTTGGGAGTCAGATGGATCTAGATTAGAGGGAAAGCTGCTGACACTCCCTTCCGTTTCCAAATCAACAAAATGAGACTACTAGTCCAGGCTTCAGGGGACTAAGAGTGAGAGGTTTGCCAAAACCTAGCACAGGGCCTGTGTTTCCTTCAGGGGTTTTATGTTAAACAGTCCTCCCTTGGCTTCTGGCAACTGGTGCCAGAAGCCCCTCAGATATGAGAATACTTAGATGCTCAAGGCTCTTATACAAAATGGCATAGAATCTCCATATAACCCATGCACGTCAGCAAACACCTCTAGATTATTTTAATATCTATATGATATAAATGCTAGGCAAACAGTTATAAGTACAATTTAACTGCTATATAAATAATTGCCAGCACTCAGCAAATTTAAGTTTTGATTTTTGGCACTTTATGGATTTTTCTTTTTTCTCATATTTTCGATCTGCAATTGTTTAAATCCACAGATGCAGAACCTGTGGCTATGGTGGACCAATGGTATTTGAGGGCTGTCAAAGCTGTATGTAGAAAGAGGTTTACTGCAGTGAAGCACATGTACACAGAAATCAGGGAAGAGTCTGGAAAAAATTACCAAGGTGCTATTAATTTTCTTTTAAAAAGTGAAATTCAATGTTGATTTTCTTGACTGGGAGATAAATGAAAAATACACTTTCAGTGAATTTTAACTTCATTGTGACATCATGCCTTAGAAGTTGCGCACATTCAAGTTGTAAGTAAATTCATCAAACTCAAGTGACTATGATATTTATGACTTTTTGTTCAGCCAGTGGAGGAATAAGAACAAATGGTTAAAAAAGAAAAACATGTGCAAACACTTTATGTTAATGACCTTAGTATTTTTATTACTTGACCCCCCCAAAAATTTTTATTTGAGGCAAAAACTAAGCTAGCTGAGATTTCAAGTCCATTGAACAAAGAAATGCCTAGTATGTACTGCTCTTTAGATGCTTCTAAGTAAT
Source organism: Bos javanicus (assembly GCF_032452875.1). Lineage (NCBI taxonomy): Eukaryota > Metazoa > Chordata > Mammalia > Artiodactyla > Bovidae > Bos > Bos javanicus. The sequence continues at coordinate 27,765,638 of NC_083888.1, forward strand.
TGATTGCTTTATTTCATCTCCTTGGTAGCAAATGTCTGCTAAGAAGCTCTAATCATCTCTATTATCCACTAGATTCTTCTCTTCATTCAGCGGAAGTTCTTACAGAAATAGAAGAAGGTTTTAAATTTTATGACTTCAACCTAGTGCAAAAAGCAGGTAGGTAATATATATATTTCAGTGCACTGACATATGTACACCACCATGGGTAAAATAGATATCTGGCGGGAAGCTGCTGTATAGCACAGGGAGCTCAGCTCAGTGCTCTCTGATCACCTACAGGCATGAGATGGAAGGGTGGGAGGGAGGCTCATGATGGAGGGGAGATATATGTACTTATATATACTTATGACTGATTCACATTACTGTACAGCAGAAACCAGCACAACTTAAAAAGAAAAGCAGGTAGAGACTTTTGGGGATGAAAAGCAATGATAAAGCATGCAGTCGTCATGTATAAACAGTTTCTCTGTTTTTTCCAATGGAAAGAAGTAGATGGAGCACAATACGTGAACATAGTAGTTGGGGTGGGTGGGTAGGCAGATGCTATGTCAGTGCATATGGCAGGAAAAGCAATCCGGATAGTTTCATGCTTTTAATGAAACCCCTTGTATGTGCTCACATGTAACTAAGATCCATCATGGTTAAATCATATAAGACTACCTAATAACACTTTGTCCCTCAGGAAAGAATATGTTAAGTGGCAACAGAGCCTTCTATGGGTGGTGAAAGGGAGTGGAGAGGTGAGCTCAATGAGGCAGCGTCCTTCAAGTGTTGTAGCCATTTGGCCCAGAAGCCTCCTCTTGGATTCTTTTCAAGAGATATGCATCCTGCAATCACCCAGGGTCTTTTACTTAGGAAAACCATCAAGGCTTATTAAGCTAAAAGGTTACAAACACATAAGGTCTTATTAGTGGCCAATAAGTTGCTGTTTATTTGCTTGCTTCTGCCCTCTTTTCTGTATCTGTCCTTCCCCATCTCTCGGAGGCCCCCTTTCCCTGCTTGCACACGGCTCAGTGACCGGTCAGGAGTCCAAGCAGTGTCCTCTCAGGGGAACCCCCTCTCAGGGGTTCACACAGGTTCTCTTTCCTCCTAGTGAACAAGCTGATGGGTGATGTATGCCCAGCCAGGTTTGCCTTCGCTAGGGAGTCACCTGTCTCAGGTGCAAGCCAATTCAGAGGAGATCTAAGAGATGGAGGAGCAGTCCCCACGCTGCTGTCTGAATCCCGAGATCCAGAGTTCAGGGTTAGACTCCTGGGAAGAGCTAGTTACTGAAACAAGTAAAATCCCCTCCTTCTGCTGTACCTCCCTGAGAGTAGATTACCCTCACTCGAAACTGAGCAAATTCTAAACCCATTCTCTCAGGGAAAACAGGGTGCTGACGAATGAGCCTTGTTTCATAGGAACGGAACTCGACGAGGTATCGTTACCTATGTTAACCAAAAATTCCCAGAATGGAGACCTACTGGATATAAAGAGATGTTTGTTGGAGATTTTTTGGCACTGCAGGCCTGGAGACACAGATCCAAGAAAAACTTGAATTGTGTTCCCCCAGATGACAAAATGAGGGAGGCTTTACAAAGGCAGAAAAAGACAAGGTTACATAAGTGGTCAAAAATTAGGATCAGAGATGGCAGGAAGCAAGGGTGCTTGTTAAGTTAGGACTGGTTGGGATTAGAAATGACTACATAGTTGTGGGGCAGGGCTTTAAAAATACAAGGTTGTCACTGGCAGCTCCCTGCACATATTTTGAAAACTATGCCAGGCTACCGACCCAGCCAACTCTAGAGCAGTCCACCTCTGGGTTTATCATTTAAGTCAGTAACTACTTTTGCTGTTTCAGCTTTTGTGAATTTGTTTTTATATCACTTGCGGCTAAAAGCAGCTCCAGAGCACCTCAACTGACACCTGTAGATGTAGGAGTCCCAAGGTACCAGTCCTTCCACCTGGCTCTGAGATCTGTAGCCATCCGAATGTAGGCTTGAGATGCTGCTGAAGCTCAGGTAGTGGAGCAAGATCACAGCCAAAAATAAATAAAAAATAAATGGATATATAAATTAAAAAAAAAAAGATCAGGCAAAGAAAACTCTTAAGATGCATAGTGATTTGAAGGCAGGAGAGAGCTGAATTCTAGAACAGATGGCTACCATGGGGCAGAACTAATGGAGGAAACAAATAGTCCATATAATGGAAACATAATGAGAACACATAAGGAGATATTATTAGAGCACAACAAACTGCTTCTAGAACAGAATAATGCTTGATTTTTTTCACTTAAAACTTCAGTAGAGGCACCATAAAAGAGAACATTCCCTGCAGAAAACCAAATTACTATTTTAGGAGGCTCAAATGAAAGACATGTCATATAATACAGAACAAAAAGTTAACGAAATGAAAATCACAAATGAAATATCAAGTTATGAAGGGTAGAAGCAGGAGGCACAATAAGTAAATAATTTACAAGTTTGGGGAAGAAAAAAATGACAAGAAGCAAACAAACAACATCAAAGAAGAAGCAATTCGGGTTTTCTGTTTGAAAGTGTTCTGAAAAGGCAGACTTTAGATACGTGCTGGCAGATTTTCTGAATTTGAAGAAGAGACAAAAATCATATAAGCATGAAACCACAAAGACAAAAACAACAAGTTCTTTCTAGAAATAATCAGCTTATCATCACATTTCTTGCTTTTAGTCTTGGAAACTAGTAGATAATAGAATCACAGTTACTGACTAGAGAAAAGATGGGACTCTTTCCTAAGAATTCTCTACCAGGCAAAGTATCATATCAGCACAAAGGAACTGATTATAGGATGTGCAGGGTGGGGAGTGTGACTTCTGAGGTGGCCGCTGTGAAAACACTCCAGCCACTCACACCAAAGAACGCAATCAAACAAGGATCCTTGGGAGGGGAAGACAGTGAAGTGAGTAACAGCAAGAGCACATTTTGTAATATTTATTTTAAAACCCTAATGGACAGTGATAATGTAAATTATAACACAGTTGTTCATAAGGATTCTCAGAAGAAGGGATATTTTGATAAGAGCCTGGGCCGAAACACTTTCAGCTCGCCCCAGGAACAAGAAAAAGAGTGGGGAGACGGATTCTCCTCCAGGTGGGGTGGGGTCCTGAGGACACTGAGAAGCCCAAGGTGGGAGCTGTGATGTCTCAGCTCCAGACCCCTCATGTTGGAGTGGGGTCTTTGGGAGCTCTGTTTCTCTCTTGTTAGAAGGCTTCCTGCTGGGTTTTTCCAGGGAGTGGCCATGAGGGAAGCCTGACAGGGGGTGAAGTGGGGCCTGTGGTCAGTATGGTCCTAGCAATACCCTCGCCCTGGCAGCAACCTCCATCAGCCCCCACTCTCTCCCAGAACCAGCTCACTGTTCTCTCCCGAAGGTGTGAACAACAGCAGGGCGCATCCCTGCAGACAGAAAAAGGGTAACAAGAGAGTATTACTGCTACGTTTGCCAAGACCTTTGAAAACAGATGGAAGGGGGAAATTCCTAGAAAAGCACAACCAGTCAAAACTGGTACAAAAACACAGAAGAGTTTGACTGGTTTTGGGAGCTGATGAATCTGTGATTCGAAACTTCCCCTCAAAGGAAACCCCAGATCTGGGTGCCTTCACTAGTGAATTCTATTGAACTTTAAAACAGAAATAATATGAACAATAATACTTCCAGAAAAGAAAACGGGGAACTATTCCCATGTGTTTTATGAATAAAGCATAAACTTAACATAAAAATCTGACATGGACATTTTGAAAAATCAAGATGAAAGCCCATTCTCCCTCATAAATAAATAATCAAAACCCCTGAATTAAAAAGGCACAAAATCACAAGATTCAACATGAGAACTCAAATCCAGGTAATTCAGTATACTAACAGAATAAAGGAGATCTCTCATATGGTCATCTCAAAAGACAGCAAGAAATCATAAGAGAAAAGTCAATACCTATTCATGATTTAAAAAAAGAAACTGACCAAACACAAAACTTAGCAGTCTTGAAATAGACAGAAACTTAAACAGCCACTATAAACAGTCTGCATTACACATCACACTTTATTGTGAAATATTTAAAGTGTCTCCTCTGAGGTGAGAAATAAAGAAACCTATCCATAACCATGTCTGTTCATCATTTTATTTGAGGTCACAGCCAGTGAAATAAAAGAAAAATTTTGAAGATTGGAAAGAAGCAAAATTGTCTTTCCTCTCATCAAATGTTTTGATTCTATTGTTGTTCAGTTGCTCAGTTGTGTCCAACTCTTCGACCCCATGGACTGCAGCAAGCCAAGCTTCTCTGTCCTTCGCTATCTCGTGGAGTTTGCTCAAACTCAAGTCCACTGAGTGATGATGCCATCCAAACATCTCATCCTGTTGCCCCTTTCTCCTCATGACCTGAATCTTTCCCAGCATCAGGGTCTTTCCCAGTGAATCAGCTCTTTGTATCAGGTAGCCAGAGTACTGGAGCTTCAGCTTCAGCATCAGTCCTTCCAATGAATATTCATGGTTGATTTCCTTTAGGATTGACTGGTTTCACCTCCCTTGTTGGCAAAGTGGTCTCTGCTTTTTAATACACTGTCTAGGTTTATCCTAGGTTTTCTTCCAAGGAACAAGCATCTCTTAACTTCGTGGCTGCATTTAATACAAAATTTGTGTCCATAACATTATTATACTTAGCCACAAAAGACAAATGCATATGAAATTTGATCCAGGTTGTACATGGATATCATTTTTTTCTAAAGGATACCCTGATTCATATTCTCCAATTTCTTCAACTCAGTTACCAAGCTGAGAAAGCCATACTTTCTTAATTGTAATTTATATGCAAAACATAAAATTTCCCTCCTCTCTGTCCTCCATGCAATGAGCCTTGCCCCTACCACCCCTTTTGCTTTGTATGTTGTTCATGGTAATTCACAATGGTTTCTGACAATGGTAGCTCATTTACCTTTTTAAAATTATTTCTAATGTTATTAATTTTAATTTCTTTTAAAATCTACTTTCATTTAGACATGTTTTCTTAATTTAGGAATGCCCAGAGTTCATCTGAAAAAACTCTGAGACTCTAAAATCAAAGACCAGTTTTAGTTGGAACCATCCCTGAGAAACATGAAGCATTTCCATGCATGAGCTGAAAAACAAATAGTAATATGTGTTCGGAACACATAATACAACTCTGAAAAACTGAAATAACTGCACATGAATACAAATTAAAAATGAGGGACAATAATAACATTAAAAATGGACTCTTTCTGCCTTCTTTTTAGAGGCTACCCTGGGGGCAGAGAAGGAAAGAGTCAGTGCCAAGGGCTCCTATCCCTGGAGCAGGGGGGTGGAGGGGGCAAGATGACACAGCCCCTGGGGAGGGGACCAGGAGGGTTGAGGAGACTCTTGGAGGTTCAGGGTGAAGTAGGAGCAAGAGGGCTCTAAACAGAAGCACCCCCACCCTCACTCCCGCCCCCGAGGCTACTCAGACTGGTCTGCTCCTTCCCCAGAGAACCCAGGATCAGGCCCCCTGGGTCATGAGCTCAGTTCCAGAACCACACTGGGGATCCTCAGCAGATAACCATGTATACCATAAGGAGCCAGTCCAGTCTTTTATAACTGTGGCATTTGGAAAGGAATGTTGTGCAACTGGCTTAAGAGAATGAATGAGATGTGAAATAAACAAACATAAAAACAGGGAACGTTCCAAGACAGAATGTTCCAGAACAGACAAGGCATACAAACTGCTCAGATTCCAAAACCTTCCTTATTTCTTGTGGGAAACACCCCTGTTTGTACCAGCTCCCTTTTCCCATTTTCTGTGAAAGGCATTGAAAAGGTTGGCAAGAAAAAAATGGGAAGTAATTATTTTTGGCAGGATAGGGTTATAAATACGCCCATTCTGAAGCTATGGTGAGAGATCTTCATTAAGTCCTCATCCATTTGAAAATGTAATATGAAGTAGTCTGCCTGTTCATGGACTTAAACTTTATCAACTTCCTGTAGAATATATTCCTACTTGTCTTCAGTGTAAGTGAACTGTGTAGGTCTGTTGAAACACTAGAAAAAATATATATAATAATAATAAGGGACTTCTCTGGAGGTCCAGCAGTTAAGACTCTGCTTCCACTGCACTGGGTGAGGGTTCGATCCCTGGTTGGGGAACTAAGATGCCAAAAATAAAATTAGGACCTGTTGCTCCCTGAGCCAGGATCACTCTACTTAAAAAAGTCTGTGAATGCGGACTTTCCATCTCAAATTCTAAGATGAAATTAAAGATGAAATGCTCATTATGAAGAATTTCATAATTATTTTTTGTGTTGGTAATCAAGTGCATTTCTTGGTCATAAAATGGCTTTCTTCAGTTTTAAGAGAAATAGTTGTTTTTGTCTTTCCACTTTTCTTATTGAAGAAGAAGCCTCTAGCAATCCCTGAATGATACCAGATATCTGCAGTGTGAGAATGAAGATGACACATAATGAGCAAACGTCAAAAATGGAAAAACCCAGGGAAAACAGACCCAGGTTTACAGTTTAAACACCACACACAAAGTTAAGCAAAGATTCCAGGGCTTCAAAAGTCCTCCTTCCACAGGGATCCCCAGGGCACTGGAGTTCAACTGACACCTATGCCGCCACTGAGTCCAGGGCAATACCCGGAGCCGAACTCAGACATAAAACTTTATATACAGTTGTTAACACTTTGCCCATTTACTAAGAATTTGTCTGTCAATCTTTTACACTGTAAATTATAGTAAAGTTATAGGAAAACAGGGAAACAAAGTGCTCTGATTATCTGAGATTTTTGTTGCTGAAAATCTTAGGGACATAAGTAAAGGTTTTTCTGGCTTATCAAATAGAAAATACTGAACAGCATCTAAACTTTATTTGCTGAATCAAGACCTTTTAGTGCTCCAAGGAAGTCCCTAAAGATGAGCACTGCTTTTCTTGAATTTTGCTAAACAAAATTGCCTTTATTTAAAATTTTTATAGCAATTGTTTATTCTTTTAGAGGCAAGTACTGCAAAGAAAAAATCCTCTAAGTAGCCTATAGTCTTGCCACTAAAAAACCCTTCTAAAGTTTTAAAAGAAAAATATGAGTAGCATGGTTAGAGAACTCAAACTTCACAGAAAAATACTAAATGAAAAGGCAAGATCTCCTGTATTATCTGTATTCTAATCCTGCTCTCTAAAACTCCCATCATGAACACTGTCTTTTGACTCCTTCCACAAAACATTGACAATTATGTGTCTACACATATTCATCTATACAGATACAAATGGACAGGAAAGGGGTTTGCTGGATTCTGCCCTACACCTTGCTTCTTCTCATAATAATCTTGGTAATTATTCATACAAAAACATAGAGTTTTAACTTATCTTCCTAATAGCAGCAGCAGGACCTTTAAGCTCAGCTCTTTCATCCAGTGATTCCCCAGCAATGTGATGCCACTCTTCATATCCACTCATCCATCCTTCCACCCAACAATCCATCCATCCAGTAATCCATCCTTCCACCCGTCCATCTATCCATCCATCCATCCATCCAACAATTCACCTTCCACCCATCCAAAAATCCATCCATCCAACAATCCATCAATCCATCCATCCATCCACCCAACCATCCATTCATCCATCCATCCATCCAGATGACAACTAGTTTGGCAATGTGATGATCACTGGGACCCAGGGAGAGTGTCAGGACTGCCAGGCAGTATGGCAGGGACTCTGTGAGCTGCTGTCACATCTGGGCCAGTGATGCTTCAGGGAAGAAATTGGTACCTGGCCTAGGGCAAGTGGTGGGGTACAGGCTGTTGTGGGAGGCCCAGGGTTCAGGGAGCATAAGCATTCAGTGCAACAGGAAACTGGAAGCGGGGTAACCAGGAAAACCTCTAGGACTACAGCAATCCTTGGTGATTGAGATGGAGACAGAACACACAGGGCTCCCCAAATCTGGGGTCTTAGGGCAGAAGCCTGCTCACTTGAATATGAAAGGAAACGTGATCCTGTATGGCTGAAAGATGGAAAATACCAAGATAGCTGAAGAAGGAGGTATCTTATTTCACTGGAAAAGCTAAATATAATAAGTGTAGAATACCATGTGACAAGGTCTCCTTTCTAATTAACTCTCCGAATTCAGCACATTTCAGAAAAGATAGATTTTTACTTCTGATCACACAGAGCGAGTTTTGAATACTTGTCTGATATTTTTTCCCAAGAGCAAGTTATATCAAAGGACCTGAGACTGACAGGGAAAAAATGGCAAATACTATTTTTTACTTTTAAGTCCATTTGCTGAGAACCCAACTGTTTAAAGCAGTAGTTCTCTCTAGCTTTCTGTAACTAAATGAGAACATTAGATGTATCTCATCCCTAAAACCGCACAGGGCACCCTATCCTTTCTTTTTACAAAAAGTACAGGATGATTACCTGATGAGACAAAATGAAAATCTGAACAGCCACCTTGTAAAAATTAATCCTATGTGGTTTTCAGCTAACATGTAAAATACTGAAAGTTGAATAAAATAATCAAATAAAATACTCAAATATTTAAATAATCTGGAGAGGGACTTCCCTGGTGGTCTAGTAGTTAAGATTCCATGTTCCAGTGCAGGGGTTGTGAATTTGAACCCTGGTCAGGGAGCTATTAATAAGATCCCACATGCCTCACAGCCAAGAAATCAAACCATAAAACAGGAACAATATTGTAACAAACCCAATAAAGACTATAAAAATGGAACACATCCAAAAAAACTTAAAAATAAATAAATAATCTGAATATACCAATCATCACTCCCACTACTTTCCATCAGAAATATCACTTGGCAGCCAGGGCTCTGTGACAACCTAGAGGGCTGGGAGGTGGGTGGGAGGTTCAAGAGGGAGGGGACATACATTTACCTATGGCTCATTCATGTTGATGTATGGCAGAAACCATCACAATATTGTAAAGTGATTATCCACCAATTAAAAATAAAATTAAAGGAAATATCACTTGGCAATGAAAGACTGCTATTAATAAGCTGGGTGGTCTGCAGGTCAGACATTTAGACACAGATTCTTCCCACTGATTTTATAATCCAGAATTGCATGAAATATAAACACAGCAAAAAGACATAAAAGGGAGAGATGATGTTTAGGGAAAAAACAACTTGCTTGTTGCTACAGAATGAATTGTGTCCTGCCCAAATTCTTGTGTTGAAGAACAAGTAAGAACCCTTACTATGACTGCGCCTAGAGACAGGGCTTTCAGGAGGTAACTGAGTTCAGACAAGTCACAGGGGGAGGCCCTAACCTTGTAGAATTGGTGGCCTTACTGCAGATGGTGATTGCAGCCATGAAATTAAAAGACACTCCTTGGAAGGAAAGTTATGACCAACCTAGATAGCATATTCAAAAGCAGAGACATTACTTTGCCAACAAAGGTCCATCTAGTCAAGGCTATGGTTTTTCCAGTAGTCATGTATGGATGTGAGAGTTGGACTGTGAAGAAAGCTGAGCGCTGAAGAATTGATGCTTTTGAACTGTGGTGTTGGAGAAGACTCTTGAGAGTCCCTTGGACTGCAAGGAGATCCAACCAGTCCATCCTAAAGGAGACCAGTCCTGAGTGTTCATTGGAAGGACTGATGCTGAGGCTGAAACTCCAGTACTCTGGCCACTTCATGCGAAGAGTTGACTCACTGGAAAAGACTCTGATGCTGGGAGGGATTGGGGGCAGGAAGAGAAGGGGACGACAGAGGATGAGATGGCTGGATGGCATCACTGACTCGATGCACATGAGTTTGAGTGAACTCCGGGAGTTGGTGATGGACAGGGAGGCCTGGTATGCTGCAATTCATGGGGTCGCAAAGAGTCGGACATGACTGAGTGACTGAACTGAACTGTATTGAACTGACAGGAGGGAAGAGCAAGAGAGCACGGCCTCCCCACATGCACCAAGGACAGGCCGTGTGGCCACTCAGCTGGAAGGCAGCTGTCTGCAAGCCAAGAATCGGGCTCTCACTGGAACTCAACAGGAACTTTGAGAAAATCCGTATCTGCTGTAAGCCCCACCCCTGCCCTCTCTGTGGTGTTCTGTTATGGTTGCCCCAGCCGCCCACAACATCCACTAAGGAGCTTTTATGTTTTCTGTTTTAGAAGAGAAACAATATATTGGGTTAAATGTCAACTAATGAGCAACAAAGTTTTCATTTCTGTCATTTTTTCTGGGGGAAAAACAGCTGTATACTAAGTAAATGTCTTTCCCCAAGATTCCTGTCTCCAGATCACTTCTTTTATACACTATGACCTCAACAATTACCCTCGAACAGAAATCTGGACCTGTTTAGAGAAGACTCTCAAGAATCTTTGACTGCAAGAAAATCAAATCAGTCAATCCTAAAGGAAATCAGTCCTGAATATTCACTGGAAGAACTGATGCTGAAGCTGAAACTCCAATACTTTGGCTACCTGATACAGAGACTCGACTCATTGGAAAAGACCCTGATGCTGAGAAAGATTGAAGGCAGGAGGAGAAGGGGACGACAGAGGATGAGATGGTTGGATGACATCACCGACTCAATGGACATGAATTTGAGCAAGCTCCGGGAATTGGTGATGGACAGGCAAGCCTGGCGTGCTGTAGTCCATGGGGTCACCAAGAGTCAGACACGACTGAGCAACTGAACTGAACTGACTGAACTGACATGTTTTGACACCTTTTCTAAGTTCATTCCTGGTGAAGGCCGGTCACAGGCAAAGCAGAGAAGTCTTCACATCTCAGCCTTAGGAGCTCGGTGACATCACCCTGGGCAAGGCAGTGTCCTCAAACAGCATAACCCAGGGGCCCCCACCAGCTGGCTGACTCAGTGGGTCACCCCCTTTCTCTTTGACCCCCTTTCCTTGTCAGTAACAGAGGGTCAGAGCTTTCCTGGGGTCAGTAGGAAGGTGAGCAACACAGACATGAAGCACCTGGGGCAGTTCCTGGCACAGAGTAGGAAGCAATTTCTACAAAGACCCACTGTGTTACAGCAGCAGAAAATGCAATGGGAGAGAAGTCCTGGATTTGAACTGGATGTAAGAATGGTTCCCACAGTGATTCTGTAAAGAATGTCTTCAGCTTTTGTGTCCCAGCACCTGCTCACATGTTGTGGGGCTGTCATTATCACCACCACGGTACTTTGTCCCCATGGCCCAAGGTCCCCTCCTGCCCTTCCTTACAGAGGCAGTGTCAGGCAGAAAGCATAGGCTCTAGACCAGGACTCTCTGGGTTCAAACCTCTGTGCTCAGTCCACTCACCAATCCGTGGTGTTTAGTAGGAATGCCTGTCACACAGGATAATGTGAGGAGTTGAAAACAGTAGCCTTCAGCCGTCAGCAAACCTGGCACAATGATGCTCCATGGATGTCCACCTGGCTTCTGCAGGTGACCCAGGTGCCAGGAAAACACCCCTCCCCCACCCAGGTCTGCCCTGTGGGACATAGGCCCACAAGTCCCTCCCCTGGCTCCTCATGAAACCTACAGGGCAGACATCTCAAGAGGTCAAATCAAAAAAGGAAGATGGAGACACAGCATTCTGTCTGAACTGAGAGGGGATTGGGGACAGAGGACAATTAGGAGGTTCTGAAGGCTCCTGACCCCTTCCCTCCCTCACCTTCCATGGTGGCCGTGAGACGAAGGCAGGTCGGCAGCATCCTGAGAGTTCTCCTGACACTGCAAGTCACTCAATGGAAAAGACTTTGGAATAGAGACTCATATCCTGCAAGTCATGAGCTCCACAGGGATCAAGGGGCCAGGATGGAGGCCTGGCCAGTGCTCGAGGGGTGGGCCTGCCCAGCTTGGCCAAGGGACAGTACATTGGGTTTGGGGAGGCAAATATGACCCTGGGGACTTTGTGGGGGCGCCCTGGGCTTGCTGGCACCCCCACCCTCTCCTGGGGGCAGAGAGCAGGCTGGTGGAGGACCACGACTGGTCAGCACGCGGGAGCCAAGAACCACACGCCAGAGCATCACCATGGAGTGCTGGCAGGGACACCTGCAACAGACACGGCCCTGCCACCGCGTAGGTAAACACAGGAGCAGAAAAACTGCAAGAGAGCCTGACAACCAGCCAGAAAACAAAGACCAAGAAATGGGAGCTCCTGCAGCACTGCACGGAACCCCAGACCCCAATCGGAGCATCAGTCCAACCCCAGGACAACTGGAGCTGATCCGGGGGGCCCATGATCACAGGAGACAGAGTCAGAGCTGATGAATCAATTCCAGGGTGAGAATAGACCTGCACCACCATGCAGCTAATAAATAGCTTGAAAAGTGAGGAATGGAGCAGACAGGAGTGAAAATCACAGCGATGGCCTCGGGGGTAAAGTGTGAGATTAGTACAGAAACAGTGTGCAGGGAGAAAGATGGGGGATGAATGATAGTGAGCAGGGTCTAGGGGTGTGGGCAGCTTTCCCCCTTCACTCTAGAAACAAGAGTGTCTTCTCAGAAAGAAACACTGATTTCAAGTTGAGAACTAACTTTGATCTCTCGTCAGTGCTGCTTCTGCTAATTTCACATAAAAATAACTGTTTAAAACATACGCAGTGTCATTTCTCCATAGCTCCTGCCTTTACCAGTATAGGCATCAAGGAATTTCTGAACTTATAGCCACCCAACAGAAAAGAATGACTGTTTCTGGATGGTACAACTCTGCTTACTGCTTTTGCTATTGTCATTTTCTGTGTTGCCAGGTTTATTAGAAATGTTGTTAGTTGTTGTTTAGTAGCTAAGTCATATCCGACTCTTTGTGACCCCATGGACTGCAGCTTGCCAGGCTCCTCTATCCATGGGATTCTCCAGATAAGAACATTGGAGTGGATTGCCATTTCTTCCTCCAGGGGATCTTCCTGACCCAGGGATCTAACCCTTGTCTCCTGCACTGGTAGATGGGTTCTTTACCACTGAGCAACCAGGGAAGCCTAAAGAGGTTAAATCTTCCTTATTTGTAAAGCATGTGATTATATTAATACATGAGTAAAACCACAAGTCCTTGTGCAAAACAAGCACCCCCCTGCCCCCACAAAACAGGAAGAAACCTTAGTTTAAAAAAAACAACAACACAGGTTGCAAAATAAGTACACAAAGTCAATAATGTTCATCCACACCAAAGACAACAACTGGAATATGTAACTGAAGACCACATTTACAAAAGCAACATAGGCAAATAAGCACTGTCATTTGAAACTTGACAAGAAATGTCTAAAGCCTATATAAACAAAACCGTGAAATGCTCATGAAGAAGAAGTTTGAATAAGAGGGAAGATATGCCATGTTCCTGCACAAGAAGATTCAACATCACAAAGATGTCAGTTCTCCCAAAGTTAATCTATCTATAAATTTAATATCACAGCAATTTAAAAAATCACATAGTTTCCTAGAAGCCAGGCAAATTGATTATACAGTCCATTCGGCAGAACAACTAAGCCAGAATTGCTAATGAAACAATGAGGAAGGCTCACCCTACAGCAGAACAATGAGGAAGGGTAACCCTACTGGATATTGTAGTGTTTATAAAGCCTCTATTATCAAAGCTTTGACCAGACGGACCTTTGTTGGCAGTAATGTCTCTGCTTTTGAACATGCTGTCTAGATTGGTCATAGCTTTTCTTCCAAGGAGAAAGCGTCTTTTAATTTCAAGGCTGCAGTCACCATCTGCAGTGATTTTGGAGCCCCCCAAAATAAAGTCTCTCACTATTTCCCTTGTTTCTCCATCTATTTGCCATGAAGTGATAGAACCGGATGCCACGATCTTGGTTTTCTGAATGCTGAGTTTTAAGCCAACTTTTTCACTCTCCTGTTTCACTTTCATCAAGAGGCTCTTTAGTTCTTCTTCGCTTTCTGCCAACTTTGCCAACAATGGTCCGTCTAGTCAAAGCTATGGTTTTTCCAGTAGTCATATATGGATGTGAGAGTTGGACTATAAAGAAAGCCAATGCTTTGGCCAACTGATGCAAAGAACTGACTAATTGGAAAAGACCCTGATGCTGGGAAAGATTGAAGGCACGAGGAGAAGGGGACGACAGAGGACGAGATGGTTATATGGCATTACCAACTTGATGGGCATGAGTTTGAGCAAGCTCCGGGAGTTGGTGATGGACAGGGAAGCCTGACGTGCTGCAGTCCATGGGGTGGCAAAGAGTCAGACATGACTGAGCGACTGAACTGAACTGATTATCAAAGCTGTGCAGTGATGCTGGGTGAACTGACTGACCAGTGGAAGGGAATCTAAATATTCAGAGAGAGACCATTTGTCAGCTACCATTTAAAATCACTGCAGGAAAGAATCTGCCTGAATGCAGAAGACCAGGGTTCAATCCCTGGGTTGGGAAGATCCCCTGGAGGAGGGCATGGACACTCCAGTATTCTCGCCTGGAGAATCCCATGGACAGAGAAGCCTGATGGGCTACAGTCCATGGGGTCTCAAAGAGTTGGATGCGACTAAACAGCAACAACAACAAACTGATATAACTGGATAGCCACATGGAAAGGTTAAGATATATATCAGTTTGCACAAATTATAGCAAGATTAATTCCAAATAGTGGAAACATAAGAGAGAGAAAAAGACTCTTCCTCTATGATCTACAGATGGAGAAATAGTCCTCTTATTCATGCTGCAGAGCAATAGGGAAATGTTGATGGATTTAACTGCATAACATAAAAATCCCTACATGTCAAAAACACCCACCAGAAATAAAAAGATAAACGATGCATTAGGGAGGAGGGTGTAACTTGTATCATGGACCAGAGAGTACCAGTCTTCTGTGTAAGGAGGACTGCGCAGCTCTGAGAAGGACAGGAAGTATCTCTGTACAGGGCCTCAGACCAACCCCAGGATGCACCTGAAGTTACAAAGTGAGGGCCAGGACAGTGCATGTAGCACACATGCACACAAGCCACGAGTGCATATGCACATGACTGCGTGCATGCTAAGCTGCTTCAGTCGTGTTCTGACTCTTTGCGACCCTATGGACTGTAGCTCGTCAGGGTCCTCCGTCCATGGGATTCTCCAGGCAAGAACACTGGAGTGGGTTGCCATGCCCTCCTCTGAGGGATCTTCCCAACCCAGGGACTGAAGCCGCTTCTCTTATGTCTCCTGCATTGGCAGGTGGGTATTTTACCATTGGCGCCACCAGGGAAGAGTGGACGGTACACAAACACCTTTATTATTTTAAAATGAAAGCATAAAGTCAAAACCTAAGAATGGCTGCTCTGGGGGTAGGGGTGAGGGTGGCAGTGTGTGGGTGGGAGGCTGATCTGAGACACAGAAATGACAACAGGATGACAATTTGAGACACAGGATGACAACTAGACTCCTCCAAAAATCCTCGTTGTACAGATTTGACTTTGTAATAGCAAACGTTCTATATCATCGTGAAACGAAATTCGACTTATAAAATAAATCTCTAAAAAATCAAAACAAAATGGAGCAAACCAATATACTGGGTTTGTGGCTTAAATGCAGAGAGTGGTTTTAAAGCAACTGTAAAATGAGTAATTTCACTTTATCTCTCTAGTGGTAAACACCCTGAGGGGTAATCAAGGGATGTGTGGGCCCTACAGCCCATCTGCTTCAGCAAGAAAAGATAAGAGACAGAGACAGAGAGAGATTTAAGTGACATTATAGCCATATACAAAAAGAGAGAGGGACACAGACAGATACACTTAGAGAAATAGGAACGTTATATCGTTGATGATAAAGCACACCACTGGTATTTATTAGGTGTGACATTGACATTGTGACTATATCATTTTCAGAAAGGAATCATTTTCTTTCAGAACATACTTCAGTGTTTTGAATGAAACACTATGCTGCTCAGGATTGCTTGAATAATTCAGGGGAGAAATGGTGAGGGGACTTGGGAAAGACGAATGGCCAGGAGGTGCTGAAGCTGAGTGATGGGTGTGCAAACGTTCGATGCATTATATTCTTTACTGGTGCATATGTCTGTGCATAATTATCCACAATTAAAAATTTTAAAAAACATGAAAGATGTAGGTTCAGATCTCAGCTTGGCTACTTAGTCACGTTGACAATTTTTCACAATATCCTATGTTTTGGTAACCTCAGTTCCTTCAATTTTAAGAGAAGACCCTTAAAAAGAAGTCAGAAGACAAGTTAACAATGTAACCAAGGCCGGTAGTGGAGAAGAACTGAAAAAAGGCTAGTTATTTTTTATATTTCTATGAACATAAAACAAATAAATATATAAGTATAATTCTGCCAAATTACTAAAAATATTTTGTTGTTTAGTCACTAAGTTGTGTCTGACTCTTTTTGCAACCCCACGGACTGTAGTGCACCAGGCACAAGGGTGGCTTCCTGGGTCAGGAAGATCCTCTGGAAAAGGGATAGGCTACCCACTCCAGTATTCTTGGGCTTCCCTTGTGGCTCAGCTGGTAAAGAATCCGCCTGCAACACGGGAGAACTGGGTTCGATTCCTGGGTTGGGAAGATCCTCTGGAGAAGGGAAAGGCTACCCACTCCAGTATTCTGGCCTGGAGAATTCCATGTACTGTATAGTCCATAGGGTTGCAAAGAGTCGGACACAACTGAGAGACTTTCGTTTTTTGATAATTACACAAAACAGCAATGCTAGACTAGGACTAAACTGATGCCCAATTGTATCCCTCAATTATTGCCAAACCAAAATACCAGTGTCAATGCAACAATTCTGAGTAATATCCACAGAGCTATGTATAACTATTACCATAAATAATATTAAATTTGTGGGACCACAGATGCTACACTAAGTCTGATGTGCCTAAAACTTTGATGACATATTCTGCTCTATTGTTTCTTTAAAAAAACAAAAACACAGTAATCAGGTTAATTATAAAGCTACAGACAAAACATTCTTCCTTTTAAAATACCCAGTTAAATAGAATAATTTACAATGAAGAAATATTTTAATGAAAACAGTCAGGGACAGACCTCAAAGCATTAAGGAACTAGATCTGTACACTCCTGGGACTTATGATCCAAGACTCAATCAAATTTAAACTCATCACTTATGCAAAATGAAACACAAACCTCCCATTAAAATTATCATAACTGCTGGCTTGTTAAAATGCTCAAGTGCATTAGACATACTAGAGGAAAATTCATTATTATATCGTTCCAATAACGTTTCTTTTTTAACCCAGAAAACATGGAGTTTGACCATAAAGCAATGGTAGAATATGTGCGTGCTAAGTTGCTTCAGTCGTGTCTGAATTTTTGGGACCCCATCGGCTGTAGCCCACCAGGCTCCTCTGTGCATGGGATTCTCCAGGCAAGAATACTGGAGTGGGTTGCCATTTCCTCCTCCATGGGATCTTCCTGACCCAGGGATCAAATTGTGTCTCTTAAGGTCTCCTGCATTGGCAAGCGGTTTCTTTACCGCTAGTGTCACCCGGGAAGCCCAGGAAAGGCTACATATTCATGCAAAACTTCCTCTCCTGCTTGAGAGGCAACTGCTCAGAGAGACAGAGGGTGTCACACAGCGAAGTCCAGAACAGCCACACCTGTGACTGGCATGGCATGGGGACAAAGAGGATGCCAGCCTGACCCACAGAAAAGACCCGAGGCTGAGGTCTAGTGAGTAAAGGGGACCAGGACCGGTGTCCTTCCAAGATGCTGTGTTGGGCATGCCTTTCTCACCATGGGAGGGTGAGTAACTCTGCAAGCACAGTGAACTCCTCTCCCAGCTGCCTTCTGTTGAAAATGGGCTCTCTCTAGGTATACCAAACGCCTAGCTAAGCCTGGCTTTCAAGTTAGCACACGACTTCTGATTGCAGGGGTAAAGTTTCATCGTTTCCAGACAGCTGTTAATGCATTGATGACAAGTTCTCCACCACACATGAGGAGTGATAATGTCTGCCCGTGGGCTGGCTCAGTGTGACAGTTGTGAACCCACAAAAATCAGGTGGAAACTAATGTCTATGATGGATGCTCCCTTCTCTACATGCATCTACTGTTCCCTCCACAAAACTGATACCAAGAGAGACCAACGTGCTAAGACACGTGAAATTAAAACCTAAACTATAACCGTGTGTGTGTGTGTGTGTGTGTGTGTGTGTGTGTGAGTAGCTCAGTCATGTCCAACTCTTTGCGACCCCACGGACTGTAGCCCACCAGACGTCTCTGCCTGTGGAATTCTCCAGGCAAGAATACTGGAGTGGATTGCCATTCCCTTCTCCAACTATAACCATACGCCAGCTAAAAATACTTGTTTAAAGTGACTGAAAATAATTATTCCTCACTTCCACACCCGTGCTAATCCTCAACCTGAGGGAGAATCTTGCAGGAAGGAGCAGGACGTAAGCAGCCTTTGGCAAGAGCAAGCTTCCTGTGTCTCCTGACTGAACTTCAGCCAGTTCCCACTGTGCTCTACTCATCTCAGGCCCAAGCACACCTTTCACATCTTCTTTTAAATTTATTTTAAGTTTTTAAAATTGGAGTATAATTGTTTTACAATGTTTTGTTGGTTTCTGCTGTACAAGAAGTGAATCAGCCATAATTCATATATCCCCTCCCTCTTGAGCCTCCCTCCCACCCAGCCCACCCCACCCCTCTAGGTCATCACAGAGCACCATGCTGAGCTCCCTGTGCTATACAGCAGCTTCCTGCTAGCTCTCTGTTTTACACATGAGTGCATGTATGTCAATCCTAATTTCCCAGTTTGTCCCACCCTCTCCCCCCATGCACTGTGTCCACAAATCTGTTCTCTACGTCTGTGTCTCTGTTCCTGCCCCTTTCACATCTCTTGATCACACCAAACTTTTTTGCCCAACTCGGTTCTTTCCACAGGTCAAAGAGGTAGAAATGGAGAATAAGTGATTATCCGATTACCAGATCTCCTCCCCAGCTTCCCCTTCAGTAATCTCGAGAACAAACTGTGTGAACAAGGTACAGCTAAAGAAAAACCAGGAGGAGTGACCAGCCTGCATGCGGTGGGGGATGGCAAGGACTCTAACCCCCCATCTCAGTGAAATGAAATTGCTCAGATTTACATGAAGAAAGGAAGACCACTGAAGGAGATGTAAGGGGAAGTGAAGTCGCTCAGTCGCGTCAGACTCTTTGCAACCCTATGGACTGTAGCCCACCAGGCTCCTCCATCCATGGGATTTTCTGGGCAAGAGTACTGGGGTGGGTTGCCATTTCCTTCTCCATATTTTTATTTATTTATCCTGTAAATGTAAGGGGAAGTAATTTTTTTTTTTTTTTTTTACTTTTTGTATGTTTAATTCATTAAGAGGGTAACTTTCTCTTTAAGTAATAGTAAAGTGTTGGGTGATTATAGTTTATGGATAAATGCAATGATTGACAGCAGTGTCATAAGGGAGGGAAGGAGGACATTGGGAAACTGTTATAAGGCACCTGCACTAGGTGTGAATCAGAATAAGGTTATTTGAAGGTGAATGTAGATCAGTTTAAAATGTATATTGGAAACTCTAGGGCAACCACTGAAAAACCTGTACGAGACATATAATTCTCATGCTAAAACAGGAGATAAAAATGGAATCATGCTCAGTTAAAACCAGAAAAGGCAGGAAAAGATATAGGAAAGAAAGGATAAATAAAAATAGGAAAATTTTACAAACATGGTAGATATGGATCATGTTAGTTAGATATGCATCTAACTGTATCAATCCAACTATATCAATGCTGCTGCCAAGTCACTCCAGTCGTGTCCGACTCTGTGCGGCCCCATTGACGGCAGCCCACCAGGCTCCCCCGTCCCAATAATCACATTTAAATGAGACTGACCCACACATACCTATTCAAAGACAGAGACTGTCAGAGTGGATACAAAAACAGAGTCAACTAGATGTGGTCTACAAAAAAATCTACTCTATTATTTTTTAATTATTTAATTTATTTTAATTGGAGGATAATTACTTTACAATATTGTGATGGTTTTTGCCATACATTGACATGAATCAGCCATGGTGCACAAGTGTCCCCTCATCCTGAACCCTCCCCACCACATCCCTCTGGGTTGTCTCAGAGCACTGGCTTTGAGTGCTCTGCTTCATGCATCAAACTTACACTGGCGATCTATTTTACATATGGTAATATGCATGTTTCAATGCTATTCTCTCAAACAATCCCACCCTCACCTTCTCCCACATAGTCCAAAGGTCTGTTCTTTACCTCTGTGTCTCTTTTGCACCTTGCATATAGGATCGTTGTTACTGTCTTTCTAAATTGCATGATACGCATTAATATACTGTATTGGTGTTTCACTTTCTGACTTACTTCAACCTACATAATAGGCTCCAGTTTCATCCACCTCATTAGAACTGACTCAAATGCATTCTTTTTTATAGCTGAGTAATATTCCATTGTATATATGTACCACAACTTCCTTATCCATTCATCTGCCAATGGACATCTAGGTTGCTTCCATGTCCTAGCTATAGTAAACAGTGCTGCAGTGGACATTGGGGTACATATGTCTCTTTCAGTTCTGGTTTCCTCGGTGTACATGCCCAGCAATGGGATTGCTGGGTTGTATGGCAGCTCTATTTCCAGTTTTTTAAGGAATTTCCACACTGTTCTCCATAGTGGCTATACCAGTTTGCATTCCCACCAATAGTGTAAGAGGGTTCCCTTTTCTTCACACCCCCTCCAGCATTTATTGTTTGTAGACTTTTTGATGGCAGCCATTCTGACCAGCGTGAGATGATACCCACTGTGGTTTTGATTTGCATTTTTCTAATAATGAGTGATGTTGAGCATCTTTTCATGTGTTTATTAGCCATCTGTATGAAACCCACTTTAAATGTAAAGACTCAGGTAGATTAAAAGAAATGGGATGGAGAAAGTTATGTCATGCTATGGTAATTAAGAGAAAACTGGAGGATCAAGAATAATTTCAGACAACGTGGACTTCAGAACAAGAAAAATTATCAGGGAAAAACAGGGGCATTACTTAATGATGTACAGGTCAATCCTCCAAGAAGACAGCACAGTCTGTATTTGTATCTAACAACGGAGGGTCAGAATAAACGAGGCAAAACCTGAGAGAATTGAGAGGAGAAATAGACAAACCTGCTATTACAGTTGAAGACTTCAACACCCTCTTTCACTTATGGGCAAATCAGGCCAGCAGAAAATCAGGAAGGACGGAACTGAACTAAATGGCACAAACAATCAATCTGACCTAACTGATCTACAGATGACTTCATCCAAAAGGGCACAACCCAGGTTCTTCTCAAGCTCACATGGAACACCCACCAAGACAGACCACACTCTGGGGTAAACAACACATCTGGACAAATTTAAAGGGGCAAAAATCATACAAAGTATGATCTTGGATCACAGTGTAATTAAATGAAAAATCAATAACAGAGAAGCAGCTGGAAGATGCTCACATAGTCATATATCTAAAAACACAATTCTAAATGTCATGTGGCTTAAATTGAAATTAAAATATATTTTGAACTAAATGAAAATGAAAATACAGCTTGTCAAAATTTGTCAACTGCAGCTAAAGCAGTTTAACAGATAATTTATAGTGTTAAATGCACTCAGTAGAAAAGAAGAAAGATCTAAGAATCAGTAATCTAAGTGTGCACTTTAGGAAACTGGAGAAAGAGGAGCAATTCTGGCCTAAAGCCAACAGAAGAAAAGAAATAAAAGCTGGGGCAGAAATCAATGAAATTGGAAATAGGAAAACAGTGGAGACTTGAAGATGATATTGTTAAGAGAAGGAAAAAAGACAAACCGCAGACTAAAAGAAAATATTTGTCAAACACATGTCTCATAAGGGACTTGTATCTGAAATGTATGAGGAAATTTAAAACCCCAAAATAACAAAACAAAAAGACCCAACTTCAAAACTGAGTAAAAATTCCAAACAAACCTATTATAAAAGAAGATATATGGATGGAAAGTAAGCATATGAAATAATCCTCAACATCAATAAGATACCAGAGAATACCTTTTAACAATGGTCAAAATCCAAACCCAACACTGCAAGTTGCTGCAGACCAACAGGAACTTCACGTGTTACTGGTGGGGATGCAAAACCATATAGCCACTTGGGAAGAGCGTTTAGAAGTTTCTTACAAAACTAGATAGTCTTACCATATGATCCAGCAACCATACTCCCAGGAATCTACCCAACTGATTTGAAAATATCTGCGCGTGAATGTTTAAAGCAGGTTTATTCATAATTGCTAAAAACTTGAAGCAACCAAGAATATCCATCAATAGGTGAACAGATACACAGACTGGGACACATCTACACAGTGCAATATTATTTGGCAGGAAAATGAACAATCAAGCCACAAAAGTATGAATGAGTCTTACATGCATATGGCTAAGTGAAAGAAGCCTGAAAAAATGAATACTATATACTGTGGTCTCAATATTTGTCTCCCCCAAATTCATATGTTGAGATCCAAACCCTCAAATGTGAGGATACTAGTGGGTGGAGCCTTTGGGAGGGACTTAAATTATGAAGGTGAAGCCCCCATGAGTGGGGTCAGCCTCATGAAAAAGGAGGTCTCTGAACATGCTGGGACACAAGAAGTTTGCGTCCTGGAGCCGAGACTTCATTCAATCATGCTGGATCCAGGATCTCAGACTTCCAGCCTCCCGAATGTGAGAAATAAATTTCTGTTGTTTATAAGCCACCTGGTGTGCCGTATTTTGTGACAGCAGCCTGAACAGACTAAGACACTGATTCCAATTACACAACATTCCGGAAAAGACAGAACTTGAGCAACAGTGAAAGGATGAGTAATTGCTGGGAGTTTGCAGGGAGCAGGGAGGGTTAAGTAGGTTAATAACCATGAGGGATTTTTTAGGGTAGTGGAACCACTCTCAGGATGCTGTAATGGTGGATACATGACACTACACATTTGTCATACTCTGCTGAGCAGTAGGGCACAAAGAGTGGGCCTTAACATATGAAAAATTTTAAAAGTTTTTAGGAAGTAAGAGGATTCCAGAATGCAATGCAGAACAGGGCCAAAACAACCTGTTTTATAAAAATCGGAAACCACCTCACTGAAAGGGGTGGGGGAGAAGGGAGCTATCCTGAGTAACCCTGGAAAGGAGTAAAGCCCATAAACCTAGAGGCAAAGGAAACTGCCTGTCATGTTAGCTCTAGCTGACAGAGTTGCTTCCAGGGGGTATGGTCCTGAAAGCAACAGGGGTCCTGGCACCAACAATTCAGTAAATGGATGGTGGGTGGCGAGAACCCAGTGACTCACTGCTGGGGTGGGACCTCGCACCTCTCTCACCTGGCCTTTAAAAAGTGCTTTACTGAAACTCTTTGGGGAGTTGGAGATTTTCACAGCAAGAGCCATATCTCTTTGCAAGGCCCTACAATAAACCCTTCTCTTCTCCAAACTCCAACATTTCCGTTTGGCCTCACTGTGTGACGTCAGGCACACTAGCTCGTGTTCAGTAACATTGTCAACTGAGAAGACCAAGAAACAAAGACTCTGAGAAACAAGGACAAATCTCATGCCCTGATTTTGGTTTCTAATACCATTCTCCAATCACCAGAACCAGGGCTCCTCGGAAAAGTCGCTGATTCTAGGACTGGGGCAAGAATGTATAAGATGACCCTGGGGGAACTTCCCTGGTGGTCTAGTGGTTAAGACTTTGCCTTCCAGTGCAGGGGGTGTGGGTTCAATCCCTGGCTGGGAAGCTATGATATGACATGCCTCAGGGCCAAAAAAAAACCAAAACATAAAATAGTAGTGATATTGCAACAAAAATTCAATAAAGTCTTAAAAAAAATATGAACCTGGAGCACTTTGTAGTGACAAAAATATGAAAGTCACACACACAAAAATAACCTTACAGGGATGTGGGTTTGACAAGGAACATAGAGCCAACTGGGACAATTTTAGCCACAGGATCAGATAGTGCTGGTCCTTAACCCAAAGTATAAGACAAATGTCCACGAGTTCATACTGATATAAGTGAACGATTGCTCATTCGGGCAAAACTATTAACAATTAAAGCAAAATGTGCCTTAATAAAATTTACACCAATATCAGCTAATGTAAGAAGTCAGAGAAAGCCACTGGATTTCGCATCCCATCCTCAAAGACATAACTAAAAGCAAGAAATTTCAAAAGGAAGATGGAACAAAATGATGACATCATGACTCCAATGTAATTCTACAGCCATAATCTTACATGTAAATAAAGAATCTGAAATGCAAAATCTGTGGATACCTCTAGATCAATTGACACTAGGTGATTTATACTGATAATTACAGGCAGGTTCTAGTGGCAGTCAACACTGTTTTTAAATAGGGGGGAAAGAAAGGAATAAATGTTCATTTGACTAAACAGCTTTGAAAGGGTTTTTCCTGAAGGGAGGAGAATGAGTTGGGTGGTTTCTCAAGCCCTGTCAGCCTGTGATGCCGTGATAAATACACAAATGCCGTGAGCAGAGGGCTGCTAGGGCCAGACCACACACAGCAACAATGTGCTTTCTGCCATCTTTAGAAAACCAAGCTGTTACATTTTTCTAAAAACATAGTTTCCAAAATGCATTCTACTTGGTGTACAGGGGACAAGGCAGGATTCTCTGCTAGAATATGGGGTTGTTGTTATTGTTTTAGTTGCTCAGACATAACAGATCCCCATGAATTGTAGCCCACCAGGCTCCTCTGTCCTTGGGATTTCCCAGGCAAGAATACTGGAGTGGGTTGCCATTTCCTCCTCCAGGGGATATTCCTGACCCAGGGATCGAACCTGAGTCTCCTGCATTGGCAGGCAGGTTCTTTACCACTGAGCCAATGGGCAAGTCCAGAAAATGGGGAGAACATCCAAAAATGCACCTGTCAGGAAACTGCCCCAAAGAAGCACTGAGAGCCTGATGAGACCGGGAGGGCAGGGGTGCACAGGGACAGGGTGATGAGATGAAATGCAGGTCAATGTGGCCCCCCAAAACTGAAGAGCCTGGGACAGTGGTCACAGGACAGTTTGTTTTCAGAATAGAATGAGAATGGACACCAGGAAAGCCACCAGAAACAGGAAGAAGTCAAAGCTCTGAGCTGAGAGCAGTGGGTCCACGCAGGGGCCCACGAGGACCCTTAGGAGAGGTTCCTGCATACTGAGCCCTGGGCCTCGGTGCAGTGTGGCCGGCAGTGCAGAGGCATCCAGCCCCTGGCCTGAGACAAGGCAGGTGGGGGTGGTCTGCCTCCTTCAGGGACACCTCGCACCCTCTGCTGACCTCATGTGGACTTCCGGGTTGGGGGTGGGGGTGGGGTGGGGCGGGGATTGAGCAGCCTGCAGGCACCAGGATCTCACCTTGCTCCCCCAGCAGACTTGGCTCTTTTTCCTGATTTGTATGACTTTTTAGTGATAACATTTTCCCTACAGCTTTGCCCGTTCCCTCCTCTCTTTTTTAAAATTTTTATTGGTGTATAGTTGATTTACAGTGTTGTGTTAGTTTCAAGGATATAGCAAAGTGAATCAGCTATACATATATCTATTCTTTTTAGATTCTTTTCCCATGTAGGCTATTACAGACTATGAATAGAGTTGCCTGTGCTATACAGTAGGTCCTTATTAGTTATCTATTTTATATGTATTAGTGTGTTTTGTCAAATAAATTGCCCATTTTCTCTTGTTCCCCATGAAAAAATGAGCAAACCTGTTAGTTTTCAGAGGTTATCATATGCTATGGGTTGAATCGTGTCATCCTATGACTCTCAGGTGGACACCCCAACCCCCGCACCTCTGAATGTGACCTTGTTTGGAAGTAGGGTCTTTGCAGATGAGGTTGGCTGGGAGGAGGATGGGCCCTACGCTGATATGACCTTAAGGGAAGGGGAAACTTGGACACAGAGATGGACGTGCACACAGAGAGACGGCCATGAGAAGAGGGAGACACAGGTTGGGGGTGGGTCCTCAGGCCCAGGAATGCCAGAGATGCCAGCAAACCTCCAGAAGCTGGGGAGAGGCCTGGACCAGTTTTTCCCTCGGGAGGTTGGAGGGGATCAAGACTCCTGACACCTTGATATCGGACTTCTAGCCTCCAGAACCGTGAGGCTCTAAATTTCTGCTACTTAAGCCCTCCAGTTTAGGGCTTTGTTAGGGGGGCCCCACCCTGCAAGCTGATACAGCCTGCAAGGTTACCTTTAGGTTTACACAGATGTTCCAACAGCTTCCATGGGACAGGACAACCCAGAAAACCTTGGAGGCCCTGGTCACTGTCACACTTCAAGGTGCTGGTGCAGTACTCACGACCCCCCTCCCAAGTCTCCTACCAGGGCCCACATGGCGGGGCTGATGAGCCCTCAGCTGCAAACGGCCCCCTGCAGACATTGCTTCTCTCTCAAGCTGGAAAGAATTCTACACCAGCTTCCTTTCTCATAGTAATCAACACTAAGAGGCAGGCTTTTGTCGTCAGAGGATGCTAAGGGCTGTTAACACGGTCTGTGCTATTATGTTCAGCACCTGAACAAAATATTAAATATTAAAACAGAGCTTTACTTTGAATTTCGATTGAGTTTATTAGGATACTTTCATGTTGACATCTTGTACTAAATAAGGGGTGGTGTTTTCTCTGACTGAGAAGTGGAGGCTCACCCTTCTCCTCCTACACAGAGGCCAGCCTCTGTGACCTGTTGATCAAACGAGGACCTAGTTAACTTAAAAGCTTTTGCACAGCAGAGGAAATGAGAAACAAACAAAAAGACAACCCACAGAATGGGAGGAAATATTTGCAAACTAAGCAACGATTAATCTCCAAAATATAAAAACAGCTCCTGCAGCTCAATAATAAAAAAAAAAAACAACCCAATCAAAAATGGGCAGAAGATCTAATACACTTTTCTCCAAGGAAGACATACAGATGGCCAAAAGGCACATGAAATGATGCTCAACATCGCTCATTACTAGAGAAATACAAAACTATAATGAGATATCAGTTCATACCGGTCAGAATGGCCATCATCAAAAAATCTACCAAGGATAAATGCTGGAGAGGTTATGGAGAGAAGGGAACCCTCCTACACTGTTAGTGGAAATACAAACTAGTGCAGTCATTATGGAAATATAGTATGGAGACTTCTCAAAAGACTAAACCTGCATTGCAGGCAGATTCTTTACTGCTGAGCCACCAGGGAAGCCCTTTGGACGTATGCCCTGTGCTTTGCCGATAACCAGCACCAGTCATTTTCAAGTGAACAACAGAGCCACCACTGATATGTTTTAACATTAAAGGTAAATGATGGAGAGACTTCCCTCGTGGTCCAGGGGTTAAGACTTTGTACTTCCAATGCAGGGAGTGGGCAGGTTCAATCCCTGGTTGGGGAACTAAGATCCCACATGCTACAGGGCATGGCCAAAAACATTTAAAAAGTAAATGATGGAATGCTAACAGTAGCCTGAGTCCACGTGCCCTTGGAGGGACCTTGCTCACAAGCAGGCTGCGCAGTCAGCTTGGGCCTCTCACCAAGCCAATGTCATTTCTGTTTCCATAGAGATGTCCAGCAGCTGGTCTCTGGCAGGATGTTACTCAGAGTCAGGTTTGCCAGATGCTAAAGGCTGTGAGAAGAATGTCTGGATGGTGCCAACCTCGTGCCAGCCTAGCTGCACCCCCAGGAGCTCCCATGTCCCCCTCCCACAGACTAGAAACTGAGGCTCAGACAGAGCAGCAATGTCCTTGAGAGTCTTGGTGGTCAGCGGGGGTGGGTGGGGGCTGTGACTAGACAGCCCGCAGCTTGTGTGCGCACACAGGATACTGTGACCTTAACAGTTGTTTTGACTTTGAGTAAATCATTCAACCCCTTTAAATGTCATTCTCCTCATCTGCCAAGTGTGGGTGAGAACATCCCTTCTCCTGCAGGAACTCCTGAGCTGTTAGGCACCCATGTGGAAAGCACTTCGCAGTGCCTGTGCAGAGGGGTGCTGCTGGACCAGGAATGCTGACACCTCCCCTGGTGCCACAGAGATGCCTGCCAGTGCAGCCTGGGACAGGCAACGTGGCACCAAAGCTCCTGGCCCAGGGTGGTTTTAGAGACTGGAGAGCCATGCCCAGCCTCTCTGGATATTAGGAGTGCAGAGAAGGCTGGTCTGAGGTGGGACTGGGCTTAGAGTGGGAGACAGACTGGGAAACCCGGCTGACACAGACTGAGCAGGTGGAGTGCGCCAGCCCCCAGCTTGGGGCCAAGAGCAAAAACACGGGACCCAGAGACAGAGGCAGCAAGTGGCTTCTGCAGGAAATTGGTACCCAAGTCATCAGCAATCCCTGAGGCCCCAACCACTCAACTCATGCCCTTTATTTTATTTCACTTTATTTTATTCAAGTATAGTTGACTTACAAAGTTGTGTTAGTTTCTGCTGTACAGCAAAGTGATTCAGTTATATACACGTATACACTCTTTCATATTCTTTTCCATTATGGTTAATCCCAGGATATTAAATATAGTTGCCTGTGCTATACAGTAGGACCTTGTAATTTTATATAATAGTTTGCATCTGCTAATCCTAAACTCCCAGTCCATCCTTCCTCCACTCTCCTCCCCCTTAGCAACCACAAGCCTGTTCTCTGCATTTGTGAGTCTGTCTGTTTCCAGGTAAGTTCATTTGAACTCATGTCCTTTAAATACCTGCTCACTTCCTATGCAGAGCAACAGGAGCACAAGGCTTTGCTTTTCATAAAAAACTTATGCCCACCACTTTAACTGCAGTATATTTTTAAAATACCATTTTCCAAACAAAACAGTTGTAAGAGGCAGAGTCAATGTTTAAAACTGTGATAGCAGAATGAATGACTGATTCTGAGCACACAAATTTTCAGCCGATGAGCTGGGCTCCATCTTACACACCTGGGACCATGGGAGCACCTGGCACAGAGGTCTTTACATCATTGTTTCGAGGCCCTTGAGGTGCTGCGACTTCAGCAGGAATGGGCAGATGCCTAATTCACTGGCTCCATCTCGACTCCATCCCTACGGAAGCCTCAGTAACTGGGGCTGTATCTGATTTATTACAACGACGCTTGGGCACCTGGCACTAGGTGAAGCTCACATGTAGATGGAAGGGGCTGGTGCTGCTGAGATCTGGGAGACAGGCCTTTCGAGAGGTTATCAGTATGAGGTTAGGGGAGCAAAGTACAAGGAAAACTGGGAGACAAGAATAGGCTCTGATGTCTCGGGGCAGGGGGGATGGTATAGAAAGAGTAAATGGACTTCACGGGATGTGATGGGAGAATTTCTCTGAGGACAGGGCTGCCCAGGGACCGACTGGCGGCTGCAACATGGGGGTGACCTCAGGGGTGACGGTGCCCTTCTTGTGCCACATGTCCTGATAATATTTCAATCATTAGGTCTGAACTAAATACAGATTTAATTTACCAAAGAATGTTTTAATGACAATGTTAGCAGCGCCCAGCCACATTCCAATTCATGCAAAACTTCAAGATAAATGACATCTTTTGACTTGCAGAGAAAGACGTCTAATTAGGAAGATTTTTCAGATATAAAACTGTCACTGTCAGGATGTACTGTCATCAAAATAAAGTCAGGCATTCACACAGGAAACATGAGCTTTTAAACAATGGGCTGCGTACAATGAGGTCCTGGATCCCCCAAAGATGGAATAAGGCAGCTAAGGTGTCGTGTGTGACTTGCTCAGTCCTTCCTGCCCTTATGTCATTGGCCATGGCCACCCGTTTGCCTTTATTATTATTATTTTGGCCATGCTGAGTGGCACGTGGGATCTTAGTTTTCCAACCAGGAATCAAACCAGGACCCCTGCATTGGAAGTGCAAAGTCTTAACCAATGGACCACCAGGGAAGTCCGAATCCCTTTGCCTTTATTTTATTATTATTATTGTTATTTGTCTGCACGGCATGGCATGAGGGATCTTAGTTCCCTGACCAGGGACCAAACCCATGCCCCCTGCAGTGGAGTGCAGAGTCCTAATCACTGGGTGACCAGGGAAGTCTCCATCCCTTTGCATTTAGATGTAGCTGCAAAATGAATATTTTTGCCACAAAAGGTTATTTTTTATTTCATTTTATTGTGTGCTGGTTTTCCAGCTGGGTACACATCTAAACAACAATTTATATTAGGATAAGATATTTAAGATTCTCTTTTGATGTTTAACAGTTTTTTAAGGGTCATGTTGAGGTTTTTAATTGAGAAAATTATTAAGAAGGAAGCTGTCAGTCAATATAACCATGGTCACCAGAAGAAGATAGTAAAATAGCCATAATTCTTCAACCCTGCCCAGAATGAGGGTAAAATCACCCTATATGCAAAACAATACTAGATTTTGTGGTAGTGTGAAGAAACGCCTCATGAAGTCTGCTTGGAGGGTCAGGGGATAGGTCTGTGGGTTCTGTGGGATGAATAAGAGTTATCCAAGAGGACTGACATCACGAAAGCATTACTGGACAAGGTTAGCATGGGTCACGCACGGAACCTGGACATGGAACACCACACCGAGGGTGCTGCAGGTTGGTCAGGGGTGTGTTTGCTGATAAACTTGCTGTTTTCCTTAAACAAGGGCGAGGTTCAGGAGGTCATTAAGCAAGGTGGCAACGGGACCAGATCCACGTAAGGAAATGGATCAGGCAGTGATGGGCAGACTGTTTGGAAGGATGCTACACTGCTTTCTGGTCAAATGTGTTTGCATCGTCACTTGGAAAGCTCAGTCAGATCACACCCCCCTAAACTAACCTCAAATTCACGAGTCCCTGGGAAAACATGAAGTAAAACATTAAAGGCAGTCCTTAGAAAGTTCCAGAAACGGTCAGGAGGCCCAATGGGCTGGTGCACAGGGCATTGTTGGATGAAGTCAGCAGCTTGGGCAAAGCATCGCAGGCCAAGGGCAGGAGCTGGACTTCCTTCAACAAAGTGATAAGAAACCATCCAAGGTCTCAGAAGATAGGAACTCATTTTTATTCATAAAGAAGCACACTGGTCAGGCGTCCAAGCTCACAGGAAGGTTTAGCAAGTAGAAAAGGCTTCCCTTTCCTCAAGATCGGGGTCCCCCACCTCTGGGATCTAATGCCTGATGATCTGAGGTGGAGCTGATGTAATGATAACAGAAATAAAGTACACAGTAAGTGTAATTCACTTAAATCATCCTGAAACCATCCCCCCTACCAAGTCTGTGGAAAATTTGTCTTCCATGAAATTGGTCCCTGGTGCCAAAAACACTGGGGGCTCCTGGTCTATGTCATGCAGCAGACCCCAGACCTGACACCTGGCCAGGGCCCTCCTGTAGGACACCAGGTTCCTGACTGTGGTGGCTGCGTATACTAGGAGATGGTGGCAGAGGATGGTGGCTGAAGCAGGAGCGCAGATGGGAGGGTGCAGATGGCTCTGAAGACTAAATAACAACATAGGTTAATCCATTCTTTGCCCTAGGAGTCCTAGTTCTGAGGCTGATGCTGCAGATGATGTTCTTTTTTTCTGTGAATTCTGCCCATGACCATTTTTCTTTTGCATAGGTCTGGTCCTGTTCTTATCAATGTCTATGAAGCACTGTGATCTGAGATAGATCTATGTGTGATCTGAGACAGAAATATTTTTCCCAGTTTGATATTCTGCCTTTCAATGTGCTTGCTTTTTAAAATTATTTATTTAGCTGCACAAAAGCTTTTTCCTTTTATGTTATCACATTAAAAAAAATTTTTATAGCTGCACAGAATACCATTTGAGTTGGTGGAAATGAATGTGGCCCAGATTTAGAAAGATCTCTAAATGGGCTTTCCTGGTGGCTCAGACAATAAACAATCTACCTACAATGCAGGAGACCTAGGTTCGATACCTGGGTAGGGAAGGATAATGCCCTGAAAAAGAGAATGGCTACTCACTCCAGTATTCTTGCCTGGAGAATTCCATGGACAGAGGAGTCTGGAGAACTACAGTCCACGGGGTCGCAAAAGAGTCGGACATGACTGAGCGACTAATACTTCACATAGTTTTCCAAATGTATTGTTAAATGGGAAAGGCAAAGGGGCAAATAGCATGCTACTTTCTGTGTAAGAAAGAAGAGAAAATGGGAATCTGTGTACTTATTTGCTTCTATTTTCATAAAGAAATGGTGATGGTGAATTTGTGTGTCAATGTGGCTAGGCCCAACAGTGCTCAATTTTTTGGCCAAGCACCAGTCAAGATGGTGCTGTAAAGGTATTATTTAGATGTAATTAACAGTAAAGTCAGTGGACTCTGAATAAAGCGGAAAACCCTCCAAAATGTGGGCAGGCCACATCCAATCTGACACTAAAGCTGAAACTCCAATACTTTGGCCACCTGATGAGAAGAGCTGGCTCATTGGAAAAGACCCTGATGCTGGGAAAGATTAAGGGCAGGAGGAGAAGGGGATGACAGAGGATGAGATGGGTAGATATCATCACTGACTAAATGGACATGAGTTTGAGCAAACTCCAGGAGATAGTGAAGTTCAGAGGCAGAGGAGACTGGTGTGCTGCAGTCCATGGGGTTGCATAGAGTAGGATACAACCTAGTGACTGAACAACAACAACACATCTAATCAGGGTTACTTTTATGCTAGTCTACATGGAAACCCATTTTGTTTGTAACTTATGACTTCTGATTAGAATTATACTTGTTTGTCTCTCTGATCCTGCCTAATAGACTATAAGCTGCTTGATGATGAAATCTGACTTAGGTCATCTTTGATCCCAAGCAAGAAACAACATTGACCTTCCAAAGGCTGGGAGAGCAACATGTATGTGCCAAGAAGTAGCTGCCAATCAGGCTTCCCAGGTAGCTCAGTGGTAAAGAATCCATTTGCCAAGCAGAAGACCTATATTTGATCCCTGGGTGCAGAAGATCCCTTGAAGAAGGAAGTGGCAACTTGTCCCAGTATTCTTGCCTGGAGAATCCCATGGATGGAGGATCCTGGCAGGCTATAGTCCAGGGGGTCACAAAGATTTGCACATGACTTAGCAACTAAACGGCAGCAGTAGCTGCCTATCAGTAGATTAAGGTAGGTTACGGTACATGAACAGAAATAGAAGAATTTGCATTGGGGGTCAGACTAGTAGAAAATCAGGTATGAAATCCAGAAAATCAGAAAGAGATGGTATTAACAGAGGGATCCCAGAGTCAGGGAGCAGAGCCAAGATCTTGGGCCTGGGGAGGAAGAATGTGCTGGGGATGGGGGTGACATCAAGTCCTAACTGTTTCCTAGAACAGCTCAGGGCAGAGAGCAGCTGGAAAACATCAAAGTTCCCGGATGAGCCTCTTTTCAATTCTCTAAAACACATGAGACCGACATCACCTCTGGGCTTCTGTGCCTCTGCCCCTCAGCATGCTTCATGCCTGGGATTATTTGTTAGCTGGTGTCCTTGTTTTCTGTCTGGCCTCCCCAGCTGTCCCTCCCAGTGTGAGTTGACCTCTCTTGTCCATCCCTGCATCTTAACACCTGGGTCTTGCCCAGAGGCATCTCCAGTGAAAACACCGGTTTGCCGAATGAATGAAACGTGGTCCATTTCACAAACTCCTGCACGCTTACCCTGACTAACATCTCATCCTATACAAAAGCTCGCTTCTTAGTGATATTGAATTTGGGAATGGAGAATAACTCAATTATATATAAATCTAAAGACAAGATAGAAAAATGCCTCCTGTAAGTTGAACAGTATAAATAAAAGTGTAATCATCAGTTTTTTTCCCTTTCCATTTAATTGTCAACTAACAGTTCTGACCAACTACTTCAACACTAGCAAACAGGATCATTCAGCACCTTAGACAGCACCCCTCATGAGCCTTGAGAACAGCCTGGGGCTGAGGTCCCACTGCAGGGTCTGCTTTTCCAGGGCTCACATTGGTCGGCACAACTCCCTCTGCCCTGCAAAACTTGCCCCTACCAGGAAATGCCAGAAGAGTGTGCACCTTTTTACATGGCACACATAAAAACAAAATCTTACCATACCCCTGTATAAAGTAAAATAGGAAGATTCGGTTTTATACCCAGACAATTGTGAAGACAAAACATGAGTCAGCCTGTGAAATCCAGATTAACATACCTATTGAAATACACAGAACAGTTTAATCGGGAAAGTTACAAGCTCTATGACATGCAAATTGGCACCCATCATGAATACATGAATACTGGCATTTTATATTTCATGCACGGGACTTATTTACACAGCACTCTGGCAAAAGGAATGTAAACTAACAATACAAATGATAACACAACTTGGAAACATCCCAAGCTGCCATATATAGGAAGAAGGCAGTGTTTTAACTTCCCTGAGTATGAAAAACTTACAGAGATAACAATTAACTCACAGCAAGGCAAGAGGGGAGGAAATGGCACACCAATGCAGAATAAATTAATATCAAGTATTTTCTATTGTCTGCAGACACTGAAGACCATCTTATCTCTGACCAGAGACATCTCTGTTTAAGGTTTCCCCACATGTGGAAATACAAACACTACCAACCAAGTTGTAGACTATTTATTATTTCATACAACTTTTCAAATTAAGAGACCAAGTTAACGTACTCATTTTACAAAATCAAGTGTGAAGATATATTGTCTATAGTTGAGGGATTAAGAAATTGAGACTAGAGTATAGTATTTTATGTTATATAACCAACCAGCAGAAAGTAAAGATAGCATACAGCAGCATTAAAAGACAGCATCTATCAGAGAGAAAGTCAAATATTAATGAACAAAGAGGGTAAATCAAGAAGTGATAATATAGTCATATATAATGTGGTGACATGGACACACTCACCAGAAAAATTAAAATCAAATTATCAACATTTCAAAGGACAGAGGCAGTTGAGGCAGAGAAGGAGCAAGAAATGTGACCTCGCTGCTAGCTCTTCGGGATCAGATGCTCCAGCCTTTTTCTTACTGGGGCTTCCCTTGTGGCTCTGCTGGTAAAGAATCTGTCTGTAACGTGGGCTTCCCTGGTGGCTCAGACAGTAGAGTCTGCCTATGGTGCAGGGGACCAGGGTTCGACCCCTGGGTCAGGAAGATCCCCTGGAGAAGGAAATGGCAACCCACTCCAGTATTCTTGCCTGGAAAATCCCATGGTTGGAGGAGCCTAGCGGGCTACAGTCCATGGGGTCGTAAAGAGTTGGACACGACTGAGCGACTTCACTTTCACTTTTTTCACTTTTCCTACTGCATTATTTGCCTCTTCTCTATTAACCTGTCCTATCTGGAAAATTCTGCCCACTCACTTTTTCCTGACATCCATCTTCACCCCATTAGTGACTCATCTCCTACCTTTATGGTATTCTCCCGAAGCACAGAACTCTTTCGGCTTTAATAGTTTCCTTCATGGTGCATCTTTTTCTTATGCTTTTTATCTTGGTTTACTGTGTAAATTTGTCTTTTATTCACATGGAATTTAATTTCATATCTTGTGCAAGGCAGAGTCTCACATTGTTCTGTATCTTTTTTCACAGGAATGTCCAGCAGTACACATAGGTTTTATTGAATAGCTGTCCATTCTTGTCCAGCCAATGTAAATAGCATCATTTCTGAGATAAATCAGATCCAGTATTCATGATGTGTATGTGGACTCATTATGCTGTTCCACTGATCCATTTGATGGATGGTGTATACTAACACCTCAGACGGTAAAGCGTCTGCCTGCAGTTCAAGAGACCCGGGTTCAATCCCTGGGTTGGGAAGATCCCCTGGAGAAGGAAATGGCAACCCACTCCAGTACTCTTGCCTGGAAAATCCCATGGACTGAGGAGCCTGGTAGGCTACAGTCCATGAGGTTGCAAAGAGTCGGGCACAACTGAGCAACTTCACTTTCACTTTCATACTAACACCATACTGTTTTGATTACTACACCAAAGGTGTAAATAAACTGTAACTCAAAAATTTATGCTCAGTTGTGCCCGACTCTTTGCGACCCCACAGACGGTAGCCTACCAGGCTCCTCGAAAAGAGTCGGACACGACTGAGTGACTGATCTGATCTGATCTGATAGTTAATTTACAATGCTGTGCTAATATATAGCAAAGGTGTACAGCAAAGTGATTCAGCTATACACACACACACATATATATTGGCTATATATACACATATATTCAGTTTTATATATATATATATATATATATATATATATATATATATATATATACACACACACACACACTCTTCTTTAGATTCTTTTCCATCATGGGTTATTATAAGATAGTGAATATAGTTCCCTGTGAATACAGTAGGTCCTTGCTGTTCATCTATTTTACATGTAGTAGTATCTGTTAATTCCAAACTCCTAATTTATCCCTTCCCCTTTTCCCCTTTTGAAACCATAAGCTCCTTTTCTACGTATGTGAGTCTGTTTCTGTTTTGTAAATAATGGCTTCATAATCAATATCTGGTACAGTGAGTCCTACTTGCTAGATCTACTTCGAAAATGGCTTGGCTATTCATGGATCTTTTATTCTCCTGAACTTTGGGAGCAGCTAGTTAAGTTTCACACACACACACAAATCTCTCTCAGATTTTGATAGGAATTGTATTTAAATTACAGGTCAGTTTAGAAGGACTTCCATCATTATGACACCAAACTTCCCTGCCTAGAATACACTCTCTTCATTTTATTAAGATTTGTATATTTCTTAATGAGGGTCTTATGTATCTTTTATTAAATTTACTCATAAGTTTTAATTAAATTTTTGAGTTACAGTTTTCAAATTGCTTTATGCTATTATGCCTAAATGCTTCCTGTTTTATAATTTGATATCTTATTTTCTTATTGGTTCTAGTAGTCTGGAGGTTTTCAAGGATTTTCTATGTATAAAACCAACTATACTTCAGTTATGATGCATTTTAACATAAATTCCTACAATTTGCTATAGGTTTTTTTTGCCATCTATGCTCATTAGTGAAACAGGTTTATAATTTTCTTTTTCTCTACATTCCTTGTCTAGTTTAGCTATTACATTAAACCAGATTAATAAAATCACTTGACTAGTTTCCCCCTCTTCTTCTATTACTGTTTCTTAAAGGTTTGCTAACAGTCACCTGTCAGAGAAGGCAATGGCACCCCACTCCAGTACTCTTGCCTGGAAAATCTCATGGATGGAGAAGCCTGGTGGGCTGCAGTCCATGGGGTCGCTAAGAGTCGGACACGACTGAGCGACTTCACTTTCACTTTTCACTTTCCTGCATTGGAGAAGGAAATGGCAACCCACTCCAGTGTTCTTGCCTGGAGAATCCCAGGGACGGGGGAGCCTGGCAGGCTGCCGTCTATGGGGTCGCACAGAGTCAGACATGACTGAAGCGACTTGGCAGCAGCAACAGTCACCTATATCTAAGCCTAGCATCTGTGAGGGAACAGGGAGGTAGTGAATTTCAATTCAAGTCTTTAATGGCTATTATTTTATTTGGGTTTTATATTTCTATTCTATTTCAATTTACATTGTTTTTGACTCTCTTTTATGAAAATTAGCCATTTCATCTAAGTTCTCAAATATATTGGCATAAGGTTGCTAATAATCATATAATGTCTATGTTACTGATACTCTATGTTACTGTTACATTTTTTCCCCTTTGATGCTCATGTTTCTTCTCCTTTTATCTCTTTCTATAAAATAGATTTGTGTACTTAGAGCCTTTTTCAAAGAATTTTTTGGGTTTTCAGCTAACTCTAGTATTTCTTGGATTTTAATATTAATACTTTTAATCTTAAATCATTATTTTTGTGACCTTATGCATTATATGTTAATGAACAAATACAAACAGAAAATTTAAAACAAAGACCAAATTTAGTAGAAGGAAGGAATTATACAGATCTGAGAAGCAACATTTAGAACTGGACATGGAACAACAGACTGGTTCCAAATAGGAAAAGGAGTACGTCAAGTCTGTATATTGTCACCCTGCTTATTTAACTTATATGCAGAGTACATCATGAGAAACGCTGGGCTGAAAGAAGCACAAACTGGAATCAAGATTGCTGGGAAAATATCAATAACCTCAGATATGCAGATGACACCACCCCTATGGTAGAAAGGGAAGAGAAATTAAAAAGCCTCTTGATGAAAGTGAAAGGAGAGTGAGAAAGTTGGCTTAAAGCTCATCATTCAGAAAACTAAGATCATGGCATCTGGTCCCATCACTTCATGGCAAATAGACGGGGAAACAGTGTCAGACTATTTTTGGGGGCTCCAAAATCACTGCAGATGGTGATTGCAGCCATGAAATTAAAAGATGCTTCCTCCTTGGAAGGAAAGTTATGACCAACTTAGATAGCATATTAAAAAGCAGAGATATTACATTGCCAACAAAGGTCCGTCTAGTCAATTCAGTCGCTCAGTCGTGTCTGACTCCTTGCGACCCCATGAATTACAGCATGCCAGGTCTCCCTGTCCATCACCAACTCCCAGAGTTCACCCAAACTCATGTCCATCGAGTCAATGATGCCATCCAGCCATCTCATCCTCTGTCGTCCCCTTCTCCTCCTGCCCCTAGTCCCTCCCAGCATCAGAGTCCTTTCCAATGAGTCAACTCTTTGCATGGGGTGGCCAAAGTATTGGAGTTTCAGCTTTAGCATCAGTCTGTGGTTTTTCCAGTGGTCACGTATGGATGTGAGAGTTGGACTGTGAAGAAAGCTGAGCGCTGAAGAATTGATGCTTTTGAACTGTGGTGTTGGAGAAGACTCTTGAGAGTCCCTTGGACTGCAAAGAGATCCAATCAGTCCATCCTACAGGAGACCAGTCCTGGGTGTTCATTGGAAGGACTAATGCTGAAACTGAAACTCCAATACTTTGGCCACCTCATGCGAAGAGTTGACTCATTGGAAAAGACTATGATGCTGGGAAAGATTCTAAGTATTTCAGATGAAATTTATTCTTCAAATGGTCCCACAAGGAAGAAAGGGAGGTATTACTATCATAATCCCCATTTTACAGCTGGAATCCCTGTGAATGGAGATGGTAACAGCTAGCACATGGCAGGTGTATAATGCACACACTTATTAACAGCTATGAGCACATCAAGTAGAGAGTTCTAGTATCTTTCACAGGAGCCGTGTTGTGTTTCTAACAGTTGCCAAAGCAGATCAGCTACTGTGATTACTTACATAGCTTTTTTCCCTGCTTTACGGTATCACACTTTAAAGTCTTCCGGCTTGCAGAATGCTGACTTCCTCCTTCCTTGTGGTCTTTGCTGGCTGCCTTTTTCTTGTGGTCTGTCCTCTGTCATCCGTCCGATGTGTACTGTCAGCTCATTCATCATCTGACAGATTTACTAACTCACCCATCATCTCACCATTTACGAGCCTGTCCTCAGGCGCTCTTCCTCCACACCCCGGCTGCCACTCAACCTGATGTCCCTGCCGCCTGTCTCTGTCTGCCAGCCAAACCGGGACTGTTCCTAAGAGCTGCGAGGATCTCATTTGTCAGATAATTTTCTTCTTTTTTCCTTATTAATTTGCCTTTGATTATTTCTGAGATTTTCTTCTTGTTCCCCTGAGACAACCATTTTATTCATTTGTTTCTTATCACACGATACAATCCAGCCCTTGTCATTTGGAAGCTTTTTGGATTTTATTACTAAAAATACATAAGCATTGGAATTCTATCTTTTGTTTCTATGAGACTAAACCCAGGCAGGTTTTGCCCCATACAGAGTGACTCAGAATGTGCATGAAGATGACATTTACTCAGTACAGGCTCCCCAGGTGGCTCAGTGGTAAAGAACCTGCCTGCCACTGCAGGAGATTTGGGTTCGATCCCTGCTCTGGGAAGATCCCACATG
This sequence comes from Bos javanicus, assembly GCF_032452875.1. Lineage (NCBI taxonomy): Eukaryota > Metazoa > Chordata > Mammalia > Artiodactyla > Bovidae > Bos > Bos javanicus. Next base: position 27,805,322 of record NC_083888.1, read on the forward strand.
GCACAGAGCAACTACTGAGCCTGTGCTCAGAGTCTGGAAACCACAACTACTGAAACCTGTGCACCCTAGAGACTGTGCTCTGAAACAAGAGAAGCCATACAATGAGAAGCCTGCACACCACAACTAGAGAGTAACCCCCGCTCTGTGTAACTAGAAAAAAGTCTGCCTAGCAACATAGGCCCAGTACAGCCAAAAATGAATAAACAAACAAAATTGTTTAGAAAATCAGGCCTAGGAAGTTCTAGAACAAATGGGAAACACTGCTGCTGCTGCTAAGTCACTTCAGTCGTGTCCGACTCTGTGCGACCCCATAGATGGCAGCCCACCAGGCTCCCCCATCCCTGGGATTCTCCAGGCAAGAACACTGGAGTGGGTTGCCATTTCCTTCTCCAATGCATGAAAGTGAAAAGTGAAAGTGAAGTCGCTCAGTCGTGTCTGACTCTTAGCGACCCCATGGACTGCAGTCTACCAGGCTCCTGCACCCATGGGATTTTTCAGGCAAGAGTACTGGAGTGGGGTGCCATTGCCTTCTCCATACTACTGGACATCAACAGTAGCACAAATACTTTGGTAAAACCATTTGATGTTATTCCATGAAAATGAAAATACATCTCCTGACCAGTGCCTTCATGTCCAGGCCCGTACACCAGCAGAACCGTTGCCCATATATATTAGGAGATTGGTGTTAAAACATTCACAGCAGCTCCATTCATAATAGCAAACAATTACGTCAATGCCCACTTGCCCACTAAAGGAGAACAGGCAAATACACTGTGACATGTTATATATTAACATGATAGAATACTGTACCATTAATTATCAAAATAATTCATCTAGAGCTGCACATGCAAACAGGGATGACCTTACAACCGCATGACTGAAACAAAGCAAGTCATAGATGAATACAGATTGTGATTCCACCTATGTAAAGTTCCCAGGTGGTGCTAGCGGTAAAGAACCTGACTGCCAATGCAGGTTAGACGTAAGAGATTTGGATTTGATCCCTGGGTCGGAAAGATCCCCAGGAGGAGGAAATAGTAACCATTCCAGTATTTTTGCCTGGAGAATCCCATGGACAGAGGAGCCTGCCTGGCAGGCTGCAGTCCATAACATCACAGAGTTGGACATGACTAAATGGAAGGAATGATGCTAAAGCTGAAACTGCTTTACTTTGGCCACCTCATGGGAAGAGCTGACTCATTGGAAAAGATTCTGATGCTGGGAGGGATTGGGGGCAGGAGGAGAAGGGGACAACAGAGGATGAGATGGCTGGATGGCATCACCGACTCGATGGACATGAGTTTGAGTGAACTCCAGGAACTGGTGATGGACAGGGAGACCTGGCGTGCTGCGATTCATGGGGTCGCAAAGAGTTGGACACGACTGAGCGACTGAACTGAACTGAACTGAAAGTGACTTAGCCCACATGCAAAGTTCAAAACCAAATAGCAATGATATACTATTTAGGAACATGCACATATAGGGCAAAAGAATGATGAATGTGGAATCCTTACTCTGAAGAGAAGCAGGAGATGAAATATGGGAGGCCCCAGCCCGGGCAACCCAGGTGTTTGATGTTCGCTACAGTTATGTTTCACAGTTTCCCTCACATTCTATTGCATGTGTCATAAATTCATGTTTAATTACATTTAATACATTTTATTTATTAATAAATCAATGTTAATATTTAATAAATATCTCACCATCTAAATGGAAAAATATTTTAAATCCAACTGCCAGTAGAATAAAAAAAAATAGCTGTCTACCTTTTAAATATTTGCATAAAGTAAACCACACTGAAAGCAGTATTTTTAGAAAAAACACAGCATAAAAATCAGGAGTACCAGCAAACATTTAAAAACAGAAAGATCAAAAGAATAACAAATAATTCACAAATAAATAAGAGATTTCACAATAAACAGTTTCCCTCATTTAAGCAGACTGATTTTATGAGTCATGCCTTAAAAAAAAACGTCACAGAGAAATTAAAGTAAAAATGAAGGGAAAGATATCAGGTAAATTTGATCAAAAGGAAAATAACTTTGGTGCTTCAATTTTAGATGAAGCAGAATTCAAGAAAATAAAACATTAAATTGGGACAAGACCAGTTTATATTAGCAGATGCTGTGATCCACAAATAACGAACACTAGTCCATTTAAGGGTATAAAATCCAAATAGAGTTAGAAGTGATGGAAATAAGAAGCTGACAGAGACAGAGCTGTAGTGGAGGATATTTATGTAGATCATGAAGTGAAAGGCTGTTTGTACATGAAGATGAGATGAGCCTGACAGTGGCTGGGTGAGGGGCGGGAGAGGCAGAACTCGGGGTATTTTTCAGTCGTGTCCCTGCATTTTTCAGTTTGGCACAGCGGGGGGCAAAAGGCACCACTGAGACCTGTGTTTGGTGATGATGCCACACATATAAGACAGGTAGACAATTTCTTCCTAAAGTCAATCTCCAAGTAATCAATGCAACTGATTTTTAAAAACTTCTGTTAGTCATTAGATAATACTGCCTATACAGTGCTATTTGAAATCAATAGCAATCCATTTTTCTTACCAATTGTTGAACCACATAAAGTGAAGAACAAAATAATTAAATTTGAAACCTCTAACTCTTCTCATTCCCAATCAGAATCTCTATGTCTTACTACAAATTGAAACCTACAGCAATTTGATTCAACACACGTAAAAATCAGGGTAAAATATAGGTGTTCTAATATTACCATCACTTACTGTAACCACATAAAATTATTCAGGTATCAGAGATAAAGTCCATGAGTAATATTCCTCATTAAAAGAGACTGGACATTTGAAAGAAAATCTGATAACTAATAGCCTATGCGTAACAATTTTTTAAAGCTGGGTAAGTGGAGATACTTCCTCAGAATTGCATATTAAATTCACTTTCAATTAATGTGGTTCAGCGTTTTCTTCTTATGATTTGTATGCTTGGTAATACTTTTAAAATTAACTGTGCCTCTGACAGACACACCACATACTTCTAAGCCGCCGTAATTTTTCTAACACTGTATCTTTATAACAGTAATTGCCTTCTTTCTGAAAGAATATGCGTCTGAATGTAGTGACACTTCATTTATTACTTTTCTTATATTACAGCTACCTCAGCATATTAGATTTCTTTCCCCCTTAACGACTTTTTTCTATTAGGAGACCATGAAGACCCCCAGGGCAGAGTAAGTCCATTAACGAGGAGGCACTTCAGAGGCAGCAGGAATTTCTAACATGGACATCAGACAGTTCTTGTCAAGAAGACATCTCGTCAAGATCAGGATACCTTCCATTTCCTGTGAACTACAGACACTTTTTTAAAAATAATTTTTAAAATTTATTTATTTAGTTGTTTGTGGCTGTGCTGGGTCTTCACCGCTGTGCACGGCTTTTCTCTAGTTGCGGTCCACGGGCTTCTCATTGTGGGGGCTTCTCTTGTTGCAGAGTACAGGCTCTAGGTGAGCAGGCTTCAGCAGTTGTGGGGCTTAGTTGCCCCGTGGCATGTGGGATCTTCCTAGAGCAGGGATCGAACCCATGTTCCCTGTACTACAAGGAGGATTCTTAACCACTGGACCACCAGGAATGACTTCGCTGGTGGCTCAGACGGTAAACTGTCCGTCTACAATGAGGGAGACCCGGGTTCGATCCCTGGGTTGGGAAGATCCCTTGGAGAAGGAAATGGCAATCCACTCCAGTACTATTGCCTGGAAAATCCCATGGACAGAGGAGCCTGGTAGGCTACAGTCCATGGGGTTGCAAAGAGTCAGACATGACTGAGCGACTTCACGTTCACCTTCACGTTCACAGACCACCAGGGAAGGTCCTAGAATCTAAACTCTTCGAAGGCAAGACCATCACTTTGTGCTTGTGTCTGACTCCTTGCACAGTCCCCATGGCTTGCACAAGGTATTTTACTGCAACCACAGGCGCTGAGCCTCATCACTGGATGGTTCTGTGACCTCCTATGTGCTGACAGCATTTCTTATGTGTCCCAGACAGACACGATAAGGAATCAGCTACAAGTCAGAATCAGCCCAAGGTGACACATAGAGAGGTCATCTCCTGAAGGTCACCATGAAAGACATAACCAAACCTCCACAGTGGGACAAACTCTTCTGGAAATATCTTCAAACTGTGCTGGTCCAAAAGCTGGCCTCCTAAGTGTCTTACCATAATCAAGACATTGACCGTGGTCTGAGGCTCCAGCTACCTACAACTCCCCTCAAGAGATATTAACCACTGGATGTGGGTTACACTTCACTTCACTTCAGTCGCTCGTTCCTGTCCAACTCTTCGTGACCCCATGAACTGCAGCATGCCAGGCCTCCCTGTCCATCACCAACTCCCGGAGTCCACCCAAACCCATGTCCATCAAGTCGATGATGCCATCCAACCATCTCATCCTCTGTCATCCCCTTCTCCTCCTGCCCTCAATCTTTCCCAGCATCAGGGTCTTTTCCAATGAGTCACCTCTTCGCATTAGGTGGCCAAAGTATTGGAATTTCAGCTTCAACATCAGTCCTTCCAATGAACACCCAGGACTGATCTCCTTTAGGATGGACTGGTTGGATCTCCTTGCAGTCCAAGGGACTCTCAAGAGTCTTCTCCAACACCACAGTTCAAAAGCATCAATTCTTTGGCGCTCAGCTTTCTTCACAGTCCAACTCTCATATCCATAAATGACCACTGGAGAAACCATAGCCTTGACTAGACGGACCTTTCTTGGCACAGTAATGTCTCTGCTTTTTTAATATGCTATCTAGGTTGGTCATAACTTTCCTTCCACGGAGTAAGCGTCTTTTAATTTCATGGCTGCAATCACCATCTGCAGTGATTTTGGAGCCCCCAAAATAAAGTCTGACACTGTTTCCACTGTTTCCCCATCTATTTCCCATGAAGTATGATGGGACCAGATGCCATGATCTTCGTTTTCTGAATGTTGAGCTTTAAGCCAACTTTTTCACTCTCTTCTTTCACTTTCATCAAGAAGCTCTTTAGTTCTTATCCACTTTATGCCATAAGGGTGGTGTCATCTGCATATCTGAGGTTATTGATACTTCTCCTGGCAATCTTGATTCCAGCTTGTGCTTCTTCCAGCCCAGCACTTCTCATGATGTACTCTGCATAGAAGTTAAATAAGCAGGGTGACAATATACAGCCTTGACGTACTCCTGTTCCTACTTGGAACCAGTCTGTTGTTCCATGTCCAGTTCTAACTGTTGCTTCCTGACCTGCATACAGGTTTCTCAGGAGGCAGGTCAGGTGGTCTGGTATTCCCATCTCTTTCAGAATTTTCCACAGTTGATTGTGATCCACACAGTCAAAGGCTTTGGCATAGTCAATAAAGCAAAAATAGATGTTTTTCTAGAACTCTCCTGCTTTTTTGATGATCCAGTGGATGTTGGCAATTTGATCTCTGGTTCCTCTGCCTTTTCTAAATCTAGCTTGAACATCTGGAAGTTCATGGTTCATGTATTGCTGAAGCCTGGCTTGGAGAATTTTGAGCATTACTTTACTAGCGTGTGAGATGAGTGCAATTGTGCAGTAGTTTGAGCACTCTTTGGCATTGGGGTGGCAAAGCTTTATTACATTTTTAATAAAGAATGTGTCTGATGCATTTCTCCAAGGAAGACGTACAGATGGCCAATAGGTGCATAAAAAGATGGTTAACATTGCTAACTATTAGAGAAATGCAAATCAAAACTGCAATGAGGTATCACTGCACATCAGTCAGAATGGTCGTCACTAAAAAGTCTACAAATAACAAACGCTGGAGAGGGTGTGGAGAAAAGGGAACCTTCTTACACTGCTGGTGGGAATGCAAATTGCTGCAGCCACTATGGAGAACAGTATGGAGATTCTTTAAAAAGCTAAAAATAGAGCTACCATATGATCGGGCAATCCCATTCCTGGGCAAATATCTAGACAAACTATAATTCGAAAAATACATGTGCCTTAATGTTCATAGCAGCACTATTTACAATAGTCAACACATAGAAGCAATCTAAGTGCCCATTAACAGATGAATTGATAAAGAAGATGTGGTATATACACAATGGAATATTACTTGGCCATTTAAAAGAATGAAATAATGCCATTTGCAGCAACATGGATACAACTAGAGATTATCATGCTAAATGAAGTAAGTCAGACAGAGAAAGATGGTATCACCACATGGTATCACCTATATGTAGAATCTAAAATAGGACACAAATGAAACTTCCTACAAAATAAAAAGAGACTCACCGACATAGAGAACAGACTTGTGGTTGCTAAGGGGGAGGACCATAGGGGAGAGAAGGATTGGGAGTTTGGGATTAGCAGATGCAAACTATTATATCTAGAATGGATAACAACAAGGTCCTACTGTATAGTACAGGGAACTATATTCTATTAATATATCCTGTGGTAAACCATAATGAAAAAAAAAAAAGAACGTGTCTGATGGATCAAAATAATTTACACTAGAAAGTGATTTCAGGCAAATATGGGCACAATAAAGGACAGAAATGGTATGGACCTAACAGAAGCAGAAGATATTAAGAAGAGATGGCAAAAATACATGAGAACTATACAAAAAAAGATCTTAATGACCCAGATAACCATGATGGTATGATCACTCACCTAGAGCCAGACATCCTGGAGTGTGAAGTCAAGTGGGACTTAGGAAGCATCACTACAAACAAAGCTAGTGGAGGTGATGGAATTCCAGTTGAGTTATTTAGAATCCTAGAAGATGATGCTGTTTAAGTGCTACACTCAATATGCCAGCAAATTTGGAAAACTCAGAAGTGGCCACAGAACTGGAAAAGGTAAGTTTCCATTCCAATCCCAAAGAAAGGCAATGCCAAAGAAGGCTCAAACTACCACACAATTGCACTCATCTCACATGCTAGCAAAGTAATGCTCAAAATTCTCCAAGCCAGGCTTCAACAGTACATGAACCAAGAACTTCCAGATGTTCAAGCTGGATTTAGAAAAGGCAGAGGAAACCAGAGATCAAATTGCCAACACCCAGTGGATCAGAGAAAAAGTAAGAAAATTCCAGGAAAACATCTACTTCTGCTTCATTGACTACGCTAAAGCCTTTGACTGTGTGGATCACAACAAACTGTGGAAAATTCTTCAAGAGATGGGAATACTAGACCACCTTCACTGCCTCCTGAAAAATTTATATGCAGGCCAAGAAGCAACAGTTAGAACCGGACATGGAACAACGGACTGGTTCAAAACTGGGAAAGTACGTCAAGACTGTATATTGAGAAAAAAAGAAAGATAAAGAAAGAAAAAAGACTGTATATTGTCACCCTGCTTATCTTATATTTGCAGAGTACATCATGCAAAATGCCAGGCTGGATGAATCACAAGCTGGAATCAAGATTGCCAGGAGAAATATCAATTACCTCAGATATGCAGATGATACCACCCTTAATGGCAGAAAGCAAAGAGGAACTAAAGAGCCTTGTGATGAAAGTGAAAGAAGAGAGTGAAAAGGCTGGCTTAAAACTCAACATTCAAAAAACGAAGATCATGGCATCCAGTCCCATCTGTTCAGTTCAGTTCAGTCGCTCAGTCGTGTCTGACTCTTTGCGACCCCGTGGACTGCAGTACACCAGGCTTCCCTTCTATCACCAACTCCTGGAGCTTGCTCAAACTCAGGTCCATCGAGTTGGTGATGCAATCCAACCATCTCCTCCTCTGTCGTGCCCTTCTCCTCCTGCTTCAATCTTTCCCAGCATCAGGATCTTTTCCAATGAATCAGTTCTGCACATCAGGGGGCCAAAGTATTGAGTATTCAGGACTGATTTCCTTTAGGATTGAGTGGTTGGACCTCCTTGCAATCCAAGGGACTCTCAAGAGTCTTCTCCAACACGACAGTCCCATCACTTTATGGCAAATAAATGGGGAAACCATGAAAACAGTGAGAGACTTTACTTTCTTGGGCTTGGAATATTAAAAAGCAGAGACACTACTTTGCCGACAAAGGTCCATCTAGTCAAAGCTATGGTTATTCCAGTAGTCATGTATGGATGTGAGAGTTGGACCATAAGAAAGCTGACCACTGAAGAATTAATGCTTTTGAACTGTGGTGTTGGAGAAGACTCTTGGTCTCATGATCTCAACTTGAGAGTTCCTTGGACTGCAAGGAAATCAAACCAGTCATCCTAAAGGAAATCAGTCCTGAATATTCACTGGAAGAACTGATTGTAAAGCTGAAGCTCCAATACTTTGGCCACCTGATGCAAAGAACTGACTCATTGGAAAAGACCCTGATTCTGGGAAAGAATGAAGGCAGGAGGAGAAGTGGGTGAGATGGTTGGATGGCCTCACTGACTTGATGGACATGAGTTTGAGCAAGCTCTGGGAGTTGCTGATGGACAGGGAAGCCTGGTGTGCTGTAGTCCATGGGGTCGCAAAAAGTTGGACACAACTGAGTGACTGAACTGAACTTAAGAAGTGATTTAAACAAATGTCATGTTTTAATAAAAATGATTTTTTGCAATGACCATTTCTAATTTCACTTGGCCTTGAGTGGTTTCATTATGTTATAATTTAATTAGTTCATTTCAGTCTCAGCTTTCTGGTTAGACTTATCTTCCCCTGATTAAATTTAATACCATCAATAAATTTAAAGACAAGTGTGCTAGTCTATTTTCATAAACAAGATGGGGGCTTTAGATTCTTCAGCTGCTTTATTAGCAGAGTAAGATACTGCCTCATAAATATGGGTATACCCTACTTCCTCTTGTCCTCAGCACCAACGAATGAAGCCTTCATCTTTAATGTGATTGAGCAAAATACATTCTCCGGACTGTATTCAAAAGGCCATGATCTTGACTGTGAGAAAGCCCCAAAGTGGATTTATAGCGAATTTTCTGAATAAATGATGACTCTAAACACATTTATATTAAACACGTTAACCTTTAACTCATCTACATTTTTAAATAGCATATTAAAGTTATATTTGTGCTCAATTCAATGGGCTTGAAAGAAAGCCCTACAGGCTTCCTATAAATTCATATTAAAGGTTAAAGTGATTCATACATTTTTTTTCCCCCACAAAATATGACCAAACATACAAATCTGCAGTGAGCCCAGGACTGAATTTCTGATGGGCACAGCAGGAAATACTGTTCCTAGTATAAAAATTGAAAGATGCTTTAAAAAAGAAGTTAACATATTTTAAGCTTTCCTTCACTGGAAATGATCACCATAGCAATGAAGAGAGAGAGAGAAACCCTCATGCCGGCTGAAGCTCATTCATCACCCACTTCCAATTCCTTGGTATTTGCATGTTTCGAGACAAGCTGTGGGGCCAGAGCAGTGTCCGAGCAGACAGGCTCACAGAGCTCCTGGAGGCTCTACCTCTCGGACTGAACCCTAATCTAGTAATACACATTCCTACTGGGGCTGAAACAATTTAGCAATAAAGCTAAATCATTATCAGAGTAGACTAAAAAGCTAGATTCCTCAACCACTGTAACATAAAATGTAAACAGTACTAAACACATATTCCTACAGATTATTAGTTTTCAAAATATGTCTAATTTACTTTAAGAACTGTACTGAAGTGCAATTTGTTAATTATAAAAACAAATTCTAAAAATGTTTTTAACCCATGGTTATTAGCTTCTCAATAGTATTAGTTATTACAAGCAAACTAGTGGTCAGGTCAATACTACCCACTCAAGCTCTTTTTTATTAAGTATATAGCATTCCCCTTTTATCTGAAATAAATACATCTCAAGACCTCAGGTAGACACCTGATATGGCAGACAGTACCAAATCCTATATATAACACTATGCCTGCATGTGTGCTAATTCACTTCAGTTGTGTCTGACTCTTTGCGACCCCATGGACTATAGCCCTCCAGGCTCCTCTGTCCATGGGATTCTCCAGGCAAGACTACTGGAGTGGGTTGTCATGCCCTCCTCCAGGGGATCTTCCTGGTCTAGGGATCGAATCTGCCTGCACTGCAGGCGGATTCTTTACCACTGAGCCACCAGGGAAGCCCATATATCACTATACACTTGTAATAAAGCTTACTTTAAAAGTCAAGCATGGTAAGAGGTTAACAGTAATAACTAATAATAAAATGGAATAATTATATTAATGTACTATAATAAAATTTATGTGAATGTGGTCTCTCTTGAATGTCTTACTGTACAAATTTAATGCCTTTTCCTTCTTAACTAAGCACTCATCATGCACTGTGGCCATAACTTCTGCAGTTTGAGGTGTGATAGCAAAAGTAGCATGAATTTCTCTTTCCTTCTTCACAATTTCACAGATAGAATATGATCTGTTCTTACTGTGGATCTTGGCAAATTTGGCAGACGCTTTTTCTTTCCTTAAGAAGTCTAGCACTTTTACCTTTTCACTTAAAAGAAGCAATTTATGGTTTCTCTCTGGAGTATCCAATTGTTGGCATCACTATTCTTGAGCTTTGGGACCATCATTAAGTAAAATGGTCACTGTTCCAGGGTCACTGGAACACATACTATGACAGTCCATATGATAACCCAGACAGCTGCAGAGCGATGGACAGGCGAGATTGGCTGGACAAACGGAAGATTCACATCCCAAGGACAAGGCTCGGGATTTCATCACCATAGTCAGAACAGCTTGAAATTGGAAACTTCTGAATTGTTTCCTTCTGGAATCTAATATCTTTGACTGCAATTGAGGATGGGTAATTGAAACCATGTAAAGAAGGACAGTGGATGGGGGTGGGAGGGGGGGGCTCCTATAATTCTTGTGATTATGTATGAAACTGTTTCCAGTATTAATAATATAAGCAATCACAAGACATATCACTGAATCTCTGAAAAAATGAGCTAATCAGAGCTATATAATCTGAATCGTAATTGGCATCTAGCACAATGAGAAACCTTTTATGGTTTGATGTAAGGAAGACAATTATCTCAATCATAGGAGACACTCATCACATTGAAAAAAACGAATGTGGAAAAAAACCATGTGAACACACACACACACACAACTGGTGAAGTGCCTGTGAGGCTTCAGCATTTGGAAAAGGCTCCCAGAAGATGCAATGGCAGAAAGTCACAACATCTTCCTCTCCCTGCATAACAGGCACCAGCTGGGAAGGGTGGATTCCTTCCCACCCCATCAGCCAGCCTGCTGCCCCCGCCCAGCCTTTTCCCCAATAGAAGCCCCCTACCCTCCGCAGCACATCAGTTACTCCAGGGGCTGGCTGGAGGGCAGAAGAAGGGTAAGCAGATTATTACCTTTGTGGTGATGGATGGAAACTAGGCTGTTGGTGACTGGCACACTGCAATGTACATGGAAGTACAAATATAAAGTTCACATGAAACATATGATGCTATAAACCAATGTCACCTTGATAAAAATAAATCTTAAAAAAATGAATCATTTAAATCAAGACTTCAGGATTTTTGAGCTGAGACTCTAGGCAAGGCACTTACCTTTCTAAGTCTTCCTTTTTTTTCTGGAAGATGGGGATAAAAACAGTGTATTGTACTCACAGGGACACTGTGTGGACAGGCTCGGGTATCCCTCCCATGCAGGGCTTAGCACGTAGGCAATGTCTGGTATGTGGTCCCTGTTAACTGTATTTTAAGGATGGGCCCTACATGTCGTGGAGCACAATGCGGGGCTTTGATTCAGATGCTTGGAGGAGGGGAACCCCCACATCCTGGGGGGACGGAGGGCTTCCAGGGGGCAGCAATAAGTGAGCCCTAGTGAGTGGCCGGGCAGAGGCCAGAGGGGTCTGGGAGGAAGTGTCAGTTAGGGGCCAACAACACATAGGAAGCCCAGAGGGTCCAGGTGAGGCTGGGCAGGGAGGAGGGCTAAGATCACGTCAATGCTCATGGTTCAGAGAGTGAGTTTTTTTGCTAATAAATCAAGAGATTTCATTGCCCTGGTCAACAGATAGACGAGTGTTCTTATAGCAGAGACAGTACGCTCTCCATCAAGACTCTGCCCTCCCTCCATGACGCAGGTGCCTCTGGGAGGGACCTGTCCAGGGAGGGACCATCTTTTCCAGCTTCCTCCCCAGCCAGATGTCCCCTGGGCTCTGTGACAAGCCTCCCCTCCCCCGCCACACCCCCATGGTGTGCCATGCAAGTATGAGTGTCCCTTTTAGGCTAAGGAAGTCAAGAAGCACATGGTTCTCCGCAATCCTCTCCCCTTCACTGAAATGCAGGGGACTCCATAGGTCTGGAGAGTGTAGGACCCCTGGCAGAAGCAAGTGGGATCTCTGAATCACTGTGTGGGAGGAACAACCTGCTGCTTGGGAGGCCCTTCTGGACAGGAGCAGGAGGCAGATGTGCATGGCATTAAGACACTGAAAGTCTGGGGTCTGTGACAGCAGTTGGTACCACCCTAATCCAATCCCTTACATCCTTGAGTTGGTGAAGCAGTCAAACTAGGGGCGTCTTCCTTCCTCCTCAGCTACCTGGAGAGCAGCTAGACTCACAAGGCTGTGGAGCCAGCATCTGGAAGGTTCAGCTGTGGCTGCTCCCACTAGGGCTGCCCTCCTGGTATGAGGCCCCCAGACCCACCCTATTGCTACTGACCTGCCCCCAGGTCATACCCCAGCCATCTGCACACAGAGTCCTGACCACTCAGGAGCCCCCAGCACATGCATCCTTCACGGTGAGATGCCCAGTCCTGTGAGAAGCTCTGTCTCCAGGCTGGGCTGGGGCGGGCATGAGGGTGGTGATGGGGTGGGATGGGCCTTCCTCCCATCCCCCATGCCCACCTGAAGGAGGTCACCTTTCCTCTGTTCAGAGGCCAGGCGGAGGGTTTGCTCTGTTCATACAGTGGGGACTGGTCAGAAGGGCTGGGTAGGCTGTCCCTGTGTCCCTGAAGGGGACCCACAGCACGGCCCCCTGACCCAGTGTCTGCCGCCACCTCCCTTTGCACAAAAGCATTAGCATCTTGATATACAAGCTGAGACTGATTTGAAAATAATCCGGCAACAGGCCTGGATAAAACAGGACCCGTCATTGTTGATGCTGTTGAGATGGACTGGGGTACACATATCTGAAAATGTCAAAATAAAAATTTAAAGAAAATTTCTCGGTATTCTGTAGGAGAGGAGGTCCCCAGAAGGAAAGCACCCCTCCCTCCCAATGCCTTTTCAGGATGTGATTAATGGTTCCTCTCACGGAGGAGGAGGTGTTTACAAAGACAAGATTTGTGGGCTTTTTTCCTATTTCCATTAATATTTAGTACATGTCATTATCTCCAAGTCTAATCACTTAAAGAAGAGATTTTAAATAATTGATTACTACAAAAGAGGAGGCCGTCTTTTTCATGATCCATCAAAAGCCGGAAAACCTCTTTGCTTAGTCCTGATGTGGACATATAAATACATTAATGCACACGACGAGAAGCACACACACACACAGATCAATAGACACAAATTGGCTCTGGGTACTTTTCAGAGGGAAAAACCATCATCCTTGTCCCACCTCTGGTGTAGCACGCCCCCTCCCCAGCACAAGGCCCCAGCCCCCTTGAGACAGGGCTCCAGGGGCACCTCTTTCTTCCTTCTTTCTTTCAAAGAAACACCTATGCAAATAAATATGATCACCATGCAGAGTTTCACAATCACCAAGACATGCAGAAAGGTAACATTTCTGGAACTCGGATGAGCTACACCTGGCCATGTGATCACACCCATGTGTGTGAGCATGTTTACCTGTTTACAGACAACACCTGTGTCCACACTCTTTAAAATGCCCGTGTTGGTGACATGTCCTCCAAGAGGGCACGACCACACGGACATGAGTGAGGACCTGCAGAGGCGGGAGACCGGCTGGCGGGAGGCCAATGCCTTAAAAGCACTCATGGCTCCAGGGCCACACGAGACAAGGTGCCACTTACCACAAGGGACAGGGGCCGCTTCCAGGAGACGACACCGATGAGGCCTGACAGCAGCACCTGGAAGAGAGAGCAGGCCGTGAGGAGCTGCCAGGACTTATCTGGAGCACAGCACGAGCAGAGTGGTCATGGTGGAGGGTTCGTCCCTCCTACAGTCACGCCTGAGGCCACCGCTCAGGGCTTGAGGTGACTGGCTCACAGGGACGTCGAGAGCAGACAGGCTTTCTGATCGAGCCTCCCCAGCCTTCTCCCCAAGTCCTGAGAGACACGTGCCGTTTGATTCAGCATCACACAGAGCACCGGACACACTGCTTTGGGGACGGTGGTGATGTCCCCACTCTCTGGTCACCTGCCACCTGCATGCAAACCCACAGGCCCCCTCTGCCCTCCCTCACCTGGGCCCCTGCCCCTGCAGGGGCCTCCTCTTCACTCCCACCCACCAAGGAGACTCCCACACTTCTCACCCTGGCTCTGAGCTGCCTGCTCCTGGCCCCGCCCGTTCTCTGGCCCCCAGACCCACCAAGCATGTCCCCCCAGCACATCCCCCGCAGCACCCCATCCACCCAGGCTCCCCTATGTCTGCTGCCTTCAGGAGAACCATCCTCGGCTCCTGGCCCATCTTTCTCCTGGGCTGCCGCCCCAGGCCCCCATTAGACCCACGCTTCCTGCTGTCCACATTCCCAGTCTCCTTATGTCCAGGAAAGGCCACCAGATCACGGAGACACAGCTGCTCCTCACCCACTGCAATCTGCCTTCAGGGGGGTCACCAAATGGGAGAGATGGGCCGTCGCTCCTTGACTTTCCATGGAGGGCCTGGGCCAGGCTGGAGCGGCCAGGCTGCACTTGCCCCCTAGAATTCCAAAAGGACTGAGCCCCAGGCTCGGAGGAGAACACGCAACTGAATGGACCCACAAGGTCCCATTGTTAACAGAGCCCAGTTCACCCCTGGGACCTCGGCACAGAGCAGAACCAAGTCTCACGTCCAGTAGCCTCCAGCTATCCACCGAGAGCCACACTGGTCTCAGACGTCCAGCAACACCCAGACCAGTGGTCTCACATGAAAAACATTAAACCTTAACCACACACAGATAAAGATGAACTAAAGAGCTTCAGCGTGTGCTGCTCCCAAGCCTGTCATATCTGCCTCCTCTCTGCAGTGCACACACCGCTTCCACATACAGCCGATGCTGCAAACATTACCGACAGCCGTGTTCCCACCTCTGAACTTCCTCACTCCATGATGCCCCAGCCCATCCCCCTCCATCACAGAACTGCTGGCTGCTGTCTCCTAGGCTCTCCCAAGGCAGGTTTCCATCACGCCTCTCCACGCACCTCTGAAGCCGCTCACTTCCCTTCTCATCCCACATTCCACCTCTCAGAACCTGCTCTGGTGCCCAATGCGTCCTTCCTCCATGGACACACGACTCCCCCAGGTCATGTTCCGATGGTAAGCTGGCATTCCTCCTAAGGACATGCTGCTGAGACTTACTGTCACTCTGTGCCCAAGAGCACAGACCCTGACCTCTCGTCTCCACCTCCAACCTTTTTCTGGAGGGTCCACATTTCTGCCAACCCCGCCATCCTCATCTGAGCCATGGTGTGTTTAGGACCCGCTATTCTGAGGCTGGGTCTGCTCTTCCTCTCAACACCTCTCCCCTCTGCCTGCGCTGCCCCTCAGGATTCACCTACCTGGATGGGGGCACTCCGCCACTTACCTACCTCTGCCCCCCACTCACTGGAGTCTTGCTGGATGTCTCCACCAGGTGCACGTCACCTTCCTGGCTGGACCTGATAATCCCACATAGTCCGGTCCTGATTCCCCACAATCACTGCCCAGAGGGACTCTCCACTCCTGTCCTGGCCATTGTGGGCACCAAAGTCACAGCATTTCTCAAAGGGAACCCCTATGGGCTATCTCCCCTCCACACTCAGCACTCCCCTCCTGTCGCTGGCCCCCTGCCTCAGCCCCACCCCTTTCTCTTCCCTCTGACGACAGCCAAGCTCTGGGGGCCCGGCTCTGACCCCACCATTCCCCCCAGGATGGGACCTCCAGAGTGCCCTCTGTTTGCCCTTCATGACGATACTGGCTGTGCCCAGACTGAGCCTGTAGGGAGGCTGAATGTTCTCCAGCCATCTCCCAGAAGATGTCCACTTAAGCTCTGCCTTCTTCCCATTCTAATAGACAAAATCTCACCCATCCTCTGAGACACAGCCCAATACCTCTTCACCCAGGAAGGGCCCAGGAATTCAAGTGAACCTAGGGGCCCCACTGAACTCTCCAACCACCCAAGACCTCTCAAGACCTCTCTGATATGTGAATACAGAACTCCCTCATCTTCTAAGGTGAAGCTGCCAAAACTATCAAATCTCTACAGTGACCAGCCCACTTAAAACAAGGATGTTACCACCTTCCAAAGAGCAAGGGTTTCTAAACACAAAGGAAATTAATAGCACTTATCTTAGGCCACAGTAAAAAATTCTCAGCTTTTCCTATCTTCATCATGAAGTCACTTATTCATTTTTTGGGCTGTGCCAGGTCATGGCTGCAGCAAAGGGGGTCTTTGTTGCAATATGCGAACTCTTAGCTGTGGCATGAGGGGTCTAGTTTCCTAATCAGGAATCAAACTTGGGTCCCCTGCATCTGAAGCACTGAGTCTTAGACACTGGACCACCAGAATTCCCCGTAGTGAAGTTATCATTCTCAAAAATATACTCAAATAATTTTACTTCCAGCAAACATGGACAATTTGGCTTACTGAGTATAATTTACATTTCTGAATGTCATTAATAACTATAATTAGGAATGGATCCAAGCCCCTATACAAAGGCAAAGAATAAAACCACCACACGCAGTGAGGCAGGCGGATGCTGACTTTGTGTAATGCCGTCCCCTTGAGTGTAAGTAAGGTGTGCTATCCCCTGACCCTCCCCAGGGATTGCATCCTGACATAATGTTGCCCTGGTAACACCCTGACTGCAGCCTTGTGGGACCCTGGCCAGGTGATCCTGCTAAGCCATGTCCAGATTCCTGACCCTAGAGATCTGTGAGATGATAAATGGGTGTCATGTTAAGTTGTGAAGTTTGTGGTAATTTGCTGTGCAGAAGAAAATGAATTGTTATTGACTGATTGTCTGTGTCTCCCCAAACCCGTACTGTCAAGTCCTAACCCACAAGGTGCTGGTACCTGGAGGTAGGACCTTCAGGAGGTGATCAGGGTTAGACTGGGGCCTCATGATGGCACAGCAGGATTATAGGAAGAGAAGGAAAGGATCTCTCTCCACATGTACATACTGTGGAAAGGCCACATGAGGCACAGAGAAGTGAACTGTCTACAAGCCAGGAAGAGGGCCTGCCCTCCACAGAACCTGCCCACAGCAGTATCTTGATCACTGACTTTCCAACTCCAGAACTACAGGAAAATACACTTCTGTTTAGTTGACCCAGTCTATGATATTTTTTATTTAATTTTTGTTTTATGTTGGGGCATAGCTGATTTTGGAGAAGGAAATGGCAATCCACAACAGTATTATTGCCTGGGAAATCCCATGGACTGAGGAGCCTGGTGGGATACAGTCACTGGGGTCACAAAGAGTCGGACACAACTGAAGTGACTAAAACAATGAAACATAGTTGATTTACAATATTATGTTAGTTTCAGGTATACAACAAAGTGATTTAATTATACATATACACATATCTGGGGTTCCGTAGTGGCTCAGAGAGTAAAGAACCTGCCTGCCAATACAGGCAGATGTAAAAGATGCGGGTTCAATCCCTGGGTCAGGGAGATCCCCTAGAGAAGAGAAAGGCAACCCACTCCAGTATTTTTGCCTGGAGAATCCCAAGGACAGAGGAACCTGGTGAGCTACAGTCCATGGGGTTGCAAAGACTCAGACACAACTGAGTGACTAACACACGCACACACAAATATCCATTCTTTTTCTGAAATTTTTCCTATATAGATTATTACAGAATATTGAGTAGAGTTTCCTGTGTTTTACCAGTAGGTCCTTGTTGATTACCTATTTTATATACAGTAGTGTATGCATATTAATCCCAAACTCCTAATTTATCCCTCCAGCAACACCCTCCCCCTGACTTTTCCTCTTTGGTAACAAAAAGTTTGGTTTTGCTAACTGTAGGTGTGTTTCTGTTGTGTAAATAAGTTAATTTGCATTATTTTTTAATTCTACATATATGTGAGATCATGACATTTATCTTTGACTTACTTCACTTAGTATGACAATTTCCAGGTCAATCCATATTGCTGCAAATGGCATTATTTCTATATTTTGTTACTCCAGTATGAGCTTACTAATACACTAACACATCCAATGAAGACGAGTTTTAGCAAACTCTGGGAGATGGTGAAGAACAGCGAAGCCTGGCGTGCTGCAGTCCATGGAGTTGCAAAAGTGAGACAGGACTGAGCGACTGAACAACAACAACAACAAACACATCCAGGGTAGGATGCTGTTTTTTTTCCCTAAACATCCCCTCTCCTTCTGTGTCTGCTCCCAGGAGGAGCAGATGTCTCTGCTCTCTGATACAGAAACACCGGCACCAGCTCTAACAAGGGCGGGGGGACATTGGAGTGGGGAGGAGACTTTTCAAGAGCAGATGCTAGGCCTCCCCCTCCCTGAGAATGCCTGTTCCCGTCCCCATGGCAACGGGGGAGGGGATGGGGGGAGGGGGGAGGGAACCATATCTCTGCTGGTCTTAGCCTGAACTACTGTTTGCTTAGTCCCATAACAGGCAGGATGGTGCTCTGCCATCTCGGTAGTTTTGCAGGTTTACTTCGTCCCACTCCTGTGAGGAGCAAGATCCTGCATCTAGCTGGCCTGAAACCACCACACCTTCTGTAACCCCTGTCTCATTTAAATTGCCAGGATTCTTATTAGCAGTCTGCAGTTTACAACACTGAAGAGGGTCAGAGAAGAGGAACAGACAATTGAGTAGCTGTGAAAGCAAAGCCGAGGAGACTAGGAGAGGCATGAAGCTGCTCAGAGAGAAGGGTTAACTCTCCCAGCACCTGCGAGGTGCTGTGAGGACGGACGCCAACTGGCTCTCTTCTCCACTTCCTCACCCAGCATAAGAGAGGCGAGAGATAAAATTAGAAAGAACTTTTTGCTGTTGAGAGTAATGAGGAGGGAGATGAGACCATGAAAAGGAGAGGCATCTTCAGAGTAGAAGTCCTCCCGTTTGACTGGTGCTGCCCCGGGACACGAAGCCGGGAATAAATGAAGCCTTTATATCTTGTCTGGAAGACTAAAAAGTTCCTTTGCTGCCTAAAATCAGGAACTTCCCCCAGATCTTCCAATAGGGTTCAGAGGCAAATGGTAATGCAACATTTCAGGTAGTGAAGCAAGTCCTTCCAGAATGCAGACCTGAGAGCCAATTAAACTATTTCACAAAACATTTAGCTGGCAGCCCAACAGCTACAAGTGATACAGATTTACCACTAAAAAGCCATCATTCACATGTCTGGAGAAAGACCTGTTGCTGCAATAAGGGTACAGATAGTATTCTGAGCTGCCCAAGCATGGGTGCTCAGTTGCTAAGTTGTGTGTGACTCTTTGTGATCCCATAGACTATAGCCCGCCAGGCTCCTCTGTCCATGGGATTCTCCAGGCAAGAATACTGGACTGGTTGCCATTTCCACCTCCAGAGGGATCCTGACCCAGGGATAGAACCTGTGTCTCTTACACACCCTGCACTGGCAGTCGGGTTCTTTACCAGTGAGCCACCAAAGAAGCAAAGCTGTCAGCTGATGACAAAGTTGCCCCCTGTAAGAAAAAAAAGCGTAGCATCATATAAATATTATAAATAACTCAGGAGTCAAAAGAAAATCAGAGCTGAGATACACACCACATGTTCTGCCGCAATGTGTGTCTCCTAGATGCAAATCAGCTCGTGTGTGTGTGTGTGTGTGTGTGTGTGTGTGTGTGTGTGCCTGCATGCATGCACGTGGAGGCACAGTCCTATCTGACTCTGCGACTCCATGGACTGTAGCCTACCAGGCTCCTCTGTCCATGGGATTTCCCAGGCAAAAACACTGGCGTGGATAAGCCATTCCCTTCTTCAGGGGATCTTCCCGACCAAGGGATGGAACCCTTGTCTCTTGTATCTTCAGCATAGGCAGGTGTGTTCTTTACCACTTGAACCACCTCAGGGTACCAAATTCATGTGTCTCGCCTCTGTCCATAAGATGCAGCCTTCGCTGGTGCTATTTACTCTGAAATTAGGGTAGTTACTAGACCTAATACTAGATTTTCGTATGTGATGAGTTAGTAAATGAGCACATATATTACTATGACACTTCTTAAAATAATTTAAAAGTATTTTTAAATAATACTTTGTAATCCTATGTATTTTATTTCATGCATTTAAAACCCTCATTCTGAGAAGGGCTCCGAAGGCTTCCAGAGACTGCTCTGCCAACAGTTAGGAACCCTAAATTTACAAGTCTATTTAGTGCAGATCTTTTAGTGGCAAATCCTCTTTTTTTGTTTATCTGTAGATTTCTTACTTGACCACATATTTGGAAAATAGTTTTGCTGGATATACAATCCTAGCTGGACAGTTTCTTCTCTGAAGAGTGTGAAGACGTTACTCGACTTTTTGGCTTCCGCTGTTGCCATCAAGGAGTTGGCTGCTGTCACACTGCTGTTCCTTGAGAGGTGCTACTGCTCTCACTCTCTGAAGATTTTTAAAGCTGTCTCCCTGCCCTTGGGGGTCCTGAAGTTTTTGCATGGTATGTCTATGTGTGCTGTTTTTGCTTTATAATCCTCCTTGAGATGTACTATGTTCTGAAGGTGCCTCCCAGGTGGTGCTAGAGGCAAAGAACCCGCCTGCCAATGCAGGAGACACAAGAGCCGTGGGTTCTATCCCTGGGTTGGGAAGATCCCCTGGAGGAGGGGATGGCAAACAACTCCAGTATTCTTGCCTGCAGAATTTCAAGGACAGAGGAGCCTGGTGGGTTACAGTCCATGGGGTCACAAAGAATCAGACATGACTGAAGTGACTGAGCATGCATGCACATGCTTCTGAATCTGTACATATATGTTTTTCACTAGTTTGGAGAGTTTTTTAGCCAACATCTCTTCACATATCATCTCTTCTACATTCTCGCTGTCAGGGACTCCGACAGCCACACCCTGATCCTTCCTACTTCATCCTCCAATCCCTTAGTTCTTCTTTTACCCCTTCCACACAAATGCTGCTCAGTATTCCGCTCAGTTTTTTCAGGTTATTTTCCAAATGACTAACTTCCCTGCTGGCCAGCTGTTAAACATGTGCATCAAAAATGGCACAGACCTAAACCCAACCAGGAGTCTCCAGCTCAAAGTGGGGGCCCCGGTCAACCTGCAAAACCTTAAAAAGAAAAGAAACTAGGCTAATGCCAACCATGAACTTCTGGGTGCTTCTTTATGTAGCATCATCATGGCAAGAGCCAATGAACATATCCGTGGTTTCAGTTCAGTTCATTTCAGTTCAGTTGCTCAGTCATGTCCAACTCTTTGTGACCCCGTGGATTGTAGCACGCCAGGCCTCCCTGTTCATCACCAACTCCCAGAGTTTACTCAAACTCATGTCCATTGAGTTGGTGATGTCATCCAACCATCTCATCCTCTGTTTTCCCCTTCTCCTCCTGCTTTCAATCTTTCCCAGCATCAGGGTCTTTTCAAATGAGTCAGTTCTTCACATCAGGTGGCCAAAGATTTGGAGTTTCAGCTTCAGCATCAATCCTTCCAATGAATATTCAGGACTGATTTCCCTTAGGATGGACTGGTTGGATCCCCTTGCAGTCCAAGGGACTATCAAGAGTCTTCTCCAACACCACAGTTCAAAAGCATCAATTCTTCAGCACTCAGCTTTCTTTATAGTCCAACTCTCACATCCATACATGACTACTTGAGAAACCATAGCTTTGATTAGACAGACCTTTGTTGGCAAAGTAATGATTCTGCTTTTCAATATGCTGCCTAGATTGGTCATAACTTTTCTTCCAAGGAGTAAGCATCTTTTAATTCCATGGCTGTACTCACCATTTGCAGTGATTTCTGGAGCCCCCAAAACTAAAGTCTCTCATTGTTTCCATTGCTTCCATGGTTTCCATTGCTTTTCATCGCGTCCATTGTTTACATTGCTTTCCATGCTTCCATTGCTTCTATTTGCCATGAAGTGATGGGACCAGATGCCATGATCTTAGTTTTCTGAATGTTGAGCTTTAAGCCATCATTTTCACTCACCTCTTTTACTTTCATCAAGAGGCTCTTTATTTCTTCTACGCTTTCTGCCATACGGGTGTCATCTGTATATCTGAGGTTACTGATATTTCTCCCAGCAATCTTGATTCCAGCTTGTGCTTCTTCCAGCCCAGCGTTTCTCATGATGTACTCTGCATAGAAGTTAAATAAGCAGGGTGACAATATACAGCCTTGACGCACTCCTTTTCCTATTTGGAACCAGTCTGTTGTTCCATGTCCAGTTCTAACTGTTGCTTCCTGACCTGCATACAGATTTCCTAGGAGGCAGGTCAGTTGGTCTGGTATTCCCCTCTTTTTAAGAATTTTCCACAGTTGGTTGTGATCCACACAAAGGCTTTGGCATAGTCAATAAAGCAGAAGTAGATGTTTTTCTGGAACCCTCTTGCTTTTTCCATGATCCAGCAGATGTTGGCAATTTTATCTCTGGTTCCTCTGCCTTTTCTAAATCCAGCTTGAACGTCTGGAAGTTCATGGTTCATGTACTGTTGAAGTCTGCCTTGGAGAATTTTGAGCATTACTTTGCTAGCATGTGAGATGAGTGCAATTGTGCAGTGGTTTGAACATTCTTTGGAATTGCCTTTCTTTGGGACTGGAATGAAAACTAACCTTTTCCAGTCCTGTGGCCACTGCTGAGTTTTCCAAATGTGCTGGCATATTGAGTGCAGCACTTTCACGGCATCATCTTTTAGGATTTGAAATAGCTCAACTGGAATTCCATCACCTCCACTAGCTTTGTTTGCAGTGATGCTTCCTAAGGCCCACTTGACTTCACATTCCAGGATGTCTGGCTCTAGGTGAATGATCACACCATCATGATTATCTGGGTTGTGAAGATCTTTTTTGTATAGTTCCTCTGTGTATTCTTGCCACTTCTTAATATCTTCTGCTTCTGTTAGGTTCATACCATTTCTGTTAGGTCCATACCATTTCTGTCATTTCTGTGGTTTAAGAAGAATATATAATTGGAGACCAATTACACATGGGCATGATATTTTATAATATGCTCAGTAAACAAAGGGCTTCTCAGTTCACAAAGAGATCAGTTACATTAATGAGAAAAAGGAACAACTGGAAAAAATGGCAAAGGATTCTGAATAGGAAATTCACATTTTTAATGGGCAATAAACATATAAACGGATGCTTAAGCCTTAACTCTGATTTTTTCAGAGCAAGCCAAACGATTAACATTTTTATCAGTCAGGCTGCCAATGATTTTTGGTGAAGTTTGATTGAACCCAGTGGTGCCAAGGACAGAGTGGAAGGTGGGGGAGAGTTCCTCTTGAACATTACGGATGTTGATATAATTTGATGTAGCCTCCCTTGGGGCAATTTCATAATCCTCTCAAACTAGGAAGTGCACATACTCATGCTAAGTGATGGGAATTTAGCCCATGGATGTGCTGCCGGAGACATGCCACGTCGTTCACTGCAGAAACCTGTAACTAGTGGGTTAATATAAAGGGCTACTTCAATAAAGCTTGATATTTATATATAACGTGAATACACGCATTATGACATCTGAGGTAGCTCTGTGCGTGCTGTTGTGAGATGCTGTCAGAGATAAATAATCGACAAGACACAGCCCGATGCGTAGAGAACAAATCCCATTTGTGTAAACAGAAAGGAGTGGATGCTGATACATACAGAAACAATTCTATGGAAGGAAAGACAGGAAACCTAATGATGAGAAACTGGATTGGGGAAGAGGAGAAAGGATGCCGGCTTTTAAGTATGTAACTGCTGGTGACAATGATTTTAATCTACGCATGAACTACGTCAGGAATATTTTAAGCTATGCATACAGTTGGGCTTCCCTGGTGGCTCATATGGTAAAGAATCTGCTGGCAATGTGGGAGACCCAGGTTCAATCCCTGGGTCAGGAAGATCCCCTGGAGGAGGAAATGGCAACCTACTCCAGTATACTTGCCTGGAGAATCCCATGGACAAAGGAACCTGGCAGGCTACAGTCCATGGAGTCACAAAGAGTCGGAAACAACTGAGCGACTTTCACTCACTCACTCACTCATCCATGCAGTTTGAGCCTGTAATTCCTCTTCTAAGAATTCCAGGTACTAACTGAAGTATTATATTTCATTCTGAAAATGAGAACCAATCTGGGTTTTCGGCAAGAGGGCCCTGCTTGTCTTTCAGGTCCTTCCAAGTGTTGCCATTAAGTATCGTTATGGAAGAACATTTAGTGCCACTCAGAAAATTTCACAGCACATAAATGAAAAAGAAGAAAAGGAAAAGCAGGCTACACAATGGTTGGGAGGGGGTGAGTTTCCCTTCTATTAAGTAAATAAATACACATGCTGACATGCAAACACACAGAGAAGCCAGCACCAAATCCCAAGACACGTGTGATTATCTCCTGAGGGATTCTAACTCCCTCCACGTTATTTCAAAACCATGTTTTATACAGAAGACAGAAAACACTTTACTGAAACTCAGGCTAATCATGGCTGCTTCTTCCTTCTTGGGGCAGTGGTGGAGGGCCGGGGTACACCCATGTAAGTAGGAGGTAACCCCTGCCACGCCCTCTTCCCCAGGTCGGACAAGTGGGTGGGGCCAAAGTCCAGTACTTACACTGTTGGGCCCTTTGATTACAAGATATGTCAAGGTCTCTGTGGTCTTATGGCTGAGTGAAGGGGGCAGGAAATCAGGATCCCAGCACTGTGTGGGGGTCCAATGCAGACTCACAGGTGTGTGTGTAGAGCAGGAAGGCCTGGTCTCCCCAGCGAGGAGCCAGCTAGGTGGTCATGGGCAGTTCC
This sequence comes from Bos javanicus, assembly GCF_032452875.1. Lineage (NCBI taxonomy): Eukaryota > Metazoa > Chordata > Mammalia > Artiodactyla > Bovidae > Bos > Bos javanicus. Next base: position 27,830,253 of record NC_083888.1, read on the forward strand.
CTGTGGGCTGCCCCTCTGTGATGAAGAATGATGAGAATTTAAGACATAAATGCAACTTCCAATGCATGCTGGACCCTCCTGATCCCTTGTTTCTCTCAGCCCAAGTGGGAAAGCAAACACCAAGTGGGCAGTTACATCGCCTAGTCTGGCAAAGAGTATTTTATGAACCATCAGACCCTGATGCTGGGAAAGATTGAGGGCAGGAGGAGAAAGAGGTGACAGAGGGTGAGATGGTTAGATGGCATCACCGACTCAATGGACATGAGTTTGAGCAAACTCCAGGAGATGGTGAAGGACAGAGAAGCCTGGTGTGCTGCAGTCCACAGGGTTGCAAAGAGCCGGACACGACTTAGGGACTGAAGAACAGTAACATGACCCATTTACAAATCACGTTGATTCTCTTCTTTTAGAACAGATTATCCTCTTTGCACAACAATAAAAACAATGTATTTGTTGATACAGAACATTAATTCCATTAAAATCGCATTACATGTAATGAAAAGCTATCAGAGTATAATTATGCAAGCGAATTCACAGATTCACATCAACTTTTGAATCCACTGGAATTACAATAGGATGCAAGCCTGTCTGGCAGATAAATTGCTCTTCTGTTTCCAGATGATTATGAATAAAGGCCACTGTGCTAATGTTATAAACCACACATGCTATTTGTGCAAACTCCATAACCCAGTACTGTGCCTTCAAGGTACCTTGGCCTGGGTTTTCCCAGGGTGAGAGGCTGTGCTCCCAAATCTTTCTCAGTCAACCCCACCCCGAGCATGCTCCCTTCTAGGAACTCCTGCCTCTGCAGCCAGTGGACTGGACCCTGCAGGACCTCTGAATTCCTGGACACTCGAAATTGCCCCTCACAGCGCCCTCTGCTGCCCAGACCTGTCCACTGAGGGGCCCGCAGACTGCCCTCCTTCAGAACTCCCACATCTGATCAGTGGTGGACTTGGGATCACCAAGTTCAGGGAATCCCCTTCCACCCTCATTGTCCTACCCCTGCCTTTCCAGAACACTCTCTTGCCTAGGCTGCCCCCACCAGACCCCTACAGCCACCCTTTAACAGGAGCTCCCTTATCCCCTCCCCCAAGCTCCCTATCCCCTCCCCGATCCCCAACAAACCATCTTTCCTGCAGTAACTCACTCTCACTTTCTCTTTGCATTCAAAACCCTTCTCCTGGCCTCCCTCCCTTGTGGATCTCCTAGAAAGTGCTGGAAAAAGACATCATTCAAAAAGGCACATGTACCCTCAGCATTCACTGCACCACTATCTACAATAGCCAAGACATGGAAGCAACCTAGATGTCCATCGACAGAGGAATAGATAGAGAAGATGTGGTACATATATACAACAGAATATTACTCAGCCATATAAAGAATGAAATTGGGCCATTTAAAGATGCGTGGATAGACCTAGATACAGTCAAACAGAGTGAAGTTAAGTCAGAAAGAGAAAAACAAATGTCATATATTAACACATACATACGGAGTTGAGAGAGAAGTGGTACCGATGAACCTATTTGCACAGATGTAAAGACGTAGAGAACCCACATGTGGACAGAGCGGTAAGGTTACAGTGGGATGCGCTGAGAGAGCAGCACCGACATAAATACTCTGTCATGTGAAAATAGATGGCTAGCGAGGAGCTGCTGTATAACACAGGGAGCTCAGATCAGCGTCCTGTGATGGACCTAGAGAGGTGGGATGGGTTGGGGGCGGGTGGGTCAAGAGGGAGGTGAGATATATATATATATATATATATGTATACACATAGCTGATTCATGTTGTTGTACAGCATAAACTAACAGAACATTGTAAAGCAACTATACTCCAATTAAAAAAAACAAAAAAGCTCTACCAAAGAAACTATTCCACACTGAAATAAGACTGTCAGACTGTCTTAAGTTTCCAGGCCTACATGCAGTTATCTGAGTAAAGAAAAGAAACTTCCATGTGGGCAATATATATATAGTATATATTATCTTGCGAATATAACTCATGGCTATTTTCCATATAAATCATCTCAAATCAAGATTTGATTTTCTCTAACAGCTCTAGTCTAAAAAGAAGAGTTATGAACAGGAGTAAAAAAGACACATGCATTCACTGTTTCTTTAATTGTATTTTCTGCAAAACTCTGCTGTTCTATTTTTAATATTTGATTACAGCATCAACAGAGCTATATTCCACAAAAGCAATTATGTTTTGCTCAGCAAAAAATCAGAACAGAATAATATGTGGCATACTAACAACTGCAAGAATAGAAGCAATTTAGAACATTTTGGAATAATGATTGGGGTAATTTTTCAGGATTTACAGAAAACACAGTTTAACAACATACTACCCATGGAGTCTACTGCAATGTTTAAGTTATGTGCTATACAAACCAAAAATGCACAGAGAACTCAGTATTTTATAAAAAAAAAAAAATAACAGCACTGGAAACACCTAAGCTTTTATCTCACACTTCCTACTCATCAGCTCTCTCTGTGTAGAAAAAACAGCATTTAATTCTAAGTGCTTTCCTTTTCTTTAAGGTCTAATGGTCTATCAAGTAGTGAAGTGGAATTGTACAGCCAACACAGGGAAGGCAAACAGGTGGCAACCCCCTGCCCCATAACCGGAGAGACCACACTGATCTAAGATGGCAGTGCTCCCAGAGGACGCCACCTCAGGATCCTCGCCGACAGTCTTCCAGGTGCCATGACTCAGAATTTGCGTTGGCAGGTCACATCTCGCCTACTTGAAGGTCCTCAAAGAACAGGCAGGGGCAGACAGTCTTCCAGGTGCCATGACTCAGAATTTGCGTTGGCAGGTCACATCTCGCCTACTTGAAGGTCCTCAAAGAACAGGCAGGGGCAGTTGCGGGTGCCCATAAAGGCAGTCATGCTTACAGAGGTCTTCCACGTCCAGGCAGCACGGAGAGGTCAGTAGCACATCAGTGTTCTCATCAAGAACGACCTGAAGGGCTTCCCTGGTGGTCCAGTGGTAAAGAATCTGCCTGCCAACACAGGGGGCATGGGTTCCATCCCTGTTCCAGAACTAAGATCCCACATGCTGTGGAGCAACTAAGCCCGTGTGCCACAAAGGCTGAGCCTGCACTCCAGAGCACATGCTCCACAACAAGAGAAGTGACCACACTTCAGCTAGAGAGCAGCCCCTGCTCACCACAGCTAGAGAACACCCATGCACAGCAACCAAGACCCAGCACAGCCAGATCAAGTTTAAAAGAAAAAAACAAAACGTGAAAAGCTAGACAAACTATGGAAATCAACTCCTTGAAACAGCTTCAAGCAATGAAATTCAGAGATGCCACAGGAAGGAGAGACCCTCCCTGCTGAAGGGATTCTAGCCTCCATAGCTTCTTTAATCCTACAGACACAGGCAGGAGTCCTGGCATGACTGGAAGAGACCTGGGGTCCAAGCATGGGGTTGGCTTTCCCCTCCGGTCATGTTTCACATTCCGAGGGCAAAAGACATAAATCTTAACCAAAGAGCTACTGAAAGCACAGTGAAGACAAAGATTTGTAATCGGGAAACCCCAGAGGGCTGTGAAGAACACAAAAGACTCTTGTCTGGAAGCCCTAAAGGGTCGGTGCTCAGAACAAAGTGCGGTTTACCTGGGCTGCAGACCAGCTTTGACGCAGCAGAGCCTGGATGGTTGAAGGTGGTGGCCACCAGGTAAGGAAGTCAGCCAACCAATTTCAAAACAGTTACCGTGCCCAAGAAAACAGAGAAAAAGATGAGCATAATAAATGAGAGGAAGACTTTCACCAGGTAATTCCAGTCTTTAAAAATGGAACTAAAAAAAAAAACACACACACACAAAAAAACAGTATCTAAAATCGGTAACTCAACAGAAGGGTTTGACAGAAAATTAGACACAACAGGAAGACTGGACTAGTCAACTAGAAGACAGGTCGATTAAAACAGACACTCAAACTAAAACAGAAAACAGGGAGTCTGGAATGAATATGCACATGCTGCTATATTTTAAATGGATAACCAACAAGGACCTACTGTACAGCACAGGGAACTCTGTTCAATGTCATGTGGCAGCCTGGATGAGAGGGAAGTTTGGGGAAGAATGGATACATGTATATGTACAGCTGAGTCACTTCACGGTCCACCTGAAACTATCACAACACTGTTAATCAGCTATACTCTGATATAAAATTATAAGTTAAAAGAACAGTATTATAGAGGAAGTATAACATAACAAAAGGCCTAACATTTGTGATTTAGACCCCAGAAAGAGAAAACAAGAATAGGGTGGAAGAAAGAATGGCTGAGAATTTTCCAAAATAAACAAAATATCAAATCGGCCAAGCTGGCTTACTACAGAAACAGACAAACAGATTACATAAAAGAGAAAATCTTAAAAGCAGTAAAGGGTGGATTTTGACACACACACATTATCTTCAAAGAAGTAACAAAAAGACTGAAAGTCAATTTCTAACAGAAATGATGGAAACCACCTTTAAAGTTCAGATAAAAAAATAACTGCCAATGGAAACCACCTTTAAAGTTCAGGGAAAAAAAAATAATAACTGCCCACGTAGAATTCTATAACGAAGAAAACATCCTTCAAAAGATGAAGATGAAATTAAGACTTCTTCTAACAATCCAACAGAATTTGTCACCAGCAAACCTGCACCAGGGAAAAGGAAAGGAAAATGACCCTGAGGGAAGCCAGATACACCAGAAGGAATAAAGACCGATGAAAAGGGTGAATGAATACTGACTGCAGCCAAATCTTAGAGGCTCTGAAAATGACAGGTGGTACTGACCAGTTAGTCCTAAAGGAAATCAACCCTGCATATTCAGTGGAAGGACTGATGCTGAAGCTCCAATTCTTTGGCCACCTGATGCAAAGAGCCGACTTACTGGGAAAAAGACTCTGATGCTGGGAAAGATTGAGGGCAGGAGGAGAAGGGGATGATAGAGGATGAGATGGTTGGATGGCATCACCAACTCAATGGACAGGAGTCTGAGCAAACAGCAGGAGATGGTGAAGGACTGCAGAGATGGTATGGTGCAGTCCATGGGGTCACAAAGAGTCGGACATGACTGAGTGACTGAACATCAACAATAACAATATACACATAATATATAAGCACAGGAAAGGAAACAGTTCAACTGTGAATAACTGGGCCTTCTCCAAATATGACCTTGGACTCTTTAATTCAAATCCATATTTAACACTGTGCATAGCGGTTTCTGCACTGCACACTCTACGCAGGGAATGCTGGCACAGGAAATCACAGTGGGAACTCAGAAAGAGATAGGATAGAGTGCTTTTTTAAAACTGAAAACCTTTCTCTGACTATATAAATAGCATATACTCATGTTGCTGAATTTACATAACATGAAAAATTATACAGAGGAGAAAATAAAATTCACCCATACTACCACATTCAGAGAAACCAACGACAATCTTCAAGTGTATTTACCTTGCTTTTTCCTATTCACAAAGTTCATTTTATTTTAATAAAGACTTTGCTCAGAGTACACAGTTTTTCATTTAGAAATATACTGTGGACATCTATGGACACTAATCCTCCAACGATAGAGTGTCTTGTTCTTCCAATTCTACTGTACATTCTATTTCTACCATCAAAACCCACCGAACAAGATCTATCAACTTTTTTATTAAGGCATATTTGAGTTACAATATTATGTTAATTTCAAGCATACAACACAGTGATTCACAACTTTTAGAGGTTATGCTTCATTTACAGTTATTTAAAATACTGGCTGTATCCCTGAGCTCTACAGTGTAACCTTTAGCATGTTTATGCCTCTTTTCCCTGGTGACTCAGGCAGTAAAGAATCTGCCTCAATGCAGGAGACTCAGGTTCAATCCTTGGGTCAGGAAGATCCCCTGGAGAAGGGAATGGCAATCCACTCCAGTATTCTTGCATGGAGAATCCCACGGACAGAGGAGCCTGGCAGGCTACAGTCCATGGGGTCACAAAGACTTGGACACGACTGAGTGACTAACAATTTTGCTATTTTGGTCAAGTTTTCTATTTGTTTGTTGTTTCCTTTTTCTACTCATTTGAAAATTACACATCTATTTGCTATTCAAATTTTAAAATACCTATATGAAAACATATACCTAGCATGTGTATATCAGTGGCATATATACCCACAAGCTCTAGGCAAGAGGCAAGATTTTCTACTCTACCAAACCTCCCAGATTTTATTAAACAACCACAACTATTCAAACTTAATTCTGTACTTTAATTGCTTACTGCTGCATTATTTTTACCAATGCTTCCCTTGACTTATCTTTCATTGATAACTTTTTTCATTTGGCTTATGCACATCAAGTAATTTCTTCTTTTAGATGTGGCAGAGAGTTTGAATCTATTGTATTTCTGACAATAACTATAATTTGCCCATTTATGAAATGAGCTTGGAAATTTTACATGTAGAAAGCCTAGAGCCACCTAGCTTAAAAATCTTATTCCCTCTGCATGTGTGCTAATTCACTTTAGTCATGTCTGACTTTGCAGCCCCATGGACTGTAGCCCGCCAGGCTCCTCTGTCCATGGGATTCTCCAGGCAAGAATACTGGAGTGGGTTGCCATGTCCTCCTCCACTTATTCCCCCTAAAACATATTAATGTTGTTGCATCACTTCCTAGCACTGGGTTTTTGAGGGTTTTTTTCCTATTATTATTTATTTATGTTTATTGAATTAAGTCAATTTACAATGTTGTGTTAATTACTGCTGTATTGGTCTTGAAGTTTAGATTCTAGGATCAATGTGTTTTTTTCTTACCTTATGCTTATCTTTGATTTTTTTTTAATTGCTGAGATTAAGAAAAAATCAGAACTGAAACACCTACCCAATGCCCACCCAATATTTGACATCTACTCTCCATGCCCCTCAGGTCTTTCCTCCCAACTCCCCTATCTTTAGCCCAAAGGGCCCGCCACAGTCTCACTCTCTCATCCAGGTCTGCTTACAGGAACCATGTCAGGTCCTGTATACAGATTCTGCATTTTACTCTCTTCTGTGCTGTTTCTGCTCTCAGATCTCACTGAGGCCAGGAGTCAGAGGTAGTATGAGCTTTCTTTACATGTCTCTGTTTCTCTGTGTGCCCAAATCCTAACCCCAGAGGTTAGCACACGACATGACTTTGACACTAACAAGCACTTTGAGATGCCCTGCGTCTGAGCACCAAGAAGTCAGTGTGATGCCAGGAGTAAAGGCCACGCCTGGGATATAGAAGCAGAGAAGAGCTTGAGGTTGGGACCAACCCCAGTGCTCCGACTCATGCTGCCTTTAGAGCGAGCTGGGCAGGGAGGCCGAAGAAACCTGTGGACACATGGCTCCCAAAAAGGAGGCAGGGTGGACCCTCACATGCAGTGAGGCTTCATTTCTTGTTCTTTGACCCTGTGTGATTCATTTGGTTGTTCACTGCAGCACTACTTACAATAGCTAGGACATGAAAGCAACCTAAACGTCCATCAACAAGTGAATGGATAAAGATGTGGGACACATACACAATGGAATATTACTCAGCCATAACAAGGAACACATATGAGTCAGTTCTAATGAGGTGGATGAACCTAGAGCCTTTATACAGAGTGAAGTAAGTCAGAAAGAGAAAAACAAATATATATTAATGCATATATATGGAATATAGAAAGATTGGTACTGATGAATCTATTTATAGGGCAGCAATGGAGACGCAGGGGCTTCCCAGGTTGTGCTGGTAGTAAAGAATCACCCTGCAATGCGGGAGACATAACAGACGTGGGTTTGATCCCTGGGTTGGGAAGATCCTCTGGAGGAGGGCATGGCAATCCACTCCAGTACTCTTGCCTGGAGAATCCCATAGACAGAGGAGCCTGGCAGGCCACAGTTCATGGGGTCGCAAAGAGTAAGACACAACTGAAGTGACTTAGCATGCACGCAAGGGAGATGCAGACATAGAGAAGAGACTTGTGGATACACAGTGGGAAGGAAAGAGTGAAAAAATTGAGAGAGTAGCCCTGAAACATATACATTACCGTATGTAAAATACAAGGCCAGTAGGAATTTGCTGTGTGACAAAGGGAGTTCAAACTGGTGCTCTGTGACAACCTAGAGGGGTGAGATAGGGTGGGAGGTGGGAGGGAGGTTCAAGAGGGAAGGAGGGGACTCATGTATACCTAAGGCTAATTCATGTTGACGTTTGGCAGAAACCAACACAATATTGTAAAGCAATTATCCTCTAATTAAAAATAAATTCAGAAAAGGAAGGAAACCTGACTTTTCTGCTATGTTATTCAAAATGTCTCTATGTTTCTGTAAATACTCTGTGTATGTTAACTCGTTTTTCTAATGTTTCCATTCTTTCCAGGCCTAAATCCTTTTCCCACAGCTACTTTCAAATAAATGTGAGCCAAGAACTAGGCCACCAATACCTTGGCCACTTAATGTGAAAGCTGATTCATTGGAAAAGACCCTGATGCTGGGAAAGATTGAAGACAAAAGGAGAAGAGAGCAGTAGAAGATAAGATGGTTGGATAGCATCATCAATTCAATGGATGAGAACCTGGGCAAACTCCAGAAGATGGTGAGGGACAGCGAGGCCTAGCACGTTGCAGTCCATGGGGTCACGAAGAGTCAGACATGGCTGAGTAACTGAACAACAGCAAAGGACTTCACCTACACCACAATTCCTGAGAATCCCAGGGTGGGGGGCTGGGGACGGAAAGGTGGACCACCTGAGATCCAGCCTTCAGGCGGTCTAACTGGGGGTTCCTGAGGTGGGGCCCAGTTGATCAGTTTCTCCGGCTGCTGTAACCTGTTACCACCAACTTAGAGGTGAAAGCCCACAAGCGCATCACCGCACAGTCCTGGAGGTGTGAAGTCCAAAATGGGGCAGTGGGGCTGCATGCGTACCGAAGGTTGGTCCAGCCTCAGACGTTGCCCTCCCTGAACCCTGCTCCCACCCTCACCCTCCTCCTCTGACTCTTCTGCCCTCTCCTTTCCCTCTGACGACCTTATGATGAGATTGCCCCCATTCCCCGTTTACTCCAGGAAAATCTCCCTGTTTCTAAATCCACAATTTACTCCCATCTGAAGAGCCTCTTTTGCCGCGACAGGTTAACATATCCGCGGGTTCTAGGGGCCGAGACACAGACATCGCGGGGGCAGGGGCGTCATGCTGCCCACACACCCTGGAATCTGCAGGCTTAACAAGAACCAAAGGAATACATGGTGAGAAGAACCAGACTAGGGTCACTACCTCATCACGGGAGCCAGTTCTTTCAGGACTCTCTGAGCCCTCTTGATGGAAAAAGGGAAAAACTGTGATGAGCAAATTGATCATAATACAAGAAGAATTCGCTCAGTCTTGTCCAATGGTTTGCAAATCCATGGACTATAGCCCACCAGGCTTCTCTGTCCATGGGATTCTCCAGCAAGAATACTGGAGTGTGTTGCCATTTCCTTCTCCAGGGGATTTTCCCGACCCAGGGATCAAACTCAAGTCTCCTGCATTGGCAGGTGGATTCTTTACCGCTGAGCCATTAGGGAAACCCACAAGCAGAATACTCCCTTGGCTATTTATTAAAATAAAATACTGTGGTATGCACCTAACCTACTTATAAGAATTCATTTGTAAGTGAAATATCAAATGAGAAAAAAGACACGTTTAAGAGTCAGTGGAGTAAAATTATAATCAAACCAAAAACCTGGGCTATGATATTTCCAGGGCCACTAGAAGTCCTTTCCACAATGAAACCAAAAGCCTTACACATTCCTTCTCAGAGCTATCACACTAGGTTTTTAAACAGCTGGACTCTCGTACACTCAGAAAATATAATTTCTGAATGCTTCACTTTTCCATTTCTCTTAAGCTTTTTCACCGAAAGGAAAAAAGTAAAATTTCTGAACTCTTCAAACATGTTATTAGGAAACAGAATTTTTAAACAGCCAGGGTTCTCAGTCCATGCCCGTACTCCAAATGTGTCACTATTTATTATAAATAGCACCCAGAATTGACAGATTTTATAACGTGGGAGTTTCCTGGACTGTCATTCATCAGCTGATGTAAAAGTTAGTGTAATGAAAATGTCAAGAAACAGCATCACATTTAGAAACCATGAAACACAAAAATGGAGCTGTCAGTCATCCTGAACACTTGCCGAATAAAAAGTTTTAAATAGAGTCATGGGTCATCAGAACCACACACCACAACATCCGCTGCACAGAGATGCACCAGGATTATGGAAAGAACCCAAGATTTGTCAGGTGGTCAGTCACATTGGCTCACATCACACTTGCTTTCAACGGACACACTCAGGTCTCTTTTCACGTTAGCTGCCAAAACCCCAGTTTCCTCTCCTTTGTGCTTGCTCTTTGGAGGTCTGCTTTTTGGATCTGTGCATCCTACGTTAAATCTGGGATTTTATATTTGTGTTTAGTGTTTATTCGCTCAGTCATGTCCAACTCTTTGCGACCCCATGTATTGTTGCCTGCCAGGCTCTTCTGTCCACAGGATACTCCAGGCAAGAATACTGGAGTGGGCTGCCATTTTTCTTCTCCAGAGGATCTTCCCTATCCAGGGACTGAACCCAGGTCTCCCACACTGCAGGAAGATTTTTTTACCATCTGAGCCACCAGACTCTATTTCCCATTTAACTCCTTAAAAATGTCATCTTCATTGGTTTCAGCCCTTTCTCCCTTCTGTACTGATTCTGACAAGAGCTGATGGGAGGGACATCAAGCAGTTTGTGGTTGACGCTGACAGACAGACAGCAATGATCTAAAACTGTACTTCCTGAGAAGTCAGCAAGGAACTAGCTAAAGGATGCCAACAGGACTCAGTGATATCCACGCCCTACCAGGCTGAGGGCACCTCCATGATTGGGGTTAAGAGGTGAGGGAAGGAGGCCAGTGAAAAGAGGCAGAATGATGGGTCACCCAAACCAGCTGGGCTGTCTGAATGGGGCCAGAATCCCCACCTGCCCAGACTCTCAAATCCTATTGACATATATAAACCATTCTTGCTAACATTATTTTTATACCTAAGCAACAGTAAACTCTTCAGTTTGACTATCATCTTATAATCCTTGGTATTGCAGCCTGAGGAAAATCAGTAAATAAATTAAAAAGTAAAATAAATCTTATAAGCCTATTTTCACACACACAAAAAATTATACTGCAATGTTTATAAGGGCAAGGAGTAAGAGGTGGAAGCAAAGATCAATCCATTCTCCTCTCACTCCAGGCCTAAGAATCCTCACTTTCGATTCTTCAAGTTAATGAAATGAACACAGACCACTCTGATGAGGAGGTCTGGAATAATGGAATCGCGGTGTGTTTGCATTTTCTTTCAGTGTGAACGGGCTAGTCTGATAGTTAGCGAGACCATGACAAATTGCAGGAGATTTCATCCTTTGTTGCTCGGAAATGGCTCCCTGGCTGTAATAAGCCGTATCATCGCCAAGCGCACCTAGCTTCAAGTGAGGAGCAGAGAGGATTGTGTTAAATATGAAATTAGTGACATGTTTTCTCAGTGCCTCAACCCTAATTCTAAATTAAAGACGCCTGTCAACTCGAAATAACTCTTGAACATTCATTCCTATTTATAACTGAAATTAGAATTTTTTTGCCATTAGGATAAAACCCACCTCCAGCCCTGGGTGCTGGCCCTCCCCACCACTCCCCCTGCCCTTGGCCGGCCCAGTCCCTGAGCAGGCCATTGGCGCCGGGCTCTCCTATGGGTTCCTGTTCTGTTTCTCAGCTGCTCACCTGTCCTGCCTGGGATGCTCTGCCCCAGGGTCTCCTTGCTCCACCCTCATCTCTTCGTCACTCTGGTCTCCACTTAATCCTCAACTCCTCCAGAAAGTCATCCCTAAGGGACTGCTCCAGTGTCATCATCCTTATGTCTGCACTTCCTCATACCTGGGTGAGGGGGTCTCCATCTGACCTGCTCCCGTACAACTGTAAACTCCACTAGAGCCAGGACTCTGAGTCCCTGGCACACACAGTGGGCCTTGGGGCCAGCGGCTGACCGAGGCTGCAGGGGTCACCACAGCATGCCCCCCCTCCACAAATGGGCTGGCAAGGGCACAGCAGCTTCACCTACAGGGGTCTGGGGGGACCTGCTCCACCCAAGCCTCGTCTTCCCTCCTCTCCTGCACCCCTAGCACCAGCCACAGTCCCCTAGATCCTGAGATCCTTGCTGCTGGGAAAAGCACCCCAGCCGGTGGGCCTGGAATCAGTCACTCCACTGTTGGTACAGCACTGACCTCCTGCCTCCTGCCCTCCACCCACACTATAAACAAGTCTCAGTCGCTTCCCAGCTCCCCAGACCAGGCCCCCCTGGGTTGTGGCACCTTGTGTGTGGCAACCATTGGGGCCCCTCAGCACTGGTGGCTGTGTCTCCCCCAACAGCATCCAGGTGGGGATCTCCCTATCCCAGTGAACTGGGCCTTTGGGTGCATGTCTACTGCTGTGAGTGACCAGAATCTAGCATATCAATTCTTGTCTCAAAAAGATCACAGCTGCCCCTTTCCTTCTGATGTTCATATGCTTTTGAACCAATGATCAAAGATCTTTGCCCATAGAGATGCTAAATGCCTGTGACAATGTATTCATGATTCTCTCTTGTGTGTGTGAGTGTGAGTTGCTTAGTCATATCTGATTCTTTGTGACCCCATGGACTGTAGCCCACCAGGCTCCTCTGTCCATGGGATTCTTCAGGCAAGAATACTGGAGTGAGTTGCCATTCCCTTCTCCAGGAGATCTTCCCTACCCAGAGATTGAACCTGGGTCTCCCCCATGGCAGGCAGATTCTTTACCATCTGAGCAAATAGGGAAGTCCATTTCTCTCTGCTCATGTTCACTCACAGATCCACACAGGCCAATTTATTTAATGGTATAAATCTTCTTTCCCATCACATAGTTAATAACACATTCTCCCAATTAGGAGAAGATCATTCCCAGAAGGTTCTTTTTCTGACGATGTGGCTCCTGATGAAATCGAGAGAGGGTTTCCCTGTAACAGGCTTAGAAGGCAGCCCCACAGTCCATCCCCAGAAGAAAGAAGCCTCTCTGTTTTCTTTCTCTTCTACTGCATGTCCCATGGGGAAGACCCCTGAGACACACAAGGAAGTATTCAGCAGGAAAATCTGGGAACCACCCCCCATGCTGAAGCCCTGGGCACACCACTCCAGTATTCTTGCCTGGAAAATCCCAAGGATAGAGGAGACTAGTGGGCTACAGTCCACAGGGTCACAAAGAGTTGGACACAACTGAGCATGCAGGCATGTACACACAATCTGGATAAATTTCCAAGGCTCTATGGTGAGCAAATGAATCCAGTCTCAAAAGCGTACATGCTGTTTGAGTCCATTTACTTGACTGTCTGTGAAAGAGAAAACCACAGTGATGAAGAGCAGATCAGTGGTGGGCAGCATCTAGGGGCTGGGGGAGGTTCGTCTCTGCAGGGTGAGCATGAGGGTGTTTTCTGGGATGATGGAATGAGTCTCTATTCCAGCACATGTAAAATGCAAGAGTATTAACATTTATAGAACTATAAGCCCAAGAAGTCAATTTTACTGTATACTAATTTAAGAATTAAAACTAATTTAGAAGTCAAAGATATTTCTTCAGGGAAAAATAAAGATCACTGAACACAATCTTTAAAAAACAGAGAGTCTATGGAATCTAAGCCAGGAGGCATAATCCACTAGTGCTGTATTTTCAAGCCAGCAAATCCATGAGCTCAGAGGCCGGTAGCCCCTCTGCCCCCACCGAAGGTTCCAGGGTGGGAGTGAACTGGCCAACTGCAAGTCCTCGAAGAGAGAGGAATAATGAAAATTTCAAGGGAAGACACCCCAGTACCTCAAAACCCCACAGATGCAGCCAGATCCAGATTTGGGTACATCTTTCTGGCACTCACAGGAACATGCACAGGTGGAACACATCATCCCAAGACAGTGCAGCCTGGATGGTGCTGGGGGCCAGTTTTCAGTGCTGCTTGCCCAACTTTTATGCTTGCCAATATCATCTTTTTGTTTTTCTTCTTTTTGGCTGATAAAAATTATCCAAGCCTTCAAAGCATCTTTGTAGGATAATTTTTAGAAATTCTCCGTTGGTTCTGATCAAGCTGCCTTAAGGGAGGAGAGGAAAGGCAGACATAACCTAAAGATGATGCTGATAAAGTGTTGCACTCAATATGCCAGCAAATTTGGAAAACTCGGCAATGGCTACAGGACTGGAAAAGGTCAGTTTTCATTCCAATCCTAAAGAAGGCAATGCCAAAGAATGTTCAAACCACCATACAATTGTGCTCATTTCACATGCTACTAAGTAAGGTAATGCTCAAAATCCTTCTAGCTAGGCTTCAACAGTACATGAACCAAGAAATTCCAGATGTACAAGCTGGATTTAAAAAAGGCAGAGCAATCAGACATCAAATTGTCAGCATCTGATGGATCACAGAAAAAGCAAGGGAATTCCAAAAAAATCTACTTCTGCTTCATTGACTACACTAAAACCTTTAACTGTGTGGATCACAACAAACTGTGGGAAATTCGTCAAGAGATGGGAATACCAGAACACCTTACTTGCCTCCTGAGAAACCTGTATGCAGGTCAAGAAGGAACAGTTAGAATCAGACATAGAACAAAGGACTGGTTCAAAATTGGGAAAGGAGTATGTCGAGGCTATATGTTGTCACCCTGCTTATTTAACTTCTATGCAGAGTATATCATGTGAAATGCCGGGCTGGATGAGGCAGAAGCTGGAATCAAGATTGCCAGGAGAAATATCAATAACCTCAGATTTGCAGATGACACCATCCTTATGGCAGAAAGTGAAGAAGAACTAAAGAGCCTCTTGATGAATGTGAAAGAGGAGAGTGAAAAAGCTGGCTTAAAACTCAACATTCAAAAAATGAAGATCATGGCATCCGGTCCCATCACTTCATGGCAAATAGATGGGGAAAAAAATGAAAAGAGTGGCAGATTTTATTTTCTTTGGCTTCAAAATCACTGCAGACGGTGACTGTAGCCATGAAATTAAAAAATGCTTGCTCCTTGGAAGAAAAGCTATGACAAACCTAGACAGTGTATTAAAAACAGAGACTTCACTTTGCTGACAAAGGTCCATATACTCAAAGCTATGGTTTTTTCAGCAGTCATGTACAGATGTGAGAGTTGGACTATAAAGAAAACCGAGTGCTGAAGAATTGATGCTTTTGCATTGTGGTGCTGGAGAAGACTTTTGAGAGTACCTTGGACAGCAAGGAGATCAAGCCTATCAATCCTAAAGGAAATCAACCCTGAATATTCATTGGAAGGCTGATGCTGAAGCTGAAACTCCAATCCTTTGGCCACCTGATGCAAAGAGCTGATTCACTGGAAAAGACGCTGATGCCGGGGAAGATTGAGGGCAGGAGGAGAAGGGGGCAACAGAGAATGAGATGGTTGGATGGCATCACTGACTCAATGGACATGAGTTTGAGCAAACTCCAGGAGATAAAGAAAGACAGGGAAGCCTGGTGTGCTGCAGTCCATCAGGTCACAAAGGGACAGAAACAACTTAGTGACTGAACAACAATATATTAGTTAACTGTCCCAAACTGAAGCCCTGGAAGGTGTCTCTGGCTTGTCCTGTAACTTCCTAGCATCTTCAATCCATAAGAGGCCAGTGGGGAGTCAGCTCACTGAAGGACCTGGGGTCTCTTTCCGTTCACGATGAGTTCTCAGCACCTGACACCTATGGGGGACTATCACGCTTTCTTTCCTGAGCACATGAGTCAAAGGCCCAGATTTAAGAAAGAAACCCTAACTGCAGTGTTTTTGCAGCTCATGGTAAAGTATAAAAATTAAATGTGTTAAAATTACTAAAAGAAACTGATTATCTGGATTCTAAGAGGAGATGAGTAACCATTTCTAAACCCCAAAAATAAATAACTAAATGCCAAAGGATATCCTACAAAGTCTTCTCTATCAGGTGGACTGTTTTAAGAGTAGCTGAGCACTTTACATAATGTGCCAGCTCTAATTTCTTTTATTATTCACAATTCTGGAGCTACATTTAGAGTGTGGGTAATTAATAAAATCATCCTTTCCACTCGCTCCTGATTATCTCTCATCAGGGTCCCGTTTGCACTCCTCTTGCTAACTGTAATCATTTATTTGAACCAGTGTCTCAGTGGTTCATCAGCTCTTCATTAGTGCCTGTAGGGTGGATAAAATGTGCTTGGATTTCCAAAATAAATGCAAATCACATTGGTATTGGCAGCAAAAACGTGAATTCTCAGAATATTTTTTCAAATAAGACAGCTCCCCACAAGATCTTGGTGGCGCTAGAGGTAAAGAACTTGCCTGCCAATGTCAGAGACACAGGAGACACTGGTTTGATCCCTGGGTCGGCAAGATCCCCTGAAGAAGGGAATGGCAACCCACTCCAGTATTCATGCCTGAAGAATCCCATGGGTAGAGGAGCCTGGTGGGCTGTAGTCCATGAGGTTGCAAGTCGGACATGACTGAAGTGACTTAACATGCATACACCCCAAGACTTTGGATCTTGAGTGAAAAAAGTGGTGTCCTCCTAAGTGACTGAAAACTCCTCTCCATCCAGCCCTGAATATCAATGCTAAAAACCTTCCCTATGGCCAAGGCCATTGGGCATCATTTGAGCCTCTGCCTCGGCATTCAGGAACGTGCTGATTACTTAAGCAAGGACAAGGGGTAAAAGACAACAAGAATTCAGTACAAAATTGCAAAGCCAAAGAGTCTCCTAGCCAGCAAGTCAAAAACACAGCTATGGAGGCCCCGCCCTGGAAAGTCAGTCAGAAGTTCTGGGAGCGGAGCTGGATACCATGGACCTGGATCAAACCCTGATCTGGGCCTGAGCAGCCCTGCAGACCTGCCTATCCCATCCCAAGCTGAACTTGGTGTTTTCATCTTTAAGAGGGGGTAACAGCCCCCAGAGTGTGGAAGCGGGAGGATGCCGATGTTGCAGTGGAGAAACCAGGCAGGCACTACTTCGACCAGGTGATCAAGGTTAATATCACCAGTGATAAGTCAGGTGTTGATGGTATCATAAGAGGCAACGAGAGGATGCCTCTGAGGTATTTTCCCCTCCGCTCATAATTGCATCCCGATAATAAGCAAACATCAGACAAACCCATGTGGAGGGAACATCTACAAAACAGCTGACTGGTACCCTTCAAAAATATCAAGGTCATGAGAAATAAGGAAAGACTGAGGAACTGCCCCAGATTAGAGGTGTCTAAAGAGAGATGATGATTATGTGACTCATGTGTCTGGGACAGGACCCTGGAACAAAGAAGGTCATCAATGGGAAAACTGGTGGACTCCAAATGAAGTCTGTAGATGAGTTGATAACCATATTAACTTTTACTTTTCAACAACACATCATGGTTATGTGAAATGCTATGTTAGAACTGGGGGCAACTGGGTGACGTGCATAGGAACTCTGCCTCGACTCGTGAACAATTCTCCTTAGAGCAGCAAAGGTACAGTCAACCTTGGAGTTTGGTTCTGCATTGGATAAAAAGCACACATCACTTTCCAAAAAATGAGGCTGGTTAGTTCCCAGACTTTAAAATCTATTTATAGACAAGCACAAGAATCTGAAATACTATTCAGAGCAAAGGCCCAGGTGACAGCAGCGGGGAGGTAGAGAGACAGGTGATGGAGGCTGGATTTCCTCCCTCACCCACAAGCTCCTGTGCCGAGACAGCACATCATGTTAGAGAAGTTTAAACACGTGATTTAAAGCCATAAAATAATCACAAGAAGAAATAAAAATGATAGGCAACAGAAACCATGAGGTCAGAGCAGAGGGCCTATAGGGACAGTGGAGGGCCACACATCCCTGTGGTCACCAGATACAGGAACAGGTAGTGAAAGTCAGAGTGATTAGAAAAACACAGGTCAAGAATCATTTTACACTCATCTCGTTGAGGAACATCTTTGAAGTCTGACAATCCTCATGGCTGGAGAGAGCATGGATTTTCTAAGATCAAGAGGTAGGAGGATAGAGGAGGGAGGTAGGGAGAGAGGCTGCAAACAGAGCGATTGCTCTGGGAACCAGTTGAGCATTACCTATAGCATCATCTATCTACACACCTTATGCCCAGAGTCCGACTCTTGGGTCTATACTCCAGAAAAAAATTTGGAACATGTGCACCAGGAAACCAGTGCGAAAATGTTCTCAACTGTTTATAACAGCTGCTGCTGCTGCTGCTAAGTCACTTCATTCGTGTCCAACTCTATGCAACCCCATAGACAGCAGCCCACCAGGCTCTCCCGTCCCTGGGACTCTCCAGGCAAGAATACTGGAGTGAAAAAAAAAAAAAATAGAATACTGGAGTGGGTTGCCATTTCCTTCTCCAATGCATGAAAGTGAAAAGTGAAAGTGAAGTCGCTCAGTTGTGTCCGACTCCTAGTGATCTCATGGACTGCAGCCTACCAGGCCCCTCCATGCATGGGATTTTCCAGGCAAGAGTACTGGAGTGGGTTGCCATTGCCTTCTCCAGTTCATAACAGCAACAACCTGCAAACAGTTCAGATGTCTATCCATGAGGAGCAGCCGAATAAACCATGTGATGTTTTCACAGCACAGTCAAAACACTTAACTATGGTGCTCCACACACCAGGAAGGAACTTTAACAAAATCACTATTCCGTGGAAGCCTAGCGTGCTTCAGTCCATGCGGTTGCAAAGAGTCGGACAGGACTGAGTGACTCAACAACAACAACAATTCAGTAGAAGGGGCTACCCCGGTGGCTCAGTGTTAAAGAAGCTGCCTGCCAATGCAGGTGATGAGTGTTTGATCCCTGGGTCGGGAAGATCCCCTAGACAAGGAAATGGCAACTCACTCCAGTATTCTTGCCTGGGAAATCCCATGGACGGAAAAGCCTGGCAGGCTATAGTACAGTCCACGGGGTCACAAAAGAATTGGACACGACTTAGCAAGTAAACAACAAGTTTAGTGGGAAAAGGTTAGTCCCAGATGGTGAAAGACAGAGGGGTTACTCTCTTTTTAAAAGGTAAAAATGACAAAGTAAAAGCAGATTTTTCAGGACATATGGATACAATAAGACTCTATAAAAAGGGATGTGAGGGAATGAGATAACATTCAAGAGGTGGGTTAATTTGAGTGGGAGAAGCAGGGGGGCAGGTTAAACGTAGGCTATTGTGAAGGTCCACTGTGACTGCAGAGGTGGGTTTTATAAGTATATCTTACATTTCTAAAAATAATAACTAATTGATAATGTTGGTCATGCACAGAATGGTGAGGGAGTGTGTGTGAATAAAAGGATTAGGGTTGGACCTATTTTGTGTGCTTCAAGTCCACTTTATTTTTAAAAGCAATGTATCAAAAACAGCAGTGTAAGCATTCGATGTATATTCATGCAGGCACAAGTAAAAGAACTAAACAATGACCCTGAGAACCAGAAGAAGGCCTGAGGCTGCAAGAACAAGGCTAGAAACTGACTTTTCATGTTATGTTCTTCATTGTTTAGGAGGTCACCCTGCTGTAAGCCTGAGACCATAAGCGTGGGGCATAGCCAGATGTTAAAGGCGGCAAGCAGAGAAGAGGAGGAGCCTGGGTCCCCAGTGGGACCATGAGATGGGAGAGGGTAGGATCAGCCTTTTCTTTTGGTTCATATTGTTTCACGTCTGTCCTCATTTTCTACGGCTGTTGTGACAAATTATTGCAAAGTCAGCAGCCAAAAGCTACACAGATGTGTCATCTTAAAGCTACATGAATGTGTCACCTCACAGTTCTGTGGGTCGAAGCTAGACATGGGTCTCAGGAGGCTAGACTCAAGGTGCTAGTTGAGCTGCAACCTTTCTCGGGGCTCTGGGAGCTACCCATTTCCTTGCCTTTTCTAGCTTCTTCCCACACTCCTTGGCTCACAGCCCCTTCTTTCATCCACAAAGCCAGATGTGTGATCTCTCTCTAACCCCTCACTGCAGCCACATCTCCTTCCAACTCTTCTCTTCTGCCTCCCTCTTCCACTTAGAAGGACCCTGGGGTCAGCCAGACAATTTGAGACAATCTCTCTTCTCAAGGGCAGCTGATCAGAAACTTTAACTCCATTCACATCCCCTTTGCCTCATAACCTAAAAGATTCCCAGGATAAGACACGGACATTTTTGGTGGGGAGTGGTTACTATTCTGCCAAGCACAAATTCTTACAATAAGCATAAACTTCTTTTGTAATTGGAAACACAAATCAAATCATATTTAATTATTTTTTATTCATTTTTTTATTTTTTAGTGAAAACATACAGCATTTGTCTTTCTCTGTCTGACTTACTTCACTAAGCATAATACTCTGCTGGCCCACCCATGTTGTTACAAATGGTAAAACTCCATTCTTTTTAAGGCTCAGTAATATTCCATTGTGCATATATGTCCCACATCTTCTTTATCCATTCCTCTGTTGATAGACATATAGGGTGCTGACATGTCCTGGCTATTGTGAATAGTGCTACAGTGAACACTGGGGTGTATGTATCTTTTGAAAAATGGTTTTCTCCAGATATACGCCCAGGAGTAAGACTGCAGGATCGTATGGTACTTCTATTTTTAGTCTTTTGAGAAACCTCCATACTGTTCTCCATAATGGCTACACCAATTTACATTCCCACCAACAGTGCACGAGGGTTCCCGTTTCTCCATATTCTCACCAACACTTGTTATTTCTAGTCTTTTTGACAATGGCCATTCTGTCAGGTGTGAGGTGACATCTCATTGTTGGGACCATGATCCAACAAATTAGAAAAATATAATGCAACCTTTGAAGCACACAGAATCAAGTATGCCATAAAAGATTTCCATGTAGGAAAAAAAGCTGTTCTGTGGCTGAAACCATGCCTAAGCACCTGTGGTACCCAGCAAACGTGTCTACCCTCACCAAACACACAGCTTCATGGTCTGGCAGGCTGAGGTCCTCTCGTTACCACCCAATTCCCATTCTGTTCAAGACATGTACAAGTTCTTTTTTCTTTTTTTTCATATACAAGTTCTTAAAGATCGTTTTAGTTTCTTTAAAAAAAATGAGACTAATGCAACTTCCAATTATTTAGTTTTTCCCTTTAATAAATATAATTGCAAGGTCCTTTCCTTGTCTTCTTTTGCTGAGTTATAGTTGATCTACAACATTATTATTGTTTCAGGTGTACAAAAATAGGGAATGCTCCACAAATTTTTGTATCATCTTTGCACACGAGCCATGCTAATAATCTCAGTATTCTTCCAATTTTGGTGCGTGCATGCTTGCTCGGTCATGTCGGACTCTTTGCGACCCCATAGACTACAGCCCAACAGGCTCCTCTGTCCATGAGATTTGCCAGGCAAGAATACAGGAGTGGGTTGCCACTTCCTCCTCTGAGGAAATCTTCCCAGCCCAGGGATCAAACCCACATCTCCTGCATTGGTAGGCGAGTTCTTTATCATTGCACCACCTGGGAAGCCCAGTTTTGGTGCAGGAGCTACTGAAGTGATCACAAGATGCTTTCATTTCTAATTTAAGCCACCAGGTGTGCTTCTAGAAGCCCTGGCCCACATGTGGATCATCTTTCTGTCCGGACACAAACCCTCCATAAAACAGCACAATGAGAGGAAACAATAGCCTTCAAGAACATGGGGGCTTGGAGTGAAGACACACAGTGGACATTCAGGAGGCCTTGTGGCACCCGTCAGTCTTTCAGCCCTGATGTAGGGATGTTACCAATATGGAATTCGCCTCCTACAGGAACCCCAGGGTGGGTACCCGGGCTCTGAGCAGGGCACCTCTGGTGGAAAGTCGGCCCAGGTCACAAAATCCATTCTGTTCTGTACCCTAAATGTCAGGTACTCATTCCTCCAGTGCCCTGGCATTGAGTGTTGACACTGACCAATGTAATCTTACACATGATGCTCACAGGCAGTCAGAGGAACCATCAACAGACGACAATGTTCATCTCAAGAATGAAAAGAACAGAGTTTTATCTTTCCATGTCTGTAACGAAATAGTTCACACGCAAGCTCCTGAAAACACTTTCCCATGATAAATGGTGTGTTGCCTCCGGAAAACTGAAAATGAGACAGCTTGACCAGGTGGGTCTGATTTAATCTCACTTTCTCTGTCTGCTACTCCAGGTAGCTCGCCTTGTTTGAAATTAGGTTTGGGAAAACTAATGTGAAAACATCTTTGAAAACAGAATATACACAAAAACAATCTGGGTTTTTCTGAGATGATGACTTAGGGGCACTTAACTCCAAGAACACCAACCCCTTGTCCCCCCAGGGCCCCCAAGGGTCCCCACAGACCCCACCTTCCCTGCTGGTCAGTAAAGGGGAGTCTGGCTTTGAGGAGCCTATGGCAGCAGACCCTCCGTGCCACCCCTGAATGCATGCACCTGGTATTTGACCCTGAGGATTGCCAGATCCAACAAGACCTGCTGGAAATTTGGTGGGACTCTCCTTCATTAAAAACAAACATGGTTCAGCCTTCCCTGGTGGTTCAGTGGATGAGAATCCACCTGTCAATGCAGGGGACAACGGTTTGATCCCTGGTTCGGGAGAATCCCACATGCCTCAGGGCAACTAAGCCCAAGCGTCAAACTACTGAGTCCCCATGCCCTAGAGCCTCTGCAACAAAAGAAGCCACTGCAAAGAGAAGCCCGCACACCACAACTAGAGAGTAGCTCCCACCTGCCTCAACCAGACAAAAGCCCATGTGCAGCAATGAAGAACCAGTGCACCAAAAATAAAAATAAATAAGTAAAAAATTTTAAAACAAACAGGCAAACAACAACAACAAAACAACAAAAACATGGTTCACTTAGGAAGTTGCTCAAAAGAGATAAGAAAGGACGTTGCAGTCACTGAAGGATGAGCTGGATAAGAACAAGAACCAGGCATTAAGGCACCATTAGTGAAGGATAGGAAAGCCTGGCATGCTGCAGTCCATGGGGTCCCAGAGTCGGACACAACTCAGCAACTGAACAACCACCACCACCACCCCCTGGAGATAACCACTGCTTGTGTTTTGACCAGTTTCCATTCAGGCTCTTTTTTTCCCCCTGCATACCTACATTGTGCAAAATTGGAATTCTACTGTAGCAGGACTCTTGCTATGCTCATTTAACATAACGTGAATATTTCCTTACACCACTGAATATTCCTTGAAAATATGCTATTAATGGGCATATAATTTTAAAGTGGTTACTATAACCATCCTGCAGCCATGCAAGTAACAGCAGCCATGAAATTAAAAGATGCTTGCTCCTTCAAAGGAAAGCTTTGACAAACCTAGACAGCGTATTGAAAAGCAGAGACATCACTTTGCCAACAAAGATCCACGTAGTCAAAGCTATTGTTTTTCCAGTAGTCATGTATGGATGTGAGAGCTGGACCATAAAGAAGGCTGAGCACCAAAGAATTGATGCTTTCAAACTGTGGTGCTAGAGAAGACTCTTGAGAGTTCCTTGGACAGAAAGGAGATCAAACCAGTCAATCCTAAAGGAAATCAACCCTGAATATTCATTGGAAGAACTGATACTGAAGTTGAAGCTCCAATACTTTGGCCACCTGATGTGAAGAGCCAACTCATTGGAAAAAACCCTGATGCTGGGAAAGAGTGAGGGCAGGAGGAGAAGGGGGATGACAGGATGAGATGGTTGGATGGCATCACTGACTCAATGGACATGACTTTGAGCAAACTCCAGGAGATAGTGAAGAACAGGGAAGCCTGGCATGCTGTAGTCCATGGGGTCACAAAAAGTCAGACAGGAATTAGCAACTGAACAAAAACAACAAAACCATCTGCTACTGCTAGAGATTCAGGTTGCTTCCAATTTCCAACTAAGAAAAATAAAGCCACAGTGAGTAGCCTCACACACACATTTTACTGATATCCTTGATTTTAGTACAAACCCTTCAAAAGAGGATGACTTGACCAAAGGGTATAAATGCTTGTATTCCATAAGATAACAGCCATCAACATTTCCTCCAGTGGGTAGGACAGTATTTGTCCTCCTATGTGCTTACCCACACTGAGGATAAATATTTGAAAGACCTTTTCCAGCAGTTGGGTGGAAAAGAAGGGGAAAAAGAGAGGATGGAGGAAGAAGAAGAGAACTGTTCCAATTTGCATTTCTCTGATTACTCATGGGATTCAGCCCTTTCTGTTTGTTTGCCTTTCCTATTTCTTCAATGACCTGCCGACTAGTGTCTGCTGGAGACGTTTTCCATCCGATGGTAATGTTTTCCTATTGATTTACGGCTGCTTTTAGTATAATAAGGATGGATTGGCAGGTAGGCAGTGTTATGTCCTGACTTGCCAATTCTGATGATGGTGCTGGATGCACACAGGGTGCTAATGCTTTTGTGGTCAGCTGTGTCAATTTTCTCCTTTAACACGTCTTCTATGGCAAGCAGAGTTCTGTGGACCTTCAGCCTGGCATCTGACCCCAGCTCCTTCACTTGCCACCTGGGGGACCCTCTCTTTGCCTTAATTTCCTTGATTGAAAACAAAAGATAATGAGAGTACATTTACTGCATGAGGTCAGTGTGTGGGAAACAATTTGGGTGCTGGCCCTCAATGACCCGTCTCCTGGTCCTGCCCAGGGAGCACTGGGAGTCTACCCCCAGCCTCCACATGAGATTGGAACCCAGTCCCCACAGCAGCACCATGAGATGATGAAGCCCCAGCTGATACCTTCACTGCAGCCCTGAGAGATCCTGGCCAGAGGACTTGGACAAGTTGTGCCAAGATTCTGACCCACAGAAACTGTGACATACGAGCATTGGTTGTTTTCCGCTATAAGGTCTAGGGCTGATTTGTTACACAGCAGGAGAGAACTAACATATAATATTTGGGAAGTGCTCAGAAGAGTGCCATTAACAGACTGCAAAAATAGTCTACTGTTTGGCCACTCCTCCCATGAAAAGATGGAGTCCTTGTCCACTTCTGAAGCTGCTTGACTGTGGCTTGCTTTGACCAACGAAGCAGAAGCTCAGGTGATGGAGAGACCTGACAGGCACCTGCATACAGGTCCTTGCCCTCTTACTACCCTCACAGGCCCCCACCACCATGCCAAGGAACCCATCTGTGGGCTGAGACCACATGGCCCAGTGACCCCTGATGTGCCCCCAGCTTACAATTGGCCACCACTAGACATGCATGAGGCCCTTTACTGCAGACCCCTGAGTGGGCCCATTTATAGAACCGCCTGGCCATGCCCATGCCCAGCACACATTCCCAACCCAACTCATGGGCTGAACAAAGGAGTCCATGGGACACTTACCAACTAATCAATTCATGGGAAACTTACCGTGGTGTATGATGCTTGGTGAAGACCTGACTTACACTCAGCAGTGTTCCCTTCTGAAAATGCAGCACCTTGTTTTCATATACTAGAATCTAGAGGGTTGGGGGATACTTGTCACTTCTATTTATATTTTAGCAAACCTTGAACCAATACTGCATGAGTTCTGTTTTAGTTTGGGCCAGGATAATGTTATATACAAGGCTTCCCAGGTGGCACAGTGGTAAAGAACCTGCCTGCAGGAGATGCAGGAGACTCAGGTTTGATCCTTAGATTGGGAAGATCCCCTGGAAGAGAAAATAGCAACTCACTCCAGTATTCTTGCCTGAGAAATCCCATGGAGAGAGGAGCCTGGTGGGCTACAGTCTTTGGGGTCACAAAAAGTATACCACTAAGCACACACGCACAATGATATATGCTCTTCTTCTGGGCACACGAGGACAAAGTCTCACTAATCTGACTCTACAGAAAATCAGGGAAGTCACAGCAAAGGTGTCAGAGAGGAACAGTGATATGAACCTAGGACCAGAGGTAGAGACAGTCACCATTACTTGAGGAAGGACCCCAGGCCACTGTCCTCTGAAATCAACACTAAACCATCCCAAGTCCCTCTGTCAGTCAGTCATCAAACCCCACAACCTCTCTGCGTACAACCCCGGACACCAAGGTTTTCCAGCCTCACTAGGTACTTCTCACTGTTACTGTCAGATAGAATCACCTCTTAGGTTTTCATAGGTTCAGTATTTTAATCAAGCTACAAGTCTTAACCTCATCATGCGAAGATTATCACAATGACCAAGGATTTACCATCCCTAGAGAACGGCATTCAGACAGGTGATGTGACATGGGCAGAGTGGCAAGGCCAGGGACAGTGAAGCTGGGGTCCCAAAGATACCTGGCTTTGTGCAATGAGCACCCCACCCCTATGCAGCAAGACGTTTGGCCCAGGAAGAGGACAGGGCCATACTCTGTCCTCTGGCCATACTCCCCATACTCTGTGCTGGGGAGCTCAACCTCTGAGCAGTGTCTTCCGTTAATACAATTAGCAATCCAGTCCCTGACTGAAGAGATCAGTTTCCCTTATTGGCACAAATGCCATCAAAGACACGTTAATATGTGACCAGCCTTCATAAGTTAAAAAATGATCTACTTTCTAATGCTAAGTATAAATACCTAAAGACAGTGGTTTCACACTAGCCATTCAATTCCAAAAACAGGAACGTATCTGTGTGTCAGTTACAATTCTTAAATTGTCACATCTAACTAGAGTCAAGTCATTAACATATTTGAGAAATTTAGCAATTACAAATAGACTGTCAGGCTTCTTGTAAGCTAACAACTCTTAACACTCACTGGAAAACTACACGTGCCAGCTGACCACCAGCAGAGGCACGAACACCTAGGTCACCAGCCCCTCCCTCCCAATTAATAAGCACTTGGTGGTGAACAAAACCGAGAGGTTAGTCTTCTTAGGAGCCCTAAATTGACAAGAAGTAAAGCTATCCAGCTTTTCAGTTATCTTCTCATCTCTTTCTAGCTTCCATTTAATGGAAAACTTGTCAAGTTACAACTTTATGTGCCTTGCTCTACAGCACTTATTTTCTACAAATGGGATTTTCTCAGGACAATAACTATACTGACAACACTAGGCTGATTGCGAGAAATGTGTTTTTGCCAATTTTCATGAATGTTGGACATGCCTGACACTATCCTATTTTGTAAATTTACTGCCTTGTTTGTGTGATCTTTGAGATAAATGTATTGTCACAGAAGACCCCAACTACCCTTTCTTTCCCTTCATTTTATAAATGCCAACTTTATTTAACTCTGCTGTCACTTAAGTTTCTTAGCCACATGTAATAGTTGAGACTGTTTATAAGTCAAGGCTTAAACCAATACCCCAAAAATCAGAAAACATGAGTTGGTTCTCCAAAAATTTTTTGATAGTCCAAAAAGTATACCAATATTTTACCCCAAATGGACTAACTATTCAATTGTTAGGGATTTTCTTTCTAATTGTAGTAAAGTACATATAACATAAAATGTACCGTCTTAACCATTTTTTTAGGTAACGGTTCAGGGTGTTCAGTCCATTCACACTATAATCTCCAAAATCTTTTTTAAAATTAATTAATTCATTTATTTTTGGTTGTTCTGCATCTTTGTTACTATGCAGGCTTTTCTCTGTGGTGAGTGGGAGCTACTCTCTAGTAATGGTGCCCAGGCTTCTTCTTGTGGTGGTTTCTCTAGTTGTGGAGCACAGGCTTTAGAGCACAGGTTCAGTAGTTGGACACAGGCTTAGTTGCTCTGATGCATGTGGGACTGTCCAAGACCAGGGACGAAACTCATGTCCCTTGCATTAGCAGGTGGATTCTTAACCACTGGACCACCAGGGAAGTCCCTCCAGGACTGTTTTCATCATGCAAAACTGAAAGTCTGTCCCCATTAAAGACCAAGTTCCCACCCTCCTCCTCCCCTGGCCCCTGACACCTACTAGGCTACTTTCTGTCTCTGAATTTGGCTGCTCTAGGTATTTCGTGTAAGTGGAATAGTACAGTATTTGTCCATTTTGATTGCTTTATTTCAGTCAACATAGTGTTCTCAGGGTTCATCCAGGTTGTAAAATGTGTCAGAAGTTCCTTCCTTTTCAAAGGTGAAAATAGTATTCCATGTTTTGTGAGACAAAGTTCTGTTTATTCATTCATCTGCTGATGGACACTTGGGTTATGTTCTCCTTTTGTTGTTGTGAATAACACTGCTACGAACATGGCTATGCAAAAAATATGAGTCATCACTTTCTGTTGTTTTGTGTCTATATTCAGAATGGGAATTGCTGGATCATATGGTAATTATGTAATATTTTAAGGCTCTACCATGCTGTTTTGTCTTCCCAGGTGGCACTAGTGGTAAAGAATCTGCCTGCAATGCAGGAGACACAAGAGATGAAAGTTTGATCCCCGAGTCGAGAAGATCCTGTGGAAAAGGAAATGGCAACCCACTCCAGTTTTCTTGCCTGGGAAATCCCATGGACAGAGGAGTCTGGAGGGTTACAGTCCATAAGGTCGCAAACAGTTGGACATGATTGAGCATGCATGTCCATGTACCCAGTGGACAATGAATCTGAGAACAAGATAAGATCAGTTATAAAAATGAAGAAATGGTAACCATCTGTGATACAACAATCCCAGTTCTGGGTATACCCCCAAAGAAGGGAAAGCAGCAACTTGAAAACATACTTGAACACCCATGTCTATAACAGCATTTTATTCACAACAGCTGAAGGGTGGAAATAACCCAAGTGTCCATTGACAGATGAACGGATAAACAAAGCATGGTCCACACACACACAACAGAATATTTTTCAGTCTTAAAGAGGAAGGAAATGCTGATGTGTGAAAGCATGGATGAACCACAGGACACCATGCTGTGTGGAACACACTGACCACACAAGACTTACTGACATGACAGGGTAGGGCGTTAAGAAGGAGAGGGTGGGATGAATGGGGAGAGTGGCATGGAAACATATACACTAACATATGTAAAACAGATAGCCAGTGGGAATTTGCTATATGACTCAGGGAACTCAAACTGTTGCTATGTGACAACCTAGAGGGGTGGGAGGTGGGAGGGAGGCTGAAGAGGGAAAGGACATATGTATGCCTATGGCTGATCCATGTTGATACATGGCAGAAACCAACACAATACTGTAATTAACTTTCAATTAAAAGATAAATAATTAAAAAAATAACTCACAGTGTGTGATCCCACTTTGTTGAGGTCCCTGCTGCTGTTGCTGCTGCTAAGTCGCTTCAGTCATGTCCAACTCTGTGCGACCCACAGAGGGCAGCCCACCAGGCTCCCTCGTCCCTGGGATTCTCCAGGCAAGAACACTGGAGTGGGTTGCCATTTCCTTCTCCAATGCATGAAAGTGAAAGTGAAGTCGCTCAGTCGTGTCCGACTCTTCACGACCCCATGGACCGAAGCCTACCAGGCTCCTCTGTCCATGGGATTTTCTAGGCAAGAGTACTGGAGTGGGGTGCCATCGCCTCCTCTGTGTTGAGGTCCCAGAGCCATCAAATTCATAGAGAAATCCAGTGGTGGTTCCCTGGGGCTGGGGGAGGGGAAGATGGGGAATGAGTGTTTATAGTGGGTGTAGAGTGTCAGTTCTGCAAGATGAGAAAGACTTGGAAAGGTAATGGCTGCACAGCAATGTGAATGTCATTTTTTTTTTAAGTTGTATTGAAAAGTGAAAGTGAAAGTCACTCAGTCGTGTCCAACTCTGCGACCCCATGGACTATACAGTCTATGGAATTCTCCAGGCCAGAATACTGGAGTGGGTAGCCCTTCCCTTCTCCAGGGTATCTTCCCAACCCAGGGATGGAACCCAGGTCTCCTGCATTGCAGGTGGATTCTTTACCAGTTGAGCCACAAGGGAAGCCTAAGAATACTGGAGTGGGTAGCATATCCCTTCTCCAGTGGATCTTCCCAACCCAGGAATCAAACTTGGGTTCAATCTGCATTGCAGGCAGTTTCTTTACCAATTGAGCTATGAGGGTTTTATTGAAGTATAGTTGATTTACAAAGTTGTGTTAATTTCTGCTATACAGCAAAGTGATTCAGTTATACATATATATTCTGTTTCATGTTCTTTTCCATTATGGTTTACCACATGGTTCCATGTGCTATACAGTAGGACCATGTTGTTTATCCATCCTATAGATAAAAGTTTGCATCTGCTAATCCTAAACTCCCAAGCCTTCCCTCCTCCACCTCCCCACCCACCCCAGCAACAAGTCTGTTCTCTGTGTCTGTTTCTGTTCCTAAGATAGGTTATGTCATATTTTATTTTGTGTGTTTTTTTATTTTATTTTAATTGGAGGATAATTACTTTACAATATTGCGATGGTTTCTGCCATCCATCAGCATGAATCAGCCATAGGTATACATATGTCCTCTCCCTCTTAAACCTCATATTTTAGATTCCACATATAAGTGATATCGTATGGTATCTTTCTCTGATGTACTTCACTTGCACGATCATCTCTACATCCATTTGCACGATCATCTCTACATCCATCAAACAATGTGAATGTACTTAATGCCACTGAGCTGTATACACTTAAAAATGGTTAAGATGGTGAGTTTCATGTTATGGCTATTTTACCACAATAAAAAATAATAAAAAATGTCCTTTTCCCCCCATAAAACTGGAATAAAAGCAGACAAGGAAGAGACCCTGGGGCTCCCTGGGGCTGGGGTGTGCGTGCCCAGGGCAGGAGGGGCAGCTGTTTTCATTATCAGCCTGTCAGTGCTGTCTGACTTGAACTCTGTTGTGCACTAGATGGATTTTTTAATATTAATTTTAGAACATAATGGGGAGCAGTGGAGATGAAAAGAAAAGCAAATTGAGGAAGCCGTGTGCCAATAAGCCGGGTGTCAATCATGGACAGACGAGAGGGGATTATCCAGCAGAAGGCTCAGGCGTGCTCAGGAGTGGAGTGTCAGGACAAACCCTTCTTGCTTTCCCTTTTAATAAGGTCATGAGCTGGGGGATCAGAGGAATGCTAAAGAGACGAGGGCCTTTGCTTCAGCAAGATGTTAGTGTGTGGCCAGAGCAGCTCCCACTGTGTGATTGGGGGTCCTGGACCCAAGCCCTGACCTGGAGAGAGGACGGGTTCAGGACAAGAACACAAGGATTATGACATCAGCCTGCGACCTCACTCCAAGGTGAAATCATCTCAACTGTCTGGAATGCTAAATTTTAAAGTAAGCAGATGAACTCATCAGTGTTACAAATGTTTTGCATTTTGATACCAACATTCATAAATGTCATGAGTAGCAGACCACAGACAAAGGAAGGAAGGGGGGTGGATTCTGGGTGGCCACTGGCTCCTCTGAAAGCAGTGAGCTACGTGGGTGGGAGCTGCCCAGGCCACAGTGGGAATGGTCACTGGCCAACACCCCACCCTGCCAAGTCCAGAAGGGCAAGATGTCCAGAAACCACCAGATGAAAACTGGGCAACAAGGCTTTGAATGTGCAAGTAGAACAAAAGCCACACAAGGAACGGGATGCAGAACTGGGTTCTCCACTTGAAGGACTCTGATGTGAAGAGAGGAAGAGCTGGGGAAAGGAGGATCATTGTGCAAAATCAGACTTGGCTCCGGTTTGACAACAGAGATCCCTATAGTTGGCTCTAGGACGCCAGGTACTCCCAAGTCAGAAATACCATGGACAGCACCCTGCATTCTGCAGAGGGGTGATTTAACTGAACTGTAAATACCTAATATTCCACAACAATAAGAACAGAAGCAGCCATGAGAAAGAATAACTGACATTTATTTGGTTTAAACCACAGTCAGGCAATCCTCGCTACACTTTCATTGCATGCTCACTCGGTAATTCCTTGTTATCTGAATTTTATGATTCATTATAAATATTATCAACAAACCCCCAAAAAAGGAGGATATTTGATTATACATCATGAGTTCTTCAGGATGACAGTTGCAGCTAAATGATGGCGGGGGAAGGAAAGGGTGGGATAAACTGAGAGCGTAGCATTGAAACATACACACTACCATGTGTAAACTGTTGAATATGTAAAGATTTTCTTATATAATGCTAGTTCAGGACTCTAGCAACTGTGAGGCTATGCCCCAAAAGTGTAAATATCAATTTTTAAAAAAATTTATGGGACTTTCCTGGTGGTCCAGTGGCTAGGACTCTGAGCTCCCAGTGCAGGGGGCCTGAGTTCAATCCCTGGTTGGGGAGCTGGATCCCATGCCACAACTAAAGAGTTCACATGCTGCAACTAAGACCCAGTGCAGCCAAATAAATAAATATTTTAAAAAAAATTTCTTCTGGATTAAAGTCGTATCTCTCACAGGACTTGCACATAGGCCACCTCAGCAACCCTGCTTGGACGAATGCTGGGAAATATCTTCCCCTAAGGATCCAGCCAGGATGAGGCTGACACAGAATTCAGGGGGTGTCCATGGTGACCCCCTCATCCCATCCTGACAGTCTCCTTCCCCAAAATTCTGACACTTGCTACAACATGGACACACCTTGAGGACATCATGCTAAGTGAAACAAGCCAGTCACAGAAGGGCAAATACTGTGTGACTCCTCTTCTACGAGGTCCCTGTGTGTGCGTGCTTGCGTGCTCAATAGCTCAATCATGTCCCATTGTAGCCTGGCAGGCTCCTCTGTTCATGGGATTTCCCAGGCAAGAATACTAGAGCGGACTGCCATTTCCTCCTCCAGGGTATCTTCCCGACCCAGGGATCATACCCAGGTCTTCTGCACTGGCATGTGGACTCTACCACTGAGCCACCTGGGAAGGAGTCAATTTCCTAAAGGCAGAAAGGAATGGTGTCAGGACGTCCTTGGTGGTCCGGTGGTTAGGACTCCCTGTTTCCAATGCAGAGGGTGTGGGTCTAATCCCTAGTCATGGAACTAAGATCCAACATGCCACTCGATGCAACCAAGAGTTTTTTAAAAAAAGAAAAGAAAAACTAGATGGTGGGTGCCAGGGGCTGAGGCAGGGGCGAGCAGGGAGTTAGTATTTCATGGGGACAGAGTTGCAGTTTTGCAAGATGAAAAGAGGGAAAGACAGATGGTAGTGAGGTTTGCAGAGCAATGTGAATGTACTTAATGCCACTGAACCGTACACTGAAAAATGGTTAAGAGGGTATATTTTTCTTATGTGTATTTTGTTGCTGTTGTTCCGTCGCTCAGTTGTGTCCAAATCTTTGCAACCCCATGGGCTGCAGCACACCAGGTTTCCCTGTCCTTCACTATCTCCCAGAGTTTGTTCCAGTTCATTTCCATTGAATTTGTGATGCTGTTTAACCATGTGTATGTGTATTTTAACAAAATTAAAAATTAAAAAAAAATCTTCTAGTCCCAAAGGCTGCTTTCCATTCAAATCTCCCAGAAGGAAACCAGCAGGGTCCCCTCCAGGGACCCCAGCTGCAGGCAGGAGTTCTCCTAGAAAAATTGCTCCCTCTGTATTTCTCTCCACACTTGAATTGTCTTTACCACCATGGGAATATCTTACTTTCTTTTCCAAAATCAGCACCCTTGAGTACCCAGAAAGAATAGTGAAAACCACTGATTTTCTACAAGCAAGCAGCAGGGGGTTGGTAGCAGGTATGTTCAGTACAGCTTTGGAAACTGTAGAATGGATTTCTTCACCTCACCAAGAAGAGGCTAAGACAAGAGCAAACAATTGATGCCAAATTAAATAACCCTTAACAAACACACCACAGAAAATCACAACATGCTTATAAACACTGGCATAGAAGAGCAAAGCTGACTGAGGAGGAAGGGGAGGCCGCAACCACCATGTTGGCTCCGTTTCTGTTACCCAATTCTCCATGAGCACAGCAGTCCTGGGCCAGAAAGTCCTGTTCCCCAGTTACACATTTCCTGTGAGCAGGGCAGTCTTGTCCTCAGGGCTCACCCCAGGACAAACTTCACCTCAACTGACCGCCTCCCTCTCTCACACATCCCTGCAGGCTAAGCCAGGGGGGTAAATTTTTGTCACTGGGGCCCCCAGCCCAGCCCAGTCCACCCCCTAGGACGGCTGACACTGCCAGGCAATCAGCCAGGCAAGAAGCTACAGCCAGGTCAGTAGCTTCTCAATCCTTCCCGAAACTGCTGGAAGCCACAATACACTGATGGGCACCAGAAGACCAAGTAACGGAGTCACCTGTGCAGTCCCAGAAGCTACCAGTCAGCCACAGTGACATAGAAGGGGCTCTGCCTTCCAGGTGTCAGAGATGAGATAATCCTTCAAAGATGCTGAGCAATTCCTTCCTTGGAATTTTACTGTGAACTGTCCCAAGTTTATTATTTATTTTTAGAAGATGGCAGAGTAGAAGCACATGCGCTCATCTTCTCCTGAGAGAACTCCAAAATTACAACTTGCTGTTGAATCACCATCGAAAGGAGAAGGTTGGATCCCACCAAAAAAAGATACTGCACATCCAAGGGCAAAGGAGAAGCCCCAGTAAGATGGTAGGAGGGTCAAAATTGCATTTAGAATCAAACCCCATACCTTCCAGAGATGCTGGGAGGGCTCAAACAAAACCTTGTGCGCACAAGGACACACAGACCCCACAGAAACTAAGCCAGACCTATATTTGAGTCTCCTGTAGAAGTATGAGTCAGCAGTGGCCTGCCACAGGGTCAGGGACTCTGGATGCAGCTACCTGGCCACACAGGCTGTGGCCTAAGCCCTCTTGGAGGTCACCATTAACCTCACTGTAGAGCTACTGAGCAGATGACCCACAAACTGCAGAACAATTATATCAAAGAAATTCTCACACTGTTAAGAAAGTTCTAGGACCCACAACAGATTTCCAAACCTGGGGATCTGGCAAAGGGACTGAGAACTCCCAGAGAATTTGACTTTGGAGGCCAGTGGGATTGATTACAGAACTTACACAGGACTGGGGAAACAGACTCTTGGAGGGCAAGAACAAAACCCTATGTGCATCAGAACCCAAGAAAAAGGAGCAGTGACCCCAAAAGAGACTGACCCAGACTGGCCTGTGAGTGTCCCCAAGTCTCCAGTGGAGGCATAAGTGGACAGTGGTCTGCTGCAGGGTAGGGGGCACTGAGTGCTGCAGTGCATGCCTGAAACCTTTTGAAGGAGGTCGCCATTATCTTCGCTACCTCCACCATAGTTTGGTCTCAGGTCAAACAACAGGGAGAGAAAACAGCCCCATCCATCAACAGAAAACTGGTACTGAGTATGGCCCCGCCCATCAGAACAAGACCTAGTTTCCCCCACAGTCAGTCTCACCCATCAGAAAGCTTCCATAAGCCTCTTATCCATCAAAGGGCAGATAGAATGAAAACCACAATCACAGAAAACTAATCAAATTGACCACAGCCTTGTCTAACACAATGAAACTATGAGCCATGCTGTGTAGGGCCACCCAAGATGAACAGACCATGGTGTAGAGTTTTGACAATACGTGGTCCACTGAAGAAGGGAATGGCAAACCATTTCAGTATTCTTGCCTTGAGAACCATGATCAGTATGAAAAGGCAAAAAGATATGACACTGAAAGATAAACTTGCCAGGTCAGTAGGTGCCCAATATGCTACTGGAGAAGAGTGGAGAAATAGCTCCAGAAAGAATGAAGAGACGGAGCCAAAGTGAAAACTAGGCCCAGTTGTGGATATGACTGGTGATGGAAGTAAAGTCTGATACTATGAAGAGCAATATTGCATAGGAACCTGGAATGTTAGGTCCATGAATCATAGCAAATTAGAAGTGGTCAACAGGAGATGGCAAGAGTGAACATCGACATTTTAGTAATCGGTGAACTAAAATGGAATGGAATAGGTGAATTTAACTCAGATGACCATTATATCCTCTACTGTGGGCAAGAATCCCTTAGAATAAATGGAGTAGCCCTCACAGCCAATAAAACAGTCTGAAATGCAGTACTTGGGTGCAATCTCAAAAATGACAGAATGATCTCTGTTGTTTTCAAGGCAAACCATTCAATATCACAGTAATCCAAGTCTATGTCCCAACCAGTAATGTTGAAGAAGCTGATATTGAATGGTTCTATGAAGACCTAAGAGGCCTTCTAGAACTAACACCCAAAAAAGATGTCCTTTTCATCATAGGGGACTGGAATGCAAAAGTAGGAAGTCAAGAGATACCTGGAGTAACAGGCAGGTTTGGCCTTGGAATACAAGATGAAGCAGGGCAAAAGCTAACAGTTTTGCCAAGAAAACACAATGTTCATAGCAAATACCCTCTTCCAACAACACAAGAGAAGACCCTACACATGGACATCACCAGATGGTCAATACAGAAATCAGACTGATTATATTCTTTGCAGCCAAAGATGGAGAAGCTCTATACGGTCAGCAAAAACAAGACCAGGAGCTCACTGTGGCTCAGATCATGAACTCCTCATTGCCAAATTCACACTTCAATTGAAGAAAGTAGGGAAAACCACTAGGCCATTCAGGTATGACCTAAATCAAATCTCTTATGATTATACAGTGGAAGTGACAAATAGATTCAAGGGATTATATCTGATAGACACAGTGCCTAAAGAACTATGGATGGAGATTTGTGACACTGTACAGGAGGCAGTGATCAAAACCATCCCCAAGAAAAAAGAAATGCAAAAAGGCAAAATGGTTGTCTGAGGAGGCCTTACAAATAGCTGAGAAAAGAAGAGAAGCAAAAGGCAAAGGAGAAAAGGAAAGGTATACCCATTTGCATGCAGAGTTCCAAAGAATAGCAAGGAGAGATTAGAAAGCCTTCCTTAGTGATCAATGCAAAGAAATAGAGGAAAACAATAGAATGGGAAAGACTAGAGATCTCTTCAAGAAAATTAAAGATACCAACGGAACATTTCATGCAAAGATGGGCACAATAAAGGACCAAAATGATATGGACCTAACAGAAGCAGAAGCTATTAAGAAGAGGTGGCAAGAATACACAGAAGAACTATACAAAACATATCTTAATGACCCAGATAACCACGATAGTGTGATCACTCACCTAGAGCCAGACATCCTGGAATGTGAAGTCAAGTGGGCTTTAGGAAGCATCACTACAAACAAAGCTAGTGGAGGTGATGGAATTCCTGTTGAGCTATTTCAAATCCTAAAAGATGATGCTGTGGAAATGCTGCACTCAATATGCCAGCAAATTTGGAAGACTCAGTAGGGGCCACAGGACTGGAAAAGGTCAGTTTTCATTTGAATCCCAAAGAAAGGCAATGCCAAAGAATTTTCAAACTTACTGCACGATTGCACACATCTCACATGCTAGGAAACTTCCAGATGTTCAAGCTAGATTTAGAAAAGACAGAGGAACCAGAGATCAAATTGACAACATTCACTGGATCATCGAAAAAGCAAGAAAGTTCCAGAAAAAATCTACTTCTGCTTTATTGATTATGCCAAAGCCTTTGACTGTGTAGATAACAACAAACTGTGGGAAATACTTCAAGAGATGGGCATACCAGACCACCTTACCAGCCTCCTGAGAAATCTATATGCAGGTCAAGAAGCAACAGTTAGAACCAGACATGGAACAACAAACTGGTTCCAAATTGGGAAAAGAGTACATCAAGGCTGTATATTGTCACCCTGCTTATTTAACTTACATGCAGAGTACATCATGCAAAATGCTGGGCTGGATGAAGCACAAGTTGGGATCAAGATTGTCAGGAAAAATACCAATAACCTCAGATACGCAGATGACACCACCCTTATGGCAGAAAGCGAAGAAGAAATAAAGAGTCTCTTGATGAAAGTGAAAGAGGAGAGTGAAAAAGGTGGCTTAAAGCTCAACATTCAGAAAACTAAGATCATGGCATCCCGTGCCATCACTCCATGGCAAATAGATGGAGAAACAATGGAAACAGTGACAGACTTTATTTTCATGGGCTCCAAAATCACTGCAGATGGTGACTGCACCCATTAAATTAAAAGACGCTTGCTCCTTGGAAGAAAAGCTATGACTATCCTGCTGCTGCTGCTAAGTCGCTTCAGTTGTGTCTGACTCTGTGCGACCCCAGAGACAGCAGCCCACCATGCTTCCTCGACCCTGGGATTCTCCAGGCAAGAACACTGGAGTGGGTTGCCATTTCCTTCTCCAATGCATGAAAGTGAAAAGTGAAAGTGAAGTTGCCCAGTCGTTCCCGACTCTTAGCAACCCCATGGACTGCAGCCTACCAAGCTCCTCTGTCCATGGATTTTCCAGGCAAGAGTACTGGAGTGGGGTGCCATTGCCTTCTCCGATGGCTATCCTAGACAGCATATTAAAAAGCAGAGACATTACTTTGCTGACAAAGGTCTGTCTAGTCAAAGCTATGTTTTTTTTCAACAGTCATGCATGGATGTGAGAGTTGGACTATAAAGAAAGCTGAGTGCTGAAGAATTGATGCTTTTGAACTATGGTGTTGGAGAAGACTCTTGAGAGTCCCTTGGATGGCAAGGAGATCAAACCTGTCAACCCTAGAGGAAACAGTCCTGAATATTCATTGGAAGGACTGATGCTAAAGCTGAAACTCCAATACTTTGGCCTCCTGATGCAAAGAACTGACTCATTTGAAAAGACCCGAGGCTTGGGAAAGATTGAAGGCAGGAGGAAAAGGGGGCAACAGAAGATGAGATGATTGGATGGCATCACCAACTCAACGGACAAGAGTTTGAGCAAGCTCCGGGAGTTGGTGAAGGACAGGGAAGCCTGATGTGCTGCAGTCATGGGGTCGCAAAGAGTCGGACATGACTGAGCAACTGAACTGAACTGTCCCAAGTTTTAAGTGCTAGCAAATAAACACTTAACAGTGCAAGAGCCAAATAAAACACATCTGGAGGCAGACAGCCACCTGTGGCCCTCGGTTTCCCGACCTCTAAACTAAAAGATATCCTTCAGTGCTCAGGGTGAACATGAAAATGTAAGTGTTAAAAGAAAAAATAAAAAAAGGATGGGGAAGGAAATGGCAATCTACTCCAGTATTCTTGTCTAGAAAATCCCACAGACAGAGAAGCCTGGTGGGTTATAGTTCATGGGGTCAAAAAGAGTCAGACAGGACTGAGCAATACCAAAAAATCCCAGTCAATCCAGTTTTTAAAATGGGCAGAGTATCTGAATAGGCATTTTTCTAAAGGAAATACAGATGACCAAAAAGATACATGAAAAGATGTTCAAGATCGTTAATCACCAGGGAAATGCAAATCAAAACTACCGTGAGATATCACCTCACACCTGTCAGAATGGCTGTCACCAAATAGACAAGAGATGACAAGTATTGGCATATACGTGGAGAAAATGAAACTGTTGATGGGAATATAAATTGGTGAAGACACTCTGGAAATCAGTATGGAGGTTCCTCAAAATATTAAAAATAGAATTAACATATGATGCAGCAACTCCACTTTTGGGTATATATCCAAACAAAAACATATATATATATATATATGCATATATATCTCATATATAAAAGATATATATGCAGCCCCTTGTTCACTGCAGCATTATGTACAACAGCCAAGACATGGAAACAATCTAAATGTCTATCCATGGATGAACAGATAAAGAAAACACACACATATATATATATATAATATATACACACATACACACAGTGAATGTTATTCCATAGTCAATTCAATTATTCAGTATTATTCATGTTTAAAAAGAATGAAATCTTGCCATTTGTTACAACATGGATAGACATTGAAGGTATTATGCTAAGTGAAACAAGTCAGCCAGAGAAAGGTAAGTGCTGTATGAATCTTATATGTGGAATTAAAAACAACAACAACAACAACAAAACAAGTTCATATATACAGAGAACAGACTGGTGGCTGACAGAGATGGGTGCTGAGGAAGTTTGGTGAAATGAGTGACCACAGATACAACTTGCAGTTATAAAATAAGTGTCCTGGGAATGTAATGTACAGCATGGGGACTACAGTTAGAAATACTGTGTTGTGTATTTGAAACTAGATAAGAGAGTAGATTGTTAAAGTTCTCATCACAAGAAAAAAACAGTGACAATGTACGTTGATGGACGTTAGCTAGACTTGGGGTAAACATTGCACTTCCCAACCAATACAAGTATTGAATCATTATGTTGTTCCCCTGAAACTAATACAATGTTACATGTTAATTATGCCACAATAAAAATAATTAATCTTTAAAAAACAACAGAGAGGTCTTCCCTGGTCGTTCAGTGCTAAAGAATCAGACTGCCAATGCAGGAGATACAGGTTGAATCCCTGGTCTGGGAAGATCCCACATGCTGCAGAACAACTAAGCCAGTTGTGTCCAGCTCTTTGTGATCGCATGGACTGTAGCCTGCCAGGCTCCTCTGTCCATGGAATTCTCCAGGCAAGAATACTGGAGTGGGTTGTCATTCCCTTCTCCAGGGGATTTTCCCAACTCAGGGCTCAGTAGTTGCAGCTCCTGGGCTTGAGCCCATGCTCTAGAGCCTGGGAGCCACAACTAACGAGTCCGTGTGCCCTACAGCCCGTGCTTGGCAACAAGAGAAACCACTGCAATGAGAAGCCCAAGCACCACAACTAGAAGTAGCCACTGCTTGCCACAACCTGACAAAAGCCTGAACAACAACTAAGACCCAGCACAGCAAAAAATAAATTTATATTATTTTTTAAAAAAACAGAGAGGCAGGGTGGGGTGGGGTCCACAGGCATAGTCTGGGGGCCTGTGTCACCTGCACAATGCTGACAATGACCCAGCTCTGAGGACCAGATGGGGATGGACGCAGCTCCTGGGCCAGTGCAGGCTCACAGCAGGTGCAGGACCCTGTAAGCTCTGTGTTTGCTGCGATCACCATCCAGTTGAGCAGGAGAGCCACACACCAGGCTCTCCCTTCCGTACAGGCTAGGCTCTGTGATGACTGTGCTGCTGGAAGACGCCCCCCTTGGCTCCTGTGACAACCTCCTGCAGCCCCAGACATGGACACTCTCAGCTCTACGGACAGCAGTCAACTCTGAACCAAGGCACCCAGCAAAACAAGATCCGGTAGCAAGAGAGACACCATGGGAGCAGAGAGAAGGGACCCCGCGTTCCCCAGAAAGGACATGAGGCCATCACAGGACAGGAATCCTGAGACACAAGATGTCACTATGGATGCCGGTCCTGGTGTCCGCTCCCCTGGTCACCCGTTCAATCTGGACAGGCATGTCTCCCGTCTCCAGGGAAACCAGCCCCAGCGGAAAGACGACTGGTCCATGGCGACAGGCATCTGATTTCACTTCTCAGTGATGCCTTGCCAAGGGGGGAGGGGAGTGGGGGGTGGAATCTGTATCCTGTCCACATTAATATCTATCCATGAGCTAATAGTCTATTAAGGAATACTCACAGACAAGATAATCATATCTGGGGAATGTGACAGATGAGCAAATGAAAACAAATGTAAACTTTCAAAATGTCAAGGGGCAACAGTATGAAATCCAGAGACACAAAGCACACATAGAAGTTTCAGGCAGTTTACACTGTTCAAGATGCAACTTTAGCTCTGTAACTTTTATAACTGAAACTGGCAATTCTTTTTATCTTCAGAATAATGAAACTGGTGATTTACATAATAGGTGTGATCATTTGAAAAAGAGTATTGTGTACTTTATTATATGCTTGTAAAGTTGACCTCCCACCATAAGACAAAAAGTCGATGCTCACATCTATTCTGGGGAGGGGAATGGTTAGCTGACCCCTTCTTATTTTCAGAAGGCATTCTGGCTAAAATATCAGCAGAAAAGATCAAAACAATGATAAATAGGTCAGACATTGGTCACATTCTCTGAGAGCACATCCAAGCAAGTGGTGGTGTGTGAGAGCTCATTTCTTGACACCTTCACCAGCCGGGTTTTACCATCCTTTAAGTCTTTTCTTTATTTGAAAGTCAAAATACATCAATACTAACATAACACTCGCAGCCTATATTTATTAACTGCTCATCATGATCCACTCACTGCATTAAAAAAATTCTGCATAAATTTTCTCATTTAACCCTCACAACAGTTCAGAATCAGTCAGGAATTATTATGCCTATTTTATGGCTAAGAAAACCAAGGGTTGGAATTTTAAAGCCACATGTGATGCCCACACGCTGAAGATTGCCAGGGATGACACAAACTTGATATCTAATTTCCAAGTCCAGGCTGCCTGAATAACAGAAGTGTCATCTTGTCATCAATTTCTCTGGTTAAATACTAGTGAGGCTTTTTAAAAATCAGGAATCAAATCACACCTCTTATGTTTACTGGCCATTTGTATTTGTTCTTTTTAAAAACTGCTCACCCATTACCTTTTTTTTTTTCTGATTTTCTCAACTGG
The DNA here is from genome assembly GCF_032452875.1 of Bos javanicus. Classification (NCBI taxonomy): domain Eukaryota; kingdom Metazoa; phylum Chordata; class Mammalia; order Artiodactyla; family Bovidae; genus Bos; species Bos javanicus. The sequence goes on from NC_083888.1 coordinate 27,872,434, forward strand.
AATATTCACTTTTTTCTATTGATTTGTTAAATTCAACACTTACTAAATACTTTAAAACATTTCCTACCAAAGGCAATGTTTTCCCCCAAGCTTTCTGTCTCTATTTAGTTTTCTTCAAGTGCCAGTAATACATTTTAATAACTAGCTGCACACATCTCCCCTCATTGTTGTTCTTTTGTAAAAAATTTCCTTGAATGCAGTTTTCTGTTTCTTCCTTGAATACTAGTCCATTTTGGGTTTTGCTTCTTAAGAAAATGTGATGGCATCTTTTCATAGAAAAACAGCTATTTCAGTAAGATTTTCAAATACATTAGAGGTGCATAAAACTTCTTAGGTTTAAATGCTTATCTCTGCATCGCCTACCTTCTTGTTAAGTAACATTTTCTTTGTTTTTCTGGTTTGGGGGAAGATTATTCTTTTTTTTTTTTTAATTAATTTTATTTTATTTTTAAACTTTACATAATTGTATTAGTTTTGCCAAATATCAAAATGAATCCGCCACAGGTATACATGTGTTCCCCATCCTGAACCCTCCTCCCTCCTCCCTCCCCATACCATCCCTCTGGGTCGTCCCAGTGCACCAGCCCTAAGCATCCAGTATCGTGCATCGAACCTGGACTGGCATCTTGTTTCATACATGATATTCTACATGTTTCAATGCCATTCTCCCAAATCTTCCCACCCTCTCCCTCTCCCACCAGAAGGGAAAGAGACACGTGTACCCCAATGTTCATCGCAGCACTGTTTATAATAGCCAGGACATGGAAGCAACCTAGATGTCCATCAGCAGATGAATGGATAAGAAAGCTGTGATACATATACACAATGGAGTATTACTCAGCCATTAAAAAGAATACATTTGAATCAATTCTAATGAGGTGGATGAAACTGGAGCCTATTATACAGAGTGAAGTAAGCCAAAAGGAAAAACACTAATACAGTATACTAACGCATATATATGGAATTTAGAAAGATGGTAACAATAACCCTGTGTACGAGACAGCAAAAGAGACACTGATGTATAGAACAGTCTTATGGACTCTGTGGGAGATTATTCTTATCACGTGATTTTTTAAAAAAATCTTATTGATCTTTTCCAAGAATGGTTAGATTTATTCATCAAATTTTTCATATTCAATTTTATCTTTATTCTCTCCTATTTTTATCTGGATGTGGCTTATTGTTTTTTTTTCCCCCCACAAGTTTACTAGAGTGGCATGTTCAATTCATTAAAAAATTTTTTTCAGGACTTTCCTGGTGGTTCAGTGGCTGGACTCTGCCCTCCTAATGCAGGGGGACCAGGTATGATCCCTGATCAGCAAACTAGATACCACATGCCACAACTAAAGATCCTGCATGCCATAACTAAGACCCAACACAACCAAATAAATTAATAAAAAAAATTTTTCTTTTTACCTAACAATGATAGCACTGAAGCTATAAACTGTCCTGTGAACACATATAGTTAATAGAATATTGCTGTTGTTATTTCCATTTTTATAATTTTCACTGACTATTTGGTGTTTATTATTTCTGTGCATTTTCATACTTATACTGCAAATGAAGGTTTCCTAAAATGATGGTTTTGTTTTGTATACTTTACATAAATGTTATCAAGCTATTTTTTAAAAGTTTGGATTTTGATCCAAGGGTTATTTGGCCTAGTGGCTGTTTTTATTTATTTATTTTTGTTTGTTTGCCTTTTTAAAAATGAAGTTTACCTATGCCTTTATTCTAGCTTTACAGAATGGTGATCATAGAACCATAATTTCTGCATTTTAGAATAAGCTGATGTTTTCCTTGAGAATGTAATCAATGTTTTAAATGGTTCATCAGTATTTAAGTGGATATTTCCTGATGCGATAGAATATTGGTATATACTTATTAACATGTCCTTTTATATTATTAAATTATTTCATATCTTTATTCAGTTTGCCTTAACCCTTGGGTCAAAATCCAAAGTTTAAAAAAATAGCTTGATAACATTTATGTAAAGTATACAAAACAAAACCATTTTAGGAAACCTTCATTTGCAGTATAAGTATAAAAATGCACAGAAATAATAAACACCAAATAGTGAGCGAAAAATTATAAAAATGGAAATAACAATAGCAATTTTCTATTAACTAAAGAAATGAGTAACTTTGAGATGAAAACTGTGACTTTTGTCAATTTCTCACACCTTTTATTTGATGTGTTTTGAGATTGTATTTTTAGTAAAGGATCAAGACACTTTTATCTTCACTTCAGCATTTTCTTTTGTTTCCATAAAATTACTCATTCCTTTTGATCCCCTCTGCCTTGATTTAATATGGCTTTTCAGCTGGACCTGTCTTGTACATCTCTGTCCTTTATTTTTAGCATCTTGGTACCTTTGTTTTAGGGGCTTCCAAGGTGGCTCAGGGTAAAGAATCTGCCTGCCAGTGCAGAAGACACTAGAGACGAGGGTTTGATCCCTCGGTTGGGAAGATCCCCTGGAGAAGAAAATAGCAACCTGCTCCAGTATTCTTGCCTGGGAAATCCCATTGACAGAGGAGCCTGGTGGGCTACAGTCCATGGTGTCACAGAGAGTCGGACAAGACTGAAGTGACTAAGCACACAAACATGCACTACATATAAAAGTAAACACATATGTCATAGATGAGCACGTAAAAAAGGTTTAACTTTTAGAAGAAATTATGAGAATTTCTCTATATAGTATCAGGATATGGAAGTGATAGTGAAAGTCGCTCAGTCATATCTGACTCTTTGCAACCCCATGGACTATACAGTCCATGGAATTCTCTAGGCCAGAATACTGGAATGGGTAGCCTTTCCCTTATCCAGGGAATGTCCCCAACCCAGGGATCATACCCAGGTTTCCCGCATTGTAGGAGTGTTCTTTCCCTGCTGAGCCATAAGGGAAGCCCAAGAATACTGGAGTGGGTAGCCTATCCCTTCTCCAGGGGATCTTCCTGACCCAGGAATTGAACCAGGGTCTCCTGCATTGCAGGCAGATTCTTTACCAACGTGAGCTAAAATATTTCTTAAATAAGACAAAAATCATTTAAGGAAATGTTTATGTATTTAACTACATCAAAATTTAAACCTCTTAGGGCACGTGACAGTCTAGAGTCTAGGAGAAGATATTTATAATATTACTTTAAAAGTATCCAGAACAGGGACTTCCCTGGTGGTCCAGTGGTTAAGACCCTGTGCTTCCACAGCAGGGGCATAGGTTCAATCCCTGGTCAGGGAACTAAGGTCTCACATGCCACGCGGTGCAGCCAAAAAATAACAATAAAGTTTTTTTTTAAATAAGTATCCGGACTATATAGAGATCCTATAAATTGGTAGAAAAAAGCAAACTCCCCAACAGGAAAATTAACAAAAGACACAAATAGGTAATTTAATGAAGAAGAAATCCCACAGCAAATAACATAAAAATAAATGTAAACTCATTAAATTCAGGAAATAGAAAGCGAAAACAATGATTAATATCCTGAGGCATATTTACTAGGAAGCTAATGAAGTGTAAGCATCAAGACCCCCTCACTCATGTGGGCTCTTTACAAGGTTCTGGCTTCCCATGGTATTCACACAGTCATATATTTTTGCAAATTTTGTAAAATTAAAATGCTCATGGACTTTTTGGAATCTAATAAAGAGGAAGCTGAAATGGTCTGGGGCACACTGATATGATTTGTCATCATGTTGGTGTAATTAGGTTCCTGCTACCCTTCCCAGTAGAACTGGTAAACAGTGGTCCCTCTGCTGCCCCATGCCAGCACACCCACACAGTGGGATGCAGTCTGGGGACTGGAGGTTCTGCACTGTACAAAATGCCACACTGGGACATCCCTGGTGGTCCAGTGGTTAAGAATCCACCTTCCAATGCAGGGGACATGGATTTGATCCCTCGTTGGGGAATTAAGATCCCATATGCCATGAGGCAACTAAGCCTGAGTGCCACAACTACTGAGCCTGTGTGGCATCACTAGAGAGAAGCCTACACGCTGCAAGTCAGACCTAATGTGGCCAAATAAAATATAGTTTAAAAGATACATATAAAAAAATGCTACACAGCACCTACTACCAGAAGGGCAAAGAAGCATCTTAAGATTAAACTCTGTACAAGAAAACTTGAAATGCCCTACAATTTTACCATCCATGCATGGAAGAAACTTCATGGATATTTCTAAACTCTACAGAAATCCTAAATGTGGTGAAATAAGCTTTTCTGAAGCTGAAGCTCCAACACTTTGACCACCTGATGTGAAGAGCCAATTCACTGGAAAAGACTCTGATGCTGAGAAAGATTGAGGACAGGAGGAGAAGTGGATGACAGAGGATGAGATGGGCGGATGACATCATCGACTCAATGGACATGAATTTGAGCAAACTCTGGGAGATGGTGAAAGACAGGAAAGCCTGGAGTGCTGAAGTCCATGAGGTCACAAAGAATCAGATATGACTTGGTAACTAAACAGAAACAACAAATTTTTTCTAGATCACTCGGCGGGGGGGGGGGGGATCTTAAAGGAATGATGTCAGCAAAAAAAAAAAAAAAAACTAAGGAGATGCAAAATTCTACCTCTCAATAAAAACAAGGAAAAACTGCAAAAACTGTCATTATCAACTTTTTAGAAACTCTGAAAACTATCAAAGGCTTACAGCAACACGGGAAATGTTTACTCAAAGAAAAATATCTAAATCTCAGTAGGAACAGTGAGCTTTGTGTAGTATTTTTACTACAGTCCCATCCCCCACTCCTCAGTGGCAGCCTTGAAAATAACAGCCCACAGTCATAGTATCAGAGGAAGCAGAATGGGCCGCTTTCACAAAGAAATGTCATTATTTCTTTTAATCCATCTGGTGCCTCCCTGGAAGACCAGATCAAAAGGCTTATTTTTATTTTATCTGACTAGGAGTTCTCCCAGTGCTAAAGTTCCTACCCAGGGATATTTGCTGCAAACATTTCCAGGCAAATGTTTTATTCACTATTGCCTGGAGTAATACACAACAGTCTGGGCCAACAATACCCTAATCAACGCTAATCAGAAAGCTAAGGATGAAAGGCTGAGGAACCAAAGGAGCTCTGAAAAGTTCACAAGTATTCCTAGAAACCTACAAGTCCATGCACATGTAGAGCTGCACCCATGCTCAAGAAAGACTCAAGAAGGCACTAAGCTGTCACCTCTGGCTGACCTGAGCTCTACACAAGTCACCTGGATGACTCTGAACAGGCCCCGACAGGCACACTGTCAATGCTAAAGGAAATCAACCCTGAATATTCATTGGAAGGACTAATGTTGAAGCTGAAGGTCTAATACTTTGGCCACCTGATGCAGAGTCAACCCATTGGAAAAGACCTTGATGCTGGGGAAGACCGAAGGCAGGAGGAGAAGGGGGCAACAGACAATGAGAGGGTTAGATGGCATCACCAACACAATGGACATGAGGTCTGAGTAAACTCCAGTAGACAGTGGAGGACAGGGAAGCCTGGTGTGCTGCAATCCATGGGGTCACAAAGAGTCAGACACAACTTAGTGACTGAACAACAACACGCACACAGAGCCGCCTGGCAAAGACAGGGACATTTTTTTGGTTGCAATCATGTAAGGAAACATCATTAGCAGACCATCAAGCTCTCAGAACAGAGAGTATAGCAGCACACACAGCAAAGAACGCAAAGTTCACAAAATTAGCTCAGAAAAGTGACCAGCAAAGAACAATTCCAAGGAGCAACAACAAAGCCAGGAGGGAAGGGAGAACATGGTTTCCAGAGTTATGACGTAATAATAATATGCAAAATGCCCACTTTTCAATGAAAAAAAAATGTACGCAAAGAAACAGGAAGATATAACCCAATACAGGAAGAAAAAGCAATCAAAAGAAACCATCTCTGAGGAAGCACAAATATTGGACCTACTGGACAAAGACTTTGAATAAGCTTTTAGGTGTTAAAGACTAAAGGAAACCATGACTAAAGAACCACAGGAAAACAAGAGAATGTCTCACCAAATAGAGAATACAATAAAGAGACAGAAATTAAAGAAGAAAAATAATAGAAGTTCTGAAACTGAAAAGTATACTAACTAAAATGAAAAACTCTCTTTAGGGGCTCAAAAGCAGATTTTAGCAAAAAGAGGAAAGAATAAGTCAACCTGAAGGTTTTAAGACTGTCCAGTCTGGGACTTCTCTGGTGGTCCAGTGGTTAGGACTCTAAGCTTCCACTGCAGTGGTACCAGGTCAATCCCTGGTCAGAGAACTAGGGTCCCACATGCCACATGGCATGGCCAAAAAGTAAAACAAACAAACAAAAAAAAGATTGCTCAGTTTAAGAAACAAAAAGCAAAAAAATGAACAGGGCCTCAGAGACCTGCAAGGTGCCACCATCATGCTCCACATACACATTTGACGGATCTCAGAAGCACAGGCAAGGGAAGAGGCACAGAGAATATTTGAAGAAACAATGAATGAATAAGCTGTAGACCATCAGAACTGATCAGTCAATTGCCAAGCACACACATGAGGCTAGTGTCCAAGAGTTTTATTCTGTTTTCTGATAACCCCGAGAGGTAGGGTGCCCTGATCTCCGCATCATGGGAGGGGCAGAGTAGAGGTCAGACGTGCAGAGGACAGGAAGGAGGGGGCACTATCCCCACACTATCACCCCTGCCCCACTGCTTCTGGTCCCCATCATCTCCAACCTCAGGGGCACTAACAGACTTCAGCACACATGCAATAACAAGCCCTTATTCTGGCACATATAAGATGCCAAAAACTGCAGGACGTCCCAGGAAAAGTAGGATGCTGACAAATGTCGATGTACCATTCACTGGGAAGACCCAGCCAGGGTCAGGAAGCATTGAAATGCGAAAATACATACATCCTGGGCTCAAAACACCTCGTGCACAGTAAATTCTCAACAGTGGCTATTTGAGAGTGATGGAATTAGGGCAGGGTTTTTGTTTTTGTTTTCTTGGCCCATCTGTATTTTCTAAATTTCCTACAGTGAATTACATTACTGCTAAGATTAGAAAAAATGACAAATAGGAAAGGAAAAAAATAAATAAGCCAACCAGATTTACCCTGAAACTAATGAAACTTAAGTTCTGGGCCATCCTATAGTCCCAGGCTCCATCCAAGTCCCGTTGGGGTGGCACCAGCTTGTCTGTATCTATGGTTTCATTCTGCACATGCTTCAGGCCCCATTAAGCCGTGATCTATCTTAGAACCCACAAATATAGGATAACTTAACACGTCTGACTGCTTCAAAAACAGAGAGAGGGTATCCTTGGTGGCTCAGTGGTAAAGAATCCACTTGCTAATTCAGGTGACACAGTTTCGATCCCAGGACCAAGAGACCCCACGTGCCCCAGGGTAACTAAGCTTGTGCGCCATAACTACCAAATCTGTGCTTTAGAGCCCGGGAGCCACAACTACTGGACCCACGTGCTGCAACTACTGAAGGCTGAGTGTCCCAGTGCCCATGTTCTGAAACAAGAGAAGTCATCGCAGTGAGAAGCCCACACACTGCAACTACAGAGTAGCCCTCACTCTCTGCAACTAGAGAAAAGCCTGCACAGCAACAAAAAGCTAGCATAGCCAAAAATCTAAATAAACAGATAAAAAGAGAAAGAGAAAAATTTCAATTTAGGTGAGAATAAAAATAGGTGATCAAACCTGCATTCCCCCTCTACCCGTTGTAATCATCACCTCTGCTGCTGCAGACTGAACTGTGTCCCTCCCCTTCCATGTTCACAAGCTGAAGCCCTCAGCCCTGATGTGATGTGATGTTTGGAGGTGGAGCCTTGGAAGGTGATTATGAGATGAGGTTGTAAGGGTGGGGCCCCCAGGGTGGTCTTATTGCAAGTGCCCTTATTGCAAGAAGAAGAGAGTTCATTCTCCACCACATGAGCCCTGAGAAAGGAGGCAGCTGCCCACAAGCCAGGAAACAAGCCCTCCCAGGAACTGATTCCATGGGCATCTTGGACATCCAGCCTCCCACACTGTGAGAAATAAACATCTTTGATTAAACCACCCAGCCTGTGGTGTTCTGTCCTGACAGCCCCAGCTGTCTCAGATACCCTGTCCTCCTCAGAATGCCCAGACCTGATTATACACACACCCAGAGGTCACCTGTCACTCTTCAAGCCACTGCACACTGCTGGAGTTTTATACACCAATGGAGAGCTGCCAACATTTTATAAATTCTATTCACCCAAGAATTCTCTTTTCTCTGGGGTCTGTCAAGTTCTTTAAAAAGTCAGCCTCTTTTCATCTGCAGTGAGATTTTCTTTTTAAATCCCTCTTTAAACACTTCCTTTTGTGTGGTGTCTTAGCCTTATGCACTGAACATTAAAGAAAAGCTGTTTTCCATTCATTGGTTTGTTTTAGATACACTCTCCCTGACCTTTGAAAATGGCAAAAGAGGGACTTCTCCGGTGGTCCAGTGGTTAAGACTCCATGCTTCCACTGCAAGGGATGCAGGTTTGATCCCTGGTTAGGGAACTGAGATTCCACATGTGGTACAGCATGGCCAGAAAAAAAAAAAAAAAGAAAGAACCTGGGCTCACCTGCTTTGAATGTCCAAGCAGTAAAGGGACCAAGTAATAAACCTGGTTAGAATACCTGGCCCCAAGAACCCTAACACCACATGCAACAGAACCCTCAGACAAGTGAACTGCTGGATTGAACACCGAAATGAAATGACCCTAGTCCTGGTTTATAGTTTGTGGGAATTTGAATATAATTTGTATCCTGCTATTGTGTGAAAACTGTATAAATCTTATTTATGTTGAATTGGTTCATGGTGCTTTTCAAGTAGGTCTACTATATCCTTCTACTTTTCTGTATATTCATTCTATTAATTTTTGAGACATTGATATTGAAACTCCAACTAAAAGTCTTAATTTATCTATTTAAAAAATAATTGTAATATATAGTGGAACTACATGTACAAAGTTCAATATTTTCCAAGTCTCCTGCAAATGTGTTACCATACTTTCTTAATTTAAACAAGAAACAGGTAATGCCACTAAAGCTTAAAGCACTCTCTTTGAAAAGAAATAGGAAAACCCTAAAATTCCACAGCACCGAGTCTGCAAACCATGTATCCGCATTCTCATCAAACAAGAAGCAAACAGATTGGGGGATTTTTCCCTCCACAAAAGCCAGGCCTCCTCTACCCTATCCACGGAGGAAGGGGACACATGCTGGATATGATCCACATACCCCGAGATACCACTGGGGAGATAGGTGACACAGCTCAAGGCCTGGAGGAGTGAACAGGAGAGTCTCTCTGTAGCAAAACTCTAAAAGTATTCAGGAAGAAATGGTGAGTATTCGCTCACAAAAACAAGCTAGGAGCACTTCCTCTGTACCGTGCCTGTATGTCTGCATCCCACAAGAGCATCCTGACTCAAATGCAACCCTCGGTTTAACAGACAACATCCATCATCAGGAGCATCTCCAAGTCCACCTCCTGGTCTCTCAAGCCTGGAGGCATCTGAGATTTGGGGCACATTTGTGTAATCAACACATACTCGTCAAGTGCCGGATTGGTGGCCAGCGCTGTTCCAGACCATCAGTGGACAAAACCACTGGCAATCTCACCTGCGGGGCTGACACGCTGGACGGGAGGCCTGCTGGGGTTGCCAGGGTGCACCATATGCATTGAAATACAAGATGACAGCGAAATACTGCAGGAAGCAGGGGCACAGAGGAGAATGCAAACGTTACTAGCTCTGCCCCACAAATGCAAAGATCTACCTAGGAGAAAACAAGCTGCAGGGAGGGGAGACAGTAATACTAATACACCAGACACAGCCTGTAAGTCATAATGACTCAACCTTCTCAACAACTCTGTGACACAGATACTGTTAGTTCCATCTGACCAAGGAGGCAAATAAGTCCCCGTGAGGCTTTATTGTCTGCCCAAGATCAAGCAGCAGGGCTGAGACTTGAACCCAGGCTGTCTGGATGCAAGTGTTAATACCCATGCTACACTGTTCTCTGAAATTCAGTGGGTGTCTATTCATCTCCTCTGGCAACAGGTATTCAAGACACACCACGCAAATCTGAATTTCTAGCTTAAAAATAGAATGACTCTGGGTAAACAAGGTCCTATTGTATAGCACTGGGAACCATATTGAATATCCTATAATAAACCACTGTGGAAAAGAATATGAAAAAGAACATGTACATATATATATTTATATATATATGTGTGTGTGTATACTTGAGTCACTTTGAAGCAGAAATTAACACAACACTGTAAATCAACTATACTTCAATAAAATAAAATTTAAAAAAATATTAAGCTGATACAGAATTTACAAATTTAAATATAAAAATAAAATAAATTTTAAAAGAATAATTCTAACCACTCAAAAATTTTTCATAACCTTTTCTACTGAACTGTAAAGCATATTCATATTCTGCTTCCTGATGAAAGAGAGCAAAATGAAATTTATACTTTAATATTTATCCTTAAAGTAAAATGTACAATGTAAAAGTCTCTATACACACCCCTTCTACTTATACCCATGAAGAGAGGGCCGCCTGAGCACTGTTCCCCAGGCGACATCAGTGGGCTTGTTGTTGCAAGTGGCATTCTGTATGTGTGGTTTTTTTCCTTTATTTTCTTCCACCTTTCTGTATGGCTTGAATGTTTGATAATGGGTATTTATCATCTTTCACAACAAAATTATTCTGAATAAAATGCCCACCTAATGATACTTTGAAAAGACCAAGTGAAAAACACCCATCAACGTGCCTCCTGTAGAAACACAAGGAAAAGCAAGAACATAAGGACCTTAAGAGGAAGAACATTCCTCTAAAAATAATCACAGGGTCAGAAAGGTCTTTCTCAGACAGGCATCATGGGTGCATTACAGGCGGGCAGCGCCCTGTGAGCCCAGGGCTCCTGCAAGGAGACAGCAGGCTGTGCTCGCAAGGGGCCGGATGAAAGAGCAGGCAGGCCATGGAGACAAAAATGTAAGTTCAGGAGAAGAGTCCACACAGAAGAAGTACAGATCAGAACTTACACCCTGCAAAATCAAACCTGGTTAGAGGGGAAAGCCTCAAAAATTCTACCAGAACCCAAAAACAAAAAGAACGCTGCTTGACAAGGTCTCCTGTAGTGAGACAAAAGAGGAGAGGTCACAGAATACGGGAACAAAATATGTGGATAAAAGGTGTTTCATAACGAGCTGCTATCTTCCAAAAAAAAAAAAAAACACAACTGTGGTACAAAAGCAGACAATTATTTTATGGAAGTCTCTCTCCTCCAGCATGTATTAGAGATGCTGCCTGAAATGCTCTGTACACTGCACAAAGGGACAAATTTTGTCTCACCATGTCAGGAAAACACATCTGTACATTTACTTGGAGCATCACATTTCTTGGAATCTAAAGTAAAAGACATTATTCACACACACACACACATAAACACAAAAAAGAAGGTCCCTTTAAGCTAAACAGGAGCTCAAGTGTGTAACCTGAGGATTGTCAATAAACATAATTCCATCACATGAACAAAAATGAGTAGCTTTAAAAGAAACAATGGTGATGTTAGCAAGATGGTGGAATGGTTTTCTACCATCATCCCCCAGAGAACACAGAGTGTGACCATCTGTGCATGGACAACAGTACCTTTGTGGGAGTCCAGGAGTCCAGCAGAGTACCAATACAGCACTGAAGCAAAAAACCAAGAGCAGAGGCACTGAATAGTGTAAGAGGAACAGTTTCAATTTGCCGTGTTTCAATTTACACAAGGCAGCACTGTGCGGTGCCAATGAAGCCAGCCCAGCCCACCATGTCTTCAGAAGGGAAAGCAGAGGTTGAGGGGGCGCCTAGCTTCCCCAGCTGTGCAAGACACTGCCCAAGAAGTCCACTGTTCTCTTGTTTCACCCAGAATATGGAGTTCATCTGCTCTCAGCACCTCCCCTGGCTTTGCAAGACTGAGAGATGGCAGACAATCTTCAGAACTCCCTGCCAAAAAGGAACACAAAGTGTGGAGCAGGCACACCTGTAGAAAAAGTCTGAGGAAGCCTCAGATTTTCTAGCTGGACCAACTGATGAAGCTATTTCTCCCCCAAAGCCAATCAGTAAAGACCAGAGGAACAAGATAAGGGTGCCCACTCTTACCACTTCTATTCAACATAGTTCTCGAAGTCCTAGCCACAGCAACCAGACAAAAAAAGAAATAAAAGGCATCCAAACCAGAAAGGAAGAAGCAAAACTGTCTCTGTTTACAGATGATATGATCTTACAAATAAAAGTTCTATAAAAAATTCTAAAGATTTCACTTAAAAAACTGTTGGAACTAATAAACAAATTCAGTAAAGCTGCAGGATACAAAATCAATATACAAAATTCTGTTTTGTTTCTGTACACTTAACAGTGAGTTACCTAAAAGAGAAATTAAGAAAACATTTAAATTAGCATCACAAAATATACATATATGATACTTAGGGGTAAATTTAACCAAGAAGGTGAAAGACCTGTGCTGCTGCTGCTGCTGCTAAGTCCCATCAGTTGTGTCCAACTCTGTGCGAGCCCATAGATGGCAGCCCACCAGGCTCCTCTGTCCCTGGGATTCTCCAGGCAAGAATACCTATGCGATGAATACTATAAGACACTGATGAAAGAAACTGAAGAAGGAACATGTAAATTAAAAGATATCTCATAGTTCATGGATTGAAAAAATCAATATTGTTAAAATGACCAAGCTACCCAAAGTGATGTACAAATTTAATGCAATCCCTGTCAATTTGCCAATGGCATTTTCCACAAAAATAGAAATAGCAATCCTAAAATTTGTATGGAATCACAAAAGACCCCAAACAGCCAAAGCAATCCTGAGAATGAAGATAAAATGGGGGCGTCACACTTCCTAATTTCAAACTCTATTAAAAGGACAATAATCAAAACAGTATGGCATTACAAATCAATGGAACAGAATACAGTCCAGAAACAAATACACACACAGCGTTCTTGCCTGGAGAATCCCAGGGACGGGGGAGCCTGGTGGACTGACGTCTATGGGGTCGCACAGAGTCGGACACGACTGAAGCGACTTAGCAGTAGCAGCAGCAGCATGGTCAACTAATCTCAGACAAGGATGCCAAGAACACAAAACAGGAAAGAGACAGTCTCTTCCAAAAATGGTGCTGGGAAAACTGGATACCCACATTCAAAAGAATGAATCTCGACCCTTTTCTATACCACTCATGGAAATTAACTTGAAATAAACTGAAGATTTAAATGTAAGACCTGAAACCAAGAAAATCCTGGAAGAAAATGTAAGGAAAAAGCTTTCTGAGATTGGTCTTGGCAATGATTTTTTGGGAAATGACAAAAAAGCACTGGAAACAAAAGCAATAATAAACAAGTGGGACTACATCAAACTAAAAAGCTCCTATATAGCAAAATAAACAATTAACAAAATGAAAAAGCAATCTACAAAATGGGAGAAAACATTTGCAAACCATATACCAGATAAGGGATTAATATCTAAATATACAAAGAACTCAAACAACTCAATAGCAAATCCACAACAAAATAATCCAAATTATAAATGGGCAAAAGACTAAATAGACATTTTGCCAAAGAAGACATAAAAATGGCCAAAAAGTACATGAAAAGATGCCTAACATCACTCATTGACAAGGAAATTCAAACCCAAACCACAATGAGATGTCACCTTATGCTTGTTAAAAGTTATCATGAAAAAGAGAAGTTCAGTTCAGTCACTCAGTTGTGTCCAACTCTTTGCAACCCCATGAACTGCAGCACGCCAGGCCTCCCTGTCCATCACCAACTCCCAGAGTTCACACAAACTCATGTCCATCGAGTCGGTGATGCCACCCAGCCATCTCATCCTCTGTCGTCCCCTTCTCCTCCTGCCTCCAATCCCTCCCAGCAAAGTTATCATGAAAAAGAGAAGAGATAACAAGTATTAGTCAGGATCCAGAGAAAAAGAGAACCCTTGATGCACTGCTGATGGGAATGTAAATTGGTACAAGCCATCATAGGAAAGACTGTGGAGGCTACTCAAAGAATTAAAAACACAACTTCCATATGATCCAACAATCCCACTTCTGGGTATTTATCTGAAGGAAATGAAATCAGTATCTTGAAGAGATATTTGTATTCTTACATTCATACAGCATTACTCACAACAGCCACAACATGGAAACAACCTATAGTCCATCTATAGAGGAATAAAGAAAACGAGGAAAAAACAAGCTTGAGAAACACTGCTTCCCATGAGCCTCTCCCTCAACAGATGAGTAGAAAAACAAATACATCTAAAACATACTTGGAAGAATAAACAATCGATCAATTCTCTTCCCTCTTTGATTCCACGTATTGAGCAACACCTTCAACCACCTTACCCTCATCTGCTCTTACTGAAACTTAGTTCTGTGTGAAATGAAAGGCAGAACTTACTACAGTACCCTTGGGGGGTTGGTTCCAGGACACCCTTCAGACATCCAAATCCAAGGATGCTCAAGTCCCTTATATAAAAGAGTACAGTATGGCTGGCCCTCAGGTCTAGAGATGGCGAACACCTGCCTCATCTCCTCACCTGGGTGGCGAATCAGAGCATTGCCAACAGAAGGGTCAGCAGACCCACTAGTCTTGTCACCTGAGTTCTTGGTGGGCCATGGAGAAGCTGACGAAAGCTCTCAGAAAAATGAACACACACACACACACACACAAGACATAAACTTCTGTACACAATTTCAAGGGCCCACCCACTCAAGCTCATTCTCTAACCCACAGATTCAAGCTCAGCACCCTGGACTGTGGCCTCTTGGGGGTTCCCTACTACTCACCCAGGCCTCCACCCTCTCAGGTTCATTGCTGAAACTACAAGAGACGAGACTCAATGAGAATGACCTTGCACAACATAACTGAGACCTCTCTGGCCAGCCCTGCAGAGACTTCGACACACATCTGTACACACATCTACTGGACACACATCTATTCACTGGACACACATCTACTGAATTCAGCCTATGTCCTAGGTGCTCTTCTAGCTGAGGAAGATAGATGCCAGAACTCCTGCCCTCAGGGAGCAGACATCCTTGTGAAGGAGTATCCTTTTTTAGTTTTAAAATCTTTAATTAAAATTTTTTAAGTTTGATTTTCATTTCTATTCAGCTCAAGAAACATTCTTCCTTTTTTTGCTGCCAGGCATGTGGGATCTCAATTCTCCAACCAAGGATCAAACCCATGCCCCAAGCAGTGGAAGCACGGAGTCTTAACCACTGGATCACCAGGGAGGTCCCAAGGGTATTCTTGATACTGGGCGATCAGTGGTATTGTTTCATAGCCTCTGAGATTCCATTCCATAAAAATCCCATCAAGATGCATAAAGTATCTCTAAATCCTTCAAAATAAGAAGCTACAATCTCGGGACTTCCCTGGTGGTCCAAAAGTTAAGACTCCAAGCTTCCACCACAGGGGGCTTGGGTTCAATCTCTGGTCAGGGAGCTAAGATCCCATATGCCATGCAGTACAGCTCCCTAACCCCTCAAAAAAGAAGAAGAAGCTACAGTCTCAACGTTAACAGTTGACCAAGAAGAAAAAAGAAAGACGAGTTGGCAGAGCCAGGTGCACTCCCTCCTAAACTCATAAAGGGATGCTCATCCTCCTGGATCCCCACTCCCAGCAGAAACCTAGCCTCCATCACCAAGCGAGAGTCGCACATTTCTGCCAGTCACAGCCATCTGGTACAATGGCCTTGTGCCACTGCAAAGACAACGAGCTAGTTTCAAATGGTAAAGGCGCCCAAAAATAAAGATGTAAAGCCAGAGCCCCTGAATTGAGCCAAATGATACTTCCCCAGCAAACATCTTCTGATGACAAATCAAGTACAGAGGTCTCATTAACAAAGAACTGTAATTCCAGATAACGGGAGAATTAATGCCACAATGAGGGCCTACACGCCAAAGCTGTTTCATGACTCACTGAATTATAGGTCTCTACATTGAAAAATTACATTCTTGTGTTTCAAACAGACAAAAAAAGAGAAATTTCTAAACCCATCAATAGAAGAATGGTTACATAAATGATGTTTATAAAATAGAGTAATCTGCGGCCATTACAAGTAACTGGGTAGGGACTTCCCTAGTGGGCCAGTGGTTAAGAATCCTCCTTGGACACCAGCTAGATCCCTGGTCGGGGAACTAAGATCCCACGGGCTACAGAGCAACTAAGTTGGTGCCCCACAACTAAAGGGTCCGTGAGCAACAATGAAAGATTCCGCATGCTGCAACCAAGACCCGATGCAGTCAAATAAAATTAAAAAAATTTTAAATAACTGGGTACACACTCACTGCTACATATAAAATAGGTAACAAGGACCTACTGTATAGCACAAGGAACCCTATTCAATGCTCTGTAATGGCCAAATGGGAAAAGAAGCTAAAAAAGAGGGGATATACGTATATGAACAACAGATTCATTTTGTTGTACAACAGAAAGTAACACAAGATTGTAAATTAACTATATTACAATAAAAAAATTAACTATATTACAATAAAAAAATTAAAACTGGGTAAGATGACATTACAGCTGACCCTTGAACAACTTAGGGAATAAGAGACATTGACCCTTCATGAAAGTCTTCATATAACTTTACAGTCAGCCCTCATACCTACAGGTATGAATCCTCAGATTCAGGCAACCATGGATCCAGTAGTGCTATATTACTGAAAAGAATCCACACAGCTCTCATCTGTGTCATTCAAGGGTCAGCTATATATTACTTAAGGGATGTGTATTGTCTTATCTGCCTAAAGCTTTATTCTTCTCAAAAATTCTCCTTCATCTTTTGTGATTCTATCTGGAACTTGCAATCACACCATTACCATGACTAATCCCAGGATAGAGTTATGACATGGGAAAAAAACCTATTAGAGTCCTCACTAGGATTTTCTCACTGGGAAAACAAAAGTCTCTTGCACGTCCAGTGATGGGACTAGCTATGAGCATGTGAGCTTATAAGAGCTTCCAGTGGCAGAAGTCGACATAAAGGTAGGGTGTGTGCATGTGTGTGTGTACACATGCTGTCCAGTATAAACATGGGAAGCTACATGCACACAGTTAATAACAGGGTGAGAGGCAAAGGCAGAGGAAATGCTACTGCTTTCTGAAATTCAAAAGAAATTTTAGGATTATTGGTGGTATTTTTCTTTCTCTTTAATATGTTTTGAATGAAAGGAAAGGCACCACAGTGTATCACTGACAAGACCCCAGGCTGCATTCCATAACTCCACTTAGGAGTCAGTTACTTGGAACTGGAAATTATTTTCCCAAAGAAATCCTGCTACAAACAGCTGAGGTTAAGTCCCAAGCGAAACCCGTAAATGCTTATTTAAACCACCATTTACCCCGGGGAAATTATATTTTTTTAAAGTCTTTTCTGTGTGCCAGATATTGTCTTCCAAAAAAAAATTAACTCATGTGTTTCTTAAAATAACCACGGATGGGGTTTTACTTCCTACAATGAGCAGCTGGGAAGCCTGTGATAAAGACCAACAAGAGTTCCAGGTGGGGCTTCCCTGATGGCTCAGTGGTAAAGAATCTGCCTGCCAATGCACAAGACGCGGATTTGATCCCTGGGTCGGGAAGATCCCCTGGAGAAGGGAAAGGCTACCCACTCCATTATTCCTGCCTGGAGAATTCCATGGACAGAGGAACCTTGAGGGTGTCCATGGGGTCCCAAAGAGTCAGACACTACTTAGTGACAACAGCAATAACAGAGCTCCAGATGATATGTCTTCACTTGGCTTTTCCCATCACCATAACCTCACCTACAACTGTGACGCTCCCCTGGGGGGAGTCACCAGAGGAGACCAGGCTCCCCACGTGTATCCTAGATCCTGGGTCTCAGCAGATCTCCCTGTTGCCTCCTGTCTACTGTCTGTACAAATGCACACCATCCCTAAGTCTCACCCTGCTTCCCCTTCCAGCCAGCCTCTGCTCCCTCCAGCCTGTCTCCCCCTCCAGCCTGCCTCCACTTCCTCTTTCCCCAACTCCCTCTCGCCACACCCGCTTCACATCCTAACCCTCCCTCCCACCATCCAGCTTCTGCCCCAGCTGCTCCAGGCAGTCAGTACTCTCCTTGCCAAACCCAGAGGATGCCAGGTGCTCCTTACGTGTCCTGGCATCTTTGCCATGTGGGCTCTGCTGTCACACCTCCCCAGGCCCCTGGACACTCCTCTCCTCTTCTTCTCCCACTTCTGGTACCACTCTCCCATCTCCTGTTCTGACTTCTCTCCTAGTTTCCCTTAGGACACCAATGATTTCCAGAGCTCTGTCCTCAGCCATGAGTTCTCATTGAAAGGTTGTCGCTGAGCCGTGAAAGACACCAGGATTCTTGGCCTCCAGAGGAGAGGAATTCAATCTGGGACCAGTGGATTGCTCAGAGCTTTTGTGTAATAAAGTTTTATTAAAGTATAGAAGAGATAGAGAAAGCTTCCAACATAGATATCAGAAGCGGGCAGAAAGAGTGCCCCCTTGCTAGTCTTTAGCCAGATGTTTTATGTCTGTTAGAAAGCTATCAATCAGATAAGAGAGACACCTCAAGGGTGAGGGAGTTTCACCAGGCCCCTCTCCCACAATTTGCATTTTTGAGACAGGATGGCACAAGGTGTGTCCCCCAGCCATAAAACAATTGATATGAATACTGGTTTGTTGAGCTATTATCAGCCCAAGGTTTGAGAAAAGAAAAAAAGTTAGTCTTAGGTGGGACCATTTTGAACAAAGGCAAATTCCAAAGCAAATACATAGTTTCATTAACATGGCTTAAGAAAAATATTTCCATAAGACAAACGTGTTGGTTAGCTCAAGGTTTGAGAAAAGTTAAGTTCAGGTGGAACCAGGTGTCGCCATGGCAACACAGAATTTTAAGAGCAACCTCCTTTTAATTTTGTATAGAGAAGGAAAAAAATCTGACACTTATAGTTTGTTTCCTCCTGCCACTTAATGGAGAGATTAAAAAAAAAAGTCTGACACTTGCAGCCTATTTCCTCCATTTGGAGACCCCTGACCTTTCTGCCTGCTACCCTCTCATCATCACGTATGCTTTTCTTGGGTAACTGCATCTACTTCCAGAACTGGAGCCTGCTGCACCTAGACAAAGATCCCCAGACCTTTATCTAGGGACCTGTCAAGAAACAGTCATCAGGATGAGGAATCAGATACCTCAGCCCCAAGGGACACCACAATGAACTCAAGATTTCTTCTCAGGCTTCCCTGATGGCTCAGTGGTACAGAATCTGCCTGCCAATGCAGGAGATACGGGTTCGATTCCTGGTTGGGCAGGATCCCACATGCTGCTACTGCTAAGCTGCTTCAGTCGTGTCCGACTCTGTGCGACCCCATAGACGGCAGCCCACCAGGCTCCCCCGTCCCTGGGATTCTCCAGGCAAGAACACTGGAGTGGGTTGCCATTTCCTTCTCCAATGCTTGAAAGTGAAAAGTGAAAGTGAAGTCGCTCAGTCGTGTCTGACTCCTAGCGACCCCATGAACTGCAGCCCACCAGGCTCCTCCGTCCATGAGATTTGCCAGGCAAGAGTACTGGAGTGGGTTGCCATTGCCTTCTCCAAGGATCCCACATAATGAGGAGCAAATAAGCCCGTGCACCACAACTACTGAGCCTGTGCTCTAGAGACCAGGAGCCATAACTACTGAGCCCATGTGGTGCAACTTCTGAAGCCTGCATGTCCTAGACCCTATGCTCCACAATGAGAAGTCCCTGCAATGAGAAGTCCACGCACCGTGACAAGAAAGTAGCCCCTGCTTTCTGCAACTAGATAAAGCCCAATCACAGCAACAAAGACCCAGCATAGCCTAAATAAATAAATAAAATCATTTTTTAAAAGTTCCCTCCTCTACCTGCCTGCTGGCTCTGATGCTGATCCACGTTAGGAAAGCCACATGTCATCAGCATCACTGCCTTCAGCCCTGCAAGTGCTCTCATGCACACTCTCCATGAATACCAGTGGACAGGCAGGACAGGCATGGTGTTTTGATGAGGTACGGGGCTTGTTTTGATTGGGCATGGTTAGACCTGCAGACACAGAATGCCTCTCATGAGGGAGGAGCTTTTCACTCACAGTTTTCTAGAAACAGGAGGCACAGCAGGCTATGCAGGGCCCCGAAGCACCAGGGTCAGTCAGGAGGCAGGGGAAGGGGAAATAAGGCCATTGTTGTGGTGCCCATAGGAAAGAATGGGCAGGGCAAGGCAGGGTAAGCAGGATTAGCCTTGGTGGGTTTGAATAATTGGAGAGGGGGTAGAGGCTGTCTCCAGATGTCTGGTACCTGGCCCCAGGGGTGAACAAAGCAGGTGGACAGGCAGAGAGTGTTCAAAGTGTGAAAGCCCTGCAGGGGAGAGGGTGGGGATTTTCAGTGTGGACAGGCTGGATTTTCAAGGCTCCCTTGCAGGGGGTCACCTGCTATCTATAGGAACTCCCTAGTCCTGGGAGGGGCAGTCTCTCCAAGGCCGACAAGACCACAAAATGTCAAAGCATCAAATATAGAAAATTAAAAGACTTGATTAATATACACTGAAACCCTGTGTTACAGCGAATAGTGTAAAAAGAGGGTCATTGATGTGACCAAATTCAAATGGGTTAATAAATTCTACATGAGAGCTTACACAGCATTTACATACATTAGCTCCATTTATTTTTTTACTGAAGTCTAATTGATTTATATTGTGTTAATTTCTGCTGTACAATAAGGTGACTCAATTATACACATGTATACATTCTTTTTAATACTTTTCCATTATGATTTCTCCCAGGAGACTGAATATAGTTCCCTGTGCTATACAGTAGGACCTTGTTGTTTATCCATTCTATAGATAAAACTTTGTATCTGTTAATCCCAAACTCCCAGTCCATCCCTCCCCACCCTCTGCAACTTCAGCAACCACAAGTCTGTTCTCTGTACTGTGAGTCCATTTCTGTTCTGCACATAGGTCATTTGTGTCATATTTTAGATTCTACATATAAGTGATATGATATTTGTCTTTCTCTGACTTACTTCACTTAGTATGATTATCTCTAGGTCTATCCATGGTGCTATAAATGGCACCATTTTGTTCTTTTTTATGGCTAATATTCCATTGTATATAGGCACCACATCTTCTTTATCCATTCATCTATTGATGGACATTTAAGATGCTTCCATGTCTTGGTTATTGTAAACAGTGATGCAGTGAACATTGAAATGCATGTGTCTTTTCAAATTAGAGTTTTCTCCAGATATACTAGGATTGCAGGATCATATGGTAGCTCTCTTTTTAGTTTTTTAAGGAATCTCCATAATGTTCTCCGTAGTGACTGCACCAGTTTATTTTCCCACCAACAGTGTAGGAGGGTCCCCTTCTCCAGCAGCAGACAGTTTTACCCACCCATGCAAGAAACATATTTTAAATGCCTCATATCTTTTTCACCAGAACTTCTCACAGACATTCCAGACTTCAAAACTGACCATTAAAATGTAAAGTAATTCAGAATTTCACATTAAAAGCATTTAAAATTTGGAAAGTGGGCAAGGCTAGAATAACAGCCATCTACCACCATGATGAGGGTTTGGGAGGTCAGGCATATTTCTGGCTCAGAGCTTGAGAAACTTGAAAAAGAAAAAACAGGATTGACTGGGGAAGAATCAAACATGGGAGAAGGAAGGGCCAAGGGATTAAAACCCTGCCTGAAACCTTCCATTTTTAATGTTTATCCTATATTATGGAGAGCAGTTTTGAATTTATTTCACTACACTGTGACCTACAGAACGTATTTTATTCTGAAAACATCATTGGTAAACAAAAAGCTCAAGATGTGATCTTTGTTTACAAAAACTGGCAAACATATTTTAAATATATTCTTCAAGAATAAAATGCAGTTATACAAGCAGTGAAGAGTGTTTCTAAAGTGTGGTATTCGCAGCTGAGACGCATGATGAAAAAAATCCACTTGGTTTAGGCATCTCTTTAGAATCATAGGCAGAAAACATGACCATACCTTCCCACTGGCAGACACACAAAGCAGTACCTCCCACACACTTGTAGTAGCTCCAATACCAGCTGTTCCAGAAACTTACGTGAGAAGCTGCAGTCACAGACAGACTTGGTTGCTAATGTGCCAAAGAGCAACCTCTTCCACCCTAAAGCTAAAGTCTCTTGAGGACCAATGAGCTGAGCAAATTAAGTGAGCACAACTAGTGCTCAGCCTGAGTTTCCACTTTTACAACTTCCTGTGATGCTGTGCAGTCAGTCTTCCCTTGGTATCAACAAGGGGCTGCTCCAGGAACCCCATATATATACACCAAGTCCCTCAGATAAAACAGCACTGTATTTGCACAGAACCCACGCCCATAATCCCATACACTTTTTTTTTGAACTTGATGAATTGAACTTTATTTTTTTATTGAAGTATGGCTGATTTACAATGTTGCATTCATTTCTGTTCTACAGCAAAGTGATTCACTTATACATATACATATTCTTTTTCACATTCTTCTCCATCACAGTTTATCACAGGATATTGGATATAGTTCCCTGTGGTATACAGTAGGACCTTGTTGTTTATCCATCCTATAAATAATAGTTTGCATCTGCTCATCCCAAACTCCCAGTCCTTCCCTCTCACTGCTCTTCCTCACTGGCAACCACAAGTCTGCTCTCTATGACTGTGAATCTGTTTCTGTTTCACAGATAAGTTCATGTGTGTCATTTTTTCTTAGATTCCACATATAAATATCCTATGGTATTTGTTTTTCTCTTTCTGACTTATTTCATCTAGCATGATAATCTAAGTCCATCCACGTTGCTGCAAATGCCATTATTTCCTTCGTTTTTACGGCTGAGTAATTTTCCTTTGAATATAAGCACCACATCTTCTTTATCCATTACTCTGTTGATGGACACTTAGGTTGTTTCCATGTCTTGAGTATTGTGAATAGCGCTATGAACACAGGGGTGCATGTATCTTTTTGAACTACAGTTTTATCTGGATATAGGCCCAGGAATCTCCCATACACTTCAAATCATCTCCATAAAGTGAAATCATCTCTATTAATATCTAATACAATGTAAATATTATGTAAATAGCTGCCAGAGCATGGGAAATTCAAGTTTGCTTTCTGGAACTTTCTGAGGGTTTTCTCCCTGAATATTTTCAATCTGTGGTTGGTTGAACCTGTGAACACAGCACCCACAGACACAGAAGGCTGACTGTACTAGCAAATACAGATTTATATTATTTTAACAAAAAAGGAGAAACTGGTATTTACCCCAACTAGATTTCAAAACCTACAAAATCCAAAATCTTCCCAAGAATTGAAAACAATTCTCAGACTGACATGCTTATCAAATATATAAATTCCATTGGTATTTCAAAGAAAATGAAGAAAAGACATTAAACAGAAGGCCAGGGATTACAGCCAAGATCCTGAACTATCCCCTGAAACTGGGTGACATATTCACCACCCAAAGACAGGAGACTCTCCCACACTACTCTCGGCTCTGTCAGAGCAAGAGGAGATGAGCCTGATTTAGCATGTGTTTTATGCACTATAGGGGCTTCCCCGGTTGCTGGCTCAGTGGTAAAGAATTTGCCTGCAATGCAGGAGACACAGGTTCTATACCTGGGTCAGGAAGATCCTCTGAAGGCAGGCATGGCAACCCACTCCAGTATTCTTGCCTGGAGAATCCCATAAATAGAGGAGCCTGGCGGACTACAGTCCATGGGGTCACAAAGAGTTGTACTAACTTGGACTAACACTGTGCACTGTAGACAGACTATTTCAGTGAATTTTCCTTGATCTTGGGTTTCTCACAGGACAGGCTCCTCATTGCTGCTCAGCAAGGACAGAAACTGGGGCTGGAACTCGCCCACAGCTGTCCAGGCAGGAGGTGCTGGACAGGTCCAATGAGGCCTCCATCCTCTTCCTGGGCACCATGTCCATCTGCTCCCAAATCCACAGCACATCCAACTTCAACTCCAGAAGAATTCCAACCAACTTGCATTTTCCTCTAATCATAATAAGTATGCATTTTGTTTACAGTAAGCTTTAAATATATCAGACATGGTGACCCTACAGAAGGATTCTGGGCTTCAGCTTCAGATGAACTTGTGACCAGTAGGGAGGGAGAAGCAAAAGCTAGAGAAGTAACCAGGAGAAAACTTCTAGACCAGACTCATAGACAAGCGATACCGCCTTCATTATTTCCAAGTGAAATACTTCTTAGGCTATACCTGATGATCTGGTGAGAAATTCAATTTTACTATGTAGTATAAGAACCCCAGAGTGGGGACTTCCCTGGTGGTTCAGTGGTTAAGACGCCATGCTCCCAACGCAGAGGGCACAGATGTATTCGACGTCTGGTCAGGGAACTAAGACTTTGTACACTGCCTGGCACTGTCAAAATAATTAAAAAAAAAAAAAAAAAGAATCTCAGGGTGGGTGAGGTTATGAAGTCCAGAAATGTGGAGAAAGGTCCAGCATGGCCATTATTAAGCCTCTCATAGTTCAGACCTATATGGTTCATCCCAAAGGCACTGATCTGTCTTCAGACACTGACCATCCTCACTATGGAATTCTCCCTCCTCCAAGAGCCAGAAAGACACCCCAGGTTAAAAAAAAAGAGTCTGGCATTCCTCCCCGAGAGCAAGGGAACTTCTCACTCCAGTAGACCAAGACTCAAGGCTCTCCTTGAGGGGAAAGAGAAGGGGAAGTCCACTCTGGCTTCAGGAATGAGTTGGGAGCAGACACGGTGGGCACCAGCAGAGAGAGCAGGTCTACATCTGGGTCTGTTTCACTGATAAGTTGCTTCAGCTGTGCTCTGTCAGGGCCCAAGCATTCGAGTTCTAGAGAGTATGTGTCAGCCTGAACTGTACACTGTTGCCCGTATTGGACTCTCAGTTGTGCCTGACGCTTTGCAACCCCATAGACTGTAGCTCACTAAGTTTCTCTGTCCACAGGATTTCACAGACAAGAATACTAGAGCGGGTTGCCATTTCCTCCTCCAGGGGATCTTCCCCACCCAGGGATTGAACCCTTATCTACAGTGGTTCCTGCATTGGAAGGCAGGTTCTTTACCCCTGAGCCACCTGGGAAGCCCCATATTGGACTCTATGTGACCCATAAAAAGGGTGACTTCTTACTTTCAAAGCTAGAGGAGGTGACGGAATTCCAGTTGAGCAAGTTCAAATCCTAAAAGATGATGCTGTGAAAGTGCTGCCCTCAATATGCCAGCAAATTTGGAAAACTCAGCAGAAGCCACAGGACTGGAAAAGGTCACTTTTCATTCCAATTCCAAAGAAAGGCAATGCCAAAGAATGTTCAAACAACCACACAATTATACTCATCTCACACACTAGCAAAGTAATGCTCAAAATTCTCCAAGCCAGGATTCAACAATACGTGAACCGAGAACTTTCAGATGTTCAAGCTGGATTTAGAAAAGGCAGAGGAAACAGAGATCAAACTGCCAACATCTGTTGAATCATCAAAAAAGCAACAGAGCTCCAGAAAAACATCTACTTCTGCTTTATTAACTACGCCAAAGCCTTTGACTGTGTAGATCACAACAAACTGTGGGAAATTCTTCAAGAGATGGGAATATCAGACCACATTGCCAGCCTCCTGAGAAATCTGTATGCCAGTCAAGAAGCAACAGTTAGAACCAAACATGGAACAACAAACTGGTTCCAAATTGGGAAAGGGGTATGTCAAGGCTGTATATTGTCACCCTGCTTATTTAACTTACCTGCGGAGTACATCATGCGAAATGCTGGGCTGGATGAAGCACAAGCTGGAATCAAGACTGCCGGGAGAAATACCAATAATCTCAGATACGCAGATGACACCAACCTTATGGCAGAAAGTGAAGAAGAACTAAAGAGCCTCTTGATGAAAGTGAAAGAAGAGAGTGAAAAGTTGGCTTAAAACTCACCATTCAAAAAATGAAGATCATGGCATCCAGTCCCATCACTTCATGGCAAATAGATGGGGAAACAGTGGAAACAGTGACAGACTTTAATTTTGGGGGCTCTAAAATCAGTGCAGATTGTGACTGCAGCCATGAAATTAAAAGACGCTTGCTCCTTGGAAGAAAAGCTATGACCAACCTAGACAGCATATTAAAAAACAGAGACATTACCTTGCCAACAAAGGTCCATCCAGTCAAATCTATGGTTTTTCCAGTAGTCATGTATGGATGTGAGAGTTGGACTATAAAGAAAGCTGAGTGCCACAGAATTGATGCTTTTGAACTGTGGTGTTGGAGAAGACTCTTGAGAGTCCCTTGGATGGCAAGGAGATCAAACCTGTCAATCCTAAAAGAAACAGTCCTGAATATTTATTGGATGGACTGATGCTGAAGCTGAAACTTGGCCACCTGATGTGAAGAAATGACTCATTGGAAAAGACCCTGATGCTGGGAAAGACTAAAGGCAGGAGGAGAAGGGGACGACAGAGGATGAGATGGCTGGATGGCATCACCAACTTGGGCAAGCTCTGGGAGTTGGTGATGGACAGGAAAGCCTGGTGAGCTGCAGTCCATGGGGTCGCAAAGAGTTAGACATGACTGAGTGACTGAACTGAACTTACATTCAACCCAAAACCACACCACCACAGGAGGCCCTGGGTGGAAACAGAGGGACCATCTCTCTCTCTCTTTTCCAACAAGGAACACATGGGATGTTTGAACCAACCCAGCTCTGACCTAATCCTCCTCTCACAATTCTGAATATCGAGAACTGACTTTCTCATGTGGGTCTTTGAGACGATGGACGGGCCCATAATTTAAAAGGGTTCTGTGGCAACATCAGGTTAGACTTGATAAATGTGGCTCAAATTCCCTGCTGGTCCAGTAGTTAGGACTCTATGCTTCCACTGCAGAGGCCACTGGTTCCATCCCTGGTCGGGGGGACCAGGATCCCACAAGATGCTGGGTGAGGCAAAAAATAAGTTCTATAAATGTCGCTCTTGACTCTCCAAACCCGTAAACGGAACACTGAGCCGCCAGGATATTACGATGATGGTTTTGTACTTAGCTCTTTTATTTATATCTCTTCTTGTTCTGAAAAATATGTCAGGGGTTTATTTCACCACGAAGAAAGGGTTGCTTTAGCAACAGTACGGAAGTACTGGATAAAGAAGAATACGTCTCAAATGTCTATAAATGACCCGGATTAGGCTTCTCGATTTGAAAAATACCTAATCCCTTTCAGCAATGAAGTGCTGAGATCATAAGGAGAAATCCAAAGTTCTTTTAAGGGCTGAGAGCTGATTTATTTTTAGGGAGGAGATAAGTTAAACATCTGGTCATCTCAGTCCATCAGAGGCGACCCTACAAAGAATGGAGTGAGCATGGGGCTTCACAGAGGTGAAGCTTAAAAGTAGTGGGGTCTGAGTTGTGGTTACTACACTCTGGCTAGAAACAAAGTTGTCACTGTTCCAGACAAAATGAGAAAAATAAGGGCAGTTCTCAGCACAAGAAAAGGCACCAATAACTATCTGTAGGGAGAACCTGCTTGCCAATGCAGGAGACATAAGAGACTCGGGTTTGATCCCTGGATTGGGAAGATCCTCTGGAGGAAGAAAGGGCAGTCCAGTCCAGTACTCTTGCCTAGGAAATCTCATGGACAGAGGAGCCTGGTGGGCTATAGTCGATGGGGTCAGAAAGAGTTGGATATGATTAAGTGAGTGAACAACAGCAACATGAGGCAAGATGTAACACTACAAATTGCACATGTGATCTCCCTAAACAGCATGATCCAAAAAGTGCTAAAGCCACCTGGGGTTCCATGTAGATGATGTTGTTCAGTGGCTCAGCTGTGTCCAACTCTTTGCAACCCCACGGACTGCAGCACACCAGGCTTCCCCGTCCTTCACCATCTCCTGGAGTTTGCTCAGATCCATGTAGATGATACCACTGTAGTTTGTAGGCGTTTTCTCTAAACACAAGTACAAAGAAGCTGTCTCTAAAATAAATGAAAAGTAGACAGCACGTGAGGCCCACAGCTTTGAAAAGTGATGCGGGAATATTCTAGACACTGGCTGGGCTGGAAATAGAATCTGTCTGAGGATATGAGGAAAAGGTTCTTAAAAACCCAAAGCCCAGACAGGAATCCAACTGGCATCTCCAGGACAGAATCAGAGCTGCTCTCCCTCCGTCTGGCTCTTGGCCTGATGATCACAAACCTCCAGGCACTCAGTAAACTGGGCTGACCAGAAAAGGCAGCAACTGCTGACAAGGACTGATCCACTGACAGGGACCCACTGGACCCATGGCGGTGGGGCACCCACAGCGATACAGAGCTGTGTCCTTGGGGACTGAGGCTCATTTCCTCTGTTCATGGGCTTGTTCCATAAACCCCACCTGCCTTGGGACATGTATGGTCCAGGGGACAAGGTGGAGATCTGCCTGGGGCTCTGTCTCAGGAACCTCTACTCCAGTGAGAAAGACAGACAAATGCCTGGTAATATTGAACATCAGATGGTACAAGAGATGAACAGAAGGTGAAGCCAGGAGAGCGGGTCTGGATGTGGGAGAAGGGAGGATGAGAACGGGTAAAGGGTCAGGGAGAGTCCCCTCTGAAAATGACCAAAGGGTGGGGCCTGAAGCATGAGCAGGAGTGAGGAAAACCGAGAGTCCACCTGGAGAGAAGTCCTAGAAAATGAGGGTGGAAGGTATTCTAGACAGAGATCCAGGCACAAGTGTCCTATAATGGGGGCAGCGGCTGTGTGGAGAGGAGAGGCCATGTGATGGGCACATGGAGCTGTCATTAACTCAACCCGTCAGTCTGCAGAGACTGATAAGGTCCAGGGTGCCTCACAGGCCAGGGAAGGAGCAGGCAGTTTCTCCAGAAAGGGCAGGAAATGAAAGGAGGGGGTGTCATTGTGGGGGCCATACATCAGAACCACCACACCTGCAGAAAAGCAAAACCAGGCTTCTGGCAATAGACCACCTTGGAACATTTCCTGAATGAATGAATGGATATTTAAACATAATTTTAAATATTTTCATTTCATATATTTAATTAAAATATTTTTATTTGGAGTAATTTCATTCTATATACTTAAATCTGAACAACTGATCCATGGCCCTTTAATTTTATAAAATACAATAATACTGCAGAACAAAAAAAGGGAACATTCCCCAAGCCAGATAAACAGATATTAGAGTGAGGATATTGGCACGTCCAGTATCAACTGGCACACAGAACAAAATAATTCATGGTTAGTTTAAATTCAAATTCCTAGAGGCAGAAAGTGGAATGGTGTCTGCCAGGGGCTGGAGGAGGCGGGGTTAAGGAGTTGTTTAATAGATATGGAGCTCCAGTTCTGCAAGATGAAAACGGTTCTGGAGGTTGGTTTACAACAATGCAAATGTAATTAACACTACTGAACTGTACACTTAAAGATTAAGATGGTAAATTTTACATTACATGTTGTGTTGTTGTTGTTTAGTTGCCAAGTTGTGTCCGACTCTTTGCAACTCCATGGACTGGCTGTCCTTCACTATCTCCTGGCGTCTGCTCAAATTCACGTCCATTGAATTGGTAATGCCATCCAACCATCTCATCCTCTGTCACCCACTTCTCTTCCTGCCTTCAATCTTTCCCAGCATCAGGGTCTTTAATGAGTCAGCTCTTAGTTAGCATCAGGTGGCCAAAGTATTGGAGATTCAGCTTTGCCACACGTCAAGTGTATTTTATTACAATGTAAATTAAAAAAAATTTTTTTTCAAATAAAAAAAATCATAGTTTTTGCTAGGCAGGACTGGCTACCAGTCAGCAGAAGACTGCACATAATTACTCGTAACTCTGCAGGCAAGAAGCAGAGACCCTGGTTGGAGTGAGGTCTGCCTTCGGGCAGGAGGGGCACAACTCTGAATACAGGCCTGGATTCCCTTAGGTCTAACATTGACGTTTTAGTCAGTCCTGATGTTAAGGTACCTCATCCAATCAACATTAAATAACTCTGCAACCTGCTAAGCAGATGTGTAGACCAAGAAAGCGTTGCGGCTGGTTGTGCATGCATAAACGTCACCAGGCAGGAAGTGTACTGGATCCCAGTGACACGGTTCTAAGTCAGTGGCACTATGTGGTTGAACACAAGCTTAAAGTTGAATACCTAACTGGCCCTTCAGATTTCTCCAAAAATACTTCACTATGATATATAATTAAAACTACATATTATTGAGTGAACAGAAGGTTGCCTTTGATACAGTTAAGCTGCTCAATTGAAATAAGCAACAACTGCCGCATCTTTTGGGTAGATTATAAAATGTTTGAAGTTAGGACAGGCTGATGAAACTGACTGATGCACTGGGACATTTCTCCATCCAAAGTTCCAGCTGACTTACTGAAGCAGCTGTTCAATTTCCACAGACACACAATGCAGTCACAGAAGAAGTGAAATTCAGAGATTAACCAAAGAAGGAATGCAGGCATCCAGCAATTTTCAATATGCCTTGAAATTACACTGTCAATCCTAAAACGGCACAAGAGGTCAAAAACAAGAGTATGGAATCTAAAAAGCATTCTGATAAAGTCTCCCGCCGACACAACCACCAAAGGCCAAAATAAATAACAGAAAAAATTATACTATGAATGAGAAGAGAGTATAAGACTCAAACTTTGTGATACTGAAGAAGAAAACAGTATGAAGTGTGGGGATAAATGCAGCTACCATTGGATAGATATTTTATGAAAGCTACATTTATAACAGTGTTTCATTTTTCCAAAAAGATGCCACTTAATAGCCAATGGTCATTATAATAGAAGGTATGTCATTGGTTTTGTTCTTGTTGTTCTTGAATCACTAAGGCATGTCTGACTGCAACCCCATGGACTACAGCACACCAGGCTTCCCTGTCCTTCACTGTCTCCTGGAGTTTGCTCCAATTCATGTCCATTGAGTCAGTGATGCTACCTAACCATCTCATCCTCTGCTGCCCCCTTCTCCTTCTGCCTTCAATCTTTCCCAGCATCAGGGTCTTTTCCAATGAGTCAGCTCTTGGCATCAGGTGGCCAAAGGACTGGAGGTTCAAATTCAGCATCAGTCCTTCCAATGAATATCTGGGGGTTGATTTCCTTGAGGATGGACTGGATTGATCCCCCTGCTCTCCAAGGGACTCTCAAGAGTCTTCTCCAGGACCACAATTCGAAAGCACTGGTTTTACACTATGGTAACTTACAAGTCACTCTTGCAACAATGAAGGACAGTTAGTTACTGAAGGCCACCCTGTCCCTCACTTTTTATGTATTTATTTTTTTAATAAATTTGGCTTTTATTGACCTTTTTTATTGCTGACATCAGACAGCATGCATATCTTAGTTTCCTGACCAGGAATTGAACCTTAACCACTGGACCACCAGGTAAGTCCCTTACTTTTTATTATGAATGCGATTTAAAGTCTTCTGATGAAGGTACAATACAGATTTTTAAAAAATCATTCAAATATGGGCACTGTAAGTTCAATCTCCAGTACTACTATTAAATAACAAACAAGTGAAAACAGCTTCTAATATTGATCCTCAGTTCAGTTCAGTTCAGTCGCTCAGATGTGTCTGACTCTTTGTGACCCCATGAATCGCAGCATGCCAGGCTTCCCTGTTCATCACCAACTCCTGGAGTTCATGCAAACTCACGTCCATTGAGTCCGTGATGCCATGCAGCCATCTCATCCTCTGTCGTCCCCTTCTCCTCTTGCCCCCAATCCCTCCCAGCATCAGAGTCTTTTCCAATGAGTCAACTCTTTGCGTGAGGTGGCCAAAGTACTGGAGTTTCAGCTTTAGCATGATTCCTTCCAAAGAAATCCCAGGGCTGATCTCCTTCAGAATGGACTGGTTGGATCTCCTTGCAGTCCAAGGGACTCTCAAGAGTCTTCTCCAACACCAGTAGATCCTAAAGCATTGTTTAACATGTTTAAGATTGGTATCACTGACCACGCTCACCCAAGAAGAAAAATGTGATGAATCTAGGAAAACACTGACAGTACCTAAATGCTACATCACTTTGTTGTTATTCAGTTGCTAAGTCCTGTCTCACTCTCTGTGACCCCATGGACTGTAGCCCACCAGGTTCCTCTGTCCATGGAGTTTCCCAGTCAAGAACACTGGAGTGGGTTGCCATTTCCTTCTCCAGGAGATCCTCCTAACCTAGGTATCAAATCCAGGTCTCCTGCATTGGCAGGTGGGTTCTTTACCACTGAGCCATCAGGGAAGCCCCTGCATAAAAGTTCCTATAAAAAGCACAAGATGCTTTAGAGATAGGACAACTTTTATAATACTCATCTGAGGAAGACAGAACAAATCAGAAATAATCATCCCTCAGTTCCTCCTAATGTTGACCAATGAAAAAAATGAAGGAAAGCCAACACATATTTAAAACAAAATTGACAGTCAATGAAAAAGTCTGAGCCAAAGATGAGATAGAGGCTGAAAACTTCCTTTGGGCACTTACTTCATGATACTCACTCATCTACTGCAAAAGCAAGTCTCATCAATAATTTAGCTCACTTAGAAAGAATCTTTCCCATTATTTTATCTGGATGTCATGTTACATGATATTTCGAAGTCTGACAGTTACCCAAGCAAATAAAAATATTAATGCTCTAAATGCTAAGATGACCATTAATAATACATGTGGATTGAAGTTTTCTTTATTTTTAAATTTCTTTTTTATTGAAGGATAATTGCTTTATAGAATTTTGTTGTTTTCTGTCAAATCTCAACATGAATCAGCCATAGGTATACATATATCCCCTCCCTTATGAACCTCCCTCCCAAATCCCTCCCCATCACATCTCTCTAGGTTTTATACAGAGCCCCTGTTTGAGTTTTCTGAGCCATAGAGCAAATTCCTGTTGGCTATCTATTTTACATATGGTAATGTAAGTTTCCATGTTACTCTTTCCATACATCTCACCCTCTCCTCCCCTCTCCCCATGTCCATAAGTCTATTCTCTATGTCTGTTTCTCCATTGCTGCCCTATAAATAAATTCTTCAGAACCATTTTTCCAGATTCCGTATATGTACATTAGAATATGATATTTTTCTCTTCCTGACTCACGTCACTCTGTATAATAGGTTCTAGGTTCATCCACCTCATTAGAACTGACTCAAATGCATTCCTTTTTATGGCTGAGTAATATTCCATTGTGTGTATGTACCACAACTTCTTTATCCATTCATCTGTCAATGGGCTTCTAGGTTGCTTCCATGTTCTAGCTATTGTAAATAGTGCTGCAATGAACAATGGGATACATGTGTCTTTTTCAACCCTGGTTTCCTCAGGGTATATGCCTAGGAGTGGGACTGCTGGGTCATATGGTGGTTTTATTCCTAATTTTTTAAGGAATCTCCATATCATCTTCCATAGTGGCTGTATCAATTTATATTCCCACCAACAGTGCAAGAGTGTTCCCTTTTCTCCACACCCTCTCCAGCATTTATTGTTTGTAGATTTTTTGATGATGGACATTCTGACTGGTGTGAGGTGACCTTTCATTGTGGTTTTGATTTGCATTTCTCTAGTAATGAGCAATGTTGAACATCTTTTCATGTGTTTGTTAGCCATCTGTGTGTCTTTTTGGAGAAATGTCTGTTTAGGTCTTTTTCCCACTTTTTGATTGGGTTGTTTGTTTTCCTGGTATTGAGTTGTATGAACTGCTTGTATATTTTGGAAATTAATCCTTTGTCAGTTGTTTCATTTGCTATTATTTTCTCCCATTCCAAGGGCTGTCTTTTCACCTTGCTTATAGTTTCCTTTGCTGTGCAAAAGCTTTTAAGTTTAATCAGGTCCTACTTATTTACTTCTGTTTTTATTTCCATTACTCTAAGAGGTGGGTCATAGAGGATCTTGCTTTGATTTATGTCATCAAGTGTTCTGCCTATGTTTTCCTCTAAGAGTTTTATAGGTTCTGGTTTTACATTTAGGTCTTTAATCCATTTTGAGTTTATCTTTGTGTATGGTGTTAGGAAGTGTTCTAATTTCATTCTTTTTCATGTAGCTGTCCAGTTTTCCCAGCACCATTTATTGAAGAGGCTGTCTTTGCCCCATTGTATATTCTTGCCTCCTTTGTCAAAAATAAGGTACCCATAGGTGCATGGGTTTATTTCTGGGCTTTCTCTCTTGTTCCATTGGTCTATATTTGTTTTTGCGCCAGTACCATACTGTCTTGATGACTGTAGCTTTGTAGTATAATCTGAAGTCAGCAAGGTTGATTCCTCCAGCTCCATACTTCTTTCTCAAGATTGCTTTGGCTACTCGGGGTCTTTTGTGTTTCCATATAAATTGTGAAATTTTTTGTTCTAATTCTGTGAAAAATACCATTGGTAATTTGATAGGGATTGCATTGAATCTGTAGATTATGTTTGGAAGTAAAGTCATTTTCACAATATTGATTCTTCCTACCCAGGAATGTGGACTATCTCTCCATCTGTTCACGTCACCTTTGATTTCTTTCATCAGTGTTTTATAATTTTCTGTGTACAGTTCTTTTGTCTCCTTAGGTAAGTTTTTCCTAGATATTTAATTCTTTTTGTTGCAATGGTGAATGATATTGACTCCTTAATTTTTCTTTCTGATTTTTCATTGTTAGTATATAGAAATGCAAGTGATTTCTGGGTATTTATTTTGTATCCTGCAACTTTGCTAAATTCACTGATCAGCTCCAGTAATTTTCTGATACTATTTTTAGGGTTTTCTATGTACAGTATCATGTCATCTGCAAACAGTGACAGCTTTACTTCTTCGTTTCCAATCTAGGACTTCCTTGGTGGCTCAGATGGTAAAGCATCTGCCTGCAATGCAGGAGACCTGGGTTCAATCCCTGGGTCGGGAAGGTCTCCTGGAGAAGGAAATGGCAACCCACTCCAGTATTCTTGCCTGGAAAATCCCATGGACCAAGCAGCCTGGTAGGCCATAGTCAGTCCATGGGGTCGCAAAGAGTCGGACATGACTGAGCAACTTCACTTTCACTTTTCCAATCTGGATTCCTTTTATTTCTCTTTCTTCTTTGAATGCTGTTGTTAGGATTTCCAGAACTATGTTGAATAATAGTGGTGAAGGTGGACACCTTTGTCTTGTTCCTGATCTTAGGGGGAATGCTTTCACCTTCTCACCATTGAGAATAATGTTTTCTGTAGGCTTATCATATATGGTCTTTACTATGTTGAGGTAGGTTCCTTCGATGCCCATTTTTTGAAGAGTTTTAATCATGAATGGGTGCTGAATTTTGTCATAGGCTTTTTTCTGCATCTGTTGAGATTATCATATGGTTTTTATCTTTCAATTTGTTAATATGGTATATCACATTGATTTGCTTATATTGAAGAATCCTTGCATTCCTGGAATAAACACAACTTAATCATTGTGTATGAGTTTTTTGATGTGTTGCTGAACTCTGTTTGCTAAAATTTTGTTGAGGATTTTTGCATCTATATTCATCAATGATATTGGCCTATAGTTTTCTTTTTTTGTGTTGTCTTTGTCTGGTTTTGGTATCAGGGTGATGGTGGCCTCATATAATGAGTTTGGAAGTATCCCTTCCTCTGCAATTTTCTGAAAGAGTTTTAGAAGGATTGGCATTAGCTCTTCTCGAAATGTTTGACAGAATGCTCTTGTGAAGCCATCTGGGCCTGGGCTTTTTTGGGGGGGAGACTTTTGATCACAGCTTCAATTTCAGTTTTTATAGTTGGGTTGTTCATAATTTCTGTTTCTTCCTGGTTCAGTATTGGAAGATTGAACTTTTCTAAGAACCTGTCCATTTCTTCCAGGTTAATCATTTTATTGCCATATAGTTGTTCATAATAGTCTCTTTAATCCTTTGTATTTCTGCATTGTCTGTTGTAAACTTTCCTTTTTCATTTCTAATTTTGTTGTTGATTCTTCTCTCTTTTTTTCTTGATGAGTCTGGCTAAAAGTTTGCCAATTTTGTTTATCTTCTCAAAGAACCAGTTTTTAGTTTTATTAATCTTTCATATTGTTTCTTTTCTTTCTTTTTTATTTCTGCTCAGATCTTTATGTTTTCTTTCCTTCTACTAATTTTGGGGGTTTTTTGTTCTTCTTTTTCCAATTCTTTTAGGTGTAAAGTTAGGTTGCCTATTCAGTGTTTTTCTTGTTTCTTGAAGTAGGATTGTATTGCTATAAACTTCCCTCTTAGAACTGCTCTTGCTGCATCCCATAGGTTGTGAGTTGTTTTTTCATTGTCATTTATTTCTAGAAATTTTATCTCCCTTTTAATTTCTTCAGTAACCTATTGGTTATTCAGAAACATTTTGTTTAATCTCCAAGTGTTTGTGTTTCTTACAGTTTTTTTCCTTGTAATTAATATCTAGTCTCATAGCATTGTGGTTGGAGAAGATGCTTGAAACGATTTCAATTTTCTTAAATTTACTGAGGTTTGATTTGTGACCCAAGATGTGGTCTACCCTGTAAAATGTTCCATGTGCACTTGAGAAGAAGGTATATTCTTCTGCATTTGGATGGAATGTCCTGAGGATATCAATGAGATCCATCTCATCTAATGTATCATTTAAGACTTGTGTTTCCCTATTAATTTTCTGTTTTGATGATCTGTCCATTGGTGTAAGTGGGGTGTTAAAGTCTCCTACTATTATTGTGTTACTGTCAATTTCTCCTTTTATGTCTATTAGTGTTTGTCTTATGTATTGAGGAGCTCCTATATTTAGGTGCATAGATACTTACAATTGTTATGACTTCCTCTTGGATTGATCCCTTGATCATTATGTAGTGTCCTTCCTTATCTCTTGTAATCTTTATTTTAAGGTCTATTTTGTCTGATATGAGGATTCCTACTCCAGCTTTCTTTTGCTTCCCACTTGCATGGAATATATTTTTCTATCCTCTTACTTTCGGTCTACATGTGTCTTGAGGTCTAAAGTGGGTTTCTTGTAGACAGCATATATATGGATCTTGTTTTTGTATCCATTCAGCCAGTCTGCACCTTTTGCTTGGAGCATTTAATCCATATACATTTAAAGTAGTTATTGATATATACGTTCCTATTGCCATTTTCTTAATTGTTTGGGATTGATTTTGTAGATCTTTTTTTTTCTCTTGTATTTTTTTTTTTAATTTATTTATTTGGCTGTGCAGGGTCTTACTTGCAGGACATAGGGTCTTTTGTTGCTCCTTGTAGTACGTGGGCTTCCTTGCCCTGTGGCATGTAGGATCTTACTTCCCCAACCAGGGATTGAACCCACGTCCTCTGTATTGCAAGGCAGATTCTTAACCAATGGACCATGAGGGAAGTCCCTCTCTTGTATTTTTTGACTATATGAGTCCGCTTAACATTTGTTGTAAAGCTGGTTTGGTTGTACTGAATTCTCTTAACTTTTGCTTGTCTGAAAAGCTTTTTATTTCTCCATCATTTTGAATGAGATCCTTGCCGGGTACAGTAATCTTGGTTGTAGATTTTCCCCTTTCAGTACTTTAGATATATCCTGCCATTCCTTTCTGGCCTGCAGAGTTTCTGCTGAAAGATCAGCTGTTAACCACATGAGGTTTCCCTTGTATGTTACTTATTGCTTCTCCCTTGCTGCTTCTAATATTCTTTCTTTGTGTTTAGTCTTTGTTAGTTTGATTAGTATGTGTCTTTCTTGGAGTGTTTCTCCTTGGGTTTATCCTGTATGGGACTCTTTGTGCCTCTTGGACTTAATGGACTATTTCCTTTTCCATGTTGGGGAAATTTTCAACTATAATCTCTTCAAAAGTTTTCTCATACCCTTTATTTTTCTCTTCTTCTTCTGGATCCCTATTATTCTAATGTTTGTGTGTTTGATATTGTCCCAGGGGTCTCTGAAACTATCCTCAGTTCTTTTCATTCTTTTTACTTTATTCTGCTCTTCAGAAGTTATTTCCACCATTTTATCATCCAGCTCACTGATTCATTCTTCCACTTCAGATATTCTGCTATTGACTCCTTCTAGAGTATTTTTAATTTCAGTAATTGTGTTGTTTGTGTCTGCATGTTTATTCTTTAATTCTTCTAGGCCTTTGTTAATTGATTCTTGCATAGTCTCTGTTTTGCTTTCAAGGTTTGTGATCATCTTTACTATCATTATTCTGAATTCTTTTATTTATTTATTTATTCCTCTTCATTTGTTTGGACTTCTGTGTTTCTAATTTGTCTCTTCATTTGTGTAGTATTTCTCTGCCTTTTCATTATTTTTTTTTTAACTTATTGTGTTTGAGGTCTCCTTTTCCCAGGCTTCAAGGTTGAATTCTTTTTTCATTTCTGCCCTCTAAGTTTGGTCGAGCGGTTTGTGTAAGCTTCTTATAGGGTGAGATTTGTGCTGAGTTTTTGTTTGTTTTTCTTCTGATGGGCAAGTCTGAGTGAGGTGGTAATCCTGTCTGCTGATGACTGGGTTTGTATTTTTGTTTTGTCTGTTGTTTAGATGAGGCATCCTGCATAGGGGGCTATTGGTGGTTGGGTTTTGCCGGGTCTTGTATTACAGTGGTTTCCTTTGTGTGAGTTCTCACTATTTGATACCCCTAGGGTTAGTTCTCTGGTAGTCTAGGGTCTTGGAGTCAGTGCTCCCACTCCAAAGGCTCAGGGCTTGATCTCTGGTCAGGAACGAATATTCCACAAGTGGTTTGTTATGGCATTAAGTGAGATTAAAACAAATATCCAAAAATGAGAAACCAAAGATGAACCCCAGATAAATGACAGTTACAAAATCAGGCAAATAATAATTAAAATAATGGAATACACACATATATATATACACTCATGAGCAAAGTCAAAACAGTCCAACAAAAATAAGGTACAAAAGATTGACCCTGTGAACAAAGGAAATCAAAAATTATATTTACCAGTTAAGAACAAAACTAACTAAAGCACAAACTGGAAAACAAAAGCAAGGTGCCAAGTGGGGAATAAAGCAATGAAAACAAAGCTAACAAATATGTTGAGAGGAAAGGAAAGAAAGAAAAGAAAGAAAGAATAGATATGCAAAGTTAAATAGAGGTAGATGAAAAAGATTTATATACATTAAAGATTAACTGCAAGGGGAAAAGAACAGTAGGAAAGGCAAATAAAGGAATAAATGTAGAAAAATATAATAGGTTTAAAAAAATTAAAAGTTAAAATTGTAAAAAAGAGAAAAGATTTTTAAAAAAGGAAAGACAAAAAAGAGGAGAGAAAAAGGAAAGCTCCACAGAGCTGCAAAAGCCCAACACAGATGCAGAGGTTTATAATAACAATAAAAAGTGTGACTGAATATACACATATATACATACACCCATAAGCAAAATCAAAACACTCCAACGAAAAAAAAGGACGATAGCTTGACCTGGCAAACAAAGGAAACCTAAAATTATATCTACCAGAATAAAACTAACTAAAGCACAAACTGGAAAACAAAACTAAAGCAAGGTGCCAACCGGGGAATAAAGCAATGAAAACAAAGCTAACAAGTATGTTGAGAGGAAAGGAAAGAAAGAAAAGAAAGATAGAATAGCTATGCAAAGCTAAATAGAGGTAGGTTAAGAAGATTTATATACACTGAAGATTAACTGCAAGGGGAAAAGAACAGTAGGAAAGGCAAACAAGGAATAAATGTAGAAAAAATATAATAGGTTTAAGAAAATTAAAAACTAAAATTATAAAATAGAGAAAAGAAAACAAATGGAAGAAGAAAGAGAAAAGGAAAAAAAGGAAAACTCCACAGAACTGCAAAGGCCCAAAGTAGAGGCAGAGGTTTATAACAACAATAAAAACTGTGACTGAATATATACATATACACCCATAAGCAAAATTAAAACAGTCCAACAAAAATAAAGTATAATAGACTGACTTGGTGAACAAAAGGAACCAAAAATTATGTCTACCAGAACAAAAGTAACTAAAGCATAAACTGGAAAACAAAACTAAAGCAAGGTGCCAACTGGGGTATAAAGCAATGAAAACAAAACTAACAAATATGCAGACGGGAAGTGAAAAGCAAAGGAAAAAAGGAAAGATATACCCATTTGAATGCAGAGTTCCAAAGAATAGCAAGGAGAGATAAGAAAGCTTTCCTCAGCGATCAATGCAAAGAAATAGAGGAAAACAATAGAATGGGAAAGACTAGAGATCTCTTCAAGAAAATTAGGGATACCAAGGGAACATTTCATGCAAAAATGGGCTCTATAAAGGACAGAAATGGTAGGGACCTAACAGAAGCAGAAGATATTAAGAAGAGGTGGCAAGAATACACAGAAGAACTGTACAAAAAAGATCTTCATAACCCAGAAAATCACGATGGTGTGATCACTCACCCAGAGCCAGACATCCTGGAATGTGAAGTCAAGTGGGCCTTAGGAAGCATCACTACAAACAAAGCTAGTGGAGGTGATGGAATTCCAGTTGAGCTATTTCAAATCCTGAAAGATGATGCTGTGAAAGTGCTGCACTCAATATGCCAGCAAATTTGGAAAACTCAGCAGTGGCCACAGGACTGGAAAAGGTCAGTTTTCATTCCAATCCCAAAGAAAGGCAATGCCAAAGAATGCTCAAACTACCGCACAATTGCACTCATCTCACACGCTAGTAAAGTAATGCTTAAAATTCTCCAAGCCAGGCTTCAGCAATACATGAACCTTGAATTTCCAGATGTTCAAGCCGGTTTTAGAAAAGGCAGAGGCACCAGAGATCAAAGTGCCAACATCTGCTGGATCATCAAAAAAGCAAGAAAGTTCCAGAAAAACATCTATTTCTGCTTTATTGACTATGCCAAAGCCTTTGACTGTGTGGATCACAATAAGCTGTGGAAAATTCTGAAAGAGATGGGAATACCAGAGCACCTGACCTGCCTCTTGAGAAACCTGTAGGCAGGTCAGGAAGCAACAGTTAGAACTGGACATGGAACAACAGACTGGTTCCAAATAGGAAAAGGAGTACATCAAGGCTGTATACTGTCACCCTGCTTATTTAACTTATATGCAGAGTACATCATGAGAAATGCTGGGCTGGAAGAAGCACAAGCTGGAATCAAGATTGCTGGGAGAAATATCAATCACCTCAGATTTGCAGGTGACACCACCCTTATGGCAGAAAGTGAAGAAGAACTAAAGAGCCTCTTGATGAAAGTAAAAGAGGAGAGTGAAAAGTTGGCTTAAAGCTCAACATTCAGAAAACAAAGATCATGGCATCTGGTCCCATCACTTCATGGCAGATAGATGGGGAAACAGTGGCTGACTTTATTTTTCTGGGCTCCAAAATCACTGCAGATGGTGATTGCAGCCATGAAATTAAAAGACACTTACTCCTTGGAAGGAAAGTTATGACCAACCTAGACAGCATATTAAAAAGCAGAGACATTACTTTGCCAACAAAGGTCCGTCTAGTCAAGGCTATGCTTTTTCCAGTAGTAATGTATGGATGTGAGAGTTGGACTATAAAGAAAGCTGAATGCGGAAGAATTGATGCTTTTGAACTGTGGTGTTGGAGAAGACTCTTGAGAGTCCCTTGGACTGCAAGGAGATCCAACCAGTCCATCCTAAAGGAGATCAGTCCTGGGTGTTCATTGGAAGGACAGATGTTGAAGCTGAAACTCCAATACTTTGGCTGTCTGATGCAAAGAGCTGACTCATTGGAAAAGACCCTAACACTGGAAAAGATTGAGGGCAGGAGGAGAAGGGGACGACAGAGGATGAGATGGTTGGATGGCATCAACTCAATGGACATGAGTTTGGGTAAACTCCGGGAGTTGGTGATGGACAGGGAGGCCTGGTGTGCTGCGGTTCATGGGGTTGCAAAGAGTCGGATACGACTGAGCGACTG
Organism: Bos javanicus; assembly: GCF_032452875.1. Lineage (NCBI taxonomy): Eukaryota > Metazoa > Chordata > Mammalia > Artiodactyla > Bovidae > Bos > Bos javanicus. The sequence continues at coordinate 27,914,253 of NC_083888.1, forward strand.
AACTGAACTGAAAGGAAGAAAAGAAAAGAAAGAAAGACTAGATATGCAAAGTTAAATAGTAGTAGATAAAGAAGAGTTATGTATATTAAAGATTAACTGCAAGGGGGAAAGAACAGTAGGAAAAGCAAAGGAATAAATGTAGAAAAAATAATAATAGGTTTAAAAAATTAAAATTAAAAAAAGAGAGAGAGGAAAAAAAAAACTTCCCAGAACTGCAAAAGCCCAAAATAGAGGCAGAGGTTTATAACAACAATAAAAAATGTGACTGAGAAAAAAGAAGGAAAAAAAAAAAAAACCTCGAAAGCTTAGTTAGATTTCATAGCGCCAATAAAATTGACAACTACAACGGGGCGGGCGGTGGGGGCAGGGAAAAGAAATCCCAAAGAATCTACAGAACATTTCAAAACATAAGAATAATAAATGTTTTTTCTTGAATCACTGCTGTCAGAGTTGTTTCCGTCGCTGGGAGTCACAGTCCACTTTACCTCTCTATGATGCCCTCTAATAGTACTGATCTCTGGATCTGCTGTGAGGGCAGCTCAGATTCTACTCTGATCCTACTGCTCTGTGGTCTTGCATCCAATGTTCACAGCTATCAGAACTAGTGCGTTTTCTATTGTCTGAGCTCTCATGACCTTTTATATATTCCACAGACACAGAGTCTGCCTAGTTGATTGTATGTATTTAGTCTGCAGCTGTACAGCTGGTGGGAGAGTTTTAGGTCTTCTTCCTTAGTCACACTGCCCCTGGGTTTCAATTGTGATTTTATTTCCACCTCTGGCTATGGGTTGTCCACTGGGGTTTGCTCCTGAGGCTGCCCTAGAGGACTTGGGTTTGCCCCTGTGAGGGCCACGTGTGGAGGTGGTGCAGCTACTTGAGTCTCAGGGGTTCTGGCAGCACCAGGTACTCTGGGGAGTTGGTGGCTAGGGCAGCAGGAAATATAGTGTTCTAGAAGGGTATGGCAACCAGTGTTGTCCCATACGCTCCAGTATTCTTGCCTGGAGAATCCACCTCCCTGACAGAGAAGCCTGGCAGGCCACAGTTCACAGGGTCGCAACGAGTGGGACACTACCGAAGCGACCCTGTGCACATAGGGGCAAGACTTTTTTTGCCTGTGCCACCTCTGCCCCAGTGAGAGTTGAGCATGAAGGTGGTACAGCTGCTTGGCTTGAGGGGAGTCTGGCGGGGTCAAGTGTGCAGGGACATGGACTGCCTCCGGTGCAGGAGTTATGGCCCTATGAGTCTTTTTTTGAGCCTCTTGTAGCTGACGATCAAGAGGCCTCTTTGGCCAGTCTTTCTCTGTAACTCCGCCGGTTCAGGCACTTAGAGGGCTTCCATGCCTGGGGTCCTCCTCTGTAGATCAGCACATCAGGCACTTAAAGGGGCTCCCTGGGTGGGGTCCTACTCTAGTTCAGTGCGTCAGGCATTTGATGGGCCAGCCTCTCTACTGTTTAGCTGCCAATGCTGTTTGTGTTGGGGGAGAGAGGCTATGGTGATGGCTCCACACCCTATGTGTGACTCAGCAGTATCGCCTTGCTTCCATGGCTGCCAGGCTTTCCTCCACAGGCATTTCCCACCACAGTCTCCTCCCTCATATTCCCTTGATCTGTCTCTCTGCAGTCAACAGCAGCCCTCACCCTAGGATTGCTCCACAATCCCTAAACTCCAGCTCCCAGCTGCTGCACCTTCCAGGGGACCTGTGTCCCTGTCCAGGGTATGTATGGCTGCGGCAAGGATTCTCATTCCATTTAGGCTGCTACAGATCAGCTGTTTCCTGCTCAGCCTTACATGTTTCCTCTTTGACTCAGACAATTGCCCCGGTGTGGGATCTGGACCCCTGCTTCAGTTCCCCAACCCGCTGAGGGCAGGTCCAGTCCTACTAACTCCCGTTTTTTCCCCCTAGTTCCTTCGTCCTACCGAGTTTTGAGTGGGTCTATATATTCTTTTCTGCTGGTCAGGTACTCCTGTCCACTCTCAGCTGGTGTTCTGCATGCACTTCTGTGTCTGAAGGTGTATTCCTGATGTATCCGTGGAGAGAGATGTATTCCATGTCCACTTACTCTTCCAACATCTTCTGAAATTTTCTCGATAATTTTTGCTTCCTTGTTCTTGCCATAAATTAACTTTTAAAAAAATAGCTAAAATCTAAAGAATTTTCAATACTCTGCAGCCACTAGAATGTAAGTGAACCAAGTCAAAGACAAATATATGATATCAGGTGTATGTGGAAACTAAAAAAACGATACGAATGAACTTACTTACAAAACAATTAGACTCATAGACAGAAAACAAACCTGTGGTTCCCAAAGGGGAAAGGGTGGGAGAGAAATACTGGGAGTTTGGAATTAACAGGTACAGACTACTATATATACAATCGATAAAAAACAAGGGCCCACTGTACAGCACAGGAGCTATACTCAATATTTTGCAATAACCTATAATGGAAAAGAATACGAAAAAGAATACATATGTATAGCTGAATCACTTTGTTGTACACCTGAAACCAACACTACTACATTGTAAACCAACTATACTTCAATAAAAATAATAACAGTAATAACAAAAACCCACTAGAATATAAATGAAAGTGAAAGTGTTAGTCACTCAGTTGAGTGACCCCCTAGACTGTAGCCTGCCAGGTTTCTCTGTCCATGGGATTCTCCAAGCAAGAATACTGGAGTGAGTTGCCATTCTCTTCTCCAGGGGATCTTCCCGACCAGGGTTCAAACCTAGGTCTCCCTCATTACAGGCAGATTTTTTCCCTATCTGAGACACCAGGTAAGCCCAAATCAATTATACGTCAATAAAAATAATAATAATTTAAAAAACTCACTAGAATGTAAGCACTGCTACTGCTGCTAAGTCGCTTCAGTTGTGTCTGACTCTGTGCGACCCCATAGATGGCAGCCCACTAGGCTCCTCTGTCCCTGGGATTCTCCAGGCAAGAATACTGGAGTGGGTTGCCATTTCCTTCTCCAATGCATGAAAGTGAAAAGTGAAAGTGAAGTTGCTCAGTCATGCCCGACTCTTAACAACCCCATGGACTGCAGCCTACCAGGCTCTTCCATCCATAGGACTCTCCAGGCAAGAGTACTGGAGTGGGTTACCATCACCTCCAAATGTAAGCACACTCTAATTTAAAACAACATTCATCACCAAAAGCTAACATGCCAATCATGATGTTCTTTGGCTCATTTATCTTTCTCCAAGGCCGGACCAACAAGACACTCATTCATTCATTCATTCATTCACGCAGCAAACATGTACTGTCTCATACATTCTGGAAGGGAGATGGAACACCACACTTTCTGAGCCCTTTTTCACAGATGAGGAAATCTGGGTCATAGAGAGTAAGTGACCTGCCCACAGGCACAGAGCTAATAAACATGAGAAGTCACAGAAGCAACTGCATGTCCTCAACCCTGCCTGACTCCCTGGCCATCCAGGCAGGCCACCTCCCTCGTGGCTACACGTGCCTCCAATGCAGTCCTCCCCCGGCAGACAACACTACTGCAGGAGGTGCTTTCTCCAGTTTGGGGCCTCCCAGCACTGCTTGATCATCCCTCCTCCATCTGGAGAATGTACCCAAGGAGAAGCAAGACCTCATCCAGCCCCTTGTAGCAGGGCCTCAGCTCCAGACACAGCTTTCCCATTGGCAGGCACCATGGGGAGGCAGCCATGGCTAGCAGGGCTGCTGACACTTGACTCCCAGCAAGCAGGGTGTCTTCCAGGTGGTGGTCACAGAGCTGTCTTCACTTGTCACAGCCCAGTGCTGTATTCCTCGCACTGGTCCAGGTTACATGGAGTTTTGTGAAACTGGCTACAATAGACTCTGGTTTTTGCAACTAAGAACCCTGACTGCTGTTCCACCTATGGATCTTTCCAGTAATCATGTATGGATGTGACAGCGGGACCATAAAGGTTGAGCATCAAAGAATCGATGCTTTCGAACTGTGGTGCTGAAGAAGACTCTTGAGAGTCCCTTGCACTACAAGGAGATCAAACCAGTCAATCCTCAAGGAAATCAGTCCTGAATATTCACTGGAAGGACTGATACTGAAGCTGAAGCTGTGATACTCTGGCCACCTCACACAGAGTCAACTTATTGGAAAAGACCCTGATGCTGAGAAAGTCTGAGGGCAGGAGGAGAAGGGGCTGACAGAGAATGAGATGGTTGGATGGCATCATTGACTTAATGGATATGAGTTTGAGCAAACTCTGGGAGACAGTGAAGGATAGGGTAGCCTAGTGTGCTGTAGTCTATGAGTGTGCAAAGAGTCCAACACAACCAAGTGACTGAAGAACAACTCAATTACCCGGATGCTCGGCAAATCTGTCTCCGAGCTATATTCAAAGTAAAGGGAGCCTGTACTCAGACCCTCACTATGCATCCCCAGTTCCCATCTACCTACCCACATCACAAACTTCGAAAAGTATAAATGCTGCTTTTCTATCAAAAAGACAGTGATGGAAAGAAAGAATGGGCTTTTGCCAAAATATTCCTGGAGGCGTGTCTGGGGAACCTGCACTTCTTTGCTTTACCAAACAACCTTTATTCATCCTTTTATAAATAAAATGTCCCATTCATAATTGCAAAACCATTTTCTTTTGATGCAAAAAAGTTTTTTGTTTACATTTTCAGTAAATGTTTATAGGTAAAAAACAAACAGTGACAGGACTACTGTACTTTTAGCAACAGCTATTGAACTGTCAAATACCTCCATACTTTTTAAATATGTGATAATATTAATTAATTGGCTGCACAGGCGCTTTGGTGCAGCACACACTTTTTCTAGTTGTGGCTCACAGGCTTCTCACTGCAGAGAGCAGGCTCAGTTGGCCAGTGGCACGCGGGATCTTAGTTCCCTGACCAAAGAGCAAACCTGTGTCCCTTGCATTGAAAGGCGGATTCTTAACCACTAGAGCACGAGGGATGTCCCCTTCCTTACTTTAAAAATAAAAATGAAGAAAATGGCACAGTGGAAACCAATACCAAATATCTTTCCCCCCAAATTTAACAACAAAGCACAGCTGGCACCAAGCCGCCACGCTACACAGCAAGTTCCCACTGTTCCATGTGCCTTCCTTGGAAGCAGGAAGCAAACAAAGAGCAAGTTAACAAAATTCTGAAATCTCAGAACAGCTATCAACTTCAGAGAGCTGCAGAGGAGAACAGCTGATGCAACCTCCAGAGAACGAGGAGAACTTGCCCCAACACCTCGCAACACGTCACCTAAGAAAAAGGAAAAATGCACCAGAAGAGTACACAAGATGCTCTTTCCAATGGTTACAGGAAGGAAATGTTTAAACATGACACTGCAAAAATAAATAAATAAATAAAAGTAAACATGACATTGAAAAGAGAATCACTTTCTCAACTGGACGGGATGAAGGGGGAAGGCAAAGGTGTCTAAGTGCCTTTGTCTTCTTGTCTGTCTTAGAAGGCAAGCACCAAGAAACCTAGAAACAGAGTTTTCAACTTGGTATTTAAAGTTAGATTGTAACAACAATCAAAAAATAAATAAATAAACTAAAAATAAGAAAATAAGGAACAAAACTCAGGAAATAGAAAAGGTGATCATTTTTTTCATTTTCATGCAAACAACAGATGTAATTCAAGAACTGCTAAGCCATGAAGGAGAAGGTTATATATAATAAATATATATTTAGATGAGTAGCCAGCGGAAAAACTAAAACAAGATCTAAACCACCCAATTCACCAGGGGAAATATCATAAATATACACACATGTGTGCTTAGTCGTTCAGTCATGTCTGACTGCCACCGCATGGACTATAGCCCTCCAGGCTCCTCTGTCCACAGGATTCTCTAGGCAAGAATACTGGAGGGGGTTGCCATTTCCTCCTCCAGGGGATCTTTCTGACCCAAGGTTCCCACCAGCATTTCCTGTGTCTCCTGCATTGGCAGGCAGATTCATTTACCACTGAGTCACCCTGGAAACCCCAATATGAACTCAGATAACAAATTTTAAAACTGAAGGAAAATGCAATTAAAAAAAAAAAAAAATGAGGAACTTCCCTGGTGGGCCAGTGGTTAATAATCTGGAAATGTCAAGACAGGATCAGACATATCTGTGTTTGCTGTGAGGACACACGAGGCCCCTGCTTTGCTGCACATACATGTGCTCAGTTGCTTGGTCATGTCTGACTCGTTGGTTCTGTCCCCTCCCCTGGAGGTGGGCAGGCCTGTGACTGCAGAGGCAACAACACTATGTGACCTCTGAGATGAGGCTGGAAAAGGCATCAGCTTCCACCAGTGCTCCTGGGACGTCTGCTCTGGAGGAGTCCAACCACATTGAGACCATAGGCCAGAGGGGCCATGAGGAGGCACGTGGCTAAGCTCCCAGCTGACAGCCAGTAGTAACCCTGGCAGTGAGGGAGGCAGCTGGGACGTCCAGCGAGCCAAGCCTTAGGATAACCGTAGCCCCGGCCAGCATCTGATGCAGTCAAGATGTGGAGACCCACTCTACAGAGTCCCTCCAACGTCCCCAGTGAGAACATAAAATACCTCTTTCTAGCTACTACCTGTGGGTATAATCTGCTATGTAGAAACAGTTAGTGGGACTGCAAGTGAATTCTGTTAGAAAGAGAAAGAATGAAAAAGAGAACAAGAAAAAAAAAAGACACAAAAAGAACCTGGGGGAAGGGGCACCATCAACTTTTAACACATAAAGAATCAAAGTGCATCCATTAATTCACTGAACAAATGGATATTGAGCGCATACAGGTTCACACAGGCCAGGGGTTTTGATTCCGGTGAGACAGCCAAACAAACAGATTTAATTTCAGGTAGCTCAGAGTGCTCTGAAGGAAAATAAAAATCAGGCTAGGAGAGTGGAACGAGGGTGGTCAGAGCAGGCCTCCAGGAGGAAATAATCAAAGAGGGTTTCCAGCATCAAAGAACGGACACACTGACTGCGTAAGTCCCTTCATGAAATACTGTGAAATACACACCACCAAGAATAAAGAGCAGAGCGACATCCTTGGTGGTCCAGTGGTTAAGAATCCATCCACCTTCCAATGCAGGGGGCATGGGTTTGATCCCTGGTCTGGGAAGATTTCAGATGCCTTGCGGCAACTAAGCCTGCAAGCCACAACTGAAGAGCCTATGCACCACAATGACAGGTCCAGTGTGCTACAACTAAGACTTGACGCAGCCAAAGAAATAAGTAAGAAAACTCAAGAGTTAAAAAAAAAAAGAGGGGTGTGTAATGCAATGAGCTAGCCCAGGACTCACCGGTAGCGACTTTGCCATCCAGTCTCAGACCATGTGAGCAGCTCCCCTGAAGTTCTCACCTAATCTGGGTGCCAGAGAGGAAAGAGAAGACCATGGGAAGATACAGAAAAAAAGTTCAGATCAGTGACTGGCTAAGGACCCACATGAGAGATTCTAGATCGGGGTATACGGAAGAGAAGTCTTTGGAGATAAGCCCCCAGACAGGTCCCAAGGGCAAAAGCAAGAAAAGAGACCGGATGCAGATGATTGCAGTCTGTCTGCAGAACTACAGATGGACCTCAGGACCCCAGGCACATGCCCTCTCCCCAGAATTACAGCACTGGTTTCTGCTCTGAGGCAGAAACCGAAACAGTGCTGTATGCACCAAAGAAATGAGTTTTCTGTCTCGTCCACTTAGAGCACACACTTCAACCGCATGAGAGGAGAGGCCCAGCCCAATACTCAGAGGCAAAGCTGCCCGCCCTCAGGTTCACCCACACCCAGACAGCGGGGTCAGGCCCTTGCTTGATGCGCAGGATAGGAAAGTCAAGGAAAACATGTCAAGCACCGCTATGAATCTAGTCCTAGTCTTCAATGATAAACCCCAAAGGACACCAAGAACCACCAGACCATTAAGGAAAATCAAAGCCACAAAAGAGGCAGACTTGGAAGAACAAACAGAAAAGCCTGAGAGCAAACAGGATTCCAAGGTAAGAACCCTTCTTGACTTAATTAGCACCCTCAGGCAGAAATGGGAAACAATGCAAACAGAAAATAAGATGAACATTAAGAAAAATTAGCAGGAAAAATGGAAGAGAGCATCACAATTTTAATTATGGTGACTGTATACTGAAAAAGAAGACAAGATCCTAGAAATTTTCAGAGATGTAAAACAGGCTAGGTTTTCAGCAAAAGATGAGCCACAATGGATCAGATCTCTTACCAGTGACACCTGGCATACTGTGTGCTTTGTCGCTCAGGAGTATTTCCCGCCATGTCAATAAACAAGGATGTCACATTCCACATCGATTCTAGCCCTCCAGGGCACTCAGGAAGGAGAATAACACCTGTGATCTGGCACCCATGAGGCTGCAGACACTCCCTACAGTAAGCTCTGAGGAAAATGGCAAGATGTTGGTTGGCCCCAGGTAGCTGAGATGCATATGAATGGAATGATTTCAATGAGTCCAGACTCTTGCATCTTGCCATATGTAGAAAAGCACTAAATTCCTCAACTTGGGATATCTGGTTATCCTTAATTAACAATCATGTTTTGATGTTCCGACTACCTGCCCTTTCTTTGTTGCCAAACTTCTATGTAACCTGGCTCTTCCCCTTGCCTCCTTGGAGCAGTTCTCTGAGGGTTACTTGAGATGCTGACTCCTAGGCTTAAGACCTAAAAATTTCCACCAAATAAAACATAGTGCTCAACTTCTAAACTGTGACTATTTTTTAAGTCAACAGTTATGTACGACTCTTTGAGACCCCATGGACTGTAGCTCGCCAGGATCCTCTGTCCACAGAATTTCCCAGGCAAGAATATTGGAGTGGGTTGTCATTTCCTCCTCCAGGTGATCTTCCTGATCCAGGGATCAAACCCATGTCTCCTGCAGCTCTTGTATTGGCAGGCAGACTCTTTACGAGCTGAGCCACCAGGGAAGCCCATGGCATACTATATTTAGCATCAAAGAAATAACAACAGAAAGGTTGAAAACATTTAATTGTGAGGCATGGGGAAGGCAGGAGCTGAGGGATCAGTTTAGCATTTCAATTTGCACCCTTCCATGCTGTTAAAACAATTTTAATTTCCATGATATTAAGTTGACAACACTTTTGTCATCATCACCAAAATCACCACCACCATCAAAAAACAGAGAGATGAATTGTGCTGCTTCCACCACAATATACAACATCAGGGCTCTTTCTGTTAAACTCTGACTCCATTCTACTCGCTTGAGAGGCACACCAACTGAACCGCAGGTAAGAGCCACAGGTGTAACTCTATTTAAAAATTTTTTATTTTATTTATTTATCTTGGCTGTGCCATGCAGCAAGTGGGATCTTAGTTCCCTAATCAGGTTAAACCCATGCCCCCTGCAGTGGAAGGGCAGAGTCTTAACCACTGGACCACCAGGGTAGTCCCAACAGGTGTAACTCTTTAGGTCACCGGACAGGCACCTTGCTCCAGGGCTTTTCTGGCTTTTTGTTTCATTTTCTTTTGGTTTTTGTTATTCTTTATATAGCAAAAATAAAATGAAGGGTATTATATATACACATATATGTATGTATATTTACACACTCTCTGTTTTTAAGAAGTCAATGTCGAGAAGTTACGTGCCACTAGTTATGACAGACTCCAGCTCAGTTAATCTGCTCACACCTCTTAGGTGTTAATATTTCCTCATCTTGAAAAGGGTCAGCTCCAAGCCTCACACTCCGCCTTGGCACAGAATGGCAATGGGAGGCGTGAAAAGAGGACTCGAGAGCACCAGTGCTAAATTTGATGAACTGGCAGGTAGAAAGCAGATGCCATGTTTCTTTGCCTTTTTCTTAGAGGGTCAAACGTTAGTTTCTACAAAGGCAGTGTCCCTTTATAAACAGTTGTGAAAAACTCTGGGGTGTAGTTGGGGGAAAAAAAGATGTTTCTTTTAAAAAAAAAAATCACAAGATTCTGATAGGCATATACTCTTTGTGGCTAAGCTGCTTAGTAATATGTTAAACAGGGACCATTCTCTGAGTGATTTCAGATTCTAGGTTAGAGGGTCTAAAAACGTACTTCAATATCACCATCTGCAGACTTCCCTTGCAGTCCAGTGGTTAAGACTCTGAGTCTCCACTGCATGAGGCCCACGTTCTATCACTGGTTGGGAACTAAGATTCCACATGCCACCAGGTGTGACCAAAAAAAGAAAAAAACAAAAAAAATCACTGTCTGTAACCACTATCAGCCAATAGTGTACAATACTGTAAAGCCAATATGTACAATTTCTCATTATAGATGAGAAGACAACACTTCTCTTATCCTTAGATCACTTCAGTATTTTTCAAAAGAAAAATCTGTCTTTGCATGAAGTTTCAAACTCTCTATTTTTTTTTCTTTCTTCTGCAGAAGGATGAGCTGTAATTTTAAGGGTTTATTTTTGAGCCACTAAGTTACCTGTCTCCGTGATAGATAGTTACGTCACAGGCTCTGGGAGTAAAGCTGCTGATGCAAAGGAAGTAGTTTGTTTACATTTACCACATACTTGACTGAAGGCTATGAAATGGAATATTTCCTCCCATACCGGTAAACAAGGATGTCACCATCATCAGGGAGTCTAGCCTTCCAAATGTAATTTCTGAGCCCAGGAAGAATAATACCGGCAGCCATCATCCACTTCCCTAGTAAACATAAGTACTGAGGAGTTTGGTGGGGTGGGGTGGGGAGGGTGAGAGAAAGCACAAGAGGCATCTAACCCCACATACCCCACTCCCTTACTGTGAAGTAGGAATTAAGGATGTGAATAATGAAGAAACAGAATTTGGCCCCAGAGAGCTGAGCCTGGACACTTACATCTTCCCATGCCTAGAAAAGCCGTAAATTCCTTAGTTCAAGATATCTGATTTTAATTAACAATAATTTTTTGATATTCAGATTACGTGCCCCTTGCTACAAAACTTCTATATACCCCGACTCTTCCCCTCGCCTTAGAAGGCAGTTCTCTCAGGGTCACTTTATTTATTTATTTTTTCAGGGTCACTTTAGATGCTGTCTTCCGGGCTTGAAATCCTAACAATTCCCACTGGATAAAACAACTCTTGACTTCTAGGTTGTGACTGTATTTTTTAGTTGCCAAGGCCTTCCCTTCCCCTCAAAATGCCAGTATCCCCAATTCCTGCTGGTCTTTAAGGCTCACGTCTACCTAAGCGTACTGAACCCTGAAACTTTCATCACCAGCTGGACATAGGGAAGGTAAGAACAGCCATGATGATCAAGTGAGGCTATCAAGTCAGGTCAGTGAAGTGCCTAAATGCAGAAACCGAATGCAAGCAGGCTTGCATTGGGCACACCAGGGACAGGAGCCTAGAAATCTCACCTTCCCTAAATAGATACGTAAAGTCAAAGGCAAGACATAAATGTTTCCTTTCACACTATCATTCAACATGAAGGTTCCAATTAACGCAAAAGGAAAGGAATAAGCAGCATATACATTTTTTTGTTGATATGAAAAATACTGAACACAAAGAAGCAAAATGATTTACAGATGATATGAATGTAGAAATGGGAAGCACAAATGAAAGCATGTTAGTTGCTCAGTTATGTCTGACTCTTCACGACCCCATAGACTGTAGCCCATGAGGCTCCTCTGTCCACGGGATTCTTCAGGCCAGAATACTGGAGTGCATTACTGTTTCCTCCTCCAGGGGATCTTCCCAACCCAAGGATCAAACCCAGGCCTCCTACGCTGCAGGCAGATTCTTTACCTTCTGAGCCACCAGGGGAGTCACAAGACATTTACTTAAAAATAGAATAAATGATTTCAAAGTAAGACAGAAACAAAAGTCGACAGTGTCTCTGTATAGGAGTCGTCAGTCCTGGAAGAAGGGAAATTCCAATGATGACACAGAGCTACACCACAGAACTTGAGTACATTTAACAGGAAAGGTACAGCAGCTATAGGACAGAACCTCAGAACACTCTACCTGTTCAAAAACTGAATTCATATTAAAAACGTTCAGCACTGAAGCAAAACACAAAGACACAGCATTACATCATATCATATCTCGAATAAACAAGAATATATGAGTTTTACTTTGCCTGGTATCAAGAATGAGGACTCAGACACCCAGAACAGACTTGTGGCTGTGAAGGGGGAGCAGGTAGGGGAGGGATGGATTGGGAGTTTGGGATGAGCAGATGCAATCTATTATCTATAGAAAGGATAAACAACAAGGTCCTACTGTACAGCACAGGGAACTACAGTCAATATCCTGTGATAAACCATAATGGAAAAGAATATGAAAGAGAATGTATATATGTGTTTGAGTCATTTTGCTATACAGTAGAAATTAACACAACATTGTAAATCAACTATGCTTCGATTGAAAAAAAAAAAAAAGACCGACACCTGCCTTTTAAAAAAATTATTTATTATTTGGCTGCACCTCGCGGCATGTGAGATCTTAGTTTCCCGATCAGGGATAGAACCTCTGCTCCCTGCACTAGAAGTTCAAAGTCTTAACCACTGGACCACCAGGGAAGTCCCAAGACCTGCTTTCTTTTCATTTGAATTTGCTTGGTATATCTTTTCCAGTCCTTTTATTTTTAGTCTTTCTAAATCTCTCCATTTTCAGTCTATCTCTGGATCTTGCTTTGTTAAGTCAACCTGAAAAACTTTTTTAACCAGGCTAATTAAATCTATTTACATAATGTGAATACAGTCTGGATGTCTGGCATCAGCTTTGCAGATTTTTAACCTTATATTTAAAACAATGACGCACAAACTCCGTCCTTCCGTCCGTGGGCTGCCCACTTCCTACTTTCTCTGAGTCTCTGCAGGTTCGTAGGAAGGATACTGGTTCTAGTTGCTGCTTTATATTACCACCTTATATAACCCCCTGAGCACCCTCCTTTTCTAGGCATTATTACCTCCCTCCTAAGAGCAATAATGCAATTAGCTAGTAATTGGTTCTTCTTTCTCCCGTTGCTCTTCCTAAACTATCCATTTTATTTATTTAAAAAAATTTTTTATTGTGGTACAAGTCATATAATATAAAACATACTATTTTAACCATATTTAACTGTATAACTCAGTGGCACTAAGTACATTCACACCGTTATATAACACTCACCATCATTCATCTCCTGAATTTTCCACCTACCTGAACTAAAATTCTGCCATTAAACACTAACTCCCCGCCTCCCACTCCCCAGCCCCTGGCACCTACCAATGTACTTTCTGACTCTATGAATTTGACTATTTGAGGTACCTTGCAAAAGTGGAATCAAACAGTATTTGTTTGCACCTGATATATATTGAAATACATATTAAAAAATAGAGACATCACTTTGATGACAAAGGTCCATACAGTCAAAGCTATTTTTTTCCAGTAGTCATGTATGGATGTGAGAGTTGGATCATAAAAAAGGCTGAGCACCAAAGAATTAATGCCTCCAAATTGTGGTGCTAGAGAAGACACTTGAGAGTCCCTTGGACAGTAAGAAGATCAAACCAGTCAATCCGACTCCTTGTGACTCCATGGTCTGTAGCCCACCAGGTTCCTCTGTCCATGAGATTTTCCAGGCAAGAATACTGGAGTGGGTAGCCAATCCCTTCTCCAGGGAATTTTGCCAACCCAGGGATCCAACCTGAGTCTCTTGCATTTGCAGGTGGATTCTTTACCACTAGCACCATCTGGGAAGCCTCCATCTTATATATAATAGTTTGCATTTGCTTATCCCAACCTCCCAATTCTTGCCCGTCCCAACCTCCCTCCAACCTCGGCAACCACAAGTCTGTTCTCTATGTCTGTGAGTCTGTTTCGTAGATAAGTTCATTTGTGTTGTAAAAAGCAGCAACATTCTTGACTGGATTTACACAGTTTCCAAAGACTGACTCACAACGTAACATTCAAAATGTCCAGGATATAATCCAAAATTACCAGGCCTACAAAGAATCAGGACAATGCCAACTCCCACAGGAAAACACAATCAATGATAGATTCTGGAACAATCAAAGACTTTAAAGATGTGATAACAAAAATGCTCCAGTAAGCAAGGGAATGAATGAAAAGCTACAAAAACCTAAAGAAAAAAAATCTAGTTGATATGAAGGAGAACCATATGGAAATTTTAAAAACAGAAATACAGAATCACTGAAGTAAAAAATTCACCAGATGAATTTAATAGCAGAATGGAAATGAAAGGAGAAAAAGTCAACTGACATGGGAGCAACAATTTAAATCACAACGGATTTCTCATCAGAGAACACAGAAGGAATTTGGAGAATATCTCCATTCTGCTTTTCATTTATTTCCAAGAATCCATAAAGTGAGTCTGACCATGAGGATAAACCAGATGGACCCAGGTTCAGGGTTATCCTACAGCATATAGGCTTGTACTCTCAGGACTTCCCTGGTGGTCCAGTGGTTAAGACTCAGTGCTTCCAATGCTCAGGGAATTAAGATCCCACATGCTGCATAGCACAGCCAAAAAAATTTCTTTTTTTATTCTTTAAAAAGGTTTGTACTCTTTAAAATCATGGAAAACATGAGACATAAAGGATGACTGAAGAGAGTGAAGAGATACAAGACACACATATATTGCTGGACAGGATCCTGGGCCAGGAAGGGAAAGGAACACTCTTTGGACAGTTGGTGGAATTGGAATAGGATCTATGACTCAGACAACGATGTTCTTCTAATGTTGAGTTCCTAGGCTGGAGGAGTTTATACTGGCTACATAGAAGAGTGTCTTTGAGTAGGGGATATGTACACTGAAATGTTCAGGAGTGATGGAACATCACATCTGCAGCCTGCCCCCAAGAGGTCAAGAAAAATACTCTAATGATACTGGATTTTTTTTTTCTTCCATTCAGGAAGAGAGACAGTGTACACAAGTCTCCATGTGCAAGCCATGGAGCAAATATAGTAAAAGCAGTTACAATCGGGGAACCTAGTAGACAGGATACAGAGTTCTTAGTTCTGTTCTACAATCTTTTCTAAAAGTTGGAAATTTCAACTTGCCCCCTCCAAATTGACTTTTTAAAATACTGCTTCACCTTTTCTAGCACAGAATTTGTTTGGCTTTGAGAACTGCAACACACAACACAAATGACTAAGACTTCCGCCTAATCTTTAACATTCATTATTTTACAGGGATATGTCTGTGTTGATTATTCTCCATTGATTTTTTTTCCCCCCATCACATGGCGGACACTTTCAAGTCTTCTTTTATTTTTAGGTTAGTTTTCTGCCAGTAATAGTTCTAAACATTTATTTTATTCCATTGCTTTGTTTTTCCTTTCCTGGACACTCTAATTACACATAGATCTCCTTTGCCTGTCTCCTATACTTTCTTTTTTAAAATATTTATTTATTTACTTATTTGGTCGTGCTGGGTCTTTGTTGTGGCATGGGAGATCTCTGATCTTAGCTGCAGCATGTGGGATCTAGTTCCCTGACCAGGGATTGAACCCTGGCGCCCTGCACTGGGAGCTTGGAGGCTTAGCCACTGGACCACTAGGGAAGTCCTTGTCTCCTATACATTCTAACTTAGTCTATTCCTTCATTTATTTGCTATTGTTTTCATTTTCCTCCTTCTCATCCTGTATTATTATTTTGGGACTATGGTAACCACTTGCTCTTGTGTCCCTTCTGCATACAATTTAGTCTTCCATTCTAAAACTCATTTTTTCCTAATTCTTTCCGGATATCAATCTGTTCTCATTTCATAATTTTCTGTTATCAAGCCATGTTTTTGTAGTTTCTAAATTTATGCTGGATGCTACCCTTTCAAATTGTTTTTTTCTTTTAGTTTATCTTGAAATATTAGTTTATGATTTTTTCTGGCGTGTTCTCATTTTCTATAGTACCATTATGTTCATTTCATCATTCTTTTCTGAATCAATTTTGCATAAGATTATATCATATTCAATCCCAAAGAAAGGCAATGCCAAAGAATGCTCAAACTACCGCACAATTGCACTCATCTCACACGCTAGTAAAGTAATGCTCAAAATTCTCCAAGCCAGGCTTCAGCAATACGTGAACCATGAACTTCCAGATGTTCAAGCTGATTTTAGAAAAGGCAGAGGAACCAAAGATCAAATTGCCAACATCCGCTGGATCATCAAAACAGCAAGAGAGTTCCAGAAAAACATCTATTTCTGCTTTATTGACTATGCCAAAGTCTTTGACTGTGTGGATCACAATCAACTGTGGAAAAATCTCAAAGAGATGGGAATACCAGATCACCTGACCTGCCTCTTGAGAAACCTATATGCAGGTCAGGAAGCAACAGTTAGAACTGGACATGGAACAACATACTTGTTCCAGATAGGAAAAGGAGTATGTCAAGGCTGTATATTGTCACCCTGCTTATTTAACTTATATGCAGAGTACATCATGAGAAACGCTGGGCTGAAAGAAGCACAAGCTGGAATCAAGATTGCCGGGAGAAATATCAATCACCTCAGATATGCAGATGACACCACCCTTATGGCAGAAAGTGAAGAGGATCTAAAAAGCCTCTTGATGAAAGTGAAAGAGGAGAGTGAAAAAGCTGGCTTAAAGCTCAACATTCAGAAAACCAAGATCATGGCATCTGGTCCCATCACTTCATGGCAAATAGATGGGGAAACAGTGGAACAGTGTCAGACTTTATTTGGGGGGGGGGGCTCCAAAATCACTGCAGCCATGAAATTAAAAGACGCTTACTCCTTGGAAGGAAAGTTATGATCAACCTAGATAGCATATAGAAAAACAGAGACATTACTTTGCCAACAAAGGTCCATCTAGTCAAGGCTATGGTTTATCCAGTGGTCATGTATGGATGTGAGAGTTGGACTGTGAAGAAAGCTGAGTGCCGGAGAATTGATGCTTTTGAACTGTGGTGTTGGAGAAGACTCTTGAGAGTCCCTTGGACTGCAAGGAGATCCAACCAGTCCATTCTAAAGGAGATCAGCCCTGGGTGTTCTTTGGAAGGAATGATGCTAAAGCTGAAACTCCAGTACTTTGGCCACCTCATGCGAAGAGTTGACTCACTGGAAAAGACTCTGATGCTGGGAGGGATTGGGGGCAGGAGGAAAAGGGGATGACAGAGGATGAGATGGCTGGATGGCATCACCGACTCGATGGACATGAGTTTCAGTGAACTCCGGGAGTTGGTGATGGACAGGGAGGCCTGGCGTGCTGCGATTCATGGGGTCGCAGAGTCGGACACACGGAGAAGGCAATGGCACCCCACTCCAGTACTCTTGCCTGGAGAGTCCCATGGATGGAGGAGCCTGGTAGGCTGCAGTTCATGGGGTCGCTAAGAGTCGGACACGACTGAGCAACTTCCCTTTCACTTTTCACTTTCATGCATTGGAGAAGGAAATGGCAACCCACTCCAGTGTTCTTGCCTGGAGAATCCCAGGGACGGGGGAGCCTGATGGGCTGCTGCCTATGTGGTCGCACAGAGTTGAACACGACCGAATCGACGTAGCAGCAGCAGCAGCAGCAGAGTCGGACACAACTGAGCGACGGAATTGAACTGTACTGAACTGAGATCATATTCCATTTTTCTTTCCCCATGTATGAGGTAGATTTTCCCAATCTGGGAAAAGAAAGCTCCTAAAGAATAAGGGTTGAGCTAGGACAGCTTTGGGCTTCCCCAGTGGCAAAGCAGTACAGAATCCAACTGCAATCCAAGAGCCTCGGGCTCTATCCCTAAATTGAGAAAATCCCTTGGAGAAGGAAATAGCAATTCACTCCAGTGTTATTGCCTGGAATATCCCATGAACAGATGGGTTTAGCAGGTTACAGTCTGTGGGGTCGCAAAGAGTCAGATGCACACACATAGGACATCTTCGTCAGCTGGGCTCTACCGATCTTAAAGACTCAAGAATGAGATCTCTACGTATCCACTTATTTGCTTCTCAGCATTCAATCCAGAATCTGGGGACACTCATCCCCACCCTGGCCCTTTGCTCCAGCTCCAGACCCTGCAGACCCTGTTTCCAAGGCCATTCTCTCTGCCCAGGATCTCCTACTGCTGCTGGAGCAGTTTCTGGGAGTCCCCCGACCTGCACCATCCTAATCTATGCCTTCTTGCTGTCGGTGTTCCTGTCCTGCTCAGTTTGGTTTCTGTTTCTGGTCATTCTGCTCAGGGCAAGGCACTGACCTTGTAGGAGGAAGAACTCACAGTGTGTTTCTCAGATGGTCCCAGGTTTGCATGTTCATCCCTGCAAGGTGGCTGTTCTCACCCCCAACCAGAAAACCCAGAGCACCTCTCCGGCGTTCATCCACTTTTCGGGGTGAATAACTCACGGTGATTCGGGGTTCCCATAGCCTGTCAATGCTTTCATTCACTCCCCACCACCCTCAGCTGTTCATCTGCAGCTCTGGCTCCCAGTGGACTGGCCGCATCTATGTCCTGACTTGTAGGGATCGCACATCTCTTTCATTGATGTGTCCTCACTTAGGTTTTTCTAGGATGACCATGTGAACTGGTTGAGTTTTCTGTTTTGTTTTGTTTAGGCCACACTGTGCCACATGTGGGATCTTAGTTCCCCAACCAGAGATTAAACCAGTGACCCCTGCATTGGCAGCATGGAGTCTTAGCCACTGGACCACCAGGAAACTCTCACGAACTAGTTTTCAAAAAAAGTTTAGGGGAGACTGAAAATCTGCTCCCATAAGAGATGTTCTGAAAGGTGTAAGACAAAGGACAAAGAAATGAAAATGCAACTGTGTTCCTGAACTGGAAGCTTCCATACGATAAAACTGTCAATACTGCCAAAATTGTTCCATCAATGTAACGCAACTGCAATCCAAACCTTAAATAGGTATTGCTGGAAACTAGACACAGGCATTTTAAAGTTATTACAGAAGAACCAAGGCACTTTTGAGAAAGAAAACAGTATGGAGGGAGATGCCTGACCAGATAGTGAAATTTACCAGTATGTTGCCTTAACCAAAATACTGTGGTGCGTGTGCATGTGTGCATGCTCAGTTGCTGAGTCGTGTCTGACTCTATGCAACCTCATGGACTGTAGCCTACCAGGATCCTCTGTCCATGGGATTTCTCAGGCAAGAATACTAGAGTCGGTCACCATGCCCTCCTCTAGGGGATCTTCCTGACCCAGGGATAAAACCCTGGTATCCTGCATTGCAGGCGGGTTCTTTATCACTAATGCCACCTGGGAAGCTCCTTTGTTAACTATATATGGTGACAGATGTTAAATACTCTTATTGTGGAGATCCTTTTGCAACACATAGAAGCACTGGATCATTATGCTGTATGCTTGAGACTAGCATAATATTGTATGTTAATTATATCTCAATGAAAAAAATAAGTAAAATAGAGTAAAACTGAATAGAGTCCCAAACAGAAGCACAGGTACAGAGGACCTTACCTGGTCTGCAAGGAAACAAAGTTAGGTCTTTTTTTTCACACCGTTGTTGTTTAGTCATTCAGTCGTGTCCAACTCTTTTTGACCCCATGGACTGCAGCATGTCAGGCTCCTCTTTCTATGGGATTTTCCAGGCAAGAATACTGGAAACATTGCACTAAGACTGCCCCTTTGCCATCATCTTCCCAGCCCAGGCTATTAGCATTCCTTCACATGTTATTCATCTGATGGAAGAAAAAATATTTCATTGTCTTCATTTGATCTGACTTTCCATGGTTACTTCTCTGATAAGTTTCAAGTATTGGGTTGACCAAAAAGTTCATTCAGAATGGGTTACCATTTCCTTCTCTATACACAAAACAAATTCTGGACGATTTAAAAATTAAATGTAAAAAGTAAGATGAAAACATAAGAAGGAAATGTGAAGGAATGTTTGTGTGACCTATGTAATGACAACCCTCTTTACTAAGAAAAGAGCCCAGACACTGAGGAAAAGAAAGCTAATAGATTTGACTATATGAAACGTTTTAAAATTTTATATACAGCAAAAGACATCAAAAATTAAGCCACATGAGAAATGAAAAACTGCAAGAAAATATTGGATTGGCCAAAAAGTCCATTTGGGTTTTTCCATATGATCTTATGGAAAAATCTGAATGAAGGTTTTGGTCAACCCAATACTTGTAATGTATCAGAGAAGTAACCATGGAAAGTCAGATCAAATGAAAACAATGAAAAATCTTTTTTTCCATCAGATGAATAAAATATTAAGGAATGCTAATAGCCTGGGAAGATGATGGCAAAGGGGCAGTCTTATGCAATGTTTCTGTGGTCAGGGATGACTACAATCCTTCATAGAATAACTCTGGCAATATCTAATGAAATACCAAATTGGAACCCCCTCCAACTAGCCATTCCACTTTGGGGAATGTATGCTCAGAAAACCAGCACTGGCCTCTAAGGCTATATAAGCAGCATGGTTTGTGGAGACACAGAACTGACACAACCAGGCTACTCCCCAAAGGAGAACTGAATAAATTATAAAATGCATCCTATGGATTCTTACGTAGTCATTAACAATGACAGAAATAGTAAGAATAATCAGTATGGCTGGGCATATTTATTACACACAAAATAAAAGAGTCAGAGTAAGTGGTGTGTGACATAATCTTTTCATTAAAAAATGTTAAAAGAAAAGAAACGTCCCACACATTACATATAAATCCTAATATTTTTGTGATTGTAAAGCAAAGGGTAGAAAGGTCACATGAAACACTGCTAATGCAGGTCACCTGTGGGTACAGAGCTGGGACAGAAGAAAGCACTGTCGTCATTTTCTTTACACCCTTCTTTGTTTTCAGTTACTACAACAAACACCTGTTGCTTTGCAGTATGCTGTTGCTTTTAAAGGAAAAAGAAAATATATACACATCTGTGCATCAACAGTCAGCTCCTAACGGTTACGTCTTTACCAACACATGTGACTGGCCATGTGGATAATTCACAGGGTACTCGGTTGTCTCTGATGTCTTGGGAGTAAATAAAATGTCAAAGAAAAATAATGAGGCTGTTCTGTCAAAGGTTAACTGTAATACTCCATGAGAGCCAGCAGAAGTGCTGGAGACTTCCTTCCCCTCCCCTTTACTTCCATTTTTTAATATTTAAATTACATATACAAAACTGTTTAGTCTGTTCTCTGATATAAAGTTCACTTAAAATAAGACTGAATTCATTGTGGACTTCCCTGGGTGGTCCAGGGGTTGAGACACAGTGCTTCCACTGCAAGGGGCACAGGTTCAATCCCCGGTTGGGGAACTAGGAGCCCAAATGCTGCAAAATTTTTAAATATATGATTAATTCGTTGATCATTAAACACACATACACACAGCCTTTGTAGTCTTCTAAACTGTTCCTGTAGATCATCATCTCTCAAAAGGGGCCAAGCATTTATCCCTGGGGAAGCCAAGTCACCCAAATGGAGGGGACCTGGGACATGACAGCCACTTGAAGGCAGGTCTCCGAAACAGTACTGCTGCCCCGACCAGGCCTGCTGCCCTCTCCCCTGTTTCCAGCCTTGCCAAGGACCCCCCAGGGCTCTTCCTGTAATTTTGTGCTTCTCCAAAGTTCTCTTGCATCATCACCTTTCCACACATATTTTGTGCTTTTCCTAAGATACAGGTGTTTCTTCCCTACAGAGGCTTTACCTTTGACTCTTCACAGCCAACTCAAGCGAAGCCCCTTCAGCCACTGCTTGGGGTTGCTGCTGCTGCTAAGTCACTTCAGTCGTGTCTGACTCTGTGCGACCCCATAGACAGCAGCCCACCAGGCTCCCCTGTCCCCAGCTTGGGGTTGGGGGTGGACAATTAAAGTCTTATGGCTAGAGCTGTGGCCTCAAGTCAGAGCAACTAAGTGCAAATCTGATGCTGGCCAAGTGTGACCTTGGGTAGACATGAAATTTCATTTTATGTGCCCACTTGACTGAGGGATGCCCAGACAGACATGACAACATTCTTTTGAGGTATGTCACAACAAGGGGGATGTCTCTATAAGAGATTAGCATTGCATCAGGACACTGAGTAAAGAAGGTCACCTTTATCCATGTAGATGGGCCTCATTTAACCCAGCAAGGGCCTGAACAAGACAAGAGAGACAGAACTAGGGCAAATTCATGGTCTCTGAGCTGGGACACCCACCTTCTCCTGCCTTGGACATCAGCACCACTGGTCCTCAGCCTTTGGGGCCAGAATGGGGACCACATCACTAGCCCTCCAGTTTCTGGGCTTCTAGACTTGGACTGAATGACACCAGCAACATGCCAGGGTCTCCAGCTTGCTGATATGTGTGTATATTGGCTCTGTTTCTCTGGAGAGCCCCAATTGATACAGCAAGTTCCTTAATCCAGCTCCCCCTCAGTGCACTCTGCACAAGCTGCCAAGACTTCTCAGGGTGTAGGTCTAGCCCTGACACAGCCTCAGTTCTGCAGCACTCCACTAGCTAAGGCCAGTCAGAGGTCCAGTCCAAGTGCAGGGAACTGCACTTGGATGAAATGTGCTATCACAGCAGGGAAAACACTTAGTGTAAAAGCTGGCACACCGTACATGCTCAATAAACCTAAGCTGTTTTCTTGGTTGTTGTTTTTCCTTAAATAGAGGGGTTATTTTTACATTGGTTCTTCACCAGGGACACACCACAGAGAAGGCCTAGAGACCTAGAAAGTGTTTAAGAACCCACTTTCAGGAAAGGCAGCCACAAGTCATGCAGAGCAGATTTTTGTGAAAAGTCAGTCATCCTGGTCACCATCTTAAGACAAAAATGTCCTTGCAAGGTGGTTTCCACAGTGGGCGGGCAGGCAAGTGGCCAGTGTTACTGCCCACAGCTGCGACAACATGCTGACCTGTCCCAGCATTGCTGGAACCATTCACTGTCTGTGCAAAGGGGTATAGACTGTTTGGAAAAAACTTTAATGCATTATTGACCAGAGTGTTTCAATACTCACATAACAAATCACTGGCCAAAGGCATTAGTTTCTGCAAAAATCTTCAGGTCAATAAAAGGTTAAAGGTGCTTGTGGCAGATTCAGTTTGAAAAAAGCCCATGAAACAGGAGGTGTAAGGAGGTGGGGAGAGTGGGAGGTGGACCCGGGGCACAATCTACCACCTCTAAAATAAAAGCAGAGGATGTTGCTCACTGTTCTCCCCAGAGCCTACAGGCAGGTCTGCACACACAAGACACGTGGGGAATACTCTGAATTGCAGGATGTTGAACTACAAAGTTATAGTTGTGGAAAGGAATAACCCTGGGAATGCAAGCTGAATTAATGCTTTACATATTTATTTAATGCTTAAGACTAAAATACACTGAATGTACATTTTTCACATAAACAGCTTTTCTACCATGTCTGATGGCTGTTTCCCCTTCCAAGTTCATTATTAAGAGACAGCTCTCTCTCTATGCCCTTTGGAAGAACCAAAGCCACAAGGCCCATGGAGAAGCCAAGGGCAGTTCGTTTACCAAGCTGCCACCTGTGGGCCACAGCAGACACAAACTCAGACCACATGAAAACAATGCACATTAAATCATGCTGAACACTGAGCCACAGATGTGTTTGAAGGCTGTATTTAGGGGCCCCCATTTGAATCATGACTCCTGGGTCTTGCTTCCAATCCCATCTCTTTACTTTGAGCACTGGGAGCCTGAAACTCATGCTCTGTTGTTCTAATCAGCTCTCCAAGACTCACTCCTGGTCTGAAATAAGCTCTGGAAATTCACACGCCCGTTAGGATGAACCATAACACTTGGATCCATCAGGCTGTCACTGAGTCGGTTCTGCTTCGATCTTATCTTACAAGGCCTGCAGCAGACTTGGAGAACAAAGGCCATTACAAAAGAACAACAAAAGCGGAGATCGACAGAATTTTTAAATTTCAGAAGTCAAGGACAAATAGCAAACATTCGTTCCAAAGGCTTGGTTTGGATTTTTGGAGATGGAGTTAAAACACACCAAATTTACTGTTTAAACCTGTAAAACATACTCCGGCACCGCAAACCAAATGCAGGTACAGACGTCAAGAGTTCTCAGAACAAGGGCTTCTCTTTATAAAGAATATTTGCTCAGCATAGATCTTTCCTGTTTCCATATACTCACTCTATTAATATAGGGAAAAAACAACTTTAATAAAAAAAAAAAAAAGCCTCCCTCCCCCCTACCCCCTCCCCCTTATTTCTTGGAGACAACCACGTCTTTGAATGGGATTTCCTGGTGGCTTTGCTTCTACGGCGGTTTGTCAGTCACTGGCCTCTCTAATTTGGGGTCAACAGCCTGAAAATCTGTCACCTCCCGGCGAGGAAGCTCACTAAACACGCCTCCCGCCCCACGCGGCCCGCGGGCCGCCTGCCCAGTCGCACTGTCCACTGCGCTCGCGGATCAATCCCCACCACGCGCGGGACGCGCCACTTACGGTACACCGAGAGGGTGGGCTGCCAAGGCGGGTTCGGCCGGTTCCCGCCGCCAGGACTGACCCGCGACCCGACGGCACGCGCCCTGCGCCGAAGACTCCAGCCGCGGAGGCCAGCCGCGCGGAGCCGCGTCTCCGCACCGGGCTCGCACCCTGCTCCCACCCCGCTCGGGGTCGCCCAGAGCCCCACCACTCCCCGGCGGTTCCTCAGCCCCTGGGCGCAAGGGGCCTCAGGGCCCAGCCGCCGGCCCCGCCGCCCACCCTCATCCGAAGGCCCCTCCAGTGCTTGAGGGCGCCCGGGCTCCTGTCTCTTCGCAAAAAAGTAACTCCGGGACCAGCGCAAGGGGAAAGGGAAAGCGACGCTCCCAGGGCGGCAAGCGGTGAGTCGGGTCTCCGGAGTTCTCCTGCCCGAGTTTTAAGCCGCACCCCGGGCTGTGGCAGCTCGCGCGCCGAACTCGGCGCCCGCGGGTGGTGGGCCCGCGTCCCCGGCCCGCAGCCCCCGCGCTCCGCGCCGACACTCACCGAGAAGCCGGCCCAGAAGGGGCAGGAGTGGCGGACACGGGCCGACGTGGTGAGCGCCAGAGCGGCGAAGCTGACGGCCACGATGAGGCATCCGAGCGCCATCTGCGTGGCCCCGAGCGCCAACACGATGCGGGAGCGGCCCGGGCACTCGCGCAGGCGGGACAGGCTGCGGGGCAGCGCGGCCGGGCGCGGCGCGCGGGGACCGCCAGCCGGAGGCATCGCGCCTGCACGCCTCACCCGCTCGCGCCCGGTCCTGCGCGCCGCCCCTCCTCACCAAGGGTCCGAGGCAAGTTGCACCGACTACGGGGTCGGCCTCCCCCCGGGTCGCGGGGGCTGCGGCGGCCGCGCGCGTGGAGCGGGACGCGCGGGGCGGGGAACCGGACGCCCGCAGCCCTCGCCGGGGCCCGCGCCCATGCCGCCGCAGCTCCGCAGGGCCGCCCGCCGGCCGCGCCGCGCTGCGCCCTCTCCCGCCCGCCCCGCGCGCTCCCCGGCCCGGGCGCGGGCTCGAGCCGCCGCCGCCGCCGCTGTCCCCGGGCGCGAGCCCTGCCGCCGCCGCGCGCGGGGCCGGGGGCCGAGGCCAGAGCACGAGCCGGGACCGAGCGGCGCGGGAGCGGGCGGGCGCAGGTGCGGTCCCCGTGGTCGGGCCTCGGCGCTCGCGCCCCTCACCGAGGAGGAGAGTGAGAACCGCGGGCGCGTCAAGGGCGAGGACGGCAGGAGCCCCGGGCCGGCGACGGGGAAGAGGCCTGGGAGCTGGGGCGGGCCGGCCGAGCCGCTACCGAGCCTGGGGCTGGCCCGGGAGGAGCGCGCGCCCCGGCGGCGGGGGTCGCGGAGGAGGTGACTTCCCAGCGCCTAATCCCAGGCGTGGCGGGCGGGAGCCTCTCTCGAATGCGGAATTCCTGGATTCAGGATTCTGCTGCCCTCCTGCAGTTCCAGGAATTTATCAAGCCAAGCGGAGAACTCGGTCCTGAAGGACTGGGCATTCAGAACATCCCCAGTTCACAGATGTCTCTTGCCCACCTTCCGTTTGCAGGGCTTTTGATACAAGTGAAAAATTGGGGCTGAAAATCAATTGCACAAAACGAATTTTGATGAACAGTGTCATTAAAGGACCTACGAAATCATTTCTCCCTTTTGACAGTATTAGGTTTTAAATACCTGACTGTTGGCTTCCTAGGGTACCGAGAAAGCTTGGAAGTTCAGGTTATCACGAGTCACCTTGCGGCCCCGTTGATGTGACCACTTTAAGACTGCCAGTGTTGAAATGGGTTGTGTTGACATATGAGAGGCCCAGGAGTGTCAGGCTGTCTGAGGATATCAAGCACAAAAAGGCTACGTTCATAGTAATCATAGCGGGAAATGGTGGGTCAGTTTACACAGCCTCAAGGCGGGACTGAGGGAGTTTCCTGTTGGATTTGGATCAGAAACGCTGCAGTCTGGCCCCCAAATATCTCAGTTGCTGGTGGTGGAAATTACACCTTTAGAGATATAGATTCCTTTGGGGCTGACGAGCCTCTATTAAAATGCAAATTCCTCTGGAATGGCCAGTAGCTCAACCCTTTATCAGCCAACACCTCAGCAGGCATGGGATTTATTTTCCAATTTAACCGGACGGCCCAGGGATGCACAGGGGTGGGGATTCCACAAATGGAGTGGCTGACCTCAGAATGCTGGCCTCTGGCCAGAGCTGCTTCTCTTCCAGTCCTGTCTGTAACAGGATGAGCTTCTGGCAGGCATCCTTCTGAACTTTGGAGACATTCTCTACCTAGAAATGCACAGGGCAGCACTTTTTAAGGGCTTGGAATTATAGCATCAAGATCTTGGACTGCTTGCAAGTTAGGTTCTCACTGCAGTCACCTCAGTCTTTCATTCATTTATTCATTTCTTCAACAAAGTTCACAAAGAAGCGTCTAAGCACCTGTCTGCGTTAGGCTTTCAGAGAACATGGATATTCATGTTGGGTATTCCTCTGGCTGATTCATGTTGATGTATGGCAGAAACCAACATAATATTGTAATTATCCTCCAATTAAAAATAAACTTTAAAAAAGAGAGAGAACATGGATGAATGAAACAGCCAACTCCCTGCCTTCCTGGTGAAAGGTGGAAAACAGACAAGGATAACAAATAAGTTACATAGTTGATTGACATTATGTAGTATTCAAAAAATATGTTAAACACCCACAGTGTGCCACACACTGAGGAAATAAGGATGAGCAGACAAGCTTCCTGTGCTCAGGGAACTTTCAGGTTAGTGGGGGAACCAGCAGTATGTGGATAATTGTTCCAAGGCCATGGAGAAGGAAATGGCAATCCACTCCAGTACTCTTGCCTGGAAAATCCAATGGACTGAAGAGCCTGGTAGGCTATAGTCCATGGGGTTGGGAAGAGTCCGACAGGACTGGGCGACTTCACTTTCACTTTTCACCTTCATGCATTGGAGAAGGAAATGGCAATCCACTCCAGTGTTCTTGGCTGGAGAATCTCAGGGACGGGGGAGTCTAGTGGGCTACTGTCTATGGGGTCACACAGAGTTGGACACAACTGCAGCAACTTAGCAGCAGCAGCAGCAGCAGCTCCAAAACCAACTGCAAATATGTTCAGTGTTACGGAGAATTCTACATGGTGCCAAAAAAAAAAAGATAATAAGGAGCTTTGGAAAGAGCTTTCTGACCACAGTATGGAAAATTGACTGTGGGATGCCCAAGGAAATGTGGAGAAGTGAGATGCTGTTGCTGCCATCTAGGCAAGAGGAGACGGTGTTTTGGATTAGGGTGGAGATGGTGGTGATACGGAGAATTGGATGGATTTCAGAGGTGTATGGGAGGTGTCAGTGATGAATTAAACATGGACTAGAAATATAGGGGCTGCCAGTTGGCACACCGTGGGAAGAATCACCAAATGCTGGAAACCTCCAGTGAACTCCCATCTACATATTAGATGTGCTTCCAGAATGTATATAAATCCTTCTGTTTATAAATGACATGGGAAAAGCTCCAGGCAGCTCGGCAGGGAATTTTGCTGTAGGTGGGTCAGGAGAGAGATCTACCTCGTTAGTAAAATTTGATCAGAGGGAGAGACTGTCAAGAAATTAAAATTACTTTTTGCTCTTCTAAAAATTAATTTTAGGATATCCCTGAATGACCAGTGGTTAAGACTCCATGCTGCCAATGCAGGGTGTGTGAGTTCCACCTCTGGTTGGGGAACTATGATCCCACATGCCGTGAGGTGCAGCCAAAAAATAAAAACATCAATTCTGTGTTTTAGAAAATCTTAAAATTTTATTGTATTAAACCCAGTAAATAATTAAAAGGAGTCAATTTCCTAGAAGTGAATCATAAAGATAGGAGGGGGAAAGAGGTAGGCAGGGTAAGACTGGCAGCTCATTGACCCTCTTTGCTCTTCACTGTTTTTCTTTTATGAAAGGGCTGTAATAATACACGTCCTTGTATTGTGGGAGATTCCTGGAGACCCCTGGAATGACCATATAGCAACTTTTTCTTTTCCCTAGATCAGATGAGACTAATAGACTGAGACCATTTTTCTTTTTTAAAAATTTTATGGAAGTATACTTGATTTACAATGTTGCGTTAATTTCTGCAGCAAAGTAACTCAGTTGTATATATATGTATTCTTTTTCATATTCTTTTCGACTGTGGTTTATCACAGGATATTGAATATGGTATCTTGTGCTGTACAGTAGAACCTTGTTGTTTACCCATTCTATATATAATACTTTGTCTTTGCTAATGCCAAACTCCTCTCCCACCTCCCCACTTATCAACCATAAGTCTGTTCTCTATGTCTGTGAATATGTTTCTGTTTCATAGATATGTTGATTTGTATCATATTTTAGGTTCCATATAAAAGTGATATTATATTATATGGCATTTGCCTTTTTCTTTCTGATTTACTTCATTTAGTATGATAATCTCTAGGTTCATTCATGTTGCTGAAAATGACATTATTGCATTCTTTTTAATGGCTGAGTAATATTCCATTGTGTATATGCACCACATCTTCTTTATCCATTCATCTGTCAGTGGACATTTAGGTTGCGTCCATGCCTTGGCTATTGTCAGTAGTGTTGCTATGAACATAGAGATGCATCTGTCTCTTTGAATTATAATTTTTTCTGTGTATATGCCCAGGAATAGGGTTGCTAGATCATATGGCAACCCTTTTGGTTTTTTGAGGATCCTTCTTACTGTTTTCCATAGTGGCAGCACCAATTTGCACTCCCATCTAGAGTTTAGGAGGGTTTCCTCTTCTCCACACTCTCTCCAGCATTTATTATTTGTACACTTTTAACAATGGCCATTCTGACCGGAGTGAGATGGTACCTCGTTGTAGTTTTGATTTGTATTTCTCTAATAATTCATGGTGTTGAATATCTGTTCATTTGCCTGTTGGCCATCTGTATGTCTTCTTTGGAGAAATGCCTGTTTAGGTCTTCTGCCCATTTTTCAATTGGGTTGTTTGATTTTTTTTTTTTTTTTTTGAGTTCTATGAGCTGTTTGTATATTTTGGAAATTTAGCCTTTATTGGTTGCATAATTTGCAAATATTTTCCCCCAGCCCATAGATTGTCTTTTTGTTTATGGTTTCTTTTGCTATGTAAAATCTTTGTTTGATTAAGTCTCATTTGTTTACTTTTGCTTTTATTTTTGTTGCCTTGGAAGACTGACCTAAGAAAACACTGGTATGATTTATGTCAGAGACTGTTTGCCTGTGTTCTCTTCTAGGAGTTTTCTGGTGTCTTGTCCTATACTTAAGTCTTTAAACCATTTTGAGTTTGTTTTTGTGTATGGCAGGAAGGTGTGATCTGACTTCATCAAGAATGTCTTTTCTCCACTGTATAGTCTTGCTTCCTTTGTTGAAGATTAATTGACCATAGGAGGACTTCCCTGGAGGTCCAGTGGTCTAGACTCCACATTCCCAATGCAAGGAGCACGGGTTCAATCCCTGGTTGGAGAACTAATATCCCACATGCAGCCCAGCATGACCAAAAAATAAATTAATTAATAATTGACCATAGGTATGTGGCTTTATTTCTGGACTCTCTGTTCTGTTCCATTGATCTGCACATCTGTTTTTGTGCCAGTGCCATGCTGATTTGAGTACTGTAGCTTTATAGTATTGTGAGACCATTGCTCATAAGCAAAGAAGGTGGCTGAGCTTTTTGTGAAATGCAATCATGCCTGCTTGGGCCAAGGGTAGATAAGTAACACTAATGACTCCCTTACAGGCCCCTTGTTGCAGATTTCTGCTCTTTTCAAAATACACTTCTGCATAAATGGACAAGGAATGAGCTTGTTCCTTTGTATCTCCTATAAGATGTAAGAAAGTTATACTTGGATCTCACAGTCCCTGCCTCTGGAAAAGTAATAATCAGTAGAGACTCCACTTCCAGGAATAGCAGGCTAGCAGATTCTCCTGCCAAAGTCAACTAAGAAGACAAATGAAATATTTTTTAAAATATCTTTTTTAAAACATCCAAGAATTAGGGAGATAATGAGAGAATACCAGGCCAAGACCTAGGAGAGTGAATGCAGCACTTGGGCAGCCTCTGCCCTGAGCCCTTGTATTCTGCCTCTGGCAACCATGGAGGGTTAGAACAAGGAGTTTTGAGTCCAGGTCCCTCCAAGGGGGCCAGGGTGGGGGAGGGGGGAATCCAGGAAGCCAGTACCCTGATTTAGGATGGCCTCTCAGATGGCTGTGCCTGAATAATAAGGGAGAAGGCAATGGAACCCCACTCCAGTACTCTTCCCTGGAAAATCCCATGGACGGAAGAGCCTGGTAGGCTGTAGTCCATAGGGTCGCTAAGAGTCGGACACGACTGAGCGACTTCACTTTCACTTTTCACTTTCATGCATTGGAGAAGGAAATGGAAACCCACTCCAGTGTTCTTGCCTGGAGAATCCCAGGGACGGGGGAGCCTGGTGGGCTGCCGTCTATGGGGTCACACAGAGTTGGAAACGACTGAAGTGACTTAGCAGCAGCAGCAAGCCTACCTTATCTCTGGTTGCAGGTGCCCAGAAATCCCAAACCTGAAGTTTGGACTAAGGTAGTCTTGCATTGCTCAGGCCTCTAGGAGCTGACAAAAGCCATTGAAAATCATCTCTGGAGAAAAATAACACCAATAACTACATCATCCTAGGCCTCAAATTAATTTCTAAAAATAGCATGTTAAAGACTCACTTTCCTTTAAGTTCCTCACTATGATAAAGGACATTTATGAAAAACCCACACATAGCATTATACTCAGTGGTGAAAGATTGGCTACTTTCTCACAAGATCAGGCATGAGATAATGATGTTCATATTCCCTGCTGCTATTCAACATTGTAGTAGATATTCTGGCCAGAGCAATCAGACAAGAAAAAT
Source organism: Bos javanicus (assembly GCF_032452875.1). Lineage (NCBI taxonomy): Eukaryota > Metazoa > Chordata > Mammalia > Artiodactyla > Bovidae > Bos > Bos javanicus. The sequence continues at coordinate 27,945,441 of NC_083888.1, forward strand.
AAAGCAGAGACATACAAACTAGAAAGGACGAATTAAAACTTTATCTGTTCACAGGTGATATTATCATATATTTATAGAAAATCCTCAAAGAATCCACAGGAAAGCTACTAGAGATGATAAATTCTGCAAAGTTGCAGGATACAAGATCAACACATGACTGTTAATCGCTTTTTTATTTGCCAGCAAAGAATAACCTGAAAAGAAAATTAATAAAGCAATTCCATTTACAATACAGCTAAAAGACTAACACACCTGGGAATAAATTTAACCAAAGAGATGAAAGATTTGTACATCAGAAATTATAGAAAATTGCTGAAAGAAGATAAAGTATACCTGAATAAATGGAAAGACACCATGTTTGTGGATAGGAAGTCTTAATATCAAGATATAAGTAGCCAAAACACTATATAAATTCAATGTGATACCTGTGAAAACTCAGACTTTTTTGCAAAAATGGAAAAGCCAATCCTCAAATTCTTCTGGAATTGCAGTGGGTCCCAAATAGCCAAGCAGTCTTGAAAAAGAAGAATGGAGTTGGAAGACTCACACTTTCAGATTTCAAAACTTACTACAAAGCTACGGTAATCAAAGCAGTGTGGTAGATGCATAAGGATAGACAGACCATTGGAATAGAATTGAGGGTCCAGAAGTAAATTCATCTACCTAACACCAGTTAAGTTTTGACAGGACCGTCATCCAGTGTATAAATAGTCTCTTCAACAGCTGGGGCTGAGACAACTGGATTTTCATATGCAAAAGAAAGACATTGGACCCCAGTCTCACACCATATATGAAAATTAACACAAAATGGATCAAAGACCTAAATATAGGAGTGAAAGTCATAAAACTCTAAGAAGAAAATGTAAGTATAAATATTTATGACCTTGGATTTGGCTCTAGATTCTTAGCTATGACACCAAACCTGTGAGGAACAAAAGGAAAACTAGATTAAATTGTACTTCAAAATTTTTGTTCATCAAAGGATACTTTCAAGGAAGTAAAAAGACAAACTATAGAATGGGAGAAAATACTTGCAAATGATTGATATATAGCCAATAAGGATTTAATATCCAGGATATATAAAGAACTCCCACAATTCAAAAGCAAAAAGACAACTCAATTTTTAAATGGAGAAATGACCAAACTAAGTATTTCTCCAAAGAAAATGTATAAATGGCCAATTATCACATGAAAAGATGTTCAACATCACTAATTAGAAAAATGCAAATCAAAACCGCAATGTGGTACTACTTGGCATGCGTTAGGATGGCTATTATCCAAAACAAAACAAAAAATAGCCAAGCATTGGTGAGAATATGAAGAAATTGAAATCCTTGTGCACTGCTGATAGGAATGTAAAATGGTGCAGCCACTGTGGAAAACAGTATCGAGATATGTCAAAAAATTAATTGTAAAGTTACTGTACCTAGCAATTCCAAGTATACACCAAAAAGAATTGAAGGCAGGGACTTAAAGAGATATCTGTCCAACTGTCTCCTGAACCTTGAGGACATCATGCTGAGTGAAATAAGCCAGTCAAGAAAGACACAAATATTCCCTGACTCCACTTATATGAGGTGCCTAGAGTAGTCAGATTTACAGAGACAAAAAGTGGAACAGTGGTTGCCAGGAAATGGGGGGAAGAGAAATGAGGAGTTAGTGTTTAATGGGGGCAGAATATCAATTAGGGAAGATGGAAAAATTCTGCAGATAGATGGTGGTGATGGTTGTACAACAATGTGCATGTACTTAATGCCACAGAATTACACACTTAAAAATGGTCAGGGCTTCCCTGGTGGTTCAGTGGTGAAGAGTCTGCCTGCCAATGAGGGAGACACAGGTTCAGTTTCTGGTCTGGGAGGATCCCGTGTGCCTCGGAGCAGCTGGGTCCATGCGCCACAACTGTCGAGCTCTTATGCTTCAACTGTTGAAGCCCGTGCTCTGCAATAAGAGAAGCCCACATGCCACCACAATGAGAAGCCCACATGCCACAACTAGGGTGTAGACCCTGCTTGCCTCAGCTAGAGAAAAGCCCGTGCACAGCAACCAAGACCAAAAATTATTTAATTAATTGTAAAACAAACAAGCAAAAGTGTTCTATGATAAACCATAATGGAAAAGAATATTAAAAAAGAATATGTGTATAACTGAGTCACTGTACAGTACATGTTAACACAACATTGTAAATCAGCTATACGTCAATTTAAAAAATGAAAAAAAAAAGAAAATAAATAGGGACTTTCCTGGTGGTCCAGGGATTAAGACTCTGTGCTTCTACTGCAAGGGGTGAGGGTTCAATCCCTGGTCGGGGAACTAAGATCCCACATGCTGCAGGGAACAAGAAAAAAAAAGATAAAATAAATCCTAAATTAAGTTTTTAAGACTTCTGAGTTACTGACTAGGATTTTGTGTGAAGCCCCTGAGAAATAAATGAGGTTGGATTACTCAGGAAGGGCAGTGAGGCTAAGAAGTAGGTTCCACTTAAATTAACTCAACCAGCACCATTAAGTCAGGTTATTAGAAACATATATTGTCATGATTTCATTAGAATAAGCAGTTATTCATATTCACACACACTGACTCAAACAAAATTATGCATGAAAGAAATGTTTTGCCTTCAGGGAAAATGTATCAAAATTACGAGTCAAGCCACATGAGATTTGATAATTCTCATCCATCAACTGAACAGAAAATAATGGAGTTGAATTTATCATTTGATTTTGAAGCATGAGAGTCACCTTCAACCAGAACTCCTTGAATAGCTTTTTTATTTTTTAAGTATGAAACAAAAGTAAAACACTTTGCTCATGGATAAATAGGAAGTCTCTGGAAAAATAAACATCACTGATCTTCACCGTCAATTACATGATTGGCTCCAGTTTTCACAGCAGAGATGTAATTTAGGGGATCAGTTGGCCTTTTTTGTGTAGGTCAGCTGTGCGCTCAGTGACAGCCTTGACCAGACTGCAAATCCCACTCTTTCTCTGCTCTCCCCAATGCATTCCAAACCCTCTGATCCAGAGAAACACCATTGTTGTTGTTCACTCAGTCGTATCTGAATCTTTGCAACCCCATGAACCGCAGCATGCCAGGCTCCACTGTCCTTCACTATCTCCCAGAGTTTGCTCAAACTCGTGTCCATCTAGTCAGTGATGCCATCCAACCATCTTATCCTCTGTCGCCCCCTTCTCCTCCTGCCTTCAATCTTTCCCAGCATCAGAGTCTTTTCCGATGAGTCAGCTCTCTCCCAACAACTGTGCTCTTCACATCAAGCAGCCAAAGTTTTGGAGCTTCACCTTCAGCATTAGTCCTTTCAACGAATATTCAGGACTGATTTCCTTTAGGATTGACTGGTTTGATCTCTTTGCTGTCCAAGGGACTGTCAAGAGTCTTCTCCAGCACCATAATTCAGAAGCATCAATTCTTCGGCACTCAACCTTCTTTATGGTCCAACACTCACATCTGTACATGACTACTGGAAAAACCATAGCTTTGACTAGATGGACTTTTGTCAGCAAAGTGTATGAGACTAGTGCTGTAATAATAATATTAAAAGACCCCAGACAGTTCCCTTGCCTATTCTGCCAGATGACAACACAGCAGGAAGATGGTCATCTGTGAGCCAGATAGCAAATCCTCAGCATACACTGAGTCTGCCTGCACCTTGACCTTGAACTTCCCAGCTTCTGGTACTTTGAGGAATATATGTCTGTGTTTATAAGCCACCGAGTCTGTGGTTTTCTGACTGTGGCAGCCTGAACAGACTGAGACATGCTCTGACAATGTAGCTATAACGACCATTTTTCAAAACTGGGATTGAAAGGGAAGAACAAATGCAAAAGCTTTAACTGCGTCCGGTAGTTAATTGGTTGTGATAGGGTTTGCATTATTATGATGAGACTGCACATAATACCAGATTAAGCAAATGAGGAATTTGGGGACATTCTATCATTTTTTTGTGTCCTTGAGAACCTGGGTTTTCAGTGTAGAGACAGGGAGTTAGATATGCAGTATAGATGTTACATAAAATTCCTGTAGTCCTGAATTTGAATTGGAAATAACAACTTTGTGTAACTGTATTAGTAAGGACACTCATTTCAGTGCCTTTAAACTTACCAAATATGTTTAAATCCATAGTCATGATCATTTTTTTTCATGGTAACGTTTTTAAAGAACTCATTGGTTGCTCCCAGTCAATAATAGGGAAATAATTCATAATCTTAAAAACTGGCAAATGACAAGAAAATAATCAGGCATTTATCCTGTCTTTCCTACATAAAGTGTACATTTGGGTAATCAGATAGTAGGTGAGGGGAAGTATAGTTTAATAATATCAATTATTATTATAAGAGATAGTTGAAAAGAAATATTAAATTAAGATGTCACCACTTTGCATCCCACAATGAATTAACACATAGAAATTGAGCACTGACAGCTGCTGACATCAAAAAAAGGGTGAAAACTAGACCCTGACAGGCCTCCTGATGGAAGGATGCATCATTTTTTATCTTATGAAAGGGATTAAGCCTGACTCCAATCCCATCTCTGGATCCAGCTGCCAAGTGGCAGGACACCCACAGGCAAAGAAACACACTGAACTGCATCAGGAGAATGCACTCAGCAAACGCTAGACTGCCGGACAGCCTGCTTCCTCCACAGATAAACTGTAGGGAAAAGAGAGGGATGGAATGAAATCTGGAAATTCAAACGGACTTGGAAGACATATTTTTACAAATTTAATGGGTAAGGCTAGTCTGTAGTATCTAGAGAGAGATTGTTGTTTGTTCTTTAGTCACTAAGTCATGTCTCACTCTTTGTGACCCCATGGACTGTAGCCCACCAGGCTCCTCTGCCCATGGGTTTCCCAGGCAACAGTATTGGAGTGAGTTGTCATTTCCTTCTCCAGGGGATCTTCCTGACCCAGGGATCAAACCCACATCTCCTGTTTGGCAGGTAGATTCTTAACCACTGAGCCACTGGGGAGGCCCTAGGGAGAGATACTTGAGTGATCAAATTACAAAGAAGTGAGAGGAAGTGAGGACTACATATCAGAGAGCAGTCATTGATACTTTGAGGGAAGAGTGAGTCTTTCCCATTCTGTTGTTTTCCTCTATTTCTTTGCATTGATCGCTGAAGAAGGCTTTCTTATCTCTTCTTGCTATTCTTTGGAACTCTGCATTCAGATGGTTATATCTTTCCTTTTCTCCTTTGCTTTTCGCTTCTCTTCTTTTCACAGCTATTTGTAAGGCCTCCCCAGACAGCCATTTCGCTTTTTTGCATTTCTTTTCTATGGGAATGGTCTTGATCCCTGTCTCCTGTACAATGTCACGAACCTCATTCCATAGTTCATCAGGCACTCTATCTATCAGATCTAGGCCCTTAAATCTATTTCTCACTTCCACTGTATAATCATAAGGGATTTGATTTAGGTCATACCTGAATGGTCTAGTGGTTTTCCCTACTTTCTTCAATTTAAGTTTGAATTTGGCAATAAGGAGTTCATGGTCTGAGCCACAGTCAGCTCCTGGTCTTGTTTTTGCTGACTGTGTAGAGCTTCTCCATCTTTGGCTGCAAAGAATATAATCAATCTGATTTCGGTGTTGACCATCTGGTGATGTCCATGTATAGAGTTTTCTCTTGTGTTGTTGGAAGAGGGTGTTTGTTATGACCAGTGCATTTTCTTGGCAAAACTCTATTAGTCTTTGCCCTGCTTCATTCCGTATTCCAAGGCCAAATTTGCCTGTTACTCCAGGTGTTTCGTGACTTCCTACTTTTGCATTCCAGTCCCCTATAATGAAAAGGACATCTTTTTGGGGTGTTAGTTCTAAAAGGTCTTGTAGGTCTTCACAGAACCGTTCAACTTCAGCTTCTTCAGCGTTACTGGTTGGGGCATAGACTTGGATTACTGTGATATTCAATGGTTTGCCTTGGAAACGAACAGAGATCATTCTGTCATTTTTGAGATTGCATCCAAGTACTGTATTTCGGACTCTTTTGTTGACCAAAGAAATAGAGGAAAACAACAAAATGGGAAAGACTAGGGATCTCTTCAAGAAAATCAGAGATACCAAAGGAACATTTCATGCAAAGATGAGTTTGATAAAGGACAGAAATGGTATGGACCTAACAGAAGCAGAAGATATTAAGAAGAGATGGCAAGAATACACAGAAGAACTGTACAAAAAAGATCTTCATGACCCAGATAATCACGATTGTGTGATCACTGACCTAGAGCCAGACATCCTGGAATGTGAAGTCAAGTGGGCCTTAGAAAGCATCACTATGAACAAAGCTAGTGGAGGTGATGGAATTCCAGTTGAGCTATTCCAAATCCTGAAAGATGATGCTGTGAAAGTGCTGCCCTCAATATGCCAGCAAATTTGGAAAACTCAGCAGTGGCCACAGGACTGGAAAAGGTCAGTTTTCATTCCAATCCCAAAGAAAGGCAATGCCAAAGAATGCTCAAACTACTGCACAATTGCACTCATCTCACACGCTAGTAAAGTAATGCTTAAAATTCTCCAAGCCAGGCTTCAGCAATATGTGAACCCTGAACTTCCTGATGTTCAAGCTGGTTTTAGAAAAGGCAGAGGAACCAAAGATCAAATCGTCAACATCCGCTGGATCATGGAAAAAGGAAGAGAGTTCCAGAAAAACATCTACTTCTGCTTTATTGACTATGCCAAAGCCTTTGACTGTGTGGATCACAATAAACTGTGGAAAATTCTGAAAGAGATGGGAATACCAGAGCACCTGACCTGCCTCTTGAGAAACCTATATGCAGGTCAGGAAGCAACAGTTAGAACTGGACATGGAACAACAGACTGGTTCCAAATAGAAAAGGAGTTCGTCAAGGCTGTATATTGTTACCCTGTTTATTTAACTTCTATGCAGAGTATATCATGAGAAACGCTGGACTGGAAGAAACACAAGCTGGAATCAAGATTGCCGGGAGAAATATCAATAACCTCAGATATGCAGATGACAAGACCCTTATGGCAGAAAGTGAAGAGGAACTCAAAAGCCTCTTGATGAAAGTGAAAGTGGAGAGTGAAAAAGCTGGCTTAAAGCTCAACATTCAGAAAACGAAGATCATGGCATCTGGTCCCACCACTTCATGGGAAATAGATGGGGAAACAGTGGAAACAGTGTCAGACTTTATTTTTCTGGGCTCCAAAATCACTGCAGATGGTGACTGCAGCCATGAAATGAAAAGATGATTACTCCTTGGAAGGAAAGTTATGACCAACCTAGATAGCATATTCAAAAGCAGAGATATTACTTTGCCAACAAAGGTCCGTCTAGTCAAGGCTATGGTTTTTCCAGTGGTCATGTATGGATGTGAGAGTTGGACTGTGAAGAAAGCTGAGCACCAAAGAATTGATGCTTTTGAACTGTGGTGTTGGAGAAGACTCTTGAGAGTCCCTTGGACTGCAAGGAGATCCAACCAGTCCATCCTAAAGGAGACCAGTCCTGGGTATTCATTGGAAGGACTGATGCTGAGGCTGAAACTCCAGTACTTTGGCCACCTCATGCGAAGAGTTGACTCAATGGAAAAGACTCTGATGCTTGGAGGGATTGGGGGCAGGAGGAGAAGGGGACGACAGAGGATGAGATGGCTGGATGGCATCACTGACTCAGTAGACGTGAGTCTCAGTGAACTCCGGGAGTTGGTGATGGACAGGGAGGCCTGGCGTGCTGCAATTCATGGGGTCGCTAAGAGTTGGACACGACTGAGCGACTGATCTGATCTGATCTGAAGGGTTTATCATGGTGATGGGGCAGTTAGAGGAAACTTCAGTGTTTCTGGGGGTTAATTTCTTTTAAAAAAAATATTTGTTTTTATTCATTTTATTTGGCTGCTCTCATTTTAGTTTCGGCATATGGAATCTAATTCCCTGGGCAGGGGTGGAACCCAGGCCCTCTGTATTGGGAATGTAGAGTCTTTGCCACTGGACCACCAGGGAAGCCCCTCTTATGGTTAATTTCTTAGCCTGGGAGCGTGGTTACAAGGCCACTAACCTTACAGTAATTCACCCAGATCTACGCTTGATGTGCATGGATTTCGGTGTTGCTTTTCCATTCCCTTCTACCCCAGAGAATGTTTATTAACAGAAGATGGAAAACCTCACACTCTGGACTTGTCAAGTTCATCATGACCTTCCTGTCCCATGACTTTTGTGCCTGGATCAGAGAGTAAATTTTGAAAACTTCATTTTGTGTCTTTCATCCCCTGCAGTGTTCCTCGGTGCATCCTCATTCATCCCAGGCAAGGTGTGGCATGGCACCTGCCAGATGCTGCCTGACAAGCAGGCACCCCATTCAGCTCCCCTCAATCCCCACCCCCTCTGCAGCCCTGTGGATACTCACATATGCTGTCTGCCGCGTTGTGTTTTATGGCTCTTCAGATGTCGACTCTTTTTTAAATTATTTTATTGACATATAGTTGATTTACAATGTTGGATTAATTTCTCCTGTACAGCTAAGTGACTCAGTTATACACACATATATATTATTTTTTCATATTCTTGTCCATTATGATTTATCACAGGTATTGAATAGAGTTCCCTATGCTTTACAGTAGGACCTTTTTGTTTACCCATCCTGCATATAATAGTGTGCATTTGCTAATCCCAAACTCCCAATTCATCCCTCTCTAACCCCTTTAACCCTTGGCAACCACAAGTATGTTCTCTGCTTTGTGTGTGTGCGTGTGTGTGTGTGTGCGTGTGTGTGTGTTTGGGAGCACAGAGTCTTAACCACTGGGCTGCTGGGGAAGTCCCCACAAATCTATTCTCTCTGTCTGTGATCTGGATGTCGACTCCTTAGTCCTCCCAGACTTAATCTGCAGCAGATTCATCAAAACAGGTGGCTGTTAAGTGGGAAAAGCAGTAAGCTTGGAATCAAACCCCTGGCCCAGCTGGCTGCCCCCCACCACCAGCTCTATGACCAGGGCCACCCCACGGGCTATTCAGCCTCGGTTTCCTCATCTGGAAGGTGTGTGGCTCGGGGTTGGGGGGAGGGTGGCTGTGGGGCTTCAATGCGGAGACGAACAGAAAAGCCACTTGTAACCTCAGCTATGAGGCTTCCCAAGTGGCTCAGATGATCAAGAATCCACCTGCAATGCAGGATACTTGGGTTAGATCCCTGGGTCAGGAAGATGCCCTGGAAGAGGACATGGCAACCCACTCCAGTATTCTTGCCTGGAGAATCCCATGGACAGAGGAGCCTGGCGGGCTACAGTCCTTGGGGTGGCAGAGTTGGACACAACTGAGTGACTGAACAGCAACAACAATAAAGACCTAGGAAAGGTCAGAGGCTCGTCTAGCATCTTTCACGAGAGACAGGCACAACTTCAGGCAAAATGTAGTTCTTCCAGGTTGCAGGGCAGCGTCCTTCCCACTGGGCCCCACTCTCCACAGTGCCTCAAGGCTGTCTTGGCTTCATGGACCAGAAACGGAAATGGCAGCTGGGCCACCTGGGATGGCTGGCTGTGCTCTGCACAAGGACCCCCATCAAGGGGGCTAGGTGAACCAAGTGGGTCTAACTCACCCCCACTCACCAGGCCAGGCATCCTGGCCTGCGTCATATACCATTCCCAGCCTCTGCTTGGCACCCTGATGCTGTGTGTGCTGGTTTCAGCCCTGGCCACCAGAGTGACCAACTCTGTGTGCCATGGCTTCTCTCCTCGAACCCCTTTCAAGGTGTCCTTGTATCCAACCCGCAACTGATGGGTGGTGTGCAGACAGGTGAGTTTTTGATGAAACACGTCAATAGAATAGAGAAGCCGGATCATTTTTCCATGTGTCCTCCGAGTACCATCAGTAGGACTAGAAACTGTAATTGCTTGTCCGGGCCACTAGGGTGCCATTCAGGAAATTACTTCCTCAGTAAAGTTTAGTAAATTACGGTTATAATTCAGGAAAAGTAGGCTACTCTTCGGAGAAGGCGATGGCACCCCACTCCAGTACTCATGCCTGGTAAATCCCATGGATGGAGGAGCCTGGTAGGCTGCAGTCCATGGGGTCGCGAAGAGTCGGACACCATTGTCGGACACGACTGAGCTACTTCGCTTTCACTTTTCACTTTCATGTATTGGAGAAGGAAATGGCAACCCACTCCAGTGTTCTTGCCTGGAGAATCCCAGGGACAGGGGAGCCTGTTGGGCTGCTGTCTATGGGGTCACACAGAGTCGGACACGACTGAAGTGACTTAGCAGCAGCAGCAGGCTACTCTTTGGTGAATTAGTGTTTCAGGGCGGTGGAATCATTTCCTGCACAGAGTGGTGTCCAAGTGACCTAAAATCCTTAATGGTCCTTCCAGATGTGTGCTCAGTCTATTTTTTGCGACCCCATGGACTCTAGCCCACTAGGCTCCTCTATTCATGGGAATCTCCAGGCAAGAATACTGGAGTGGGTAGCCATTTCCTGCTCCAGGGGATCTTCCCAACCCAGGGATGGAACCCATATCTCCTGAATGGGCAGGCGGAATCTTTACCACTGAGCCACCTGGGAAGCCCCAAAGGAGAAAGCTTCCATGTTGGGAAAAAAAATGCAGTTTAATTTTTATTTACAGAGAAGGGAGAAACCAAGGGTTCTTGGAGGTCCAAGGGGCCCTTGTGTTCTTTAAGGAAGATAGCTCAAGGCACATGAACTGCACGTGTAAATGTCTCCAGAATGGACCCACGGTGCTGACCTATACACAGCCTCACAACTTCCAGGAAAAATTAACTTGGAGGGAGGAAAGAAGGAAGGAAAGGAAAATTTTTATGACTGATATCATGGAATATTTAAAGACGTGATGCAAAAGGTTTTTAAGAGATCCAGATATTCATAAACACGCTGATAAGGATGACTGTGCTTTATAAACGCGCTAACATAAATTCTAATTAATATGCAAATAATGCCCCAGAGGACCTGTAATGTGATCCTCTCAGAAGTTTAACAAACTGCTGCGTCAATTAGCTATGAATACTTTCTCCATTAATCTTACACATTAACTAAATCTTCAAATGTTACTGTCGTTCTTCTGCCAGTCTCCCCTCAGTCATTATTAAATACAACTTCTCATTTCCTTCTTCTTAAACAACATCCCTTTTTTCTTACATCCTTTGAAAACGGTATAACATAGTAAGGGATTTGAGGAAAATCTGTCTTTGCTAACAGATGTCGTGGCAAGTAGATTCCTCTGAAAAGAATTAGTTTTCTCGAAACCAGTGCCTACGTCTTTTTGCAATCCTCTCTTGAAGGAGTCACTTAATTTTGGAAGACTCTTGTAAGGGGAGGTTTTTTTCCCTCTTTCGTGCCCCAGAAGACACCGTATGGCACACACAGTTCATGTCTGTCTACCCCTCCCTGTTCCTACCCATAAGAGAGGAATAACTTATCTGATCAATGAGTGGACCACATTACCCATAGGATAACAGTGCCCCTTTCAGCTGCTGTGCATTGAATTATGTCTCCCAAGAGGGTATTTTGGGACTTCTCTGGTGGTCCAGTGGTTAAGATTCTGAGCTTCCAATTCAGGGGGCTCAGGTTTGATCCCTGGTTGGGGAATTATGGCCAAAACAAACAAACAAGAAAAAAATAACCAAGAGTGTATGTTGACGTCCTAAACCTTGGTACCTATGACTGTGACCTTATTTTTTGTTTGTTTATTTTTAATTGAAAGATAATTGCTTTATAATATTGTGTTGGTTTCTGACATACAACATGAATCAGCCACAGGTATATGTGTGTCCCATCCCTCTTGAACCTCCGTCCCACCTCCCACCCCATCCTACCCCTCCAAGTTGTCACAGAGCACCGGGTTGAGCTCCCTGTGCTATATAGCAGCTCTTTGTTTTACATATGGTAGTGTATATGTTTCCACGCCAGTCTCTCAATTCGTCCCATCCTCTCTTTCCCCTCCCCCGTATCGTGTCCACAACTCCATTCTCTACATCTGTGTCTCTATTCCTGCCCTGCAAATAGGTTCAGCTCAAATTTCACTTCCATCTTTATCACTTTTTGTTCTTTGTTGCATTCTCATCTTTGTTGGCCAGCTCTTTCTTTTGATCACCCAGTATCATAAAGTGCCATGTGGGCTTATCGCTGAGAAGCAAGGAGGCACCTCAGCTGCACACTTTGCTGTCTGTGCAGGGGCCAAATGATTGGATCCATAGACCAGCCTAAAAGTAAAATGTGATTCAAATTTACGTCTCACCAAAGTGATCAGATACCATACACCATACAGGCAAAGATACCATACACCATATACCATACAGGGTTTCTAGGCAGAAGTAACAGCATGTACACCATGGTTCAGATGGTAAAGAATCTGCCTGCAATGCAGGAGCCAAGGGTTCAGTCCCTGGGTCAGGAAGATCCCCTGGAGGAGGGAATGGCAACCCACTCCAGCATTCTTGCCTGGAAATCCCATGGACAGAGGAGCCTGCTGGGTCCATAGAGTCACAAAAATTCAGACACACCTGAGCGACTATTTCAACAGCATGTGCAAAGGCCCTAGGACAAGGAGTGAGGCATGTCCTAAATACCAAAAACCAAGGTGCGGAGAAGCAGGGAGTGCAGAAGGATATGGAGGGTGTCCAAGGACGGTCCAAAGACCACAGGGAAAGAGTTGTAAGATGTCCATTGGTGGATGAATGGATAAGAAAGTTGTGGTACATATACACAATGGAATATTGCTGCTACTGCTGCTAAGTCGCTTCAGTCGTGTCCGACTCTGTGCGACCCCATAGATGGCAGCCCACCAGGCTCCCTTGTCCCTGGGACTCTCCAGGCAAGAACACTGGAGTGGGTTGCCATTTCCTTCTCCACAATGGAATATTACTCAGCTATAAAAAGGAATACATAAGGAGGTGGATGAAACTACAGCCTATGATACAGAGTGAAGTAAGTCAGAAATAGAAAGCCAAATACTGTATATTAAACATATATATGGAATCTAGACAGATGGTACCAACGATCCTATGTACAGGACAGCAAAAGAGACACATGTAAATAACAGACTTTTGGACTCAGTGTGAGAAGGCAAGGGTGGGATGATTTAAGAGAATAGCATTGAAACATATATATTACCATATGTAAAATAGATGACCAGCTTGAGTTTGATACATGAAGCAAAAGCCGGTGCTCTGTGACAACCTAGAGGGCGGGGAGGGAGGTGGGTGGGGAATTCAGGATGGAAGGGACACATATATACCTGTGGCCAGTTCGTACTGATGTTTGGCAAAAACCATCACAATATTGTAAAGTAATTATCCTACAATTAAATAAATTAAAAAAAAGAAGACCATGATCCAATTTTTAAAAATTTGTTTTTAATTGGAGGATAGTTGCTTTACAATGTCGCTTCTGCTGTACCCTGATGTGAATCAGCCATAAGAATACAGGCTGCAAGCGGATGGGGGAAGGTAGATAGATGTAGGGGAGGAAGCTATGACAGGGCCCTCGTGGGAGCAGTGGACCTGGGGACAGCGGACAGATCCCAGAAGCATCAGGATGTAAAAGAAGTGCTCTAGAGCAGCGATCTCCCCGTGCGATGCCAAAACACAGCTGGAACCTGTTAGAGATACAGGTCCCCAGCCCGCCGCCGCTGCCGCCTCCCGCCCCTCAATCTCTCAAGTGGTTGGAGCTCTCACAGCTCCCAGGAGGTTCTGACTCTCAGCCCCATATGAGATCCACTGAAATAGGTGACAGAATGCCAAGAAGGAACTGCAGGGCCAACTTCCAATCGAGGGAGACGCTAGCTTGGTGACCAGGTGGGGGCTGTGCTCTTCTGGGGCTGGATTCCAAAAGCAAAAAGGTAAACAACCTTGTCAAACACTAAACAGAAAGACAGCAAAAGCCCTTCTTCAACTTGGATTCACATGAAACTCTGCTTATTTTACGAAGGACACCATTGACAACCTAAAAATTAAGTATTTATATGTGGCAAGATTTCTCACCAAAAATTAAGATGAGCAACAGGAAAGAATGCACTTGTAACATTTACGGTAGAGGGGGAAAGGTCACTATCCTCCTTTTTTCTTCTTTTTTTCTGCACCAGGTCTTAGTTTCGGCATGCAGTTTCTTCCCTGACCAGGGATCAAACCCAGACCCCCTGCATTGGCAGTGCAGTTTTAGCCACTGGACCACCAGGGAAGTTCCAACAGGTCACTCTCCTTAACATGAAAAGAGCCCAAAGAGAAAACTTAATAGAAAACTAGATTGAGGATGTGAGTGGGCATTTCAGACAGAAGAAATACTGGCTAATCCCTAATGGAGAGATAAGTGATCATGTCAGTAACAAAGGAAATACCATCACAGCAACAGGGTAGGTCTTCCTGCCCATCTGACAGCAAAAAAAAAAAAAGAATTTTTTAGGGCTGATAATATCCAGTATCAGAATTTCAGAAAATTGGGTGTGTGGACACATTCTGCACTATTGGTGAGACTGCAAATTGGTAGTTTTTGGTTCTGGTAGTTTTGGGTAGTATCTCTTAAAACTTAAGCATGTACTTTCTCTGTGAACTAGGGGAGAAAAGGGGGGGATTTCCATGAGACACATGCCACAATATTTTAAAGAAATCAACGATTAGTTTAATTTCTATGCAGGTACCTTCTTATTCATAACATATTATGTCAAGTCATTCTCAGCTTACTTTTAGAGTAATTGTGTTATAAATCCCAAGGTCATTATATATCTTATCCAAGGAATTCTTCCATATAGAAATAACAAAGAGTATTGAAATGGAGTAACCTGCTCAGAATGTTTTAGATATTTTACTTTGAAATTCAGTGTGGAATTTAAACTGAGTATTTTTATTTCTTTTGGCGTCACAGAAGAGAGCTGTTTCCCTAGGGGAAAAAAGAAAAGCTTTTGTCCCCGATTAAATCCAGTCCATCCTAAAGAAGCCGATTAGAGGAAAGACAGGAGTGTGGTGAGTGCGGTAGAGGGAGTCCTGGATAGTGAGACAGTCCTCACTAGCAGGTGAGAAAGACAGGTAGTGAGGACTTCCCTGGTGGTCCAGTGGTTAAGACTCTGCCTTCCAGTGTAGGGGACTCAGGTCTTATCCCTGGTTATGGAATTAAGGTCCCACATAACATGGGGTGTGGCCAAAACTTAAAAACATCTAAAAAGAAAGGCAGGCACTGGCTATGCCCTGTAACTTGGGCTCACTACACAGTGGACACACACCACAGTGTTTATAGGGGTATTCAAAGGCAGGCAGACCCCAGTCACTCCCAGAAATGTACAGATAGAGAATGTTTAAACTGAAAAGCAGCCTGTAGTTAAATAAAGTTTGAATGTCCCTGAAAGACATGTTGCTGAATGGCCACCTCCTGAGCCACCCATTCTCAATCCGTATGTGTATCCTCAGTGAACAAATTAGAGAGCAAACTGTGAAAGGCAGATGGAAATACTACTTTTTATTTATTTGATCAATGGCTGTGCTGGGTCTCCATTGCTGCCCATGGGCTTTCTTAGTTGCGGAGAGTGGGGAGTACTCTTCGTTGTGGCGCACGGGCTTCTCACTGCAGTGGCTTCTTTTGTTGTGGAGCACAGGCTTAGTTGCTCCAAAACATGTGGGATCTTTCTGGACCAGGGATAGAAGTCATGTCCCCTGCATTGACAGGCAGATTCTTAACTACTGGACCACCAGGGAAGTCCCCTGTTCCTCTTAATTATAGCCAACCTCGTGGGTATAAGCTGGTATCTAAATGTGATTTTGACTTGTGTTTCCCTGACAACCAGTGGTGGTGAACATCTTTTCATCTTTTAAAACTGATAGTTAATTAATTGCTTTAAAAATTTTACTGAAGTATAGTTGATTTGCAATGTTGTGTTAGTTTCTGCTGCTGCTGCTGCTAAGTTGCTTCAGTTGTGTCCGACTCTGTGTGACCCCATAGACGGCAGCCCATCAGGCTCCCCCGTCCCTGGGACTCTCCAGGCAAGAACACTGGAGTAGGTTGCCATTTCCTTCTCCAGTGCATGAAAGTGAAAAGTGAAAGTGAAGTCGCTCAGTCATGTCTGACTCTTACCGACCCCATGGACTGCAGCCTACCGGGCTCCTCCGTCCATGAGATTTTCCAGGCAAGAGTACTGGAGTTGGGTGCCATTGCCTTCTCCGTGTGTTAGTTTCTAGTGTACAGCAAAGTGATTCAGTCCTACATATACAATCCTTGTTCATATTCTTTTCCATTAGGATTTATCACAGAATGTGATTCTTCATGCTGTACAGTAGGAGTTTGTTGTTTATTTGAGTCATAACCGTGGACATTGTGAAAGTGCAGAGTGTACACAGTGGAAGCAGTGTGGCCTTTCATCCCCGCGTCCTGGCCCCTCCGGGCCCTTGTCTGCATGTCCTCCCAGGGACAGGTACGTAACACCCAGACACATACTGTATGTGTCATGCTATACACACTCTTCTAGGCCAGGCTTCTTTCCCTTGACCATATACTTTTGCAGATTGACTCATATGTAGATCTAGATCTGACCCATTTTAAAAATTGTCTTAAGTAAAACAGATACAGAAAACCACACAAATCAAATATAGGGTTTAATGAATTGTTATACGGTGAATACAACCTTGGACAAGGCAGAACTTTGCCACTGCCCCCAAACCCCTCCGTACACCCCACACTAACCACATTCTACTCCCTCCCAGCATCTCTAGTATACCATTTTGGCGAAAGTTTTCACTTTCGTCTCAGGTGCAAAGGATTTGTTAACAAAATAAACCACTCATATATACAAATGCTGCTGCTGCTAAGTCGCTTCAGTCGTGTCCAACTCTGTGCGACCCCATAGACGGCAGCCCACCAGGCTCCCCCGTCCCTTGGACTCTCCAGGCAAGAACACTGGAGTGGGTTGCCATTTCCCTCTGCAATGCATGAAAGTGAAAAGTGAAAGTCAAGTCGCTCAGTCATATCCTACTCTTAGCGACCCCACGGACAGCAGCCCACCAGGCTCCTCCGTCCATGGGATTTTCTAGGCAAGAGTACTGGAGTGGGGTGCCATTGCCTTCTCCGCATATATACAAATAAATAACACCAATTTGAGAATTATCTAGTTTACTTTTAATATACCAGCATTAAAAGAAAAGATAAATAGAAATAGCAGAGAATACATCACCAAATTGGGTTTTGACCAACATCCAGACTCAAACAGCGCTGGGAAGTCCCATGTCCCAGCACATCTGCAGTCCCAATCGGGAAAATGTCCCAGGCATCACATCAGCTCCGTGGGTGAGACGTCAAAAATGAAGTTTGGTGTTCCTACTTATAATTCCAGGATGCAAACTGATATCATCAGTCTGAACAAATAGCAGCTCTGGTTTCATGTTAATGCTGTTTGTTTTGTCATGTAAAACTTTGAATGTTGTTAAGCCTGGGGCTCGGTTGGCCAGGCCCCCTCCAGGGGCTCAACAATCTCAAGATTCATCCCCCATCTTGTCTATGGTGCCACAAGTCTTGTGCTCACGGCAGGCAGTCACTCACAGTCAGGGCAGTGTCCAGGCAAGTTAGAAGCAAAGTCAGAAGCCTGCTCTGCTGTATCTCTAAAGCCTAAACAAGACTATTTATTTAATTTCCCTAACACATTGGCTGTATGCATGGCCTCTCGTTGGAATTGCATGCGTTTGCTCTGTTTCTTGTTAGAACATTGGTTTTCTAGAGGTTTTTGGACCCCAGGGATTTTAAGCCTTTCTTTGACCTTGAGGTTCCAGCTGCCTCTCTTGTTTTTAGTTTGTGATGTTTGTTTGGATTTGCTGCAGGAAGAGCCCAGCATTTCCCTTCTGTCTTCTGGCTCAGGTGTCACACTTAGAACAGCAGTGTCTACCCCAAGGTTATATATACACATATTTACTAAAAGGGCTTCATTTTGTATTAATACATCTCAGCTTTAACCCATCTAATTTCCCTTTCAAATAGCAAAACTGCTATTTCAAATAAAAACAAAGACAAAAACTCACCTGGTCCCTTTCAAGATTTTCCGGCAGAGACAAAAAGCCCCCTTCGTATGGGTTGTTGTTTTTTTTTTTTTTTGTAGGAGACATCCAGAATAGGTAGACACACCGAGGAAGAAAGAGAATTAGGGGCTGTCAGGGGCTGGGAGAGGGAGAAATTAGGAGGGCCTGCTTTGCATACAGGGTTTTATTTGGGGGGGATGAAATAGTCTGAACTACAGTGGTGATGGTTACACAACATTGGGAATGTACTAAATGCTCCTCAACTGTGCAATTTAAAATGGAAAATGCTTCAGTTCAGTTCAATTCAGTTCAGTCGCTCAGTCATGTCTGACTCTTTGTGACCCTGTGAATCGCAGCAGGCCAGGCCTCCCTGTCCATCACCAACTCCCAGAGTTCACTCAAACTCACATCCATCGAGTCAGTGATGCCATCCAGCCATCTTATCCTCTGTCGTCCCCTTCTCCTCCTGCCCCCAATCCCTCCCAGCATCAGAGTCTTTTCCAGTGAGTCAACTCTTCGCATGAGGTGGCCAAAGTATTGGAGTTTCAGCTTTACCATCAGTCCTTCCAAAGAACACCCAGGACTGATCTCCTTTAGGATGGACTGGTTGGATCTCTTTGCAGTCCAAGGGACTCTCAAGAGTCTTCTCCAACACCACAGTTCAAAAGCATCAATTCTTTGGTGCTCAGCTTTCTTCACAGTCCAACTTTCACATCCATACATGACCACTGGAAAAGGTCCTTAACTAGATGGACCTTTGTTGGCAAAGTAATGTCTCTGCTTTTTAATATGCTATCCTGGTTGGTCATAACTTTCCTTCCAAAGAGTAAGCGTCTTTTAATTTCATGGCTGCAATCACCATCTGCAGTGATTTTGGAGCCCCCCAAAATAATGTCTGACACTGTTTCCACTGTTTTCCCATCTATTTGCCATGAAGTGATGGGACCAGATGCCATGATCTTAGTTTTCTGAGTGTTGAGCTTTAAGCCAACTTTTTCCCTCTCCTCTTTCACTTTCATCAAGAGGCTTTTTAGATCCTCTTCACTTTCTGCCATAAGGGAGGTGTCACCTGCATGTCTAAGGTTATTGATATTTCTCCCGGCAATCTTGATTCCAGCTTGTGCTTCTTCTAGCCCAGAGTTTCTCATTATGTACTCTGCATGTAAGTTTTAACATTTTATTATTTTAAACTTGAAATATAAACACATAGAATGTGATTTTAAAAAATGTGAATGAAAAAATTAGTAAAAACAGAAGAAATGACAGAGGAAAGGAAGTAAAGTTGGGGCGTGGGAGTAGGTTGATGGTGAGGATCTGGAGCTGATGGGATGCTGGTTGCAGAGCCGGACCTGCCTGTGGGGCTGGTGCTTCCTGAGACAGCTCTGTGTCTCCGGCAGGGGTGGTAGTTCCTCACTGGGCTCTGGGTCTCCTGCAGGAACGGGTATTGATGCTCCCTGCGGGATTTGTGGATCTGCTCCTCGCTCTGGGTCTCCTGTAGGAGCAGATGTGGGTTCTCCTGCAGGAGCTGTGGGTCCTGACTCGGCTCTGGGTTGTCTGCAGCAGCAGGAGCAGGTGCTGGGGTGCCTTGGCCCTTTGGGCAGTGTGGCGTCCCAGCCCCTCAGGGAGATGGATCAGGTGTCCCAACAGTCACCTCCTCGCTTATCTCTGTGTGGGCTCTGCAGCCCGGCCTGGCCCAGAGGCGTCAGAGCCCCGCCCGGCCATGACCATTGTGGCGACCTTCTGCTCCCAGATCAGGCCTAGACCGGTGTCTGCTCAGATCTGCCTGGAGGGCTTGGGATAAGCCTCAGGCAGAACGGGACTGCCTGCACTTTCCATCCCACCCAGCCAGCTCTGACCAGGCGTGTGGACACCAAATGCCCGCCAGGCTTCTAACCCCTCACCAGCCTGCTCTTGCTGGACGCTGATCCACAGCACAGAACCTCCCCACCCCCACACAGCCAGGGAAGGGACATGAGGCTACCCAGGTTGGGTAAGAGTGGTGGCCTGGGTTGGCCTGCGTGGGGGCTCCATTTCAGTGTGAATGTCCAAAGTTAAATGGATTCAGCAGTTCAGCTGGCAAGGAGCGCTATGTCCAATGAACTGTGAGGCAGGCAGGTTCTGCACTTCTCACATTGACCACACGGTGGTTCTGAACTCGCCTTTGTAACCCACACACCACTTGAAAGATCCACCTCATGCGTGTCCAACGTACATCATGCACGTTTCACTTCGTGCACGTTCACGTGATTCACGTGACACACGTTTTACGTCAGGCACGATTTACATCGTTCACGTTTGCGTCACGCACATTTTACGTCACGCACATTTTACGTCATGCACGTTAACTCCATGCACTTTCACGTCGTACACTTTTTATGCCATGCGAGCATCCGTCACACATTCACGTCATGCCAGTTTACGTCACGCACGTTCGCATTGCACACGTTTTACGCATGCTTTGAGTCATGCACATTCACGTCATTTGCGTTGCGTCAAGCACGTTCTACGTGGACTGAGCTCAGCGCTGCTGACAAGCTGTGTCTCGTCAGCCAGCGCAGGTCTTCCGCCGAACTGCCCTGCTCAACGTCTCTGCAGTTGGGAGCTCAGTCTCCTTACTTCTTGCTGGGTTTGGCTTCAGGACAACACAAGGCTGCGTCCACGCTGACAGGAGCTAGGTTTCCTGCCCACCCAGGTGATCCCGGGAGGACAGGTGAGGAAGAAGTGGGGAGAAGCTTCCTGTGGGCGACTGACAGCTGGAGGTTTCACTCTTCAGAGGATGTGGGAAGGGTGTGGTGTGGAAAGCTGAGTTTTTAGTCAGTTCTGTGTGGGTTTAGAGGGTCTGTGGCACATGCTATCAGGCCTGCCAGCGCTGTTTGTGGTGGAGCTGCCGTGCTGTCTTCCCCACGGCCTGCACTGGTTCACCCGGTTTCTTTATGACAGAATATTGAGTAGTTTGTGGATCAGCCGGCTTTGTTAATCCGCTTACACGCGGTGGACGTTTGCATTGTTACTTTCGACCATTGTGAACAGAGTCACTATGAGAACGTGTGTGTTCTGTGTTCACTTCTTTAGGTTATTGTCCTGGCAGCCTGAGCGCGGGTTGGAAAATGATTTCCAGATGCAGAGCACTTCAGAAGAGAGCGAGTGTATTAAGAATGAGGAGCAGAGGTGATGTGGATGCTGCAGATTCAGCTGGTGAGGGAGAGACCGCAGGGTGCTATTAGAACGGGGGCAGCTCGAGGTGGAGCCAGAGCTTTTTCTGGGTTAGTAGCCAGTTTTTATAGCCTGGGGGCAAAAATTCTGCTCAAAGGGTGGCATTTTAGGTGATTGGGTAGGGCGCTGTAGAGTGAGCCCCGGGATGGGCATTTCTGCCTAATTTGGGGGTCAGGGAGCTGGTGAGTAAGGTCAGGGGCGGATACAGTGGGACTCAGGCGGTTCCGCGATGACCTTAGTTCTGGGCTCCGTATCTGTGGTCTTGGTGCAAGGCCTCCCACCTGTGCCCTTGGGACAGGATTCCACAGGTCTCTCTCTACGAGGGTGGTTGTAGTAAATATCGGGGCTTCCCAGGTGGCTCAGTGGTAAAGAACCCGCCTTCTAATGCAGGAGACAGAGGAGACCCGGATTCGGTCCCTGGGTCGGGAAGATTCGCTGGAGAAGGAAATGGCAACCCACTCCAGTATTCTTGCTAGAAGAGTCCCATGGACACAGGAGCCTGGTGGGCTACAGTACATGGGGTCACAAAGAGTCAGACATGACTGAGCAACAACATAGTAAACGTAGGTTGCACCGTTTTCCCACAAGTAGTGTTTAAAGGTTCCAGCTTCTGTGCATTGTTGCCAACATTGGTTACCTTTAATTTTCTTGATTTTGAGTTGACTGTGGAAGAAGTTATTGAATTGTGGGTTTGTTTTTTGTTTTTTTTTTAGGTAAAAAATTTGTATTTTTTTATTGTGGTAAAAAATTCATAAAATTTACCTTGATAAGCGTTTTTCTTCTTCAAATTGGAATATACTTGCTTTACAATATTGTGTTAGTTTCTGCTGTACAATGAAGTGAGTCAGCTACATGTATACATATATCTCCTCCCTCTTGAGCCTCCCTTGCACCCTCTTATCCCACCCCTCTAGGTTGCACTGTGGTTTTTAACTTGCATTTCCATCCTGTCTTCATCTGCTTGGTGTCCACTTACATGTCTTGTGTGAAGGAAGGTCTGTTGAAGTCTTGTTGGTTGTTGATGAGTCATAAAAGTTTTAACTATACTCTGGATACATCATTTATTTAAAATTTATTAAAAATGTTCTATTGGAGTATAGTTGATGTGAAAATGTTGTATTAGTTTTGGCTGTACAGTAAAGTGATTCAGTTCTACATAAATATGTATCTATTCTTTTTTGAACATGTTTCCCATTTAGGTTATTACAGAATATTGAGTAGAGTTCTCTAGTGTAGGTCCTTGTTGGTTATCTATCATTATTTTAAATCTATCCTTCTTCCACCCATGTCCCCTGGAAATCGTAAGTTCGTTCTCCAAGTCTGTACGTCTGTTTCTGTTTGGAAAATAGATTGAACTGTACCCTTGGTATGTCTATGTCTGTCCTCACCTGGGTCCCCCCTCACATCACCAATTATAGGAATTGAATGTTTGCTCAGCCCGCCCCTCCCACATCTCAGTGGCCAATGCTCACATGTCCCTGAAACCCAAAGGCAGATCAGTCAGTTCAGTTGAGTCCAACTCTTTTCAACCCCATGGACTGCAGCACACCAGGCTTCCCTGTCCGTCACCAACTCCTGGAGCTTGCTCACACTCACAGCCATTGAGTCAGTGATGTCATCCATCCATCTCATCCTCTGTCTTCAGTCTTTCCCAGCATCCTCCTGCCTTCAGTCTTTCCCAGCATCAGGATCTTTTCCAGTGAGTCAGTTCTTTGCATCAGATGGCCAAAGTATTGGAGCTTCAGCTTCAGCATCAATCCTTCCAATGAATATTCAGGACTGATTTCCTTTAGGATTGACTGGTTAGATCTTCTTGTCATCCAAGGGACTCTCAAGAGTCTTCTTCAGCACCACAGTTCAAAAGCATCAATTCTTCAGTGGTCAGCTTTCTTTGTGATCCAGCTCTCACATCCATACATGACTGCTGGAAAAACCATGGCTTTGACTAGACAGACCTTTGTCGGTACAGTAATGTCTCTGCTTTTTTATATGCTATCTAGGTTTGTCATAGCTTTTTTTTCCAAAGAGCATGCATCTTTTGATTTCATGGCTGCATCCACCATCTGCAGTGATTTTGGAGCCCAAGAAAATAAAAGTCTGTCACAGTTTCCATTGTTTCCCTATCTATTTGCCATGAAGTGATGGACCAGATGCCATGATTTTAATTTTTTGAATGTTCAGTTTTAAGCCAGCAAATGCTGTATGTTTTGGAGTCTTTTTTTTTTTTTAATTTTATTTTTAAACTTTACAATATTGTGTTGGTTTTGCCAAATATCTAAATGAATCCGCCACAGGTATACACATGTTCCCCATCCTGAACCCTCCTCCCTCCCCATACCATCCCTCTGGGTTGTCCCAGTGCACCAGCCCCAAGCATCCAGTATCATGCATCGAACCTGGACTGGCGACTCATTTCATATATGATATTATACGTATTTCAATGCCATTCTCCCAAATCATCCCACCCTCTCCCTCTCCCACAGAGTCCAAAAGACTGTTCTATACATCAGTGTCTCTTTTGCTGTCTTGTATACAGAGTTATTGTTACCATCTTTCTAAATTCTATATATATGCCTTAGTATACTGTATTGGTGTTTTTCTTTCTGGCTTACTTCACTCTGTATAATAGGCTCCAGTTTCATCCACCTCATTAGAACTGATTCAAATGTATTCCTTTTAATGGCTGAGTAATACTCCATTGTGTATATGTACCATAGCTTTCTTATCCATTCATCTGCTGATGGACATCTAGCAAATGAAGCAACTGACAAACAACTAATCTCAAAAATATACAAGCAACTCCTACAGCTCAATTTCAGAAAAATAAATGACCCAATCAAAAAATGAGCCAAAGAACTAAATAGACATTTCTCCAAAGAAGACATACAGATGGATAACAAACACATGAAAAGATGCTCAACATCACTCATTATCAGAAAAATGCAAATCAAAACCACTGTGAGATACCATTTCACGCCAGTCAGAATGGCTGCGATCCAAAAGTCTACAAGCAATAAATGCTGGAGAGGGTGTGGAGAAAGGGGAACCCTCTTACACTGTTGGTGGGAATGCAAACTAGTACAGCCACTACGGAGAACAGTGTGGAGATTGCTTAAAAAACTGGAAATAGAACTGCCTTATGATCCAGCAATCCCACTGCTGGGCATACACACTGAGGAAACCACAATTGAAAGAGACATGTGTACCCCAATGTTCATCGCAGCACTGTTTATAATAGCCAGGACATGTTTTGGAGTCTTAATTTCTCATTAAATTTTGCATTTCAAGAGCCATCTCATTTAGCACCCTGCTTTCCATTCCTTTAGATCCAATAGTTGTTCAGTTTCAAAAATGTAGATAAACATGTATGTTGTGAAATGATGACCACATTCAAGCTAATTAACACATCTGTCATGTCACTTGTTGGCATGTTTTTTTTTTCCTCTGGTGAGAACACTTCAAATACACTTTCCTAGCAAAGTAAAATATACTCTATAACTGTTTCACCAGGCTGTACTTAGATCTCTACAATTTCTTCATCCTGCAGAACTGAATTTTTGTTTCATTTGAACAATAGTCCCCGTCTGCCTCACAGCAAGTTCCTTACAATCACTATTCTGCCCTGTTTTGTGATTTGGACTTTAGTAGTTTCCACATATAATTTAGGTAATACAGTGTTTTCCTTTCTGTGTTGGCTTATTTCACTTAGCATAGTGCCCTTCGGGTTCATTCGTGTTGTCCAAATGGAAGGCTTCTTTACTAAGGCTGAATAGTATTCATTCATATATATCACATTTTTAAATCTGTTTATGCTAGACACCAGGGCAACAATAGTGAGATATCACCTCAGATTTCTAGATGCTTAAATAAAAATATATATTTACATAAATGGTGATAAAAGAATTGAAATTACCCTGTATTGCTGATGGGAGTATGAAAAATATATCCAGATAGGAAAACAAATTGGCTTTTACTTATAAAACTTTATCTACCCATTTAGGGGAAAAAAAGTAAACACAAAACAATGAAAATTCTGAACTTCTAAGATACCCCCTCTCTCTGAATTCCTCCAGCCATCTATGGTTATCTTCTATTGTATGCAAATATTGTTTTTAAGTCAAAGATAAGGAAACAGGTGAATCTCAGGGTTATTCTGAGACGCCTAGTGCCCATATCCCAGGGTATTATGAAGATAAACTCCAGTAATATATGAGGGGCTTCCTTGATGGTGCTAGTGGTAAGAAATCCGCCTGGCAATACAGGAAACGCAGGAGGCGAGGGTTCGATATCAGGGTTGGAAAGATCCCCTGGAGAAGGAAGTACCAACCCAGTCCAGTATTCTTGCCTGGGAAATCCCATGGGCAGAGGAGCATGGCGGAGTACAGTCTTATGGAGTTGAAAAAGTTGGACACAACTGAGCTGCTGGGCACACAGTATTAAACAGTACACAGTAACCTATTTTCAAACACATAGCAGATGCTCAGTAATTGTTGCTGTAGTGACTATATACATATGTTGTCCTATTAGAGACTCATGTTACAGCCCTTATCAGCCTTCTATAAACTGTAAAATGCCAGCCAAATGTGATCTTTCAAGGCCACGATCGTGGTCATTAGTGGAACTCACAGTAGTTGTGCCGAGATAAGGGAGTTGGTGTGAGGGGTTTGGGTGTGTTCTGCCTGCTTGCTTGCATGCAGTGACACTAAAAACGGGTCTTTGGGCTGCATCGGCACAAAGAAGAAACTGGATAAAGATGCCAGATCATGGGTCCCTCTCCAGACCTGCAGAGTCACTTTCCTCCACAGGTCCTGGAATGCTTTGTCTGCATGTTTAAATTTGAGAGGAAAGATTTACATAAGTGCTTATCACTCTAGGTTTACAGTGAAGATGATGTGGTGAGATTTAATAACTATAACCTGTGTCCCCTCTCCCAGATACTATTGGCCTGGGCGGGAGGCTGTTTTTCTGAAATGAAGTAGAGTTGACCGTCGGTATTGTATTTGATTCAGGTGTGCAGTGTAGTTTCAGTTGAACATAATTTACACAAATTACAAGTAAATTTGTTTTAATTAGCTGCTCTGGGCAGTTCCAGGGTGAAACCAGGGTTACTGAAGAGGGCTGTCAGATATTTTTGTGGTGAATTGAGTTCAGTCTTTAGTTGAAGAAAAGATAATAGTCTGTGAGGGCTTTCCAGGTGACTCGGTAGTAGAGAATCCGCCTTTCAGTGCAGGATGTGTGGTTGATGGCTGGGTGGGGAAGATCCTCTGGAGAAGGAAATGGCAACCCACTCCAGTATTCTTGCCTGGAGAATCTCATGGACAGAGGAGCCTGGCGGGCTACAGTCCATTGCATGAGGTCAGCAAGAGTCGGACACGACTGAGCCACTGGAAAACGACAGTAGTCTGTGTGGGCGGGGCGGGTTCATGTAGCCCAAGCTGCCCTCTGATGCCGCAGGGTGAGTGGTCGAGTGTGTGTAAACAGGGCAGGAGAAAATCGTGTTCTGGTCTCCATGGAGGTACTTGTGTTGTCCTGACTCAGTCAGGTGGCCTTTCCTGCATTTCAAGGTCTTTCTGCCTCTGAGTGTGGGGGAAACATGTGAACGGGCTGTGCTGACGCCATTAGAAATACGCAGATGTGATTTCTCTACATAGTATGGCTGGAGAAAGAAACTTCGGAATGGAGGAGGAAGAGGAAGAAACACCAGGGTCTCCCGTAAGTATTGTGACCCAGGTTGGTGGCTGTATCACCTTTTATTGCAGAAATCCCATGTGTTTAGAACTTGCAAACACTTATGTAAATCCAGTGGGCCTGCCCATCAGATTTGTTTTTAGTACTTTTCTTCCTAGTGATAGCCAAGGGTAGATCTTTTCAACATTTCTCTCTTACCTACCACCTTCTCTCCATTGTCTCCATCCAGGCTCCCTATATGACATGAAGGATTCCTGCCATGATGTGCAAATGTTAAAACTGTTCCCTTTTTGGTACAGATGAACCTGTTTTCAGGGCAGGAATAGAGACGCAGATGTAGAAAACGACGTGTGGATGTGGGGGAAGGAGAGGATGTGACGAGTTGGGAAATTACCCTTGACCTGTGTGTGTGTGTTCAGTTACTAAGTCATGTCTAACTTTTTGGGATCCCATGGGCTGCAGCTCTCCAGGCTTTCTTTTCCTTCACTATCTCCCGGAGTTTTCTCAGATGCTCAAATATATACTATTACGTAAAATAGGTAGCTAGTAGGAAGCTGCTGTAGAGCATAGGGAGCTCATCTCGGTGCTCTGGGATGACGTAGAAGGGTTGAGGGGGAGACTCCAGAGGGAGGGGATATATGTGTGTGTGTTTTATATATATATATATATAGCTGATTCACACTGTTGTACAGCAGAAACTAACAAAACATTATAAAGCAATTGGACTCCATCCACTCCAGAAAAAAGAGTAATAGATTATAAAATTTCTTAAAAAAAAAAAAAAAGTTCTCTTTTTGTCTTTCAAATCAACGTGGGGAAGTGTTGATATACAAAATTCCCACCGAATGTGCGGTTGGGTCCTGGGATGTCACTGACGAAGTACAGTATGTAGTTTAGGTTCTGTCTGGAGGCAGCATGGGTCTGTGTAGACAAGAATTATGAAAATGCACCAATAAAGCAGATGGCTATGCTGTCCAGAACCTGGAGTTCTGAAAAAGAAACAGAGCTCTCAGTTGCCTCAAGGAAAGATTTCCTATTTAAAATACACAAGGGTACAGGATACAAGAGTTAACATGTGGCTTTAAATGTGCTTAACCCTGATCTCATGACTAAATTAATGGGTTTTTAAAGTTTGTTTTTTGTTTGCTTGTTTTTTTTGGAAAACCAATGCAGCAGTGATAAGCCCTGCGTACATGGGGCAGGTGATATCAATTTGTCCCATCATAGCTGATGTTTATTTTGTGTATTTGGCTTAGAAGCCTATCTGCCAGATTCCTCGAAAAGCTAAGAATTTTACAATTATCATTAATAGAGTGCTGGTGGGATTTACCGAAAAATATGCATGAACCATCGCGTTTCATCTGAAAAGTTCCCCATCTATTTCATGTCCCTTTACCAGTAGATTGCTGTGGGAAATGACACCTCTAGGTTTCGTTCAGTCTTTTGTTGGTAAACAAACATTCTGTAAATTTCTTATTCCACAGTCCTGTCACAGTTTTTTCCTCTTTATTACTTTTTGTATCTTCAAGAAAAGAAAACAAAGAGTCCTATAGTATGTGTTCAGGTATCTTAAAATGCCACAATACAACCAGCACAAAAGAGAAATGAGATCATTTCAAGGAACTAGGGGTTTATGGATGCAAAGAAAATCTTCACAATGTTTCATCTCATCCTTCTCATCTCTTGAGTTGACCTCATCTTTCATTCTAGATCATTCTAGAGACTCATAAAATACTGTTGCCCATATCTTAAAGTCAAATAGTCATTCCTTAATTTGATAAAGTTCCTTATTTTTGGAAACAGAGTTAAGGATCTCTGAATTAGAAATGCTTCCTGTGTATTTTAAAGTATCTGTCAGGAAATGGTATTTAGGGAATAATTTTCTATAACATACAGTGTCCTCTCTTCTGTGAACACAGTTCAGGGTTGGAAATTGTAGAATCCCCAGGGTGATTCCCGTTACTTTTTTAAATAGGTCTTGATGTCTGGAAGCTGAACCTGATCACCTTTTCTAAGCAAAGGAGACAGCAGTCATCACCCAGGTAGGTGGGAATGAATGAAGCACGTGGCACAGGTGTGAGTTCAAAGAGGGGGAAGGAAGCTTAGTTTTTAAGTGAGGGTTGGGAAGCTCTGCTTCAGTGGAAATTACTTTGAGAATTTATTTATCAATGTTTACATCTCCTGCGTCACAGAGGTGCATCTTCTGAAAAGGATGTGCAGGGAGTAGGGGTGGAGCCATGGCAGGGCTTTGTTGTTGCTTTAAATATTATCTGAACTGACATTAGCTGTGGAGTCTGATATTGGAAGAGGGACTGTTCTGTGTGGGGCTGCTGAAGCAGTTTAAGCCATGCTGTCAACGGTTGATGAGTGCCTCTTGGGTTTATGTTTCTTGGGTGGTTCTGGTGGCCACTCTCTGATCCAAGCTGCTCTTGGGTCGTGCACCGCACCATTAGAGGAACTGGGTTCAGGTCCTTGTGAGTCTCTGCTGCGTTCCCTTTGCGCCTGTGTGAAGTTCTGGGCTGAAGGAAAGGACGGAAAGGGGAAGGTTGTCAAAACCCCGAGAGGTAAGGACAGGGGAAGGAGGGAGAGCTGGTCTGTGCTACGGTTGCAGTGCCAGCTCCCAGCTTGCCTGAACTTGGAACTTATGTGAGTGGACGTCATTACAATGGGATTTGAGCCTGGTGGTCTGGAGCCCCAGGACGGTGGAGGGAGGAGCCAGGGGCTGCAGGTGCTGGCCCTGGAAGGGGCTGGTGTGGGTGGAGTCCTGTGTGCACTGTTCAGTGTGCGGAGGGGTCTCTGATAGGAAAGGCTGGGTGGTGTTCTTACCAGGGTGAAGTCTGCTCAGGCGAGGGTGCAGTTGGACTGTATGTTAACATCCTGAGTGAGTGGGGGTGGGGAGAAGTGGGGAGAGCTGCTCATTGAGGCCTCGGGCCACGCTGCACCTGGATGAGGTGTTTAGGCACTAGATAAAGACACTTCTCAAAGTAAAAGGTGACTATGTGGTGTTCAAAGGTAAACTTAACACACGTTCAAGTTTCCAAGAGTTAATTCTAGTTCTCACAGCCTCAGATCAAAGGTGGTTTTGGAGCACTTTGCCTGCAGGGGTTGGGGGAGAAGTTTTCTAGAGAAGACACCACATCAAAGCAAGGATGATACTTGACAGTATCTTAACCAGAAAGCTTGGTTTTGGAAAGCCTGGTTGGCTGTGCGTTGGTTGATGTTAATTTATAGTCTCAGATTAAAATGTCTTGACTCTGGATTAAGTTTGCTTAAATAGGTTCCCAAAGCATTAGTCGCTCATGCGTGCATGCTAAGTTGCTTCAGTCGAGTCCAACTCTTTGCAACTCCATGGACCAGAGCCCACCAGGCTCCTCTGTCCATGGGATTCTCCAGGCAAGAATACTGGAGTGGGTTGCCATGCCCTCAATCAGGATTTTCCCGACGCAGGGATCAAACCGGAGTCTCTTGTCTCCTGCATTGGCAGGCAGGTTCTTTACCGCTAGTGCTACCTGGGAAGCCCATCCTCAGCCTGATGACCTCCTTGTTTAGTTACTTTAACACTGGAAATGCAGTAGGGGGGACATTATACTTTTCATCCATTTGCAAGGTAAGTCAGCAATTGTTCGATTAAT
Organism: Bos javanicus; assembly: GCF_032452875.1. Lineage (NCBI taxonomy): Eukaryota > Metazoa > Chordata > Mammalia > Artiodactyla > Bovidae > Bos > Bos javanicus. The sequence goes on from NC_083888.1 coordinate 27,975,927, forward strand.
GTAGAAATCTAGTCACGTGGGAGCAACAGTTTCATGCCCCAAACCACCAGGTAATCCACGTGTGTACAGATCGAAGATCCACAGTCTGTGATAGCAGGAAAAGAGCACACGCAAACATGGAAATGCATAACTAGGAAATATTTCCGTAAAGTCATTTTATTCATAAGTGCCATGAGATACGGTATGCTGATGTCTGTTGGAATGCAAGAGGTTCGTTTATGCCGGTGTGGAAAATACCACCTTCCTGTATCATTGGTTACGGGTGGCAAGTTGATTGATAGAAAGTTTGATTTAACAATATGTATGTCAATATTGAACCATGTACATAATAGTCTGGGCTTCCCTGGTGGCTCTGCAGTAAAGAATCCACCTGCCAATGCAGATGTGGCTCTAATCCCTGGGTTGGGAAGATCCCCTGGAGGAGAAAATGGCAACCCACTCCAGTATTCTTCACTGGAAAATCACACAGACAGAGGAGCCTGACAGGCTACAGTCCATAGGGTCGCAAAGAGTCAGGCACGACTTAGCGACTGAACAACAACAACATAATATTTTAGTGTTTGTGTATGTGGGTATGTAATTTAAATGACACATTTCATAGCCAGGAGGATATACTTGGAACTGAGGATGTTACATCTGGAAATAAAGCTTTAATTGCCTCCAGAGGTGGTTGATAAGTGGGCATTTTTACTTAACTTTTATTGTTTAAATATTTAATAATTTTGTCTTTTATAATGTTTATTATTTTATAGTTTGATACTATATGTAGTTTTTTTTTTTTTATCACTGCTGTACATAAGGCCATACATTTAGCAGTTTAAAAAAATTTCTACAGTTCATAAGTTAGAAATCCTGTTCTTTTGGCTGAACTTGCTGTTCAGGGTTTTTCAAGGTCAAAACTCAGGGTGTCATAAGGCCTAGGTTCTTATCCGCAACTTCCAGGGGACAATCCACTGCCAGGACCGTTCAGGTGCTAGGCAGAGCCCATTACATCCTGGTGGCTTCCGTGCAAGCCCTCATGCTCACATCTTACATCCTGTATCCCCAAGAGGGAGAAGAAATATAGTGTGTCATTGTTTTACTCTTTCTTCCCTCAAATCCTTTACTGTGTATTCAGTTGAAGGGATGGTCACAAGGATTTTAGGTGAATAAGGTAATTTGTTACGTAGGTATGTAATTTGTCTTAAGGACTCAAGTTAGAAATTGTTCACTATTGGGTTATGATTTGAATGCAAATCATGGAATTAGTGAAGAGAAAAAAATGAGTGCCCCTCACGCCACCTCTGCAACTGCCATCACCGTACCTCCATCCCTCTCCTCTGTCATTCTCTATTCCTCAGTGTGACCCCAGTGTCCTCACCTGCGTGATGTTTATCTCTGGAACTAATTCTTCCCCACCTAGGCTTCTTTATTGTTCTCCCACATGCATCCTGTGCATTTTAGACCTCCGTCCCATTGAAACCTCCATCCCCCTGATTCCAGAGCTCTAAGCCCAGCCCTCCTCCATTCCAAACCCTTCATCCTTCATGTCTTCCTTTTCCCTTGCCCTTTATTCTCCCCACACTCTAGTGACTTCCACCCATTTCTTGTGTTGTACTCTATGTCCAGTGCTCAATGCTCCAGCCATCAGGTATCAAGGTTTCGTTGTGACCCTGCATCCATTTCCCCCAACCCTATCATAGTTCAGTTGCTCCTCAGTCGTGTCCGACTCTTTGCGACCCCATGAATTGCAGCACGCCAGGCCTCCCTGTCCATCACCAACTCCCAGAGTTCACTCAGACTCACATCCATCGAATCAATGATGCCATCCAGCCATCTCATCCTCTGTCATCCCCTTCTCCTCCTGCCCCCAATCCCTCCCAGCATCAGAGTCTTTTCCAATGAGTCAACTCTTCGCATGAGGTGGCCAAAGTACTGGAGTTTCAGCTTTAGCATCATTCCTTCCAAAGAAATCCCAGGGCTGATCTCCTTCAGAATGGACTGGTTGGATCACCTTGCAGTCCAAGGGACTCTCAAGAGTCTTCTCCAACACCACAGTTCAAAAGCATCAATTCTTCTGCACTCAGCTTTCTTTATAGTCCAACTCTCACATCCATACGTGACCACTGGAAAAACCATAGCTTTGACTAGACGGACCTTTGTTGACAAAGTAATGTCTCTGCTTTTTAATATGCTATCTAGGTTGGTCATAACTTTCCTCCCAAGGAGTATCTTTTTTTAATATAAATTTATTTATTTTAATTGGAGGCTAATTACTGTACAGTATTGTATTGGTTTTGCCATACATCAACATGAATCCACCACGGGTGTACATGTGTTCCCCATCCTGAACCCCCCTCCCACCTCCCTCCCCATATCATCCCTCTGGGTCATCCCAGTGCATTAGCCCCGAGCATCCTGTATCATGCATCAAACCTGGACTGGTGATCTGTTTCACATATGGTAATATACATGTTTCAATGCCATTCTCCCAAATCATCCCACCCTTGACCTCTCCCACAGAGTTCATAAGACTGTTCTACACATCTGTGTCTCTTTTGCTGTCTCACATACAGGGTTATCATTACCATCTTTCTAAATTCCATATATATGTGTTAGTATACTGTATTGGTGTTTTTCTTTCTGGCTTACTTCACTCTGTATAATAGGCTCCAGTTTCATCCACCTCATTAGAACTGATTCAAATGTATTCCTTTTAATGGCTGAGTAATACTCCATTGTGTGTATGTACCACAGCTTTCTTATCCATTCGTCTGCTGATGGACATCTAGGTTGCTTCCATGTCCTGGCTATTATAAAAACAGTGCTGTGATGAACATTGGGGTACACATGTCTCTTTCAGTTGTGGTTTCCTCAGTGTGTATGCCCAGCAGTGGGATTGCTGGGTCATTTGGCAGTTCTAGTTCCAGTTTTTTAAGGAATCTCCACACTGTTCTCCATAGTGGCTGAACTAGTTTGCATTCCCGCCAACAGTGTAAGAGGGTTCCCTTTTCTCCACACCCTCTCCAGCATTTATTGCTTGTAGACTTTTGAATAGCAGCCATTCTGACTGACATGAAATGGTACCTCATTGTGGTTTTGATTTGCATTTCTCTGATAATGAGTGATGTTGAGCATCTTTTCATGTGTTTGTTATCCATCTGTATGTCTTCTTTGGAGAAATGTCTCTTTAGTTCTTTGGTCCATTTTTTGATTAGGTCATTTATTTTTCTGGAGTTGAGCTGTGTCTTTTAATTTCATGGCTGCAGTCACCATCTGCAGTGATTTTGGAGCCCCCAAAATCAAAGTCAGCCACTTTTTCCACTGTTTCCCCATCTATTTGCCATGGAGTGATGGGACCGGATGCCATGATCTTAGTTTTCTAAATGTTGAGCTTAAGCCAACTTTTTTACTCTTCTCCTCTTTCATCAAGAGGCTCTTTAGTTCTTCTTCACTTTCTGCCATAAGGGTGGTGTCATCTGCATATCTGAGGTTATTGATATTTCTCCTGGCCATCTTGATTCCAGCTTGTGCTTCATCCAGCCCAGTGTTTCTCATGATGTACTATTCCTAACTGCAATTTCTTCTGCAAGCCTTTGGAACAGTTTGAGACGAATAGGTATTAATTATTCTCTAAATTTTGTTATAATTCATCTGTGAAGCTATCTGCTCCTGGACTTTGATTTGTTGGAAGTTTTTTATTTTTAAATTTTACATTGGTGTATAGTTGATTTACAATGTCGTGTTGGTTTCAGGTGGACATCAAAGTGCTTCAGTTATATATATATGTATAGATATCTATTCTTCTTCAGATTATTTTTCTATGTAGGTTATTACAGAATTTTGGATAGAGTTCCCTAGGCTATACAGTAAGTCCTTATTGATTATCTATTCTACATATACTAGTATGTGTATGTTAATTCCAAACTCCTAAATTATCCCTTCCCCCAGCCTTTCACCTTTGGCAACGATCAGTTTGTTTTCAATTATCTATAAGTCTATTTATGTTTTGTTAATGTGTTCATTTGTATCACTTTTTAGATTCCACATGTAAGTGATACGATATTTGTCTTTTTCCCTCTGACATATTTCATTTAGTATGACAAACTCTTGACCTGTATGCAGGTCAAGAAGCAACAGTTAGAACTGGACATGGAGCAACCGATTGGTTCCAAATTGGGAAAGGATTACATCAAGGCTGTATATTGTCTCCCTGCTTATTTAACTTATATGCAGAGGACATCATGAGAAATGCTGGACTGGATGAAATACAAGCTGGAATTAAGACTGCAGGGAGAGACATCAATAGCCATCATGCAGATGACACCACCATTATGTCAGAAGGTGAAGAAGAAATAAAGAGCCTCTTGATGAAAGTGAAGGAGGAGAATGAAAAAGTTGGCTTAAAACTCAACATTCAGAAAACTAAGATCATGGCATCCAGTCCCATCACTTAATGGCCAACAAATGGGGAAACAATGGAAACAGTGAGAGACTTTTTTTTTTTGGGCTCCAAAATCACTGCAGATGGTGACTGCAGCCATGAAATTAAAAGACGTTTGCTCCTTGGAAGAAAAGTTATGACCAACCTAGACAGCATATTCAAAAGCAGAGACATTACTTTGCCAACAAATGTCCATCTAGTGAAAGCTATGGTTTTTCCAGTAGTCATGTATGGATCTGAGACTTGGACTATAAAGAAAGCTGAGCGCTGAAGAATTGATGTTTTTGAACTGTGGTGTTGGAGAAGGCTCTTGAGAGTCCCTTGGACTGCAAGGAGATCCAGCCAGTCCACCCTAAAGGAAATCAGTCCTGAATATTCATTGGAAGGACTGATGCTGAAGCTTAAGCTGCAATAGTTTGGCCACCTGATGCAAAGAACTGACTCATTGGAAAAGACCCTGATGCTGGGAAATATTGAAGGCAGGAGGAGAAGGGGGTGACAGAGGATGACATGGTTGGATGGCATCATTGACTCAATGGCTGTGAGTTTGAGTAAGCTCCGGGAGTTGGTGATGGACAGGGAAGCCTGGTGTGCTGCAGTCCATGGGGTCACAAAGAGTCGGAGACAACTAAGAAACTGAACTGAACTGATGACAAACTCTGAGTTCACTCATGTTGCTGCAAATGGCATGATTTTATTCTTTTTATGGCTGAGTAATATTCCATGGTATATATGTACCACATTTTCTTTATCCATTCATTTGTCAGTGGACACTTAGGTTACTTCCATGTCCTGACTGTTGTAAATAGTACTGAAGTAGATATTGGGGGTGCATGTGTCTTTTTGAATTACAGTTTTTTCCAGATACATGCCTAGGAGTGAGTTTGCTGGATCATATGGTAGCTCTATTTTTAATTTTTTAAGGAATGTTCCTACTGTTCTCCATAGTGGCTGCACCAGTTTACTTTCCTATCAGTGGTGTAGGCGAGTTCCCATTACTCCACACTATCTCTAGTGTTTATTGTTCATAGACTTTTTGATGATGGCCTTTCTGATTGGTGTGAAGTGATAATTCATTGCAGTTTTGACACATTTCTCTCACAATTAGTGATGCTAAAGATGCTAAGCATCTTTTCGTGTGCCTCTTACCCATCTGTATGTCTTCCTTGGAGATATGTCTATTTAGGTATTCTACCCATGTTTTGATTGGGTGGTGGTTTTTGTGTGTGTGTTTTTTTTTTTTTTTTTTTGAGCTGCATGAGCTATTTGTATATTTTGGAGATTAATCCTTTATCAGTTGCTTCATTTGTAAATATTTTCTCCCATTCTGGGTTGTCTTTTCATCTTGTTTATGGTCTCCTTTGCTTTGCAAAAGCCCAAGTTTAATTAGGCTCCATTTGCTTATTTCTGTCTTTATAGTATCTTTCTTACTCTAGGAGGTGGTTATAAAAGATGCTCTGTGACTTATGTCAGGGTGTTCTTTCTGTATTTTCCTCTTAAGAATTTTATAGAATCTGGCCTTACATTTAGGTCTTTAATCATTTTTTAGTTTATTTCTGTGTATGGTGTTAGAGAATGTTCTCATTTCATTTTTTGACATGTAGCTCTCTAGTTTTCCCCACATACTTACTGAAGAGACTGTCCTTTCTTCGTTGTATATTCTTGACTCTTTTGTCGTAGAGTAGGTGACCATATGTGTGTAGGTTTATCTCCAGGGTTTCTATCCTGTTCAATTGATCTATATATTTCTGTTTTTGTATCAGTACCATAATGTCTTACTTATGGTAGCTTTGTAGTAAGTTTGAAGTCAGGGAGTCTGATTCCTCCAACTCCATTTTTCTTTCTCAATATTGCTTTGGCTGTTTGGGGTCTTTTGTGTTTCTATTCAAAATAGTAAAATTTTTTGTTCTAATTCTGTGAAAAGTGCCATTGGTAATTTGATAGGGATTGCATTGAATCTTTGGGTAATATAGTCATTTTCACAGTATTGATTCTTCCAATCCAAGAACATGGTATATCTCTCCAACTGTGTCATCTTTTATTTCTTTCATTCAGTATCTTACAGTTTTCTAAGTACAAGTCTTTGCCTCATTAGGTAGGTTTATTCCTAGTTATTTTATTCTTTTTGTTGCAGTGATAAATAGGATTATTTCCTTTGTATCTCTTCCTGATCTTTGGTTGTTAGTTGGTTATCCATTTTAAATATAGCAATGTATACATGTGGATTCCAGATTCCTTATTTATCCCTTCCCTCTGCCCTTCTCACATGGTAATCAAAAGTTCTTTCTCTAAATCTGTGAGTCTTTTTCTGTTTTATATATTAAGTTTACCTGTATCATTCTTTTCAGATCCACATATAAGCAATATCATACAATATTTCTTTGTCTGACTTATTCACTCAGTATGACAATCTCTAGGTCAGTCCATGTTGTTGCAAGTGGCATTATTATTAACAACTGAGTAATATTCCAAGGTACATATACACCACATTCTCTTCATCTATTCCTCTGCTGATGGACATTTAGGTTGCTTCCAAGTCTAAACTATTGTAAACACTGCTGCAGTGAACACTGGGATGCACGTGTCTTTTCAGATCATGTTTTTCTCCAGATACATGCTCAGGAGTGGGTTTTCAGGGTAATATGGTAGCTCTATATTTTTTAGTTTTTTAGGAATCCCCATATTATTTTCAATAGTGGCTGTACAATTTACATTCCCACCAACAGTGTTGGAGGGTTCCCTTCTCTCTACACCTTCTCCAGCACTTACTGTTTGTGAATTTTTTTTTGATTATTTAGTTAGTTATTTTTGCCTGTGTTGGGTCTTCATGACTGCGTGGGCTTTTCTCTAGTTGCAGTGAGCTGGGGCTACTCTTCGTCGTGGTGCTCAGCCTTGTTGCGGAGCAAGGGGCTCCAGAGCGCAGACGCAGTAGTTGTGGTACACGAACTTAGTTGCCCCACGGCATATGGGATCTTCCTGGACCAGGGATTGAATGCATCTCCCTTGCATTAGCAGGTGGGTTCTTAACCGCTGGGCCACCAAAGAAGTCTGTTTGTGGATTTTTTGATAATAGCCATTTTGACTGATGTAAGGTGATAAATCTCATGATAGTTTTGATTTCCATTTCTCTAGTAGTTAGCGATTTTGAGCATCTTTTCATGTGCCTCTTGGCCATGTGAGTGTCTTCTTTGGAAAAACGTCTGTTTAGGTCTCTGCCCATTTTTTGATTGGGTTGTTTGTTTTGATGATATTGAGCTTCATGAGCTATTCATAAATTTTGGAGACTAATCCCTTTTTGGTCACAACATTTGCAAATAGTTTCACCCACTCTGTGGGTTGTTGTTGTGTTTTGTTTACTGTTTCCTTTGCTGTACAAAAGCTTTTGAGTTTAATTAGGTCCCATTTGTTTATTTTTGTTTTTATTTCCATTATTCTGGGAGTCAGATCTAATAGGTCCTGCTGCAATTTATGTCAGAGAGTGCTCCTCTAGGAGTTTTATAGTGTCTGGTCTTACATCAAGTTCTTTGATCTATTTTGAGCTTATTTTTGTTTATGGTGTTAAAGAATGATCTAATTTCATGTTTTTAATGTAGCTGTCTAGTTTTCCCAGCACATTTATTGAAGAGACTGTCTTCCCACCATTGTATATTCTTGCCTCCTTTGTCTTAGATTAACTGACTGTGGGTATGTAGGTTTATTCCTGGGCTTTCTGTCCTGTCCCATCAGATCTACATTTCTATTTTTGTGCCAGTACCATACAATTTAATGACTATAGCTTTTTTGGAAAATTATTTTATTTATTTTTGGCTCTTCTGGGTCTTCATTGCTGTGTGGGCTTTTCTCTAGTTGAGGCAAAGGCTATTCTCTACTCATGGTGCGTGGGCTTCTCATTGCCATGGCTTCTCTTGTTGTGGGGTATGGGCTTTAGGCGCTCAGGCTTCAGTAGCTGCAGCACGTGGGCTCAGTAGCTGCGACTCCCTGGCTCTAGAGCACAGTCCAGCAGTTGCTGTTCTTGGGTGGTGGTGTTCCACTGCATGTGGGATCTTCCTCATCCAGGGATTGAACCCGTTTCTCCTGCATTGGCAGCCACATTCTTTACCACTGAGCCACCAGGGAAGCCCAGTGATTGTAGCTTTGTACAGTCCGAAGTCAGGGAGCTTGATTCCCCCAGGTCTGTTTTTCTTTCTCAAGATGGCTTTGGCTTTTCAGGGTCTTCTGTCTCCATACAGATTTTAAAATTTCTGTCCTCACTGTTGTGTATGCTGATGCTGCTAAGTCGCTTCAGTCGTGTCCAACTCTGTGCAACCCCGTAGATGGCAGCCCACCAGGCTCCCCCATCCCTGGGGTTCTCCAGGCAAGAACACTGGAGTGGGTTGCCATTTCCTTCTCCAATGCTTGAAGTTGTGTATAGTGCCATTCATAATCTGACAGGGATTGCATTGAATCAGTAGATTGCATTGAGTAGTATAGTGATTTTCACAATATTGATTCTTCCAACAAGAATATTCTATCTTTTCCATTTGTGTCGTCTTTCATTTGTTTCATTAGCATCTTATAGTTTTTGGAGTACAGGTCTTTTGCTTCCTTAGGTAGGTTTATTCGTAGGTATTTTATTCTTTTTGTTGCTGTGGTAAATGGGATTGTTTCTTGAACTTTTCTTTCTTATCTTTTATTGTTAGTGTATAGAAATGCAACAGATTTCTCTGTAATAATTTTGTAACTTGCCACTTTAGCATATTCATTGATGAGCTCTAATAGTTTGCTTGTAGCATCTCTAGTATAATATTTTCTATATATAGTGTCATGTCATCTGCAAACAGTGACAGGTTTTCTTCTTTTCCAGTGTAGATTCCTTTTACTTCCTTTTCTTTTCTGATGGCCATAGCTAGGACTTCCAAAACTATGTTAAATAAAGGTAGTGAGAGTGGACATCCTTATCTTGTTCCTGATCTTAGAGGAAATGCCTTCAGTTTTTCTCCATTGAGTATGATGTTAGCTGAGGTTTCTTGTATATAGCCTTTATTATGTTGAGGTAGGTTCCCTTTTTGCTTACTTTCTAGAGTTTTCTTATATATGGATGCTTTTTCTGCATCTATTGAAATGATCATTTGGTTTTATTCAATTTCATTTTATTTTTAATCTGTTTTTTAGTTTTGATATTTTTTGGCAGAGATTTCATTTTTGAACTTTTTTCTCCTCTATAATTACCTCAAATAAGGGAATTTATGTGTGGTATCTCTGTTTTGCCATGTTATAAAGTGTTTTATTAATTGAAATATAATTGACATAGAAAATTAATTTCAGGAATGCAACACAATGATTCAACAGTTGTATATATTTCAAAGCAATCACCATAATTAGTGTAGTTTCCATGGGATACCATATAAACTTACAAAATTAATTTTTTATTGAGAACTTTTCCCATTTAGTTTCTTAGTTACTTCCAAATTGGCAGTATGGTAATTTTACTACAGTCACCTTGCTGTACATTTTATGTCCATTATTTTATAACTAGAAATTTGTTTCTCTTTTCCCCCTTCACCCATTTGACAACCCCCTACCACCATTCCTCTCTGGCAACTGTCTATGAGTTTTGTTAAATTATATAGTGTTTGTCTTTCTCTGACTTACCTCATTTAAACTAATAATACCAAGATCCATCCATGTTGTCACAAATTTCATTCTTTTCTATAAATTTTCTAAAACAAAATTTCTATTTTCATTTCTTTTCTATGGCTGACCAATATATGTATGTACATAAGTGTACTTAGATATTGACACACACATGTATCTTCTTGTAATATATATGTGTGTACAGATGTCTATATCAGAGCTGCCTACTTTGTGTGTGTGTGTATAGATATCACCTGTCAGTGCTGCGTACGTCATTTCCATGTCTTGGCTATTGTAAATAACAGTAAGTCCCCTACATACAAATGAGTTCAGTTTGTTTGTCAGTCTAACAAAGTTAACCTAGGTACCCAACTAACACAATCAGCTGTATGGTACTATACTGTAAAAGGTTTATAATACTTTTCACACAAATAGTACATTTTAAAAAACCACAAAAAATAAAACAGTTTTCATCATACAGTACAGTACTTTGAAAATTACAGTAGTGCAGAACAGCAGCTGGCATCACGTGAACAGGCAAGAAGAGATACTGACTGGAGGAAGGAGAGGAGGTGGGAGGTGGTAGAGCTGAAGGGTCATCGGCAGTATGAGACGGAGGGCAAGCTGCAGTGTCACTCATGCCTGTTGTTGAAGGCTCAGGTTCTGGTTCCTTGCTGGATTCAGTTCTGTCTACATCTTGAAAAAATAATCATGTTATGTCTGGATAAAAGCTCTTTTTTTCTCATCATGGATGACACAGTAGGGCTGGATTGCATTCTGTCGGCTGATGCAGCCCTTGTGCACTGTTCTACATTTGGTCCTGGGCCTCAAAAACTAACAGTGCCTCCTCAGAGAAAGTCTCCTGGCCATTTCCTGCGTGGTGAATCTCTTTGGTTCTTCAGCTATTTCTTCTTCTTCTTGTCTCTCTCCGTCCTCTCTCTGGGCCTCCAGTTCCATCAGGTCTGCATGAGCTACTCATGTTGCACAGCACGGAGGTCAGTGAACTTGTCCTTTTGCAGATCCAGCTCCAGCTTCTCACTGAGGGTCATTGAGTTGCTGAAGATCTCTTTGGACTCTTCATCCGCCTTTTCAAATTCACAGTATCACAAACTGTCAGCAAAGGTTCTTCCAAACCCTATTCATGGTGCCAGCCATAAACTCACTTCAAGCAAAGTCATTGTCTTTTACGGCCTTGTAGTTGTTCTAGTCCTTACAGAATTGTTGCAGTGTTGTACCTGTTTCATCACTCACCTTTGCTACTTGATGAAAAATGTGATGTAAATAATATTTCTTGAAAGTCGATGTAACTCCCTGGTCTGTAGGCCTGATGAGCAATGTAGTGATAGTATTCAGCAGCAGCTGCATTACTTTGACACTGAGTTGAAAGTTGTCCTTGAATGGTGGGTAGCCTGGAGCATTGTTGAGTAGTAAAAGAATGTTGAATGGGAAATCCTTCTCCAAGCACCTCCAGGATAAAGTGGTGGGAAAACCAGTCCTGGGAAGTGGCCTGTGTAACCCAGACTTTGGGGTTACTCTTCCACACAACAAGAAGAGAGCCCTTGACTATGTTTTTAAGGGCTCCTGGGCTCTCTGAATGGTAAACTGAGAGAGGCTTCAGCTTCACATTGCCAGAAGCACTGCCACCAAACAGAAGAGTCGGCCTGTCCTTTGCTGCTTTATAGTTTGGCATCACTTTTTCTCCTTTGGTGTAGCTTCGGTCTGGCATCCTCTTCCAGTACAGTCCTGTCTCATTCACATTAAAAATCTCTATGGTAAATGCGCCACTTTGTCAGTCATTTCTTGAAGCATTTCAGGAAATTCCCAGGCAGCTGCTGTATCTGAACTTGTTGCCTCAACACCTACTTTTACGTCGTGAAGGTTGATGATGGTTCTAGCCTTGAACCCATGAAAGCAGCATGGCTGGCGTTAAAGGATGCACCCTCTGATTCTTCATCGTGTTTCCTCTTCGAGTCTTCATACAGGCTTTTAGCTTTCTCTTGGATCAGCATTAAGATGAGCTCGGCTCGACACTAATGCAGATTGTGCAAGCACACACTGAGGAATTTCTCCATCTCCTCCTTAACTTTTCCATAATTTTTAATATTATTGTTGACATCATCAGCACAGAAAAATCCACATGTTCCGTGATCATGTTCTTGTTCTTTAGAATAGTGCCAGTAGTTGAACAGTTCATAAGAATGAATGATATCTAGTATATTTTTGCCTTGCTTCACTCTAAATTAATTTCATTTTTGTTGCTGTCATTATCCCTTGGCACTTCTTAGCAGTACCAGCTACATCACTGCTGCTTTTACCCTTGCTCCCAGACATCCTGGGCTTGAAATAAAGATGCTGGACTAGTGTCCACTATACAGGACTGTACAGTGAAGTTCACATGGACTTAACCAGTTGTAGAGGACAGTGTACGCCAGACATAAACAAACTTATGTCATTGACATGTGAACGCACGTTCGTGTCTTTGAAAGCTCGCAACCTGTGGGCTCATATGTAGGGACTTACTATAATGCTGTAATGAACACGCACATATGAGTCTCTTTTCAGATAAATACCCAAAGGTGCAATTGCAGGATTTTGCGGTAGTTCTACTCATATTTTTTTGAGGACTTTTCATGCTGCTCTCCACAGTGGCTGTACCATTTTACATTCCCACCAGCAGTGTGCTCCGACTCTGTTATCCACATTCCTGTCAACAGTTGTCACTTCTTGTCCTTTTGATAATAGCCATTCTGACAGGTGTGAGGTATTATCTCATTGTGGGTTTAATTTGCATTTCACTAATTATTAGTGATGTTGAGTATCTTTTCATGTGCCTATTGGCCATTGTTATGGACATCTATTTTTGAAAACAAACGAACATTTATTTAGATTTCTCCCCAACCCATTTTTTTTTTAAGCAGGATTGCTTTTTTTTTTTTAATTATTGAGCTGTGCCAGTTTTTATATATTTTGGAAAGTACCAAATATTTAAATATTTTGGCTGTTTGGTGGGGAGTCATATATAAGATCATATTTTCTGAAAATAAAATTTTACTTCTTCCTTTCTCTTTTGGATGCCTTTCTGTATCCTATTTTCATGTCAGATGACTAACTCAGACTTCATTACTGTCTTTATTTGGAGTGGTGAGCGTGAATACCCATATCTTGTTCCTGATTTTAAAAGAAAAAGCTTTCAGTTTTTCACCACTAGTACAAGGTTCCTTGTAGGTGTGTATTATATTGTCTTATCTTGAGGTATGCTCCTTCCGTTCCCACTTTCTTGAAAGCTTTTGTCAGAAGAAGGTATTGAGTTTTGTTAGTTGCGTTTTCTGCATCTATTGAGAAGATCATGTATTTGTATTTCATTCTATACCATTGTTTTTCTGCATCTACTGAAAGGATCACGTATTTATTCTTCTACTACCATTGTGTATCACTCTCATCAGTAGATAGGTTTAGATTCAGATAGATAGATACATAGATATTGTCATCATTCTTCCACGATAGAAATTCCACTTGATTATGGTGTATGTACCTTTTAATTTGCTCTTACATTTGGTTAGACTTTTGCTGAGACTTTTTGCATTTATAGTCTTCAGTCATATCAACCTACGGATTTATTTTCTTGTAGTGTTCCTTATCTCACTTTGGTGTCAGAGTAATTCTGTCATCATCAAAAAGAGCTTGGGAGTGATCCCTCCTCAGTTTTTTGGAAAGAGTTTGAGAATGTTGGGTGTTGATTATTTTTAATGTTTGGCAGAATTCACCAGTGAATCCTTCTGGATTGGGGCATTTCTTTGTCAGGAAGTTTGTCTTTATTGTTTCAATGTATTCATTTATTATTGGTCTTCAGACTTTCTATTCATGATTCAGTCTTGGTAGGTATCATGCCTACCAATTCTGGGAATTTATTTGTTTATTTATTATAACTTATCTAATTTCTTGCTAATTGTTAAAATATGGGTTCCCAGATGGCACTAGTAGTAAAGAACCCACCTGCCAGTGCAGGAGGCGTAAGAGACATGGGTTCAGTCCTCGGGGTGAGAAGATCCTCTGGAGGAGGGCATGGGAACCCACTCCGTATTCTTGCCTGGAGAATTCCATGAACAGAGGAGCCTGGCCTTTATGGTCCCTTGTATTTCTTTGTCTCCTCTCTCATTTACCAGATATTTTGATTTCTCCTTTTTTCCCCTTTGTTAGTCTAGCTGAAAGTTTATCAGTTTGCTTTATTTTTTAAAACACTAACTCTTAGCTTGATTTTTAACTCTTGTTTTCTAGTCTCTTACTGTTAGTAGCCCCTGTTTGCTGCAATTAGAGAAAGCCCGCTCTGCAACGAAGACCCAGCTCAGTCAAAAATAAATAAAATTTAAAAATTATTTTTAAAAGATTTTTAAAAAGTAGAGCTAATGGATATACACAGAACATTTCATCTAAAGACACCAGAAAACACATTCTTCTTAAGGGCAAAAAAACCATTCCTGAGGATGTATCATTCTTGGGCCACAAAGCCAACCTTAACACATTTAAGATTAGAATCTCATGATTGCTTCCCCTTTACAATGATATAGAACTAGAATTCAGTTGGAGAAAAACGGTAACATTTTGTAAATACATGGAAATGAAACAACGCACTCCTGAATAACCAATGGATGAAAGTAGAAATGAAAGAAATTAGTATTTTTAGAGAAATAAAAATACAAAATACCACAATTTAGAGAGTACATCAAAAGTAGTTCTTATGTGATTACATTAAAAAAAAAAAAGTGAGTTTCCAAAGAAAACAACTAATCTTTACACATCAAGGAAGTAGAAAAAAAGAATTAAACAGAAAATTAGGAGAAAAAAGTAAAGAGCAAAGATTAGGGTTTTTTTTTAAGTTCTAAGTTCTGCTCAAATAGAACTAGAGAGAAGCCCGTGTGCTGCGAGTGAGCCCACACGCTCCAGAGCCCATGCTTCACAGCAGCAGCAGCCTGCACGCCTAACTAGAGAACGCCCCGGTGCCACAGCAAAGGGCCCGTTCACAGCACTGAAGACCTGGCACAGCCCCGCCCCTCCTCAAAAAAGTAAGAGCCACCCATACGCTTTCTGTGAGACATGCCCTTTGGAGTCAAAGACACAAACAGGTTTAAAGTAAAAGGATGGAACAAGAGATGTCACAGGAATAATAAGCAGAAGAGAGCTGGAGTGGCTATACTAATGTTGGTCAAAATAGATTTTCAGACCAAATAATATTGCTAAAGACAAAGGACATTTCATAATGCCCTTGTGTTAGTGTTAGTTGCTCAGTGTATCCAACTCTTTGCCACCCCATGGACTGTAGCCCACCAGGCTCCTCTGTCCACAGGATTCTCCTGGCAAGAATACTGGAAAGTGAAAGTGAAGTCGCTCAGTCGTGTCTGACTCTGTGTGACTCCATGGGCTGTAGTCTGCCAGGCTCCTCCATCCAAGGGATTTTCCAGGCAAGAATACTGGAGTGGGTTGCCATTCCCTTCTCCGGAATCATCTTCACCCATGGAATGATCCCAGGTCCCCTGCATGCAGGCAGACTCTTTACTGCGTGAGCCACCGGGGAAGCCCCTGAAAGTGTTAGTTGCTTAGTCGTGTCTGACTCTTTGTGACCCGTGGACTGTAGCCTGCCAGGCTCCTCTATCCATGGGATTCTCCTGGCAAGAATACTGGAATGGATAGCCATTCCTCCTCCAGGGAATCTTCCCCATCCAGGGATTGAACCCAGGTCTCCAGAATCACAGGCAGATTCTTTACGGTTTGAGCCACCATGGAAGCCGGAGAGACCGCAAGATAAGACTCAAAAAAGTCAAGTTCAAATCACACAAAATGTTCTTTGATCAGAATGGGATTAAGTTAGAAATCAGTAAAACAAAGTGATTGGGGAAAGCCCCAGATATTTAGAAGTTAAAGACGACACCTGTATGTTACATGAGTCACGTTGCTATGCAGCAGAGATTGGCACAATGTTGTAATCAACTATACTTCAGCAAAAAAATTTTTTTGAAATAAAAAAGAATACACTTTTAAATAACTCCAGGGTTAAATCATGGAAAATTAGAAAATATTTTCAGTCAGTCCAGTTGCTCAGTCGTGTCCGACTCTTTGTGACCCCATGGACTGCAGCACGCCAGGCCTCCCTGTCCATCACCAACTCCCGGAGTTTACCCAAACTCATGTCCATTGAGTCGGTGATGCCATCCAACCATGTCATCCTCTGTCGTCCCCTTCTCCTCCTGCCCTCAATCTTTCCCAGCATCAGGGTCTTTTCAAATGAGTCAGCTCTTTGCATCAGGTGGCCAACATATTGGAGTTTCAGCTTCAATATCAGTCCTTCCAGTGAGCACCCAGGACTGATCTCCTTTAGGATGGACTGGTTAGATCAACTGAATATAAATAAAATACAACATATCAAAATTTAAGGAATAAAGCTAAAGCCCTGTATAGAGGGAATTTATAGTTTTTAAATGCTTATATTAGAAAAGACCTCAAATTGATGAACCTCTATCTTCAAAGGCCCAAAAAGAACAAACTGAACCCAGCTAAGCAGAAGGAAAGAATAAAAACTAGAGCAGAAACCCATTTAATGAGAAACAGCTGATAGAGAAAATTCAGTGAAATAGATCAAAATTGATTATTTTACATGTTTTCTGAGGTTGGTAAGTGTACTTCAGTTATGTAGAATAGTTTGTTCTCAGGAAATACGCATCACACCTGCAACCTGTGTTCAGATGACTCAGAAAAAAAATAATCTGTGTGTCTTCTTCCTCCCCATCAATTTATATGTTGAACGCATCACCTCCAGTGTGGTATATTTGCACATGGGGTTTGCATGGGAGTGATTAAAGATTTTTTCCCAGAGAATAAAAGATAAATCCATCTTTATTTACACTTTATAATAGGAGATAATTAAGAAGCAAAAATAGATGACAGAGAACAACTATGTGGAAGAAAAATTTTAGTCATTTTATTTTTTTATATTTGAGTGTAGTGGATTTACAATGCTGTGTTATTTTCAGGTGGACAGCAGAGTGATTCAGTTATATATTTTATATAGACACACATATATCCATTCTTTTTCAGATTCTTTTCCCATATAGTTTATTACAGAGTATTGAGTAGAGTTCCCTGTGCTATACAGTAGGTCTCTTTTGATGATCTGTTTTACATATAGCAGTGTGTATATGTTAATCCCAAACTAGTAAGTTATCCCGCACCCCCTTTCACTTTGGTAACCATAGGTTTGTTTCCAAAGTGTGTGAGTCTGTTTCTGTTTTTAAAATAATTTATTTTGTAACTTTGTTTTAGATTACACATATAAGTGATAGCTATGGTAATTGTCTTTCTCTGAGTTACCTCACTCAGTATGATTATCTCTAGGCCCATCCATATTACTGCAAATGGCATTATTCCATTATTTTTAATGGCTGAGCAATATTCCTTTATATATATATATGTTGTTGTCCAGTCACTCAGTCATGTCCAACTCTGTAACCTCTTGGACTGCAGGACACCAGGCTTCCCTGTCCTTCACTGTCTCCCAGAGTTTGCTCAAACCCATGTCCATTGACTCAGTGATGCCGTCCAACCATCTCATCCTCTGTCATCCCCTTCTCCTGCTCTCAATCTTTCCTAGCATCAGGGTCTTTTCCAATGAGTTGGCTCCCATTTGCAGTCAGTCCAAAGGACTCTCAAGAGTCTTGTCCAGCACCACGTTTGAAGCATTTCTTTGGCACGCAGCCTTCTTTATGGTCCTGTTGTCACATCCATACGTGACTACTGGAAAAACCGTAGTTTCCACTATACAGATCTCTGTTGGCAAAGTGATGTCTACACTTTTTAATACACTGTCGAGGTTTGTGATAGCATTTCTTCCGAGGAGCAAGCGTCTTAATTTCATGGCTGTAGTCACCACCTGCAGTGATTTCGGAGCCCAAGAAAATAAAATCTGCCACTGTTTCCATTGTTTCCCCATCTATTTGCCATAATGTATAGGGAACGGATGCCATGATTTTAGTTTTTTGAATGTTGAATTTTAAGCCAGCTTTGTCACTCTCCACTTTCACCTTCATCAAAAGGCTCTTTAGTTCTTTGTTTTCTGCCATAAAGGTGGTGTCATCTGCATATCTGAGGTTATTGGTATTTCTCCTGGCAATCTTGATTCCAGCTTGTGCTTCATCAAGCCCAGCATTTCTCATGAAGTACTCTGCATACAAGTTAAATAAGCAGGGTGACAATATACAGTCTTGACGTACTCCTTTCCCAGTTTTAAACCAGCCTGTTCCGTGTCCAGTTCTAACTGTTGCTTCTTGACCTGCATATAGGTTTCTCAGGAGGCAGGTCAGGTGGTCTGGTATTCCCATCTCTTTAAGAATTTTCCACAGCTTGTTGTGATCCACACAGTCAAAGGCTTTAGCATAGTCAATGAAGTAGATGTTTTTCTGGAACTCTCTTGCTTTTTCTATGATACAGTGGATGTTGGCAGTTTGATCTCTGGTTCCTCTGCCTTTTCTAAATCCAGCTTGAACATCTGGAAGTTCTCAGTTCACGTACTGTTGAAGCCTGGCTTGTAGGATTTTGAGTATTACTTTGTTAGCATGTGAAATGAGCATAGTTGTGCAGTCTGAACATTTCTGGCATTGCCTTTCTTTGGGATTGGGATGAAAACTGACCTTTTCCAGTCCTGTGGCCATTGCTTATTTTCCAAATTTGCTGGTATATTGAGTGCAGCACTTCAGCAGTAGCATCTTTTAAGATTTGAAATAGTTCAGCTGGAGTTCCATCACCTCCACTAGCTTGGTAGTAATGCTTTCTAAGGCCTACTTGACTTCACGCTCCAGGAATGTCTGGCTGTTACATGTACCACCTCTTCTATATCCATTCTTCTGTCGATGGACACTTTGATCGCTTCCATGTCTTGGCTGTTGTAAATAGTGCTGCTGTGAACACAGAGGTGCATGTATCTTTTCAAATTATACTTTTTCCAGACATATGCCCAGGAGTGGGATTTCAGGATCATTTGGTAGTTTTATTTCTAGTTTTATAAGGAATCTGCCTACTGTTCTCCATAGTGGCTGTATCAATTTACATTCTTGCCTGCAATGTCAGAAGGTTCCCTTTTCTCTACATCTATTCCAGCATTTATTGCTTATAGATATTTTGATGATGGCCATTCCGACCAGTGTTAAGTGATACATCATATACTTCACTGTAGTTTTGATTTATATTTCTCTAAAAATGAACGATGTTAAGCATCTTTTCATGTGTTTATTAGCCATCTGTATGTCTTCTTTGGAGAAATGTCTATTTAGATCTTCTGTCCATTTTTTAAAATATTGACCTGCATTAGTTGGAGATTAATCATTTGGTCCCATTGCTTGCAAATGTCATCTGCAAACAATGGCAGTTTTACTACTACTTTTCCAGTGTGAATTCCTTTTATTTCTTCTGATTGCTGAGGCTAGGACTACCAGAACTATGTTGAATAAAACTGGCTAGAGTGGACATCCTTGACTTGTTCCTGATCTTAGAGGGAATGCTTTCAGTTTTTCACCATTGAGTATGATAATTAGTTGTAGGTTTGCAATATATGCCTTTTTTATTCTATTAAGCTCCCTCTATGCCCAGTTTCTCTAGTTTTTTTCATAAATGGGTGCAAATTTTGTCAAAAGCCTTTTCTGCATCTATTGCAATGATCATACGGTTTTTATTCTTCAATTTGGTTATGTGTTCTATCACACAGATTGATTTGCAGATACTGAAAAACCTTGCATCCCTGGGATAAATCCCAGTGTATCATGGTGTATGATCCTTTTAATGTCTTGCTGGATTCAGTTTGCTGTTATTTTGTTGAGGACTTTTACATTTATGTTCTTCAGTGATATTAGTCTATATTTTTTATGGTGTCTTTGTTGGTTTTGGTATCAGAGTGATGGCTGTTTCATAGAATGAATTTCACAGTGATTCCTTCTCTGCAGTTTTTTGGAATAGTTTCAAAAGGATAGGTGTTAGCTCTTCTCTCAATGTTTGATAGAGTTTGCCTGTGAAGCCACCTGGTCCTGGACTTTTGTTTGTTGGGAGTTTTTCAATCACAGGTACTTAAGATTGGTTTGTTCCTGTTTTCTGTTTCTTCCCTGTTAAGTCTTAGAAGTGTGTACCTTTCTAAGAATTTGTCAGTTTTTTCTAAGTTGTCCAGTTAATTGGCATATAGTTTCTTATAGTAGTCTCTTATAACCGATTGTATTTGTGTGGTATCCATTGTAAACTTCTTTTTTCATTCTAATTTTATTGATTTGAGTCCTCTCCCTTTTTTTAACAGGATGCATTTGGCTGAAAATTTTTCTATTTTATCTTTTCAGAGAACCAGCTTTTAGTTTTGTTGTTTATTTGTCTCTATTTCTGCTCTGCTCTTTATGATTTCTTTCCTTCTACTATGTTGGGTTTTGTTTGTTCTTCCTCTAGTTGCTTTAGGTGTGAGGTTAGATTACTTGAGATATTTCTTGTTTCCTGAGGTAAGATTGTATTGCTGTAACTTTCCTCTTTGAACAGCTTTTGCTTCTTTCTACTGGTTTTGGATAGTCATGCTTTTGTTTTCATTTCTTTGTAGGTAATTTTTTGTTCCCTATTTGATTTCTTTAGTGACATATTGTTTAGCCTCCATGTAATTCTCTTTTTCACATTTTTCTTCTTATACTCGATTTCTAATCTTATGGCATTGTGGTCAGAAAAGATGCTTGATAGGATTTCTGTTTTCTTAAATTTACTGAGGCTGGCTTTGTGGCCCATCATATGACCTCTGCTGGAGAATGTTCCCTGTGTGCTTGAGAAGAATGTGTAGTCTGCTGCTTTTAGATGGAATGCTCTGTAAATGTCAGGTCCATCTGGTCTAATGAGTCATTTAAGGCCTGTGTTTCCTTACTGATTTTCTGTCTGGGTGATCTGTCTGATGATAATAGGGGGGTGGTAAAGTCCCCTACGATTATTGTGTGAAAGCACTTTTTTCTTTTATGGCTATTAGCATTTGCCTTATATATTGATATTGAGGTGCTCCTGTGTTAGGTGCATATGTATTTATAATTGTTGTGTTTCCTTGGATTGATCCCTTGATCATTATAGTGTCCTTGTTTGTGTCTTATAATCAAGTCTTCATTTTAAAGTCTGTTTTGTCTGTTATAACTATTGCTACTCCAACTTTCTTTTGATTTCCATTCTCATGGAATGCCCTTTTCCACTTTCAGCCTGTATGTGTCCCTTTATCTGAAGTGGGTCTCTTAAAGACAGCCTATATAGGGGTCTTGTTATTTGTATCCATTCAGCCAGTCTGTGTCTTTTGATTGGCACATTTAATCCATATACATTTAAGGTAGTTATCAGTATGTTATGTTCTTACTGCAATTTCATTCTTTCAGATTTGGTTTTGCGGGTCTTGTTACTTCCCTTCCTGTTTTGCTCTTTTTTTAGCATTTTGTTTCAATTGCTGTTTCTTTTGTGTGTGTGCATCTGTTGTAGATACTTGGTTTACGGTAAGCATGAGGTTTTGGTACAGCAGTCTATATATGTACAAGATTGGTTTAAATTGCTGATTTATTTCCAGTGTGTTTCCAACATCCTGCATTTTTACTCTACTTTTCTTACAATTGCTGGTTTTGATACCACATCTATGTATGGATGATTTCTTACATTTACTATTTGATTGCATTTACCAGTGAGCTTTCCCATTTGTAATTTTCTAGTTTGTAGTTACAGGTGTTTCTTTTCCACCTAGCCAAGTTCTGTTAGCATTTGTTACAAAGCTGATTTGGTGCTGCTGAATTCTCTTAGCTTTTGCTTGTCCATAAAGCTTTTCATTTGAGTGCCTTGCTGGGTATTCTTTGTTGTAGGTTTTTTTTCATGACTTTAATGTGCCACATACTTCTGGTCTGCAGTTGTTGCTGAAAAATCAGCTGACAACCTTATGGGGATTCTTTATGTATTAGTCTTTCTTTTCTTGCTTGTAATGCTCTGTTTTTCTGTCAATTTGATTAATATGTGTTACCGGGGTCCAGCCCCGGTGGATCCAGGGAATTCGAAGGGGAGATGGCTTCGGCGATCAGGATATGATAGAATTAAAGATATAAAAAGTGGTTAAATAAGGATAGCTCAGTGAGAAAATTCAGTGGAGAAAAGAGGCTGATAACTTGGTTTATGTGGAAAGCTAGTAAAATTCCAAAATAAGGAATTTACGTCACCTACGTAGGCTGCAGGCGTCCTCCCGTTCTCCCGAAGGAGAGGAGACACTAAGGCCTCCCCAGTCAGATCTTAGAAGCCCAGGCATAATTAGTAGGCTTGACGAGCCTCCACGCTCAAGATGGGAATTCAGCCGGAAGGTGAGAGAAAGAACAACATGGGGAAACCAAGTTTCGGTGAACAAGGCCTGCACTTTATTTTCCAAAGTAGTTTTTATACCTTAGGTTGTGTATAGAGGATAATGGGGGAAGGGGTAGAGTCCGCAGTAAGCCAGGCTTTCTTCCTGCAAACTTACATGCAAAAGTTTAGGTGAATTACATCATCTTCTGGCCAAGAGGCCTGTTAACATTTTAAGATCCTTTCTTCAGAAAACTTATTTTTCTCTAAAGGTGATTATTCTAAAGTCAGGTGCCACCCTCCAAAAGCATTAGATAAAGTTGCATTCCTATAGGGCAAAGGTGTGGTGGGCTGTAACAAGCAAAGAATTAACTCAAGGGTCCAAGGTTGCAAACATTAAAGCTACTATTTACATTCCTATACACCAATTATATTAATCAACACACTGCTAGGGACACAGTAGGTAAGGGATACGGAAACTTAGCAGCAACCATTGGCCCAACAAGTGAAAAACCCTTCACCAATACAATTTCTAATCCATCTTTTAACTGCTCAAAGGAATCTGTATTTAGACAGTTTAGAACATCTCATGCCTCTCACAGTTGGGAGGCTGTGAACAATCACATGTGGCCAGAATAACCTTCAGAGGAGTTTGTAGGTTGAAACACTCTTATCACGCCCAGGAACGTTATCAACTGGAGTTATAATTTAACTCTTTTTCAGAGAGAGGTGGTGGGGGACAGCCCCCCGTAAAGTCAGAGGTGTGGGTGAGAGCACAAAGCAGTAAAGTAGGCAGACTCTGGTTTTGGGGGTAGATGCTCGAGAATTTCCAGGGGGACTCCTGAGGCTCGATCCCACCTTTGCGTATGCCGAGCCTCCTTCCTCATGACCTTTGCCACAGGTGGAGTTCCTCACGCTGGCTCCCAGCAATGTGTTATGGCATGTTCCTCCTTGGATTTATTCAGTATGGGACTCTGAACTACCTGGACTTGAGTATTTCTTTTTCCATGTTAGGGAAGTTTTCAGTTAGCATCTCTTCATGTATTTTCTCAGGCTCTTTCTCTCTCTTCTTCCTGAACCCCTGTAATATGAATGTTGCTTTGCTTAATGTTGTCCCAGAGATCTTTTATACTGTCATTTCTTTTTTTTTTTTTTTTTGGTGGTGGTGTTCTTTTGTGTTAGAATATAATTGCTTTAGAGTATTTTGCTAGTTTCTGCTGTACAGTCGAGTGGATTAGCTCTATGTATACATACATCCCCTTCCTCTTGGACTTCCCTCTAACCCACCTGCTCTAGGCCATCAGAGCACCAAGCTGAGCTCCCAGTGCTATAGAGCATCCCCACTAGCTAGCTGTTTTACACGTGGTAGTGTATATGTGTCAATCCTCATCTCCCAACTTGTCCCACCTTCCGCTTCCACCATGTCCACATGTCCATTCTGTTACCTCAAATAGGTTCATCAGAACCAATTTTTACAAATTGCACATATAAGCATTATTTTTCTCTTACTTCACTCTGTATGAGACTCTAGATCTGTCCACATCTCTACAAATAACCCAACTTCATTCTTTTTTAGAACTGAGTAATATTCCATAATACATATATGTACCACAATCTCTTTATGTGTTCATTTGTTGATGGACATCCAGGTTGCTTCCATGTCCTGGCTATTTTAAATAGTGCTGCAGTGAACACTGGGGCACATGTGACTTTTTCAGTTATGGTTTTTCTCAGGGGTAGATGCCCAGTAGTGGGATTGTGCTGTCCATATGGTAGTTTTATCCCTAGTTTTTTTAAGGAATCTCCACAGTGGCTGTTATCAGTTTGCATTCCCACGAAGGCTGCAAGAGGGCTCTCTTTTCTGCACATTCTCTCCAGCATTTGTTTGTAGGTTTTCTGATGATGGCCGTTCTGACTGGTGTGAGGTGATATACTTCACTAGTTTTGATGTGCACTGAATACATGAGAAGATGCTCAGTATTCATTGTTTATTCGCCATCTGTATGTCTTCTTTGTTTAGGTCTTTTGCCCACTTCTTGATTGGGTTATTTTTCTGATATTGAGCTGCATGATCTGCTTTGTGTATTTTGGAGATTAATCTTGTCATTTATTTGATTTGCTATTATTTTCTCCCATTCTGAGGGTTGTCTTTTCACCTTGTTTATAGTTTCCTTTGGCTGTGCAAAAGCTGAGTTTCATTAGGTCCCACTTGTTGTTTTCATTATTGTAGGAGGTATCACACATAGCTGACTATAGGTGCAGGGTTTATCTCTGGGCTTTCTGCACTGTTCGGTGTGTGTGTGTTTGCTTTTGTACCAGCACCATTCCTGTATACAAACAGAAGAAAAGGAGGAGAAATTAAGGAAAGCATCTAATTTACCACTGCAACAAAAAGAACAAAATACCCAGGAATAAATCTACATGGGGTCAGATACCACTGAGCAACTGAAAAAAGGAGGCAAAAGACCTGTATGCAGAAAACTTGTAAGATACTGATGAAAGAAGTCAAAGACAAACGTGTACACCACCCAAAGCAATCTACAGAGTCAGTGCTATTCCTATCAAATTACGAGTGGCACTTTTCACAGAACGAGAACAGAAAATTTTACAATTTGTATGGAAACACAAAAGACCCCAAATAGCCAAAGCAATCTTGAGAAGGAAAATGAGAGCTGAAGGAATCAGGCTCCCCGACTTGATAATGTACTACAAAGCTATAGTAACCAAGACAGTATGGTACTGGCACAAAAGCAATTATGGATGCAGACTGTACCTTAATTTACTTTATCTCCCCCAAAATATAGCAACATCAGAAAATGTCCATGTTATGTTTTTGGTTGGCCCTCAGGAATATGAATAAACTTAACCCATGTAGACTTATGGGCACAGTGGTAAGATGGCCTGTCCTCTGCCAGGCTACAGGGAGTTCCCCCCCCACCCACTCCCACCCAAACAAGGCCCAACAGGGCAGCAGGTGGTGACGGTGGGCTGCAGGGTTTTATATTAGGTTGTGAAGTTGCAGGACACTAGAAACAGTGGGCAAACAGACAAACAAGCACCTTATTTTAAAAAGTTTTATTCTGCAGATTTAGAAATTTGAGTTTTTAATAACTGTAAAAGAAATCCAGTCACACCTAATGATTAACAGAATGTAGTGTATTATCTAAACAGAAATTGTGCTGATGTGCCATAATAAATTGTCTATTAGTAAAAAAATACACTTTAGGGCACAGCATCGTATCACAAATTACAGTAGGGATACTTTGCAAGAATTTATTCAAACTAGAGAATTCTGAGTAACTGTGTCTTCTGAATGCAGCACTTAAAAATGTAACAACTCTGTGCATTCTTTATTCTTAAAAAAAATGACCTTGTGTGTGTCATAGAAATGCTGCTTTATTGCTGCAGAAGTCAAAGTTCAAGGCTCAAGAGGTACAGGAGAGAATACAAAGGTAGCCTTAAGAAACTTGGTTTTGTTTATGTATAAAAAAGGTAAAGTTTATAAAAGTTAATTTACAAACCAAGAACAAAAGTGGTATGCACGCTTTATGTACAAGCATCCTTAAAACATCAAAATTTATCAAATGCATTGCCAAAAGAAAAACAACCACTGCCTCTTGCCGGAAAAAAAAAACACCACCCAAAATCACACCATTATTTTCTTCTGGGTGATCACACATTTCTGAAACCACCAAATCCACAATTTACTCCATCTTTTTCATGATACAGTATCTAGATGCGCACAAAGCCATAAAACTTAGTGATACACAGACAGAATGATCTAACAAAAACATGAGGGTAAGGCATTCCTGCTGGTCAGTATGTCTGTGGTGATATGGTTAATTTATAGATCCAGAAGAGGCCACGGAACCAGTCTCATGCTTTGGTGTCCTTCCCTAAGAAAAGTGAGTTTTCGTATACAGTAAGTCATTGTCTTCACTTGACCCGCACCTCCCCCCCAACACACCACAAAGTCCCCTTGCTGTACATTTCTGTTAAATCCACTACACTGGTTATATATTCGAGGTGCATTTTTAAAATGTGTGCATATTATTTCATGCATAATAAAATAAATGTGTGTGCAGGCCAGGGCCATAAGAAAGTCTGAAACAGTGTACTTTGGAAAGACTAGAACTCAAATGCACCCCGTTCACTGGCTGGTATTTTAACGGAAATCAATTTTAAGTAAGTGACCATATAAAAGTACAAAAGTCATTACAAAGCATCTCTAAGCCTCCAGCCCACACCAGCCCCAAATGGGCAGTGGGCAGCATGTTCCCAGGGGTTGCACACTCAGCCTCCCCCACCCAAACACAGCGTGTAAAACTAACACACTGCAGGATCAACTCCAGGAAAAGGTACTACTTGATAGAGTGGTTCCATTTTAGATTTAGTAAGTTTAACCCAGTTTCACATTATTTAATCAAGTTCATATATTTTAAGGATTAAAAGTGGTCAATCAGGACAGAAACACAGTTTGCTCCAACAAGATAATTTGGATCTCCAGGAAGACACTTGTTTTGCCAGGTTTTAGGATCACCTACAAGAGAAAAAAAGTCCACATCATTTCTGGTTCTTAAACTGCTTGCAATCATGGGGCAAATAAAACACTTAGACACAATTTTCCTCTATTCCTTTAGCATACTGCACTTGCACCAAAGCTCTTAGTGCTTTTTATTTCATCGCAGACCCACTGGAATTGAATGACCCAAAAGCTGTTGCAGATTTCTGTTGTTTTTAAGTCCATGCCTTTTAAAAAATAAATACAAGTCAGGGTGATTATATGCCTGGGACAGTTCCAGTTTGCCCAAGTCCAAACACTCATTAAAAATACTCTTTTACTTTCAAAAGTCTGGATTAATTGTATGATCAGTATTACATTTCTCACACTTGGCACACCAAATGAAACCCTCAACATTCTACAGAATTTGGTTCTTAAAGACTCTCTTCCCTGGGAATTCTGGGGTGGTCCAAGTGGTTGAGACTCTGCTCCTACTGCAGGAAGTATGGATTCCATCCCTGGTCAGAGAACTAGATCCCACAGGGACCCCCCACACACACACCCCACCAAAAGACCCTCTTTCCCTCTACCCAAAATTTAAAAAGTGAGATTGGGCCAGAGTTTCTCAGCCTGCTCTGGCTGTACAGAAAAACCATCATGAAGCTTCCAAGTCAGTGAGCTGTGTGAGCCTGAAGCCAGGCCTGGGCCCTTAACCCGCTGACTTGACAGTCACAGTTGCAGCTAAGCAGCCCTGGCAGTGGACTCGGCATGAAGACGACTTGGGATGGCCTGTTGTCTCCTGTGTCCATGGTAGTGTTGGTGTTAATCACTCAAGTTGTGTCCAACTCTTGGTGACCCCACAGACTGTAGCCCACTGTCTATGGGATTCTCCAGGCAAAAATACTGGAGTGGGTTGCCATCCCCTTCTCCAGGGGATCTCCTGATGTAGGGATCAAACCTGTGTCTCTTACACATTGCAGGCAGATTCTTTAGTCTAAACCACCAGGGAAGCCTACAGTAAGTGCAGGCAGATTCTTTAGTCTAAACCACCAGGGAAGCCTACAGTAAGTCACTGTCAAAAAGTTGCAGTTGTACCCCCAGAGAATGGTGTCCAGAGGCGATTTTGGGGTCCCAGCTGGCATCTAGAAGCCAGGAGACTCTCAAACACCCGATAGAACCTTCAGACAGTAGGCTGTCCATTACCTCAGCAATGTCATGGATCCCATGAGTTCAGAGGGGTTCAATTCAAAGATACATGTAGGTTTATGTAATAGTGCAGACAACAAATTGTTCAGACACTGAGATAAGGTTTTCCTCAGAGTTGTCGTAACTATCTTTAGGTTCAAAAATTCTTTTCAATACGCTCGTTTTTCTTGGATTAAGTCAGTAACTATTGAAATCTACCCTTGAGCTTTTAAAAAAGAAATTTATAGCAGCAAAAGCATTCGAAAGTCATACAGAATTACAAAGAAGCACATTTCTCTTCCAGGTGTTAAGTACTCAAATTTAACACAGGAAAAAGTTTCAATCTAAAAATACGATGTGTTTTATGGCACAAGGCAAACTATTTGAAGCATACTGATTTTCACTTACAGTTAGGGCTCTCAACCTGTTTTGGATTCAAGGACGGTCACAGCCCATACTACAACCTGACTTGCAGGATATACATTTTAAGTGTAATTTTATTATTAATGTCAATTCACTACTTCAAACTAGGCTAATGCAATGTTCTCAGTGGAGGCCCTGAAGAAACAGTTTTAATATTTACTATGTAAAAATTAACTTTCCCTAGAAAATGGGGAACTTGTGAATATATGTAGTATTTTATGTTAGGTAGTATTAAAATATGCTCTTTACACCATAAAACTTTTACTCATACTGTTCCAAAATAAAAGTGCATAATTGGATCATCTGATTTATCAAAAATTCAGAAGGACTTTTAAATTCTAAAGTGATCTATACCAAAAATATAGAAAGTTCTAACTCACGTAGTCACCCAAGGAAGTGAGAAATGTGAAAATGCAATGGAAGCCTTGAAATTCATGATATTGACAGCAAAAAGCCATTTTAAAATAGTGTATTACAGAAGTATTTAGGGTTTTACATGGAAAAACCATGGCCAAGTATGATCACAGTAGGTCTTTTATCTTTCAGGTTTCTCTAGTGTATGTGTATACACACACACTCTCTACAAAGTAATATATACACTTTGTACATTGAGAAATTAAAGAATAGTAACCAGAAACAAGTTATTACATAAATCAAGTCCTTTTGTAAGAAGATGAAAATCCCTATGTATGCAGGACAGTATCAATTCTCCTACCACATCTTAGAAATTTTGACAGATAATTTTGTTGACCACCATGAAACTGTCCACTTTTGGCCAAATCATCCATGTTAAAAGGCAGAGGCTTCCCCACCTTGCCCTTCTCATTTACGACAGATGTGTCACAAGGGAACTCCACAACAGCACCGGTGATGCCTACAAGGCCAGAGGAATGGAGGGCAATTGGCTCACGATCAGTGTGGGTAGCGCCATCAGCCCAGGCTCAATCAATGACAGCACCCAAAGCCCCAAAGGACAGAGAGAAGACAGCGTACCCGACGAGGAGTCGGATGATTTTAGAGCAAAAGACCAACCGTCAGGAGTCATGGACGCACAGTGTGGTAGGCGCAGCTCCACGGGCTTCAGGAACTTGAGGCCATGGGGCCCACACATCACTAGGGGGCTCAGCAGGGTCTCACCTGGGGGAGGGGAGAGCAGGGAAAAGAGGTTAGACAGCTGCCTCCTTCTGGACACAATTCTTCTCACCCTTCTAACCACAGGCCTTAGGGCCAAAAGGGGGTCAGTTCTCTGAGTGGCGCTGACCAAGAGAAACCACAGACTCCAGACATAATTTAACATTTCCCAGTAGCCATGTTACAAAGTAAAAAGAAACAGGTGATGTCAATTTTAGTATTTTATAAAACCTAATATATCCAAAACATTATTTCAAAAAGTGAGCAATTTACTACATCTCCGGAATGTCTTGCCCATCTCAGTTTTAAAGCAGCCACGTGTCAAGTGCTGAAGAGCAGCACACTGCTGGTGGCTACAGGGTCCTGATGGTATGAGACACACGTAAATGTTTTACACAGGTCACTTGTACCTTATGTTTTTAATGTTGTATTTGCTACAGAGTTAAGTGAGTAAACACGACCTATTTAAGGAAACAAGCAAACATTGCTAAAATATTCTAAAATCTAAAAGAAGTTGTAACATGGTTCATTATTGTGTCATCCTGACTGACCCAGGAAGACTGTGACATAAAGAGCATTCCCAGGTTCCTGAACAGCTCAGAGGCACGAGCTGCGGCAGCCAGTGGGGATGCATCCTCCCTGTGCGGGGTCTGGGGGTGATGAGGGCTGATCCAACAGCCTTACCCGCACCAGCAGGCGGCTGCTCCAAGTGAGGCCTTTGGAGTGGGTGTTACCTATTACCTAATCCATCTCTAGAGCTGCCAAGGGTGAGGACTCACAGATGAATCTGGGGGAGGGCAGCCAGGACTGGCTGGCAGGCCCCTCCCCAGCAGAAAGAACCTGAGGGCAGCCCAAGTATCCTGTCTCGTGGCCTGATATGCCTGCAAGAGCATGCAGGCTGCTTGAGGTGCGCACCCACCCTTCTCTTTGTCCAAAGGCGGCAGGATGCTGTTGTCGCGGCAGACCTTGAAGTAGATCTCCTGTTCCACCCCCTCGGGAATGGCTCCCTGGGGGATGATGATGCTGACACCGGTCTCAATGGAGCTCAGCACCCCACCATTGCTGTTAAACACGCCGCGGGCAGTAGCCACCACTGTGTGACCGTCTTCGTCTTCATCTTCCTCCACGGCTGAGGGACTGAGTTCAGAAACAGCCAATGAAGAACACTGCTACTGACACACAGAAGCTCCCACGGCTGTTAATCGAGTGTATTTCTCCACATCATTAAGGTATTTTAGTAAGTAAAGTTTCAGTGACAGATCCTACTCACTGGAATAACTAAGCATGCACTTCTGGGACAAGTTTTGCAACCAGAACACGCAAAGCCTGATACACTGCTCACCCAACATCTTATATCCATGAAACATGTTTTAAAATTGATGGCACATCATGCTTTGATAGCTTATTTTTTCCTTCTTAGTGATAAGTAAGGCAACAGTGGCATCTTAGACATGATAGCATATACACTCACTATGCCTCCTCTCTCTCCACTGAGGATTTCCGGTGTGCACATATTTCCCTTCCCACCCAGAGCACAGACATCCAGCTCCATGAAGTCATGAAGACCCTGGTGCAGGCAGACACATGTGGAGAGGGGCCAGCCTGTTTGCATGGTCACACAAGGTGGAGAGGATGCGGTACCAATTCTCCTTCAAAAGTGCGGGCTTTTGGGATCTCCCAGAGTTAAGTTCTGAGCCAGGACTAAAGGTGAGCAGCAAGATAGCTTGTGGACAAAATGAAGCTAAGCGTGAGGGCCTGCAGCCTCACTCCTGAGCGGCCAGAGGCAGGGGTGGGCCTGCTCCTTCGGGACCCTGACTGTCCCTCTGCTCCAGGGGCAGCCTGCAGGTGGACCTGACTGTCCCTCTGTATCAGCGTCTGAGGGAGGCTGTCACGGTGCAGACAAGGGAGGGGTCCAGGGAGCCGGCCCCAGGCAGGCTGGCTTCTTCTCATCTGCTCACCATCTGACCACACCTGTTAAGAAAGCGTTTCTTTTAACCCTCGCTGAAAATGAACAGTGGGTGAGGAAATAAACTCTTTTGAGACACACTCCAGATGTGCCTCCCCAGCTGGAGGTCAGAGGTCAGACCGGGGCCGTGTCATGCTGAATGAGCTGCAGTGTCCCTCAACCTGGTTCTTACACAGCAGGGACAGTGAGTGAGGACAGCTGAGCCACATGAGCAGTAGCTTCAGGACGGCACTAGCATCATCTCTGCAGAATCCCTGCTATGGCAGTGGTTCCAGCGTTTGGCATGGCACCACTCACCTTCAAGTCTGAGCTGAGATCATCAGGCAAGTACCCCAACTACACCTGACTCACATGAGGCCGATCACCAGGCTGGGCAAAGACAAGACTCTTACCTCACGGGCACTGCTCTCGGCCCCATGCTAACACTGTTTACTTGGTATTTCAGCTTGTTGTCAGTGTGGACAGAGAGGGTCTCCACGCCACTGTCAAACTCAGGAGGCTGTGCAGACTTCAGGAGGGTTTTCGGAGAAGCGGGGGCTTTGGAGGACAGGTCAG
Organism: Bos javanicus; assembly: GCF_032452875.1. NCBI lineage: Eukaryota > Metazoa > Chordata > Mammalia > Artiodactyla > Bovidae > Bos > Bos javanicus. Next base: position 28,008,069 of record NC_083888.1, read on the forward strand.
GTTTGTGTGTGGTTTCATTCGGCAAGAGATTGTGGTTGAATTTAGGGCTTTCAAACTTGCGTTCAAATGGCCGTGCAGAGCTTGTGTATGGTTTTGGTGTGAATCGATTGTATGCTGGCGTGACGGTTTTCTGCGTCTGCTCGACCCCATTAGCTGGGGCTTTCTCTGGGAAACTCTTTTGTGGGTAGAAGCCAGACTGGACAGCATCCTCTCGAGGGGCTGGTCTGTAAGCTGCTGGCTTATTCTGAGATGGAGGTGGGTCCGGTTTGGACACTAACGAGTTCTGAAAATCCAACGACATGGCATTACCTGAAAAAAACAGTAGAGAAGTATTTCAAAAACTTCCGGAAATACTTAAATCTGTGAATACTGAATTACTATGCTGTACATCTGAAACTAAAGTCAATCAACTATACTTCATAAGAAAAAGTAAAAAGGATATTCAGTGGCATGAATAAAAACAGAATTAGAAATCCATCTCTTACTGACTATAATGGTTGGTGAGATGGAAAAGATGTTACAAGAGGCCAAGCATAAATCCACCTGGATGAACAATCAAAGTATCGACAAGTAATGTTCTGCAGAGACTATGGTATCCGTGATTCTAAACTTGGTCTCTAGGAATAAACCTTGAAACAGTTTTTCATCCAACAGAAAATAGAAACCAAAATGCCTTTCCTTCCTGAAACAAGCTTCAACACCACCACCTGCTTGTCTCTCCCACTGGCCTCAGAGGCAGTGCCAGGGCTTATTGCCAGTCTGAGGACCACATGACCCTGGTGGCCATGTGTGATCCTGAGGGAGTAGGTGAAAGCATGGTGTGATACATGGGACAGCGCTGATGCACCTGGAGTCGGGGCCGTGCCTCCAGAGACTGGCATCGGAGGAACCCGACTCCAGTGTCCGTAACAAAACTGAAGCAGAATGACAAATGTGTCTATGTTAAATCAGTACTACAAAACTTACCATAATTAAAGTCAAAAAAGAAAAGTCAGATTGGGAGAAGCTACTTATAACATGCATAATTGATAAAAATTAGGAGGAAAAAACCTGTATGTCCGTAAGAAAGAATCAATCAACAGGAACAGGCAAAAAACTGAACAGGCAAAAATACAAGTGAAAACGAGACTAAACCAGTAAATCATAGCAACATCACTATTAATTAGGAAAATTAAAAACCAAAACCAAAAAATTACAATTTCACATCTATTGAATTTGTAAAACATTTAAAGTGTGGTGATGCCAAGTCCTGGCAAAGATGTGGACTAACAAGAGTTTGCATGTACAGATCTTCTTTGATTTCCCTGGGAGTGTTACAGCAGCATGGTGAGTATCTCATGTGCTTTACTGAATGCTGTCCTGAGAGTAAAAAACAAACTGGCTGTTTGGGTGCAGGACAGCTGTAATGGTGTCAGCTGTTCACCCCTGTGGTGGGGCAGCTGACTGGGGCTCTGCTCACTGCCACTGCTCAGCATCACGAGGGATTGTACTACTCACTAACCTGGGAAAAGATCAAAATGTAAAGTACAGTTTCTACTGAGCGTGTTTTGCTTTTGCACTGAAGTGAAAGCATCATTAAGTCAGGAACCTTCTCTGCGCCTGGTGGCAGTGTAAAGTAACACCAGCTGCATTCTATGTTAGTATCAGTGTCTGACTCTTCCAGACATGAGAGAAAGAGGAAACCTGTCCCAGCTCTCAGGAGACCAGCACAACTTTGATACCAAAACCAGACAAGGACAAGAAAATTTCTTGTGAGCATAGTAATACAACTTATCATAGAACAGAATAAAGGAAATACATCATAGGATTCTCTACAGTGCATTTGGCCTTCTGTATGCTCGGATGTGCAGCCCGAGCGGAGGGTGGGCGCTGTACGGCACCAGTCCCACCAGGGACTTCTGCTCCATGGATTTCATTCAGTGTGCACACGGAGTGGGGGCGTCCTGCGGATACCGAGGACAACTGCACGTAAAGTCAGTTGATAGAATGTTTTCAGCAAACTAGAAGGAAGGGCACGCAGAGAAGTCACATACTGCCTATCTGCTCTCTCAAACTGGGAGCTGGAGCAAAAGAGGTGTGCCACTATCGCTTCTATTCACACTGCACTGCACATCGCAGCCATTGCAGAGAGGCAAAAAAACAAAAAGGCTAAGGTTTGGAGAGTAAAAAGTTAAACTTTGTCTGCAGACGTGACAGCGTGTAAAGAAAATCCTAGCATACAGTGACATCAAATCACAGCCCTGGGAGTGGACTCCTGTGACCACAGAGCAGCACCATCTGCAGCAGTGGGACGTGAGCTGTGTGTGCCCTGTGAAGGCTCCAGAGGCGGTGGGGGTGGGGCTACAGGCCCTCCCAGGGTGTCTGGGCTGCGGGCTGGAAAGATGGCGTGAGGCTCAGAAGAGGTGTACTTCTGAGATGCAGGAGAAAGCTGAAGGAAGCAGGAGGGCAGGTGGGGGGAGCTGGGAGAGGGGGGGCGGTGCCTTGGGTGAGGGTCGGCATGGGTGAGGGAGACAGTTTACTGATCACAGATGTGGAGGCCAAGACACAGGCAGCCACGCAGGGACACTCCCAAGATGGCCCTGCTGAGAGACCTTGTGTGAGGAGGGATGTCACCGTGATTTTTACAAACCACCCTTCATTTACTTTTGGACATGCTGGTAAACTTCACATATAGAAATTGAGCTGTGTTAGGCAGAATAAAATCTATCTAGCTAAAAGGCAACAGGCATGAAAAAGATGTACTTTTAACAAAATCCTTATTTTTCACTGTCCAAAGCCCATAGGTTTCAAGTGTGTCTTTCTTACATAAACCCACTTTTACTTAGAAAGCACGAGGCTAACTTTAGCCTTGTAAGTCTGACTACAACAGTCGTCTGCCCACTCCTGAGCCGTCTACCTTCACCATGCGCCCCCTTGGTGTGTGCGTGGAGGCCAAGAGCCGTGTTGGGGCTGGGTTGAGCACCCTGGCTGTACTGAACAGGCAGCGGCGGAGGGGGGGGCGTCGCCTGCAGCGGGTCATAGCGCTTCTCCCCAAATGACCTGTCCACAGCTTCGGCCTCAGCAGCCTTCCCCCTGTGAAAAAAGGAGGACAAGTCAACACCTGAAGATGGATGCACGTTACCAAAGAAGCTCCCGTTCTTCTAGGCGTCCCCAAGTTGTTTGCTTTCAATTGAGAATTTCACAATTTACTCCCCACGAGTATGTGTACTCTATCAAAATACACAAACTAAGTTAAGCCATCATCAGCACCAGAGATGTGAAGACAATACAGATACAGCAAGAATATTAATAAGACATCCAGAAGATGGCAACCAAAAGGCAGATGAAATTTCGGGTATACTAGTAATATTGAAGATGGTTGTTCACAAAAAATTGCAATGGTTGGTTAAGTATTTTGGAGAAACATTTATTGGCTCAAATCCTCCTTAGATTCCCATCTGCTTTTGCATCTAAGGCACCAGCTGGGCACTAGAGGATGAGGCAGGGGCTAGCAGGCGTTTTTGCTAAGGGCTGGGCAGGAAATGTTTCGGCTTCTTGGGCCACACACTTTCTGTCACAGCTCTTCAAACTCTGCCCAAAAGCAGCGTTTAAGGGATAGGACTCTGCTGTGTCCAGTAACATGGACACTGTGGTCTTTAAATCTGCCCTTGATTTACCAGATCCAGTCTCTGTTTAGCAATTCCTAGAGGGGCAAACATTACTTGATTTTAAGACTCATTTAAATCAAACTGTGCCGTGTATGCTTTTTTTTTTTCCCAGATTGCCAACTGTTCATATGGGAACATGTAAAATTCACAAAGAAGACATCTTTACAACAGGACCCAGAATTGCAGTGCTGCCACCTGAGCTCTGCAGAGCCCCGCTGCACCTGCTTTACGAGCACACACGGTAGCACAGAACTTGGAATGGTCAGATTCTGGTCATAGTCCAGTCGCATGGTCAGCTCAAAAAACTACACCCTTAGGATGACAGGAAGTCTGCCACATGTGCACTGCAAGGGGCCTGCACGGCATAGCTCACACTAATGTCTTACATGGATGCTCCTGGACCAGCAGTCAGAGCTAGTCCAAGAGCCAAGAAATTCAGGTGATGGCAAAGCCAGCCCAAGAGCAAAGTCAAAGAAAACAGTCAATCTAAGTTTGCCACAAACAGAGCTCTATTACTGCCTCATGTTATGTTAATGTCTCAACTTGGCTACACTGAACCAGTCCTGGTAGTTAATAGTCCTAGTTACGGAATCAAACACTGCTACTGCAGGTGTCCCAAAAGAGACTATCCAGATGGAAGCTTTTCAAGAGGACGTAACAGCCTCTCTGAGCTCAGACACAGCTCCAAATTGCCCTTTCCTGCTGACTTAGGACTTGCTCACCAACACTGTGTAAATGACTTCCTTGTAACACATCTACATCTGTCTTCATTATTGTGAGTCTGTTCTGCTCAGGTATGGGCCCACCTGTGCCTGCGTGGGATCACACTCCATTCTCAGAACCAAGTTCACCACCAGTCAGGGCTCCACCAGAGGCAGAACCAGAACACACACAATATAGGAACCCACACAGGCACAGGTGAGCTTGTAGTTTGTAACCCAGCAAAATCCACAAAAAAGAAAAGCAACCAGAGGCGCAGTAGACAAGCAAACAGAAGGGTGCAGCTCAGAACAGGAAGATGGGCAGGACCTTGGAGCTCAGTCCCCGTGTTGCCCCCTTCACAGCACCCCACGTTCACAAGTGGACCAGAAGTCACCAAGTCCCCTCAAGCTGAAACAACGATAGCAGGCAAGTCTGTTCTGGCCTTGGGAAAATACCAAACAACTCTTCACTCCCTAGAATAGCCTGCTTTTATATTTAAAGAACAAAAAACCAAGAAGAATGACGAGAAGCAGCACTGAGCGTGCCACGTGGGAAGGAGGGACTTCAAGGTCAGTCTCTTAAATGCTCACCCTCTTACCTTTGTCAAAGCACTTGGACCCTTAGAACCCTTTGACATTTAACATCTTTTCTAATATAAGAACCTCACACAGATGACGCCAGGGTCTAAGAACAAAGCTACCCCAGGCTGGATAGCATACATGCTGAACTGCTTACCACCCACAGAAATCAAGTAGGTATGACACAGCTAACATTTCCCTTCAGAACACACTGAACTTTGTGTAACTGACTGCACTTGATTGATGCAAGTGATCCTTTGTTTCATCTTAACTTTGAAAATTTACGTCTGAAATGAAGTGACTCACTTGGAAGAGTAACCGGCAAACTGTGGCTGAGATTGGGGGTGAGCCGGCCTGGTGGGCTCGGAGAGGTGGCTAGTGGGGATGTGGGTGGGGGGCTTGGCCTCAAAGCTTCTCCGATCGAAGTAGGAGAGCTGCTTCCGGTAGTACTCCTCATCCTCCTCGGGGTCATAGTGATTTGCCCGAACAATGTCTTCAGGTGGCTTCATGTGAGGCCTCTGTGGTTCAGGGATCCTGACAATGAATGATAAATGGAACAACTTTTGAGATGTTAACTTGACAGAGAGAACAGAATAGGTACCTCTGACCTTCCACTGGCACCCTGACTACTCGTGACCTAGCTGAGCGGGGCAGCCATCAAGGCCGAAACTTGGGCCCTACGTGCACACACGTCACACTCAAGAGAGCAGCCTTCTCCTAACATAACCCGTCTACTGAGCTTGACAACCAGCTGGTTAGAAGCAGAGACAGAAGGGAAGACAGGCAGTGGGGAGCTCCAGCATGTGCCCCACTGTCAGAACAACAACTGAGAATTCAAGACCTTGATGCCAGGATCAACAGATCCTCAGGTAAGGAAGGAGCTAGACAATGATGAGGGAAGCACGCGGCAAAGGAAGTCAACTATGAGCAAAGTGAAGTATTGTTACTTAGGCCCTGATGGGTAATTCAGAAACTCAGCATCAAAAACAGATAAACTAGGTTTCACACACTAAGAGGGAGGGCTAAGCTTTCAGTTATTACACATTTACTCCATGCAGAAGAGCTTGTCTGCTAATGATCCCAGCTAAAGGAAATACCGTAGTAATTTACATTTGCATGACAGCACTAGGCATCAGGAAAATCATAAGAAATTAGACAGTAGTTCTTTATTACAAGCACAAATATAAGCAAATGAAACAGGCCAGAGAACTGCTCAGATGCAGCCCATCACTCAGCAACAGCAGGGGCAGCCACAGTGAGGAGCGTGCACAGCAGGTCCCCGAAGCCTCGTTCCGCCCAGTCATCCTGGTGCTGACCGCGCTCCTGACCACGGCAGGCACGTCACAGGCTACATGCTCACTAACAGATTATGTTTGGGCTTCCCGGGGTGCAGTGGTTAGGACTCAAGAGTTCCACTGCAGGGGGCATGGACTCTGTCCCTCCTCAGGGAACTAACAGCCTGTGAGCCAACAGCACTATTAAACTAAAAACATCCTTCAGAAGTTAGGGCTCTAAAATTGTATATTAGCATATGTTAGAAATTTGCTAGAAAATTGTTTTCAGATTTGTTTATGGAAAGGATAACAAAGATGTGCTGCAGAAGATAAAATGAAGTTATTTGTCTTTCTAGGACCACCGTTTCAGTGGAGACATGGCAGATTTCAAGTGAAGACCTGCAAACCCCCTGCCTGCCCGCCCCTCCCCAGCTGGGGCTTGTTCCCCATCCACGAGGCTGCAGAGCACCCACCTATGTGCTGCTCTGTCGTGTTCACCGAGCTGACTCGGAGCAGGGGCTTTGGGACCTGGGACAGGAGCACCTGCCGGTTTTGACGTGACTTCTGGGGGCTGCAGAGAAAGAAGATACATATCCTTAGGCAGAGATCAAGAGAAAACAGGTGTTGCTTAGGCATGTTGCATGCTCATCTCTGCATGTGTTCTGCACACAAGGCAGGGAAACAGTGATCACCTCTTTACCTTGAAACTAGTGGAATGGCTCTCATCCTTCCTGTTCTCCATGGAAGCAGACCTCTTATTCTCAAACATCTTCACTCTGGTGAGCACGGATTGTGGCTTCATGGCTGGGTCTTCCTCCTCCTCGGCCGGAGCTGGGGGTGGAGGCAGGGGTTTGGTGCCTGTGGGCGGGACTTCGGGCTTGTGCTGGGACGAGGGGCCAAGTGGTGGAGCGAGCGTGGTGCTGTGAAGAGGCTCGTAGTGGCCTGGGCCTGCCCTGGAGGGGAAGCCCTGGGCTGGCGCTGGCTCGTAACTCCGAGGGTACTGGTCCAAGTACGGCTTGGGCTCAGGGGGCACCTTGGGGCCAGCAGTGGAGTAGGGCTGCACGTCAGGCCGGTACCTTCCGTGCACATCGTACCCAGGGGCAGGGGCGGGAGGCTCTTCGTGCCGCAAGGTGGAGGTCCTGGGCAGTGGGTCGTAGTGCGCTCGGCCTTCATAGGACAGGGGCACTGGCTCCTCAAAACGGGGGAAATACCCTCGTTCTGTTGGCTCCGCGGGAGGCTGACCATCAAGAGGCCGGGGCTGGTAAGGCTGCTTGTCGTCGTAGTAGGGCCACTGCTCCTCATAGGTGAGGAGGCGGTCGTCATAGCGCAGACGATGGTCATAGTTCCGAGCAAACTGCTCCGGGTAGCTAGAGGCATCGTATCTGTATGCAGGCTGCTCCAACTCCCTGCCAGCCTGTCGCTCTGTGTACGGAGGCTGCGGCTCGTAGCTCAGGCCTTGCTCCTTGTCTGGCCTCTGCCCAGGGTGAACCGCAGCCGGCTGCTTCAAGACGTGGTTCTGTCTCATCATCTCCTCAGGGTAGGGGTCCTTCCTGTACACCTGTATAAACAGCCATGCGTAAGGACACAGGCTGGCTTCAAATCCTAGTCTAGTAAGAGACAGAAACGACATGTTCTACCCTTTATTACCAGGACAGAAAGATTAGTGGAGAAAGCAAGTTTAAGTGAAAGCTCAAAATTTATAATGCAAGTAGGGACTTTTATGTTTCAGCACGTAACGACACTAAATGAAGTTTAGTAGAAAATTAATGCATTCAGCTGTTGATTCCACTTGATTTGGACACTGAAAATGAAAATCATAAAGAAAATTTATGGACATGATAGTTTAGAAAACATAAAGCAGTTTACAATGGATCTGAACGATATATTAAGAAATTTTGGAAGATTCTAAAGCCAAACATTAAAAACCTATAAAAGTATTAGGTACCAATCCCAATTAAAAGGCCTATTTAAAGAATCAGGCACCACTGGAAGCCATGCAGACTGCAGAACCAGATGACTTGTAGTGATTTGAGAACATGGTGTTGAGCCCACAGTAAAAGCAGAGGACACTTGAGGGAAAGCAGACGTGCTCATGTGGCAGGCTGACGGGGAGCGGCGGGTGAGGGCAGCCCCCGCGGCACAGGTACCTTTGCTGGGCCCACATGCGACGACAGGGACGGCTCTGGACCTTTGAGCTGCACGTGAGCGGCCTCAGTGCCTGGAGCTCGTAAAGAGTCGGCGTGTGGTGAGTCAGAGGAGGGGGGAGCTGGGCTCGGCTCCTCCAGTCTGACATTAGTTAAGTCTACGTGAGGATTAACAGCAGAGGCTGATGGTGCCGGGTTTGTTTCAGGCGAAAGGTAAGGGCCTGGAGATGAGGCTTCTGCTTTCTGTGAAGTGTTTAAAATATTTTAAATATAATGCTTTTGTTCACTGCTAACTCCCCACTTCCATTTATAGTGGTTGATAGACATACATTTTAAGTGTGCTGAGTAAAAAAACTGTGACCTCATGTCCTGAATTTTTAAATTTCAGTATACTGCTGTGTGAGATTCTAAATACACAAAGTTTAGAATTAAGTCCTTGGTATTCTTAAGTTGAAATTAGACATTAAATTTTAACCTGTGAGAAAGGACACCACATTCTTTAAGTCAGTCACCACATCTAGACTTTGATCAAGTACCTCCACCTGCAGAACATTGATGCTGCTGCTTACCTGTTGAGAGGCTGTTTTAAATCCAGGGGAGTCTATTCTATGGCCTGGCTGTGGCTGCGCTTGTGGTGAGTAGGGAGGATATGCCTGGTGGTCAGGATGCATTCCAGAGGAGTCCTCTCTGACAGGCTCAGAGGACCGGGTAATGGCAGACTCCGGGGGAGTCCCCACCTCATCATTTAGGGTCTCATCTAGTTCTTGATCAGTGTAGGCCCCGCCTTCTGTATCTGTGTCTTCATAGTCAGAAGTGTGTCTACTGTCCGTGCTATACATTGAGTATTCACTACCTGGGGCTGACAGGTAGGACAGACGATCATCATGCAAATCAAGGTCATCACTTGTAGCACCATCCGCCTGGGTCAAATAAAAGTAAATTAAAAATTTTATTCAGTAGTTTTGTAAGAGGTGGCCTTTATTTCACAAGGGGACTGAAAAGGATACTTGTCCTCGGAGAAATCACAGCTAAGTCTAGAGGCTTCTGCTGAGGAAAGGTCATGAAGACTTCACAAGCACACATGCGGACACACAAAGCACCCTCGGATATCTGAAGGGCTTGGATGAGTGAGGTCGGCCAGCCGGCCATGACAACACTGGACCCTGATGCCCAGCCCCAGAAGACAGCAAAGGAGCCCTGGCCCTCCTCTGGCTCGTGGACCCTAGTCACTCGCTAGCCTGTCAGCCCAGAGCAGGGTCAAGAGGGGGATATGGCCAGGCCAAGCTCACAGAAACAGACACACCGACTGACAGAACATCACGCATGAGACTAACTAGGAGATTAACGCCACAGTTCAAGCTGAGTAAGAGACCTTGTGTATATATAAAATCTATATATGAAGATTAAAAGTTGGTATTTGGCCCTACAGTTTTTATAAAACACGTGGAAAAGCATCAGCTAAGTGCTGGCTGCTCACTAGGAACTGCTGTTAAAACATAACTCTGCACAGATGCAGGAATGATGCTCTACGCAGGATTAAGAGCTGAGTCGGCTCCAGGCTCCACCAAGTGTCTCCTGAGCCAGTGAGAGAGAACACACAAGTATCTGAGGGAACAGGAACAACAGGCTGTCGGCGCACACTGACGTGATGCTACTGCCTGGACCACACACAACAGCCACCCCCTACCCTGGAAGACCCAGAGGTGGGGTATGGCTCGAGACCTGCAAGATGTGGAACCCAGAATTCTACCAGCACAGACTGACTGACAGACAAGGCCTGAGCCGCCTGAATGGCAGTTCCCCCCAGTCTTGATTCTGGCTCTGCAGGAGCCTGATCCTGAATGCCTCTTCCACGTGGGAAAAACCACCTGTCCCTGATCAGCGGTTTGGAAAGCCAGGGATGATGGGTGGAGTCTCTCTCACTGCAAAAATCTGCCTGCTCTCTCCACTCTAATCTCCACTCGCAGAGCCTGCAAGACTATATAACCCAGGGGCCAGTCGGGGCAGTGCTTACGGCCCTAGGGACGAGCAACTCAGAACTCTCTGATCTGCTGCAGGGTATGAAATGCAGAAGGAGCAAGAAACAAGCACTTGGAGCCAGAGATGACATATGCCTCCTGTTAAGAAAGCCCCAGGATGACTTTTCTTGGTTCAGTAGGGAACATGTAAGACCATCAGAACTGCCGAGAGGAACTCTTCCTGGAAACCAGGTGGAAGTAATTAACTTAGGGGAGTTCAGGGTGGAAATGAAGAGAAGAATCTATTTAGTTTAATAATCTCTTAACTAAATACAATCTCTTAGTTTAAGAACCTATTTGGAAAAAATATACTATAAGTCAAACGATTTAAATTGTTAACACCTTTTCTGATTTAGAGCATCAACCTATTATTCTAATAGTAAATGACTTATGAGACCTATTAATATAGGTCATTTTAATTAATTTTTATTATTTTCCTCACACAGAAAAATAGTTGGGGAGTTAAGACCTTCATTTTAAAATCCAGGAAGCACACTAATATCAGAGAAATAAAACTAAGATTTGTGGAATAAAAAAACCTCTCAGATAGGTAGGCAAGTATATTTTGTGCATTTATAAACTAATAGCTTTCTTGCTAACAGTCTAGCTGACACAGGCTGCTAGCAGAATTGTGTTGTCCTGGAATGGTTAGTATGGAGTGGAAGTGATCATACTCACCCAAGGCCACAGAGTAAATAAGTTAGTTAAGTATGTTGTGGGAAGTGCTGCAGTGAGTTGCTCCACCTCTGTCTATCAAGTTCCTGGCTGACACGTCAGTGGTCAGGGGGGTCTCATGATCGCATGTGAGTGGTACTGACATGTGACTATGGGTGGAAGCAGCCAACACCACCTCCAGATGTCAGCGTTAGGACATCTCTTCTCACAGAGGTGGTGTCTTCCAGATAGAAGCAGGGGTCCTGAGCATGCAGCATGCACTGCACTGGCCTCAGGGGCCACAGCCAGGCAGGGGAAGGGGGAGCATGCAGGGGAAAACAGCAGAAATGAGCCGACGAGGAAATACCGAAACAAAATAGAACAGACATTCTCAACTTTCCCTAGCAGCGGAAACACACTGACAATGTATTCATCCGAAGGCAAAACGCATTTATAACAAAAGCTTCTTTAACTGTGTATTCTGAGAAAAGTATTAACTCCCAACAAAATCAACATCCTGTGCCATTAAGAACTGCTAGGAGCCCAGACAGGCCAACAGCAAAAGGTAGTACAGAACACCAGAATGCAAAGCCAAAAGTCTGGGCTGCGTAACCTGACTTTTCCAGTGTGTCTCAGGGATGTTAGTTAACAGGTACTGATGCAGAAATCCTTCAGGGAGGGGCTCAGGGCCACGCTTCCAGCAGCAGCAGAGCCAAGCCCCTCACTGCAGCCCCTCCGGCCCCCACCACGCAGCTGTGTGTCCATGCTGCGCCAGGGCTGGGTCTAAGGACAGTGGGCCCTGCCCATTCCCTGCCTTTTCCTCCAGACAAGTCCTGGATCTCACATGCAGAGGACAGCACTTTGGGGACCCTCACCGAGCCCACTCAGCCCCTTATTTCCAGAGGAGGAAGGAAGCAAGGTTCACACTCATTGTCGGTCAGGTGGGTGGAGTTGGAGCTCAGCCCTGCTCTTCCACATCATTCTGAGACAGAGAACACTGCCGGATGGCAGCTCAGTGGGCAGGAAACTTCTAAATCCTTTACTACCAAAATGAATTCATAACCCCACATGCAAATTGTGAATGCCTACGAATTCCATAACCCCACATGCAAATTATGAAGGCCTAGACACTGAAGCCCCCGATTCCTCCAATATGTTGATCCAAGTAGAAAACGGTGTCTCAAAGGCTTCTCTTATGTGAGTTGTCAAATGGGTTAACAATAGGAAACTTCTTACCTTTCCCTCAGAAACCCATACCAACTGGTTCTGTTGTTGTTGGATTGCTTCTTTCAGTGCACCATACCAGCCATCATTCATTGAATTTAAGTTAATTGTAGCTGAAAACAGACAACAAAAGCATTGTTCTCTGGTTAGAACATTGCCACCAAATAAGAATTCACTCAACACTGCTTAGAGCTCAGCCTCCACCACTGAGTTCTCTGACAGATGATATCTGAGGACACACCCCTGGAAATGTCTGTTTTGGCACCAAACCATTTCTTTCCATCAATAGCAGCCATTAACACAAGAGCAAGCAAAATAGGCAAAGGTTATATGAGTTTTAATATTTAAACAACACAACATTTTTGCCCACATATTACTGCACAGAAACTGTAAGATGAAAGAAGGGCTTTCACGTACTCACTTGTAAAAAGATGGTGATTATTTTTACGAAGTTTATGAGAGCGCTCATATAACTTCCTGGCGCTTTTCCGAGATTCTGGACATAACCTCATTCGCATTGTTTTCACACCCTGCTTTGAGTCCGGGTTAAGGAACACCACGATTGGATACCACTGGGCATAGTTCAGACGGTCTACTGCATTGGGCGTTACATCCAGTAAGGCATGTTTGTCCTGAAGACAGAAGGAGAAAGCAGACACAGGTAACTGAGAATCATCACCTTTAGAAGTCCTACCCAAGACTATGTTCCAACAGGAACAGATGTTTAACTCCAAACTGTCTCAGGAGCACGCCAGGAAAAGGTGTACTCTCAAGTTAATGCTATATACTTTCTAGCTCAATATAAGGCAGAAAGTCTTAATGAGCTGTTTTTTTTTGTTTTTTTTTTTTTTTGCTTACTCAAAATGTTTATAAATTGAGTTGCACAAAGATATTTAAAACCACATATAGCAGGAAATACATTAAATTTAGAAAGATTATTCTCTCCCATTTTTATATTTTACACCACCTCTCTTGGCAGCTCACTTTTAAGACAGCCCCAATACTTGCGAGCAGAGAGTGAAAATAAGTGTAACATTGTAATGGTCCTAATAACCCTGTGACTAACACACATTCCTATCATCTGTGACTAACACACATTCCTATCATCTGAGCACCAAAGGGCAACCTGAACTGTCCCACTGGGACAGCCGCAGACTGCCTGTGTGAGGACACTGGATCCCTTTCTGTGGTGATGACAGCTTATCTTCTGAGGCAAGCACTACTTACCGTCCCTGACACCAACCGTTACAATGTCTGGCTTAATTTTCTCATGGTATGCCAGTAACAACTTGAGAAAAAATACCTCCTACTTTCAGTTTAGCCAGACTCATCCCACAGCTTATAATGAACAGGTCAACTTTCAGGAACATACCTGATCTATTATCTGCTTTATTGTGTGGAGGCGAATAATGCCAGAGCTGCGCTGGTCGGTTCCTGCATCCCGAGGTTCACTTTCTAGTCAGGAAATCAGGAGAGAAACAAAACATCAGATTTCCACTGGTGAGACCAGGCCCTCGGCTTCTGGGCACTAACGACACCGTGGGCTCCACTTGCTGGATGTCAGCAGCAGTCCCGTGTCCCTCCTGACCCACAGTGATAGAACTGAAGCCACATGTCCTCTCAGGGCTGCCCTGGCTGAGAGCGCCTGGTGACATCAGTGCTTCATACCATCAGAAGGCAGGTGGGTGCTCACCCACGATCCCAGGGGTGCCCCCACCCAGCAGCTGAGCCACACTGCATGCACTGTGCTCACAACATCAAAGTAATACTTCATAATGAACAACATTTTAATCAGGAAGCAGAACTTCAGCATCCTACTGGTCAAGAGAAATTGCCAAAATGGCAATTCTCTCAATTGAAAATCAGCTTTAAAAAAATATTGATGAACTTCCTTCCATTAAAGTCAACAAAGTAAAATTATAAATTATATGTTTGGTCCAAATATTTAAGTTTAAAGTGATGTGAGTTTTTAAGATGCATATTTTCAAAAATGTTCCAGCTATTCTGAGGCAGAGACATAGAAGTGCGGAGGTCAGGCTGAGGGATAAGGGGGACGAGGCTCTCACAAGACAGAGGGCTAGCTTCCAGTCCGCTGGACACAGGCAATGACGGGAGACCACCTGGGAATTCTGGCTGGAGAAAATGCTACCAGTTTCTAAATTCAAAGACTCTCATTTGATTCAAAGAGGGTATATAACTAAGCGATCTGAACCCCTTTTATAAGACCCTGATTGTGGAATAAACCCAATTAAAGTAACAATCAGTCCTTAAAACAGAACTCTGTAGGTCTTCACTTGTTCTTCCTAAATTTAAAAGATTTAAGCTTGGTTACGGGTGGTATCTATAACCACCAACTTCTTTAGGCAAAGTGCTGTCTATAAGCACAACCAAAAAAAGATCTCTTCTGAAAAGACTAACAAAATGAGTGGAGAATCAGAAGTGAACATTTTCTAAATTGCTCAAATTTTACTATCATTCGTCTGCATCTTCTGAGTTTCAGGACACACGTCTTCATTCAGCTTCACCAGCAAGCAAATGAAAAGTAATGTATACAATACAAATACAAAGGCAACACCCTGTTCATGTAAACCAGCCCCTGGAGCTCACGGCACCACAGGGGCAGTCAGAGCGCTACAGCAGCAGCAGGGAGCGCACCCGTCTCCAGGAATCCTAATGAACCCAGCACACACACACACACAGCTATGTACTGGAGTGTTTACACCCAGCACACAAACCGCACAGATTTATGCAACCTCTGTATTAGTAAAATATAAATTTGAAACAAACTATAAAAACAAAGGCTAATCAAATCACAGATTTTTTATAGAATAGATAATAAAATGAAAACATGAGTTATCCACTAAGAAGGAAAATGGAATATACACTTGGTGGAGGAAAATACAATAAGGTAAAACTGAGGGTGATGATGAGATATGTCAAAACTAATTTTCTAATTTTTTCCAAATACAAAATGGTGTATTTCTAATTAGAAAAAAACGTTTTTAAAGTTTTTACATATAAATTAAAGCAGGCCTAAGGGGTCGTAACTAAGTCTGTGGATTTAAACTACCATGGTAGTTAAAATAAGGAAACTGAAAGAATCTGCAAGCAAAACCTGTAAGGCATTTAGAGCACTACTTCCTCAGTATCTACACGTAACACCAAAACACTATAAATGTCTGCAGTAACCAACAGCATAACCATGCTTCTATTACCTTCTGACATTGATATTTGAGTTCTCTATTTGCTTAATGACTGATAAAGTTGGGCTGGAGCCAGAAAGCTGGGTTCAGAGCCGAGTGAGTGATTTAACCAGTAGTCCTCACGACGCCCCAACGAGGGAGGGAGGCAGTGCACCCAGCTTGCCTCGCTCAGGGTGAACATTCGACAGCTGCCCCGGGATGTTGTCAGGATTAAACGTGACTGTGGGCTGGGGGAGAGGGACCTGGCAGAGTAAGGGCACCATCACTCAGATTTCCCTCCAATTAAACACGTGGGGTCAGCGGCAAAAAGTGTTACTTCTATTAGGTGAATGGGTCAGATCTACCTTTAGAGGGTAACTAGTAAAGAAGCACCCTCAACCCCACTCAAAGTCTGCATCAAGACCACTTACTTGCGATCTGGTAAATATCTGGCTCCTCTCTTGCCAGTTTCTCCCTGGCAACATCAGCTATTGGTCCAAAGATGGTTACAGGCCTCAGGAATCCAGCTGAGAAGATTCAGATGAAAAAAAGCACAGTTTATGCTTTTTTTGTCTTAGGCAAACTGACATTAATATAGGCTGGTTGGCAGGAAATAGACTACCTTCTCGAAGAACCACCCTCTCATACGCCGGGAACTTGGTCTGGACTGGCTGGGCTGAGAGGTCTTCTCGGCTCTTGCGCAGGTTTCTCTTGGAGCTGCGCAGACCGCGGAACCTCCAGAAGTCGGCGCGGTCTCCCCCTGCTGTCTTGGGAAGTGTATACTGCACACTGGCTAACTGCTCAGCTCTACACAAGAGAACACAGAACAAAATGCACAAAGACTTGTGGCAGAACTTCACATGGAATGTAAACCTTAATGCTTAAATTAAAATAAAGGAGTTTATAAAACTAGGTCAGTCTTAGACATGGTGAGTACAGTGAAGACTCCCTGTGGGGCTGAAACCTTTTCCTCATTCCCTAACCCACTCTGCGAGACACATGAGCGGAGCGCTCATACCTGTTTTTGTTTGGGATGATGCCACGTTCCACCTCTTTATGGTTTTTGCCAATCCGAATGGCGAGCCAGGACCCCAGCTTCCCATTGTACAGAGTGTCCACGACACGGAACACCTCTCCTTTGTTAAAACTGAGTCCATAGGGAGATTCCTTCTCATATTCAAAATGGGTTCTGATATAGAAAGAATCACCCACATCGGATTCTACGATGCGACGATAAACTAAACGGAAACAAAATATAATCAATAATGAGTGGAAAAAGAAATTCATATGAATAGAATACATTAGGTGAAGATTCTATTGATAACGTTAGCAATGACAAAAACAACCGTATCCAACTAACAGTAGCTCCTTCCTACATATTCTGTCTCGTGGGCATCACCGTGAGCTCATGACACGGTGACTCGGCACCCCGCCTCCTGGATGAGGAAACTGCTGCAGACACCCAGCAGGCAACTCGTCCAGAGCCACACGTGCTTCCTGCTTCGGTCACCTAACAGTCCTGCCTCAGCCCTGCACAGACGCTCCCGCTCTCTAAACTGTGGCTCTCAAATGAGGGCAACCCCATATCTGTCAGGTGAGAGAGAGGGCTGGCATGCATGGAGACGTTTCTGATAGCAGCAACCATGTGCTGAAAGAAGGTGTGTGTACAGACACCTAGTGAGCAGAGGGAGGACATCTCAAACAGCCTGAAGCATTAATACATGGGACGGCCTTCACCACATTACTTGGTTCAAAACATCAACAGTACCAAGCTTGAGAGACCTTGTCTGTTCTAAATGAAAAGTGCATCTTCTTAATCACAGAAAATTAGTCATTCTCTTGAAATTAATGCCAACAAACATCAGAGCATACTGCTTAGAAAATATCAATACAAAATTCAGAAGCTGCCCATGTACAGTTCTTTGTGGAAGAGTATACAATTCTCCCACAGATGACACTCTAACTTAAACTGAAAGCCAGAAAGACTCTGGCTGGTCCCATTATTGTGCTGTGCTAACAAGCATAGTGTAAGATTGTTGATGTTGTTTAGGCACTAAATCGTGTCCGACTCTTTGCAACCTCATGGACTGTATAGACCACCAGGCTCCTCCATCCATGGGATTCCTTCAAGCAAGAATACCGGAGGGGGTTGCCATTTCCTCCTCCAGGCGATCTTCCTGACCCAGTGATCGAGCCTGCATCTCCCAAATTGGCAGAATTCTTTACTACTGACCCACCAGGGAAGCCCCACAGTGTAAAGGCTGTGTGCCCCTAAATGACAAAATCCGTAGTGTTAACAAGTCATTTATTACTCCCTTTTTAAGTAGTCCAGCATCTCCAGGTTTATTTTCTCAATTTCCTGAGAGTAACTCACCATCTTTCTTCTTCTGAGCCAATATGGTCACTTCTTCTCCTTTTGGGAGGTCAAGCAGGAAGAGGACGGCTTCTTCTCTTATGATATTTGTGAAATCTACATTGTTTACCTGTTAAAATAACATTTCACAAATTACTACTGGCCATATTTTAAGACAATAAAAACATTTAACTGCACAGGAAACAAATATTTCTAGAGTTTATCTACTCTAGAAATATCACATCTCCAAAAGTAAAAATATTTATTTTTGGAGAAAAGACCCTAGTTTGTAACAAGCAGAAACCAAGTAAATAAAGTGAGTTAAAGTATAAATTCCTTTAAACAGTGACAATGCCACACAATATTAGAGATCATACACTGCAAATTCCAACCAGTTCAGACCAAGAAAGCTAACATCTAATTCCAATGACTTATTGTTATAAAATCTCATGATTTAAACTTTGAAATTAAAGTCCAGACTGTACAACAGAGCCAGACTTCTTAGACTCTCTGAGAAGCAATCAGAAGGAAACAGCGTGTGCGCTGTGCCACCTAAGTAAGAGCATGTGTACAACACAGGCTGAGTCTGCCAGGTCAGTACTCACTCTATCAGATACCCCTGAGGACCTAACAGAAATGTCATCAGTGACTGTATGCAGGTAACAGGGAGATTTCCTTCTATTCATCTTCTGGAAATTTTCTACATTAAGAGAAAATGTTTTCAACAGGTACTACCTTAATGATACAATTATGAGAAAATATTTTTACATGACAATGATTACTTCAAACAGCATATGGAGTGGGTAAGAGAATAGGTCTACTTAATTATCAATGTTGTATCTGAGAAAACAGAAATATTGTAAACAAACGTCAAGTGGAAATCAGCCAGGCAGAGCCAATGAATGCCCTGACCTCCTTCCATGCAAGTGTGAAGGGGAAGGGGGACAGAGCGGCCACCACGGCCTGAGGGAGCTCACCCCACACTCAGAGGGTGGTTTCTGACTGCGAGCTGCTGCCTCAAGTGACCAAACCCAACATGAAGACAGGGAAGCAAGAGGAAAGGGGGGGTTGCTGAACATGTGCCAGGTTTTCAGAAGAATGATTAAAGAAGGTGGTGGGAAAAGAACTGAAACATTTATCGACTAGGAGGGCCAGAATGACAGTGTTATGGAATCCAAAGAAGAAAGTAATTGCTTAAGGTAAAACATGAGTAAGAAATACAGAAAAACAAGGGCTGAAGATGCCATCAGGTTGGTGGTGCCCCACGGAAATCCACCCTGAGCCGTGGTGAAGGTGGAAGGCAGGCTGGACGGCCTCATGACACAAGCAGGCAGGGAAGGGCGCCACCTTACCTGCAAGTGCAATAGCCAGAGGAGAAAGACAGACAGCACAAGGCAGATGCGGAGCCAACAGGCAGAGAAAGAGAACTCAGAACAAAGCAGTCAGACTTGGGGCAGGAGGAGAAGGAAGAAGAGAGCAGAGCAAGGTGAGGCGGGAACTCCCACTTGAGAGCTGGTCCTCCGACTAGAATGGGATGTAGTATATCCAGCAGGGGGTAAAGAATACATTTGAATCAGTTCTAATGAGGTGGATGAAACTGGAGCCTATTATACAGAGTGAAGTAAGCCAGAAGGAAAAACACCAATACAGTATACTAACGCATATATATGGAATTTAGAAAGATGATAACAATAACCCTGTGTACGAGACAGCAAAAGAGACACTGATGTATAGAACAGTCTTATGGACTCTGTGGGAGAGGGAGAGGGTGGGAAGATTTGGGAGAATGGCATTGAAACATGTAAAATATCATGTATGAAATGAAATGCCAGTCCAGGTTCGATGCACGACATTGGATGCTTGGGGCTAGTGCACTGGGATGACCCAGAGGGATGGTATGGGGAGGGAGGAGGGAGGAGGGTTCAGGATGGGGAACACATGTATACCTGTGGTGGATTCATTTTGATATATGGCAAAACTAATACAATTATGTAAAGTTTAAAAATAAAATAAAATTTAAAAAAAAAAAAAGAGAGAAGATGAATAAAGATGGTACTATGTTACTAGGTAACACTGCTTATGGAAAACAAAAAAAAAACACAAAGACCCCACTGGTACACTGCATCCAAGCTGGGCTTTCCTGGACTCTCATCTTTGTGGATGTGAAGCTTCAGAACGAGAGCTTACACGTGTACCCGATGGACACCCATCTTGGCACGCCTGAGCCATCACTGGGTAAAGGGGACCCACAGGCTGCGTACCTGATGCTGCCCTGCTGGCAGGCTGGGGCCCACAGCAGAGTCCAGCCAGCAGGAATGCTCAGCTGAACTGGAGATAACTGGGAGACATTGTGAGCTCTAAGACTTGGTTTTTCCACATTCTACAAATGAGTGATTAAAATGAAACCAAAGCCACATACTGTGCAGTCACACCTAACAGACGTGAGCAGAGCAGAGGCAGGGAGGGGAGACCTGATGGAGTCCCATGTTCTTTAACACAGATTACAAGCTCATCATAACACATCTGCTATGTCTGAGGCCTTGCTCTGGAGACCTAAGTATCTGAAACCATGTGAGCTGATCATGGACATACCCTGAGGATCTGGTCGCCCTCCTCCAAGCCTTCTTTGGCAGCAGGGCTATCTTCGAGAACACCAGCTACAAATATGCCAACATCGTTTCCACCAGCTAGTCGAAGACCCACACTATCTCCTTTCCTGAATTTTACTAACTTCATGCTGGGCCTGTTAAAACAAGTATTTCATTTGAATGAGTTAAGAGAAGCTTAAACAGTAACAGCAAACTGCTATAATGAAAACCATATTTAGAATAAAACAAATGACCATCATATCTGAAATTTCCCCCACACCACTAATTTACTTAATAAAATTTAGCATTAGAACTCAAAATCAGATTTAATGGCACTTTCTCTTAATTTCTAATTAACAAAAATAAGTTCTGAAATATCCAAATGTAATATGTTAGTACTGTTTTACATAATAACTGTAAAATTACTTCATGAAAACATGTTTTCCCAACTCTGACTCTTCGATATATATATTAACAATGGCTAAAAACTCTTCCATTTTTCCCACCCCAGTTCACATACCATATCATCTCTACCGAATAACTGAGAAGTCCTATTGTACAAAGGTAGAAACTGAAGTGTAAACTGACAAATTTCCCTAATACCAGGAGTCAAAATCAAGCTCTAGGCACTGTGCCCGACAGACAGTGCTTTTCAAACTCTGCAGCCAGGGGTTCTTGCAGTAGCTCACACAGATTACTTGCTCTGAGGCCCCTTTGAACTTTTAACCAAAAAGCTCACCATCCAGCCTTTCTGGATGAGCCCATGTTAATCTCTTCATGCTGGAAAGAATGGAGAAGAACTAATGAAGACACATTAATTCCTCTACTCTCAGTGCAGGGTCAAAACTCTTGACACTCCTGAAACAAATACTAAGAATGCCACAGAAGAATGGCTATAGTACTACAGATTACCCTTGTGGGTAATTAATAACAAATTACATACATAATTACAAATTACCCTTCTAGGTTTCCATAGCCATCCCACATTCAGAGACAAGAAGACACAAGTCTTTTACACCTATCTGGACATGAAATGAAGAAAGGTTCTTTTAAAGTAACAATGAACAAATAAGTAGAGGTTAGCAATAACTAAAAAACACAAGTCAACCAATGAATGAATGAGTTGAGGGGACACAGACAGATGCCTACTTCTTTAAACCAACTAAAGACCACCTTGGCTTTTAGGACTTATAAGGTAGTCCCACTAGATCTGGTTTCTTCACATGAGCTAACCATGAACTGGGCAGAAACCTGAGAGCATGTAGATCAGACAAGGTCACTTACTGCTGGGGCTGGTCACTTACTACTGGTGGCACAGGAGGTCCCCCGAATCTGTGGATCATAGACGGTAAGCTCCTTGCTCGTGGTGAAATCTACTTTTCCACCTGCATCAAGAGCCTCCTCTCCCAAAAGTCAACTATCCAGAGAGCTCTTTTAAGCACCCCCTTAAAGTCCTTAAGATTCCAGGGCCCTAAAATCCTCTCCTAACACTGACCAACCTAGAGGACCTCAACAGGTAACAACAGTGGACTGCAGTCTGCATCCTTCAGCAAGACCTGGCTTTTAAAAAACATCATTCAAGAACAGCTCCAGGCACCATCTCAGGGTCATGTGACCGAGACAGGTTCCTTTATTCTTGGCCCTCTGTTGTATCGACCGCACACAGCAGCAGAAGCCTCTGCCTCAAACGCATCCACAGAGAATGAACGAAAAACCCCAAATACAAACCCTGCCCACTCCTCAGTTCTCTCCGTATCTGTCCTTCAGGGCTCCTCTGGCAAACAAGTCTCTGGAATCTAACAAAGTTTTGGTAAACCTTAAAGAGTCAGGAAAGTGCTCAGGCAAGTCTTAAGAAAGGAAAAACAAGATAATTCCTTCCCGATTTATAAAATTTTGAATTATCAGTTACCTAATATTAAAATGTGTAATTTTAAACTTGTGACACTCCCACCTGTTTCAGGAGCTGTTTCTACCATGCTGGGTCTCAGGGTAACAACCCAATTTCCTTCAGCACAGAGAACAGATGAGAGCAGGGGTCTGTATCTAACCTACTTTAGGAGATTTGGTAATTTTCTATTATTCACATCCTGTCACCTCTCTTTTACCACAGAGGCATCAAAAAACTAGATGATCATGACTGTTTGAAATCTGGATATAAAATCTACATCTCAGTCTCGGTATATAAGATACAATGTAATGAAATGTTTGGAAATCAAACACTGACTGAGGTGCTGACTGATCTAGAGCAGGTTCTCAGTCAGGGTGATCCTGCCTCTGGGAACATCTGGCAGCATCTGCAGGTGTTTTTAGTTGTCACAACCAGGGTGTGTGTGTGTGCACACGTGCATACTAGCTAGTGACCACTGGTGGCTAGGGATGCTGCTCAGCACCCACAGTGTATAGGACACTCACATGATAAACAGTTATCTGGCTTCAGTCAAGGTGCTGAGAAACACTTTTTTTTTTTTAAGCTAGGGATTGAGAATGTCTGTGAAAATTCTCATGTTTAACTAGAAAGTTTTTCTTCTTTTCAGTCACACCACACAGCATGTGTGAGCTTTGTTAACCAGGGGTTAAACTCATGCTCCCTGAATTGGGAGCGTAGACTCTTAACCACTGGACCACTACGTAAGTCCAGAAAACAATTTTCTAATTTCTGATCCAAAAACTAGGTAGAAAATAGTGGTGAGAAGGAAGTAAACATCCTAAGAAGTATGTTTTCCTCTAATCTCTGATCCTATCATATAAATAATTTAAAAACTAAACAAACAAAAGTCTAATCAGAGCATTATGCAGCACACACTATGTATCAAAAGCATTTGTAATACAGGTCACAACTGAACACTCACTCTAAACCATGATCAGTAACAGGCAGAGAAAACAACACAAGTTTAAAGCCACATTACCGAAGAATGCCATCTTCATGAGTTGAGTTGGGCAGGACGCCATCAGATGGACTGACAGGTAAATCCACGTCTGGCTGTCCTACCTGTGCGTACACAGGCTTTGGTTCTGAAAGAAGAGAAAATCTAAACTGTGCAGGAAACACTGTACAAAATGGAATAACAGTGCAAGCAACCACTGCATAACCAAACAATGAAAAGTCTGCAAAATACAGTGAAAATGGAAGTTCAGAGAACCTGATCAGGGACATATATACTACATATGCATCTATCAGGGTACATTTTATAGTCAGATATTCTGATATCTTTATAACATGTATGCACATCACATGGTCACCTGTGCTTTCCATAGCTCCAGCTGTTGAAGTCTGAAAAAATCTACTTTTTAGGGAAGAATAACAGAAGAATGTATGAAGAGAGAATCCCTACATTTCTCTGCTGGGACTGTCACTTTCTTAACTATTGTAAAATTTATTTTTAAATATACACATTCCTGCGACTAAGCAAGCAGAGCAGAAAAGAGGTTTTGGGAGAAGGACCTGAGGGACAATAGAATCGGAACCTCTAGGCCTTTCAAGCAACCCTTCAGGATTTCAGAACCCTGCAGGTTTTCAGGTCTGGTCTCGTATCCAGCTCGGCAAGGTACACTTCATAAAGGGTTTCTGAAAACACTGTCCACTGGCAAGATAACTTTTAAAAGTATCTGAAGTCAATCTAATGTTTCCCTTTAATGAGCAGTGTTTGAAAAACAACCTCACTCACTGTGAACAGCTGTGAACCATGAATAATTTCTATGTAGAAAATTTGAAAAACATTCAAGAATGCCTACTCATCTACAGTGACCTCCTATCCACATAAAAATGCTGGAAATACAGAAAAATTCCATGGGTAGTTACCTACATGGGTAGTAGGTAACAACAATAGTAGCAGTAGTAATAACTGCATTTTTGTATCTCCTGTAAATATAATTCTATAAACTGTAAAACAGTTTAGTCTGACTGAATGTTTTCTGCACTTCCTATTTCATAGGCGAGGCTTACCTGGAAGATTGGGTGCTTGTTTCTCATTTCGCTCAACTACAACTTCTTCCACTGTTTTAGGTGTATGATCATCTGCATGCTTTACCGGAGTCGAGACAGCCCCTGGTTTAGAAATTCTCTCTTCCTCTCTGCTCCGGAGACTGTACATTAGTAAAACACAAAAGTTATGAGCACATGGTGAAAATCATTTGTAAAGAGCACAAGAACAGCCAAGACAATGTCAGGAAAGGGTGACAAAGGACTTGCTCTAAAAAACACCAAAATACTATAAAAAAACTCAGTAATTAAAACTAGAGTAGCACTGCCACAGATCCATGTAGAAAAACAGAAAATGGAGAGATACTTCTGCAGGACCGAAGTTTATCATGGAAGCATCAGGCCAAAGGTGCTGGAACAAAACAGTGTGTAATAAGCAGTGTCAGAACTGTTCACTAATCTAGAAAACCTAGCTGACTACGTGTATTAATGACATAGAAGTAAATCAATTTCAGATAAAGTCCTAATTTTTATTATCAAAAATACTTTTAAAGTAAGTCTCAATTAACAAAAGCCATAATATATCAAGTAAATACATAAAAAGCTTTAAAAGGTGTGAAAATAATTGGAAAAAATGTCATATGTAGAACCAAATGAATTTTAAGTTCAAACAACTGAATATTAGCAATTTGACCAAACAATATGTAACAGAAGTTCAATTTAAAACTACACATTGACCCAATAATACATATAATAAGGATTTGATATTTAGACTATATGAGAACTATACATCAGTTTAAAAGAGACAATTCAGGAAAAAAATAACTACTAGGAAGAAGAAATTCACCAGTGAAGAGTGAATAAACACAGACAATAAACAAAAAATATTCAACCTCACTAGTAATGAGAAAAATGCAAATACAAAAAACTAGAGCTCTTACTACTTGTGAGAGTTCTCCAATCATATCAAGCCGTAAGAAGGATATGGAGATACAGACATTTGGAAAAGGACAGTGGAAATAAGTGTAAACACAAAAAAAGTGTACTACTACTTGAGCAAAAATTAGGAGTTATTTATCAAAACAACAAAAATGCACATACACAAAAACCTGGAATCCTACTCTTAGATTTATCCTGAAGAAACACACACATACATGTCCAAGAAGATTTTATAAAAACATTTACTCTGATAGCAGCTCAACTAGCAATAAACAAAACTCAGTGCCCATCAACAGTTCCCCCAGAAAAATACAAACTATAAAAAGTGAACTTTATATATATATAAAGGCCAATACATATGCTTCACATAAAAAGATAAATCAAGATCTACCATTTAACGTATTGGTAGAAGATTTTATGGCTGAGTTCTCCCAACTCTGAAAAACCTAATATTTTTCTTCAATCATCCTAGATCGTAGAAAAATATAGAAAGCTCCCTAACTCACTTTTTAAAGACTTTTTATTGTAGAAAATCCCATACATACATACATAGAACAGTATCATAAAAATCTCATGTACCTATCTTTAGTATTTTTCAACTTTCTGTTGATTAGCAATTCAGCCTTAGGCTAACAGAAGCTTAACACCCAAATCTTGACAATTAACAGTACCAAATGAGAAGACAAAAATATTTTAAAAGATAAATGGAGGGGAAAATTCCAAATAAAATACTGTATTAGAGGATTATTATACTGATACAGTAGTCACAGCAGGGCTGTTTCAAGAGTGCAAGACTAGTTCAGCATTAAAAGTCTACCACATAATTCTATTCAAACATTACAGAAAAAGTTAATACTGGTCAAATGAGCATGTGAAAACAATCAACAGCCATTCCTAATAAAAGTCACAAATAAAGCAAAGATCAGGCAACATAATAATGAAATTATTTTCCGAAACCAAGAGCTATTATCATATTATGTAGTGAAACACTGAATCTATTTGCTCTAAAATCAGTAACAGCACAGTGACACCTGCCAACATTACTGTTATTTACCATTATCTGAAGACTCAGATGACAGAATCATGCAATAATGCTCCTGGAAATACTGGCAGAACACTTTAGTGAGTATAAAAGAATATTAAAAATTATTTGAATTAAAATAACTTTAATTACATTGAGAATTAAATATCCTCAATAATCAGATGGAAATGAAAATAGTAAAGTAAGTAAAAATATCTCTACAACAATAGCATTAAAAATTATACATCTATACAAACCTAGACTAGGGGAGATCTCCCTAAAATGCAAGTTAAAAATTCAAAAGCCATAAAAAACAACACCCCAGAAAAATGAGCAACAGAAATGAACCAGAAATATACTAAACAAGAAATTCGACATGGATAATATCACAAAAAGATGGTCAGTTCCACTAGTCAGGAAATCAACCGATAAGAAGAAGTCACCATTTTGCAGCCATTAGACTGGTACACATGGAATTCTGAGAAACAAACGAAAGCACTGCCACGTGTGTATCACTGAATCACTTTCCTACACACTTGAAACTAATATTCTAAATTAAATATACTTCAATTTTAAGAGCAAGAAAAAATGTAAACACTACTTTTGAAAAGTAATCTGGCACTAACCATGAAAAATTTTAAATGCCAACACATGTTTTAAGTATTTTAACAGTTAAAAAAGCCAATATATGAACCCATGGACAAAAATGAAAAAGACCTAGAAACAGACTTTCCATAATATGGAAAATTTCTGATCAAATGAAAAAGCTAAAAGGATGCTTACCTTGTGTTATGTGAAATAAGCTAACAACTGGGGAATAACGTGCAGAGCATGATATTTTAAAATTCTTTGCAAAACACACAGAAACTCTATATATGATGCTAAACATTGACCCAAGTACAGAGAAAAGCTTACTTCAAATCTGAGATCCAGATGTAGTGGAGTTGGTAGCTGTGGCCTGTGTCACTTGTTCTAATAAGCATACAATGCTTTCATAATTGAAGATAAAAAACTAAAATCTTAAACTTACAATGAAACAGTGTTGTAACTAGAGATAGGAAAATAGCCCCCAAACAAAATGTGAAGAACAAATGGCAGAATACATGTGGTGAGACACCACTGAGGTATTAAAGACCACTTTTCCCCACAGCTGCACATGCGTGTGCGCACACACACACACACACCCCATGTGCAGAATTACCAGACAGATGCGGGTGACAGCGGTTCATAAAGGGGGAAGCAGATACAACAGCAGCCCAGAGAAACCTTAGATTTATCTTGACTGTTTCAATTTTCAGGTGGCTCAGACAGTAAAGAATCTGCCTACAATGCAGTAGACATAGGAGACATGCGTTCAATCCCTGGGTGGGGAAGATGCCCTGGAGGAGGTGGCATGGCAGTATTCTTGCCTGGAAATCTCATGGACAGAGGAGACTGGTGGGCTATAGTCCATAAGGTCACATCTTCTTATGAAAGACTGAAAAGTTTTATTTTAAAATAATGATTATTTAAAGATGAAATTAAGTCTAACTTTAAAGAATTCCATAGTCCATATTATTAGCAGTCCCTTACCAGGAAAAACATTTCTTCCTGATGTTCTCCAGAAAGATTAAAACATATGCTTTTTTTTATAAGAAAAGTTTTCAGAGTTCTATTTTTAAGTTAATTTAACTACTCTGGGGAGGGGGTATTCCAGTTTTAAATAATATATATTAAAAGAGCTGCATGTAAGTAAAACAGTCTTTTAGTAAAATATACACACACACACACATGTATGCCAAGATATTTTCTAGCTCAAACCAGAATGAACTACTTTTAAATCATAAAAAGTTAAACTTTTTAGCCACTGCTTATGTAATAATGGGGTGGCTTCCTTGGTGGCTCAGATGGTAAAGAATGTGCCTGCAATATGGGAAACCCAGGTTCAGTCCCTTGGTTGGGAAGATCCCATGGAGAAGGGAATGACTACTCACTCCACTGAGCTACTCACTATTCTTGCCTGGAGAACTCTATGAACAGAGGAGCCTGGTGGGCCACAGTTCATGGGTTGCAAAGACTCAGACACTGGCTGAGGAACTGACACTATGTGTTAGTCTCACATACAATTAGTCTAAGTATAAATAAACACAATTAAGCTATCTGCAAACTGTTCTAGGTGATTCATAATAAAAAGGGCAATACAAAATAGTAAATTCTTCTTGCATTTTTTGCTCTAAAAATACAAATGTACATATGAACATTTTGAAGAGATCAAGGTTAAATAACTACATAATTTTAATAGTTCTACAAATTCTGTTGCTTTGCAACTGGCTTAAAACTATCTGTTTAATAAAGATCACATTTCTGGACTTTCCTGGTGGTCTAGTGGTTAAGAATCTGCCTACCAATGCAGGGTTTGATCCTTGGTCTGGGAAGATCCCATGTGCCACGGGGCAAATAAGCCCGTGTACCACAACTACTGAAGCCTGTACTCCAAACCAGAGAAAACTGCATTGAGAAGCCCACACACCATGACTAGAGAGTAGCTCCCACTCTCTCTAACCAGAGAAAGCTCACACGCACCAACAGATTTTTTTTTTTAAGTTGCAAGTTTAAAAAACAATTTCCAATTCCAATTGATTTTCTTCCTTTCCTTTAACTGAAAAACAAAACAAAACAAAAAAAACTTCCTGAATCTACAACATGACTAAGTAACACTGATGATAACTAAGAATCAAAGATAATATTTTAATGTGACCATCCTCCCCAGTGGTAACCAGGCCTTATAATAGGGCTCCTGCTCCATACAGCACACAAAAATTCCACAAGTATTTCATTTTTGGCTAATTTTCATTCTCTTCTGACTACCACCTTTCATTAATGTAATTACTACACCTTAACACTGCAGATCAGTGGAACTCACATCATTCTATTAAACTGTTCACACGATCAATATTTTAAAAAATCATTGTTCTTTTTAGTGCATTTCCATTATCTACCAAAAGGTGGAGGCATTATTCAATACATATAGATCTAGAGCCATGCTGTTAACAGAATCATGAAGAAAGTCACTTATGTAGCTTGAAATTTTCTAAAACTCATATTAAATAAATGAGGTGAAATCAAATAATACATTTTAACTCAATATACTTAAAATATTAAGAATCATAAACCATAAAGTAATCATAATTACAAACAAATCAGTAAGTAATCATAAATTAGGAGCTTCCCTGGTGGCTCAGATGGTAAAGCGCAGTGCCTGCAATATGGGAGACCAGGGTTCGATGGAGACCAGGGTTCGATCCCTGGGTTGAGAAGATCTCCTGGAGAAGGAAATGGCGACCCACTCCAGTATTCCTGCCTGGAGAATCCCAGGGACGGAGGAGCCTGGTAGGCTTACAGTCCATGGGGTGGCAAAGAGTCGGACACGACTGAGCGACTTCACTTCACTTCACCCATTGTTTTTTGGTGTACTCAGCCATCAAACTCCAGTGTGTATTTGCAAGTGTTAGCTGCTCAGTCGTGTCTGACTCTTTGTGACCCCATGGAGTGCAGCCCGCCAGGCTCCTTTGTCCATGGGATTCTCCAGGCAAGAATGCTGGAGTGGGTTGCCATGCCTTCCTCCAGGGGATCTTCCTGATCCAGGGATGAGAATCTTATGTCTCCTACATTGGCAGGCGGGTTCTTTACCACTAGCGCCACCTGGGAAGCCCCAAAGTTCTGTGGAAGACAACTGTTAAGACAGAGTCTCTGAGAGAGTTTTTAGTCACATAAACAAACTCAATGGAAACAGAGCCTTAAGTCTTATCCCGTCAACTCTGTGTGAGAATAGCAGATATAACACACACTCAACCAGATCAGTAACAGATGGCTTTAAGAGCAAGACTTCAGGTGTGAAGTCACAGCTGTCTGGGGCCATTTAGTGCAGGCAGAGGGCAGGCAGCTGGATCAGAGGGGCATGGAGAAATAGGGACAGGGGAAGGGGTTTTCTCCTCCGGGTCCCTTTAGTAGGCAGGCAGGCCCCAGGTGGCGCATACTGGGAAAGGGCGGCTCAGCGGCAGCAGCTTTCTGACACTTCCGAGGGTGCTCAGGCACTTGGTCTCTGACAAGACAGGTCCTCAAGCACTGCTCTCCCTGGGCCCTCAGAGGGCAGGTTCCCTGTTAAGTCCACCCAGCGACACCCCATAGTGAGCCTCAGGCACGTGGGGCGGGCTCCACCTCAGCACCACTGCTGTTAACCTCCTCACATGTGATCCTCACATTCTTCAGAGTTCTCTTTCGTTTCCTACTGGCTAATCCTCTGTCGCTTCAATCTTGTTATATTTAACCTCTCTATATTAAACCTGTTCTGCTGAAACTGTGCTGTTTCTTGGACCCTGATGAAATATACCAGACTACCAACTCTTCAAATTTTATTTCTGATTTCTAGCTCTCAAACACCTCCCAATGGACTGGTTATATCTTATTTAAAAGTAATCTGAATATAGAAAATAAACTGAGGCTGAATGTTCACTGTAATAAAACATCCTTTTATAAAGCCCATTTCCTGTTACCTAAGAAATGACTCATCCTACGAAAGCAACTTTATACTTTCCTTTCAGAAACATTTATCGCATGCAGGTTGGCAAGAACTACATAGTTTAAAATGAAAACAAAAAACCAGGTGCCCTTACCAGTGGTCTTTAAAGGGCACCTAGTTTTTGTTTTCATTTTAAACTATGTAGTTCTTGCCAACCTGCATGCGATAAATGTTTCTGAAAGGAAAGTATAAAGTTGCTTTCGTAGGATGAGTCGTATCACCGACTCGATGGACACTGAGTTTGAGTGAACTTCAGGAGTTGGTGATGGACAGGGAGGCCTCGCGTGCTGCAATTTACGGGGTCGCAAAGAGCTGGACACACCTGAGCGACTGAACTGAACGACCACTGGAGTATCTCGACCCTAATAGTAAAAAACAGAAACTCAGAAAGTAACTTAAACCAGGCTCCCAAGTTCTTCTCCACTGACAGAGTTCAGCACGGTGGGCCCCTAACACATACGAGGAAGAAAAACCAAGGTGCAATCAAGTCTGATAACTCAGAATGCTCCCACCAGTTAATCCCCTAAGTTATATATGCAAACACACAGATATTACACACTGCAGTTTCTCCTCGACAGCAACTCAAAAATTACAGCATGGCATAGTGGATTAGAGGGTGAGCAAGGCAGAGTGAGCACTATGGAGATTCTGGGTAGGTGCTCAGGCAGAGAAGCAAGAGCTGCCCCTGTGCGTGCTGAGAGAGCAAGGAATGACCACCATACATTCACTGGACTGTATCTGCAAGCTAAGCTCTCACAATTTAAAATCTGTTCTTTATACACTGCAACATTTTCTAGAAATACATGTGGTGTATGCTTTTGAAGAAATAATGCCTGTACTGCTCACTGTGACAAGCAGCTTTCATGATGCCTATCAGTCTGCACAGAGATTCTCCTCCTGCGTGTTTGTTTGGTTTGATGGTGACAACAAAGTAACCTAGCCACCTGAATTAGAAAGAAAACAGACCCATCATTCTGCAAGTGTAATTTCTGAAGAAATGAACAACTTTTAGTAAGGAATGACTGAAGAAAAACTAAGAAGGAAGGGTATCCCTCTGCACCTCGAATACTCTATAGTGATGAGCCAGCCCCCTTACTGACATTCCTGTCAATCAGAACGAGGCAGTGCCCCAGTGAGGCTCCCAGCTCCATCCTGAGCAGAGTCTCAGTCCAGAGCAGGCAGTGGAACGACACTGAATAAAATATACAGAACCTAGCAACAAGCATCAAGTGATTTAACAAAATCACTGTAATAACACTCTCTGCTGCTGCTGCTGCGTCACTTCAGTCGTGTCCGACTGTGTGTGACCCCAGAGACGGCAGCCCACCAGGCTGCCCCGTCCCTGGGATTCTCCAGGCAAGAACACTGGAGTGGGTTGCCATTTCCTTCTCCAATTAACACTCTCTACACACATATTATTTTTTAATTTACAAACAAAACTATTTTAACATCCTAGACCAGGGAGGGACTGGCAGACTTTTTCTGTAAATGGCTCCGTGGGCCAGGCACTCTCTGCCAACTTTTCACGGTTATGACACTGCAGGATGGGTTCCAACAAAACTTTATTTCCAAAACCAGGCAGCAGGCTGGATCTGGCCCACTAGCTGCAGTTTGCCAGCTGCCGTTCTAGACAACGACAAGGGTACACTGTTCATCTGATTATAAGAAGTGAGCACGTGTGCTGTGCTCAGAACTCAGCTCTCTAAGAAAAGAACGTCATGTAGAGGAATCTGGAGAAGGCAATGGCACCCCACTCCAGTACTCTTGCCTGGAAAATCCCATGGACGGAGGACCTTGGTGGGCCGCAGTCCATGGGGTCACTAAGAGTCGGACACGACTGAGCGACTTCACTTTCACTTTTCACTTTCATGCATCGGAGAAGGAAACGGCAACCCACTCCAGTGTTCTTGCCTGGAGAATCCCAGGGACGGGGGAGCCTGGTGGGCTGCTGTCTATGGGGTCACACAGAGTTGGACATGACTGAAGCGACTTAGCAGCAGCAGCAGAGGAACCTACTTAGGTCACAAGGGAAGGCTCTGAAGGTTTCTGTTCCCTTGAGTAACCTTCCCTTTCTTTCTCTACTCCAGGAAGGGCAAACACTTGAGTCTGTTTAAAGGCCAAGAGGCTTTAATTCTCTTGTCAACAACATAACCCTGGACTTTATCCTTAGCTTAAATGACTAGCCTACGGAATGAGGAAATCGTCTTAGAAATGGTCAATGTGAGCACACAGGAAAGCACATGTGGACAGTCTACAGCATGAACTGCTCCTACTACCAATCACTGTAATAAAGGAAGCTGCTAATATCTGGGCCAGGTGTTCCAATCACCTTTCACAACTTTGTGGTGTATGATGCCTTCTTTACATCAAATGAGGAAACTAAAGCTCAGAGAGGGATTCAAGGTGGTGCAAGTAACCAATGACAGGCTGGGGCTCAAACCCAGGAAAACTGGCTTCAAAGTCCAAAGAGATGACTGCATTCTGTTGCTTCTGACAACAGAAGGTTGCTCCATTTCTGACAAAATGAAGGTTACTATTCTCTGCAGGTAACTGCAGTCTTACAAACACAGAGATATTCAGAAATCCAGGGGAGGCAGTAGTGTTTCACACACTAAACAAACTTTTCTCACTTGTCTTTTTC
This sequence comes from Bos javanicus, assembly GCF_032452875.1. Classification (NCBI taxonomy): domain Eukaryota; kingdom Metazoa; phylum Chordata; class Mammalia; order Artiodactyla; family Bovidae; genus Bos; species Bos javanicus. The sequence continues at coordinate 28,041,511 of NC_083888.1, forward strand.
TATCACTTTTTAAACTGCAGAATTATAACATTTGTAAAACAAAAGCATCTGTTTAAACAACACAAGGACATTCCATGGTGTTTTTTATACTAGGATTTTACTCTCATACTATATCTAAAGACGGATGAAACACATGCTGGAATCAAGACTGCCAAGAGAAATATCAATAATCTCATATATGCAGATGACACCACCATTATGTCAGAAAGCAATGAGGAACTAAAGAGCCTCTTGATGAAAGTGAAAGAGGAGAATTACAAAATTGGCTTAAAACTCAACATTCAGAAAACTAGGATCATGGCATCCGGTCCCATCACTTCATGGCCAACAGATGGGGAAACAGTGTCAGACTTTATTTTGGGGGGCTCCAAAATCACTGCAGATGGTGACTGCAACCATGAAATTAAAAGACGCTTGCTCCTTGGAAGAAAAGTTATGACCAACCTAGACAGCATATTAAAATGCAGAGACATTACTTTGCCAACAAAGGTCTGTCTAGACAAAGCTATGGTTTTCCCAATAGTCATGTATGGATGTGAGAGTTGGACTATAAAGACAGCTGAGCACCGAAGAAATGATGCTTTTGAACTGTAGTGTTGGATAAGACTCTTGAGAGTCCCTTGGACTGCAAGGAGATCCAACCAGTCCATCCTAAAGGAAATCTGTCCTGAATCTTCATCAGAAGGACTGATGCTGAAGCTGAAACTCCCAATACTTTGGCCACCAGATGCAAAGAACAGACTCGTTGGAAAAGATGCTGGGAAAGATTGAAGGCAGGAGGAGAAGGGGCCGACAGAGGATGAGATGGTTGGATGTCATCACTGACTGACGGACATGAGTCTGAGCAAACTCTGGGAGCTGGTGATGGACAGGGAAGCCTGGAGTGCTGCAGTCCCTGAGGTCGCAAAGGTCAGACATGACTGAGTGACTGAACTGATATCTAAAGTGTTTCTCAAAATGCAAGGACACTCTAAATTAAAATTGCACAGTTGTTTGGATTTTAATAGTAACTTTATGGAGGAAATAAAACCTTTAAGCAACTGGTACTATTTTTTCATCCTGCCTTTAGGCAGGTTAAAGTTTCAGGAATTATATTATCAGCACAAACATGAAAATAAATCTGCAGACTTTTTGTCTTCTGTAGCCAAAATACTGTCTTCTCCTTAGGATCTGCTATGTGGTAACATGCAGAAGAGAATGCTATTATATTAGAAACTTAAAGTATTATTCCCTGCCTCCATCCCAGATGAACTCAGAAGCAGGCCCAAGATTCTATATTTTTCAAAGATCTCATATAACTGGTGTCACCTATAAGAATACTTGAGGCTCTCAAGAGAAGTAAAACACTCCAATATAATAGGAAGACACCTAAAAAAAATTTTTTTAAACCCTGTTCAACATTTAAAGTTACAGATGCCAAATATTTAGGAAATCTAAATGAAAAAAATGTAGGTACTAAAAAGACCTATCTAAAGTTTAGAATTTGGTTACAATAGATACAAATGGCCAAAATTTTCATGAGTCTTTCTTTCTTTCTTTTTAAAGGAAAATCATGTCCAAACTGCTTGCTGCTAGCCTGGCTTCTAGGAGAGAGAACTGTGTTAGGACTGCACCACGCCCCATGACTCATCTGGGTGTCAGCTCTATTGCTGTGTATGTGCTGCGGGCAGCCGTCCTTTTCCAGGTAAGGGATGCGCCTTGTCAGCAAGACTTTCAGAATTAAGATGTTAATGTACAGCAGTTAAAATTAGTAATCGGTTATTAGTCAGTTTTGCATGTAACGTACTATAATATTCCTTAAAAAATCATTATAATGTTAATTACAAAGATCAGGGTTAATACAATTTATAGATCTAAAATCTGAAATTCAGAAAGAATCAGCTTCACAAATAGCTAAAATCAGCAGTGTGCAACAACTGTGTCAGGGTGATTTCTGAAAGTCTTCAGGAAAGCTCTCTTCCGGGAGGTACTTCTCATTTGTTTCCTCAGCATCCTTGGGAAACACTCGCTGTATCCACTTCTGGGCATTCTATCTCTTGTTTCTCTTGGCAATTTTAGTGATTTCATTGCTTAGGTGAACACCACCTTCATGCAAGTCAGTCACAAACAATCACAGTGAATATTAAACTGGTCAGCTCTGGACTTGACTAAGTGCACACAGAAGAGCTCCACGTGGACTGCTGCTAAAACCTAGGTCCACTGTTGGCCAACAGAGCCCTGAGCACGTCCAGAAATCTTACATAAAATGCTACATGTATCTGTGAATGTGCATCTTTCTGGAGAGAAAGATCATCTTTTTTTTTTTCAGATTCTCAAATGTGCATGTGACCCCCTCAGAACATAAACTCAGGTAAGTCACATAATACTAGCATGGCAGACCCTTTGACGTAAATAAATACCACACAGTGTACTTTAAAGGGAAAAACAAAAGTCCAGGTTAATCTCCACTAAAAGATACTACCATACACATTTAATTTGTCCTAAAACTTGTTAGCATCTTCTAATGCAGTAGCTAAGCAAACTGCAGCCAAGAGCCAACTGTATTTTTAAAAATAAAGTTTTACTGGAAAACAGTCATGTCCATTCATTTACATACTATCTACAGTAGTTTTGAGCCACTAAGACAGAGGTGAGTGGTGAAAAGATTTGGATCACATACCTAAAACATTTTTGACTGACTTCTATTATTCCAGGTAAGAAATACATAAACTGATGGAGAAACACAAAGCAAATTTAAGTAATCAAAAGAAAATCTATCTTCTAGTTTTATTTCTAAGCAAAACCAGAAGCATGCATCAAGCACACACACCACTGTTTTACTTTACACAACAGAGAGTGATTACCTGCCACTGCTGGGCTGCTGTGGAGAGTGTCTAGAATGGTCAGAAGGCTCGGACCGCTGGTCAGGAGACCGAGAGCGGCTGTGACGGGGAGGCCGGTCGTGGGATCGACCTGAATGGTCTGATGCCAGTGACTGGATTTCTGAAATATCTGTTAAACAAAAGGGTGCTGTTTATTTTCCCAAGATTATAGTAAAATATAAGGCACTCCAATGATAAAGGAAATAAATTACTAAATACAATTTCCCATACAATGGTGGATTTAAGCATTAACTTAAACTCAAACATGTCCGACCTTCCCACTTTAAGCAACAGATCACCTTGAGGGTCTCTAGAAACAGAACCACACTCACCGTCCCTCTCGGAGGCGTCAGCAGAGTGGATGCTGTCAGAAAGGTCAGGGACATTCAGCAGGGTAGCCCGCTCATCTCTCTGAACCACCATCTTTAACTTGCCCTTAGACCTCTCGATCAGCGTCTTCGCATCTGTCAGTGACATGTTTTCCGTCACGGTACCATTTATCTGCAACAGAAAAGAAACTGTAGTTTGAAGCTAAATGACAAAAATACAAGCATTAACTTAGACATGGACAGCAATATCTCAGCTGCTCCCAGGCTTGCTCTGAGAGCTAAAATATTCCCTTTACACTTTCCTAAACTATCAAAGTACTCCTTCCCGAAATGATAAACCTTCACTACACTCACTACACAGCTGCTCTGCCAGAGGAGCCCACATCACACCCTCTACCTCTTCCTGGTCACTTTCTGTGACTTATGAGCAAACCAATAAAGCTGACATTTCAGTAACATCTGGAGGAGTCATCAAAACCACTTAAAGTGGAACAACAGGCAAATCTGTCTACAAAGTAACTGTTAGTGAATAATATGCTTCTGGAGCTATTAATTCTCCAGGACAACACAACGCCCAAAGAAAAGCATCAGTCTTGACATGCAGTAACAGTCATGGCAGGTTATACCGTCCCCCAAATACTGATTTCTAATTCTTCTTGGAAAAATCCATTCAAATATGAAAAGGAGCTATGTGGTCACACTAGAACTTGTTTCTATTGCAGTTCATCAAAATGTTAAGAACATGACTATACCTTCAATACAACATCGCCTTCTTGAATATTGCCATCTCTTGCTGCCAAACTATCTTGTGAAATTTCCTTCACAAATATATGGCTGGCCAATCGAAGACCATATTCTGAAATAATATATTTAAATGTCTTTAGTGTAAAATCCCAAGACACTTAAATAGAGTTTAAAAGTATGAAACAAATAATCACTGCGTAAAGAAAGTTTTTAAGTACAATCAATAAGTTATTGGCCTTCCTGCAAAGAAGACATTTCCTCGTGTCATCAGAAGTTGTCACCATCAGTGTGAAAGCACAGGGCAAGTCCGTGGTCCAACAGCAGACTGACACTCATGCCCTCACTGTGCAGAGAGAGAGGACTGAAGAGAAGACCATCCCCTCTGACCTGTCAGGCTGATGCACCAGGTTCTTAGAAAGTTTAATGATAACAATTCTGAAAACAAATACCCTGGGAATCTCAATGATTTTAGTGATGACTTGTATTACCATGTGTATACAATTTTTGTTTCCCCCAGTTCCTACAGAAGAGGATTTTGGGTCCTAAACCCATCCAACTCCGAGAGGCATATGCAGAACATCAGCACGAGCCACTAGAACTAGGGCCTGGAAGGAGCCGAGCAGAGAGGGGAGCAGTTAAGGATGCCAGTCCTTCCAGCAGCCAGCAGAGCACCCAGGATGCAGCAGCAGGAACAGGACCTGTGGGCAGGGGAGCAGTCAGAACTAAAGATATTACCAGCAGAGTCCAAAAACCCATCCAGGGGCCTGCAGAGCGATGGACTATTTTTTTAAAATTAGAACAATATACAATCAGTATAATGTCTATAGGAACAAGATTGCTCCTGGTTGTGTTAGGAATCTAACTGGGAGCAAGAAAAATAGAAGGGAAATAAGTGTTATTTTTAAGGTGGGCTAAGACTTGCTACTCAGGCTTTTAGAAGCTACATCAAAGTTACAGTTTAACTTAAGGTAAATATACAAAGAGTGTTGACAAACAGAAATAACTGGGACAAAAAAAAAAAAAAAAAGACTTTACAGAATCTACACAGTCTACTCTGTGCTTCAGAAACAGTCATCATATCTCTCAGAAATAAAGTGTTGATTAAAAGACTGTCCTTATTTAGGATTTAAAAATTATAAATGGAAAAAAAATTATAAATGGCCCATACAGAGATGACTCTGAAATATTTCCTGTATATGAAAGAATCATTTATCCCAAGTATTTCTCTGGTAAATATGAAGGACGTGGGAGGCTCTACAGAGAAAAGCAGCAAGAGGCAGCCCCGTGCTCTGGCAGCAGGGAAAGGATGTCACCACAGTCCAGCTTCGGTGGAGCTCAGACCAGGCAGTACAGCACTCTGTGCCAGGGGAGGGTCACAGAGGGCACCTCCCCCTTGGCCCCGAGAAGCAAACACTAAAGCTGACGCTCCATCTAAGAAACACTGCCACTAAAGCTGAAGAGTGAGGTTGTGTGGTTGGGGGGGGGGGGCGGGCAGTGGCACAAACAGAATGGCTAAAAACAGACACAGCAGAAGGCATGAAGGAAGACGAGGCAAGTTTGATGAAGCCTAAGTGTAGGTAGAGTCAGGCACAGCAGCGCCCCAGAGGCCCTGTAACCCAAGGAGCAGAACCAACAGGAGCCCCAGGGACGAGCTCACAAGGGTGAGTGAGTCCAGTTAAGAAAGGGCGGTGTGGTGCTCCTCAGTGAGCCCCACCACCCCACCGCCAAAACCCATGTGGGTTGACTTGACAGTAGTGATCATTTTCTAGTGTGTATGCACCTCAAGCATCACACTGCACACCTCAGATATACACAACTTTACATACTAACACATACTGTTTATCACATGTCAGCAACGATGGGAGAAGAGAAGGTGCTGGTGGCCTGGATGAGGGGTGGGGGTGGAGAAGGGAGGAGCAGGACAGCAGGGCGGCTGCACACTCAGCAGACACAGGGAAGCCGAGCAGACAGCGGCGCAGGTAATCATGCCACAGTGAGTGTGGCTGGCCTGAGACACCAGGTGCAGAAGGACAATCAATGGGCTACTGTGTAAGAAACATGAGGAAACATTCCAAGAGGGACACGGGAGTTTTGCTGGAGATGTGCTGAGTCTGAGGGCCATGGAGGACGCTTCAGTGAACAGGTCTGAGCCAGCCGGGACCCTGGGGTGCACACAGGCGTGGGGAAGGAGCTGCACCATCATGAGAGCTCCTCAACACCCCAGGAAAAAATTCACAGAACACTGGAAGGTAGGATGAATATAATGAGCTTGCCAAGGCTACAGAAGGTGGGGGAAGCCCTGACACCCGCAGCATTGCAGAAGCCAAAAGAAAACATGAAAAAATGGAGTGGTGAACTATGAAATGGTGCTGAAAAGGTAAGATACAGACTGGAAATTCCTACTGGATTCAGTGTGACCAGTTCCAGGAGCAGATACCAGAGCACCCACCAGATACTGAAGTGGGGGGCAGTGACTAGTCCTGGGAGCAGGTACAGAGAGGGGGCTGAAGCGTGCGTGGTGAACGAGAAGCAGCATTTCTGAACACAGACCGTCTGACTAAGGAGTCCGTGGACAAGGGAGCAGGAGCTGTGAGGAGGGGATGCTTCAGGTTTTGGGAAAGCAAATCAAAGCCAAGCTGGAGAGACTATTGCGCCTTTTCGTCAAAGCTGTCACACAGTGCTTTCCTGTGTGGGAGAGACACACCCACAGCAGTGCTGCGAGGCCCCCACCAGACTCTTCCGGTATGGACTGTGACTACCTGAGGGCAAGCAGCCAGGCTGCAGCCACAGAGTTTTGACAGCTGCGTCCTTTCCTTAGAGTAGCATCCCAGCTCTCCATCTGGGGCAGCAGGCTGCCCCCCTCCCCAGCCAGCGCTCTCTGCGGGACGCGGATGCAGCCATGACTCAGCCCAACCCGAGCCTGACCACGAAGTCAACACTGCGCTGCAACTGGTGCAAGGACGGCAGGGCACCTCCTACTCACAGAGCTAACCTAACACTCCTACTGGACACGTTATCTGCTACAACAAAAAAGAGGAGGAAACTGACAACCCCTGAGGCCTGCAGTAACAGGATGTGCTTTTAATAAGCAAAAGGACACAAGAACAAAGATAACAAAGGACAACAGAGCAAAGATGTCAAGAGACAGCAAATTTACTTCTCATTAAAATCAGTCTTAAAATTCTCATGTGAAAAGGCTAGATTGGCAGAAAATACCTTCATTCTTCCGGGACTTCACCAGGGTGACTTTGGTGGGTCTAGCAGGCTGACTGGAGGCCACAGACCGCCTGTCAGACCGCGGGGACAGACTCCTCTCCCGACTGGCACTCCTATCTCGGCCCCAGCTCTTCTCGCTCCTCCTGTTTGCCAGGGCCCCACGGCCACTTCTCGGGTCATGCGCTTCCTCGTCGTAACTGTCCTCTTCGTTCTCAGACACAGGCTCAGGATCAGGACGATTTACTGGGATCTGAACTTTCTTCTTCCTTCGAATGGTCTACAAATAAGAAAGGGGACAGTATGAGTTGACAGATGCACCTTCAGTTCTTCGGAGAGGAAAATCACATTTTTCTGGTCTCATATTAATTATGAATAACAGACATAATAGATAAATATAACCAATTACTAAGAAACACATTTCCATACTGGTTATCTTTCCTGCTTTACTGGTAAAAGATCTGGTTAAGAAGCACATTGGAATCGAGGGCTAATAAAGTTTTTATTTAATTCAGAACACCTTCTACGTGTAATCATCACAAGCTTAAAGGGGAACTAGTAACTGCTAGTGGTCTGAATAAAGGCAGGAGTGCTGTACCCTTAACACCACTGAGCATCCCACAGAGCTACCAAACCACTGCAGGCCCAACTCCATTCCTTACAAGCTTCAGAATCCATCAGGACCAAGGACCGCAAGTGTCCTGTGGGAACTCTAAGAGGCAAATTCACTGCACCTCCACACTAACACTGGACGAGTATGCTGGAGCTAATAACTTCATGATACTTTATCAATATAAACTGCTCTCAGATTCTCTCTCCAAAATGTGTACCTTCTGGTCCAGGTATGAACCTCTTTCGGCTTTTTCTCCTGGCTGGCTCTGGTGGTGATTAAGTTTCCCTGTCCATTTCTTTCCCTCACTTTCCAGAAGATCAAGGTCTGTGTGCACTGTCTGCTCACAAAGGGGCCGCCTACTCCCTGGCCTGGACCCTGTCTCCCCACACTGTGTACACGTGCTCTCATCAGAGATCTGCAAGATCTCCTTGGGGAACACTCCTGTCTTCTACTTCTGACACCATCATCTACTAAAACTCTTACCTGTCCATCTTGTTTCTGACTCCTCCATGACCTCCTATTCTCCTAAATCCATCAACTCCCTCCTAGTTTCAACAGCCTTCTTCCCAAGTTTGACAAGATGTCAGGCTTGGGTGTTTGAATGATTTTCTGCAGCCCCAGGACCCCACAGCCCTGAGCCTGCTAAGTCAGGACCTAGCCGCTCCAGAAGGCCAGCACCAGTCCCTGTACTTTCAGGACCCTGTGGCCAGAGACCCCAGGACCAGCCTGGCTACCCTGGGCACTAGTCCTGGACACACAGGATCCTGACTCCATCTACCAGCAGGCCAACACCAGGACCCCTGGCCACACAGCCAGCCACCCAGTTCTACCCACCAGCAGGCTGACACCAGGACCCCTGGCCATGGAGCTTTTTAATAAAATCTGACATCCATGTATGATTGAAAAGAAAAAAAAAAAACAACTCAACTAAGTGCATATAGAGGGAACATAGCTCACATGAAAAAGGTCATATATAAGCTCACAGCTAACATCATATTCAGTGGTGTAAAGCTGAGAGCATTTTCTCTAAGACCAGGATCCCCACTGTCACTCTTTTACTCAAAGTACTACTGGAAGTCCTAGCTACAGTAATCAGACAAGAAAAAGAAATCCAAACTGGAAAGGAAGTAGGAACCTGTTGATGTGTGAGGATGACATGATACCACAAAGAAAATCCTAAAGACACCACCAATAAACTACCAGAGCTCATCAATAAGTTCAGCAAAGTTGCAGAATAAAAAACTAATACACAGAAATCTGTTGCATTTCTATACACTAACAACAAACTATCAGAAAGAGAAATTAAGAAAACAATCCCATTTATAAATTACATCAGAAAATAAAATTCCTGGGAGACAATCTAACTAAGGAGATAAAAGACCTAATTTGGAAAATAGAAAGACACAGATGCAAGAAACTAAAGACAAGAGGCAAACGTGGAAAGCTACAAGTTCATGGGCTGGAAGAATTAATGTTAACACAATCACACCACCCAAAGCAATCTACATACCCAATGTAATCCCTCTCAAAATACCAGTGGCATTTTCCACAGAACAAGTAACTCTAAAATGTGTATGGAAAAACAAAAGACTGAATAGAAAAACAAACCAACCAACCCAGAAATAATCCTGAAAATGAAGAATAAAGCTGGAGGCAACATGTGTCCAGATCTCAAACTACACTACATGGTTACAGCCATCAAAACAGCATGGTATTACCACCAAAACTGACACATTAATCACTAGAACAGAACAGGAAGCCCAGAAGATGAATCCAGACGGACACGGGTGATTCATCCTTGACAAAGGAGGCAAGAATATATAGCCTCCTCCATAAATGGTGCTGGGAAAACAGGACATCTACATGTACAAGGATTCCACTGGACTACTCTTTCACACCACACACAAAAAATAAACTCAAAATGGATATAAGATTTAAATATAAGATCTGAATCCATAAAACTCCTAGAAGAAAACACAGGCAGTACATGTATCTGCCTCTTCAGGCAAGGGAAAGAAGAATAAAAATAAACAAATGGAACTACATCCAACTAAAAAGCTTTTACACAGTGAAGTTAACAATCATCAAAACGAAAAGGCTGCTGACGAAATGGGAGAAGACATTTGCAAATGACATGACCCACAAGGGGTTAATATCCAAAATATACCAAAATCTTACAAAACTCAGTATCAACAAATACATAAATCAGTAACTCGATTGAAAACTGGGCAAAGGATCTGAATAGACATCTTTTGGAAGAAGACATATAGATGGCTAACAGGCACACGAAAACATGCTCAATATTACTAACACTCAGGGAAATGGCAATCAAAACCACAATGGGCTATCATCTCCCACCTGTTAGAATAGCGATTATTAAAAAAACAAGGGCAAATGACAAGCGTTGATGAGGGAGAAACTAGCACGAGTGTGGAGCAAAGGGAAGTACTCGTGGTCTGCTAGTGGGAATGTAACCTGGTGCAGCCACGACAGAAAATAGCATAACCCATCTCAAAAAATTAAAAACAGAACTACCATATGATCCAGCATATTCAACTCCTATTTATCCAAACAAAACACTGAACAGAAAAGATGTTTATGGAAACCCCCTGGTGGTCCAGTGGTTAGGGCTCCACCTTCCACACCAGGAGGCTCAAGTTCAATCCCTGGCCAGGTAACTAAGATCCCACATGCCACAAGGCCAAAATAAAGTAAGAAAAGAGAGAAGACATTTGCACTCCTATGTTCACTGCAGCATTATTTACAATATCTAAGAAACAGAGGCAATGCAAGTATCCATCAATAGATTAACTGATGAAGATTTGATACACACACACACACACACACACACACACACACACACGAATACTACTCAGCCATGAAAATAATGTGCCATTTGCAACAACATGAATGGACCTGGAGGGCATTATATTAAGTGAAATAATATGTGGAATCTAAAAAAACAGATGAACAAACCTAACAAGATAAAGATGGAGTTACAGATACAGTGAAGAAATGGGTGGTTGCCAGAGGAGGAGAGAAACAGAAGAGAGAAACCAAGAGGTACAAACTTCAGTTGCAAAATAAATGGGTCATGGGTGTGAAATGTATGGTGTGGGAAACACAGTAACTGTGCAATCCCTTTGTGCAGTGACATAATGTAGCTAGACTTATCTTGGTGACTTTGAAATGTAGAGAAATACAGAATCACTGTGTTGTTAAACAGGGACTAACACAGTGTTGTAGGTCAATTATACTCCAAAAACAAACAAATTTATAGAAAAAGAGGTCAGACTTGTGGTTATAGAGGTGGTGGGGGTGGGGGATTGGATGAAGAAAATCAGAAAGTGTTAAGCTTCCCTTTATAAGATAAATGAGTAGTAGGGGTGTCATGGACAACATAACAAATATAATTAAAGTTGATAAGACTAAATTGTAAGAGTTTTCACCTCAAAGAAAAAAAATCTTTTCTATTCCTTTAATTTTGTATCTCTATGAGGTGATGGATGCTTACTACACATACCATGGTCATCATTCCGTGAAGCCACATCAGCCTGCTGCACCCCTTCAACTTGCACAGTGTTAGCTGTCACCTGTGTCTCAATAAGGCTTGTCGTGTATGAGGACAAACTCTGATCCTGTGCTAGGTCCCCTCTGGGTGGCCGAACCCCCCCACTCTATGATGACATCATGCTCTACAAATTCATCTTACTTCAGAGAATCCTTTCATTTCTTCTGCAATCCTCTCATCTACCTCTAGCTGCCTTAGATTCTGTGGAATCGACTAACAAGGCTGCCCCAGACCATTCTCTGAGACATCATGCATCTGGACTGATTTGCAGAGATCAGTCACTTCACATCCCCTCCACGCCTACATGTTTTCAGTATTTCATTTATTTAGTCTTCCTTCCTGGTCTCAAAGACAAGTCCATCCTTCCTCCTCATGAGCAACACCCTTTCAGAAGAGCTTATTCTTATCCCTCCCCTCCTGCATGACCTTTCCTCATCATTTACCACTCCCTGCCCCAGGTACCACCCTATTTACCTCCAGCCTGTCCTCTGCCTACTAACTGGCATATGCATGTGCTACTCATTTCCAAGTCATCATCTTTTCTCTTCTTTTTGTGACTAACTTTATTCAAAGGGCTGCTCCACACTTAATACAATACCTTTTGACCACTAAGAGTGATCAGAGAAGGCCTCTCGGAGGGAATAACATTGAAGCTGAAGGTCAGCAAGGAGCAAGATGCTAGCATGCGGAAAGGACAGGCAGCTGAGGCCTGTGCTGAACACAGGAAAGGCGCCAGCACTGCTGCTCCCAGTACCGCCCTGCTGAGCCCTTCTCGGCCACATCTCCTGTAAGGCACCCCTAACGGCCTTCCTGAGTTTCGCCTCTATTTCCATCTCCTACATTTGGTATTAGAAGCTATTCTGTTAGCACTTTGATCGTCAACTGCTCCCTAGTAAGGTATAATCATATCCATCCAGCTTGTGGATGAATCACAAGCTGGAATCAAGATTGCTGGGAGAAATATCAACCACCTCAGATATGCAGATGACACCACCCTAATGACACAAAATGAAGAACTAAAGAGCCTCTTGATGAGGAGAGGAAAAAGAAGAGAGTGAGGAAGTTGGCTTAAAACTCAACATTCAAAAGACTAAGATCATGGAATCCAGTCCCATCACTTCATGGCAAATAGATGGGGAAAAATGGAAACAGTAACAGATTTTATTTTCTTGGGCTCCAAAATCACTGTAGATGGTGACTACAGCCTTGAAATTTAAAAACGTTTGCTCCTCGGAAGAAAAGCTATGGAAAACCTAGACAGCATTATTAAAAAGCAGAGATGTCACCTTGCGGACAAAGGTCCATATTGTCAAAGCTATGGTTTTTCCAGTAGTCGTATGGATGTGCAAGTTGGACCATAAAGAAGGCTGAGCACTGAAGAACTGATGCCTTTACACTGTGGTACTGGAGAAGACTCTTAAGAGTCCCTTGGAAACCAAGGAGATCAAACCAGTCAATCCTAAAGGAAATCAACCCTTAATACTTATTGAAAGGAGTGATACTGAAGCTCCAATAATTTTGCTACCTCATATGAGGAGTTGACTCACTAGAAAAGACTGTGATGCTGGGAAAGATTGAAGGCAGGAGAAAAAGAGGGTGGCAGAGGATGAGATGGTTGGATGGCATCACCGACTGGATGGACATAAGTTTGAGCAAACTCTGGGAGATGGTGAAGGACAGGAAAGCCTAGTGGGCTACAGTCCATGGGGTAGCAAAGGGTCAGACACAACTTAGCAACTGAACAACAACAATAACAAGATATCAACAGGGCTTCCCAGGTGGCTCAGTGGGTAAAGAATCTGCCTGCAATGCAGGAGATGCAGGTTCAAACCGTAGGTTAGACAGATCCCCTGGAGGAGGGCATGGCAATTCACACTAGTATGCATGCTCAGAGAATCCCATGGACAGAGGAACCTGGTGGGCTACATACAGTCCATAGGGTCACAGAGTTGGACAGGACTGAAGTTACAGAGTGCGTGCACACGCGCACACACACACACACACACAATACAAACAAAAACAAAGTAACCAATGGAGTCCTCAAAGCTTTCCCTATCATTCCCCCAGGAGAGTTGAGTGTACACCACTCCTCTGAAATCTGCGCCTGAAGCCCTCTCCATCTCTGGTTATGTGCATTATGCTGATGATTATGTGTACCGCCCCATGGAGCCTGCTGAAATTCAAGTTCCCTGAGAAGTATTTGCACCCAGTAAGTATTTAACTCACTGAAAAATATCCAATCCTGCTATGATTCTCCATTTATACTATGAATAAACCCACAAAGGCTTGCTGATCATGCCTGATTTTAACACAAATATTTTCTCAGGTTTTTTTTTTTTTTTGATGAGGACCATTTTTAAAATCTTTACTGAATTTGTTACAGTCTTGCTTCTGTTTTATGATTTGGTTTCATGGCTTCAAGGCATGTGGCATCTTAGTTCCCTGACCAAGGACTGACCCCTTCCTCACCCCCTGCACTGGAAGGCTAACAAGCCTTAATCACTGAACTGCCAGGAAGTCCCAACTGTGAAAATTTTGACAAAAAAATTGGGGGAAAATGCTTACTTCAAAACAGCCTAGCTGAATAAAAGATTTAAATATAAAATAAAATAATGAAATTTCATAGGTACCAGAATAAAACACAATATATACACTCATAACTCTGCTAAGCACCAAACGCTTAGACTTCCGTAAGCACCAAAGGCAGAGTCAAGTAAAAGTCTGACAGATAGGACCGGATAAAAATGAAAACATTTCCATGACGAAACAAGGTGACAGAAAAACAAACCAAAAAATACCATAAACTTATACACACTGAAAAAATAATTGGAAAAACAATGTATGCTGTATATACAACAAAGGCTAATCACCTTAATATAGAAACACTAGTGTGACAGCATCACGATGGAAGAGCAAAGGATAGGAACAGGCAAAGGAACATTATTGGAAATATACACACCACATGATAATCAAATCCACCTGTAATTTAAAAATCCTCATTTGACACAACGAGAGAAGCCACTGCAATGAGAAAGCTGTGCACCACAACTAGCGAGTAGCTTCCACTCACCCCAACTAGAGAAAAGCCCGCGCAGCAATGAAGATCAGGCACGGCCAAAAAAAAAAAAAAGATAAGACTCCTCATTTGATGGAAGTTTAGTCCATCAGCTTGGCAGAGACGTCAAGGGCTGATGAAACTAGACTCTCAAAACCTTACTGGTTCTCTGACTGGCAAAACAGCAACCCACGTAGCTCAAGTCATTCATGCCACCTGACTCCAAAAAGCCACTCCCAAGAAAAGGAACTGAATAAGCAGGTACAAAATAACAATTCTCAACACAACTTTTAAAAAATACCTGTGGAAAAAAAAAAAAAATACCTGTGGGAGCTGGACACTTAAATGCCCATGAGCAAGCGGGGGAGGAAGAGTAAGGTGTGCATACACTGAGACACTACACAGCCATGCATCCACACACTCGAGCGTTCACATAGCTCATCTCTGGAAAGTTTCTGCCCATTCACTTCATAATGCTTTTTTTTGGTATGTTCAGAATTTCAGTAAAAATTATACATGTTCAGTACACTATAAACACTTTTTCTATCTTCTCTTCACCTACTGTTAAACAAAATGAAGCATATTTATGGTAGTTATATTGTCAAAGGAGTTCTAAGATTTTAATTCAATGGAAAAGAAATTTACTGAGCCTAACACTCAGGGAGGGTTTTAGTTAATGGAAAGATATAAACTGACAACCATAAATATGTAAGAGAACAGGGAAGAAGGAAGACTAGCAGATCAGAAAGCAGGAGGGAAGGAGCCGGTTACTCAGAACTGGGCAAGGGTGGGGAGCATATATCACATCTGAGGTTCTTGCAATGAAAGGCCACATTGTAAGATACTATGGCTTTATCCTCAAACAGTGATGAAAAACTTGGCATCAACAGATGACATGATCCACTCTCTTTAGATGCAGAACTGAACAACTACCCTTTGGTGACTGAACAGAATTCCACCCAACCCTCTACAGCTTCTCCCTGAAGAGCGAAAATATTTGCCCAACATGAGTTCCACCTTCCCAAATGACGCAGACAAGCAGTGAGAGGAGGACTCGGGTTGCTTTGTACATGTGCTGTTTCAAATACATAACAGAAAATCATTGCTTCTTATAAATCACTGCTATGGTGAGAAAGTCTGGAGTACAAATAACAATTTTCCTGGATGTATTATTGATGTGGGGCATATACACTGAACATTCTGCATGAAAAAATAAAACAGTTCCATATTCTAGAAGAATGAAGTTGGAGCTAAAGCCCATAACTTCAGGTACAGGAGGAAAAATTCAATTTATCTAAGGTACTCAACTGGAATATGCAGCAACTCAACCAAAGAACACTTACTCAATTTATAAAAACCAACAATTATAAAAATTAGCCATTTGCTTCTGTAAACATTACAATCTCATGTTGTTATAAAAACTGTGAAAAAACTCTACCATCAACTAGCCAGTCTGCACATGAACCACACGTTAAGACAACATCAGAGTTACAGCTGTAAAAACACAACTACAATGAAAATTCTGAACACACCTACACATTAGAAGCTGCCTGTCATTTGGAATGCGGTAACTGAATACTGGGAGCGCTGCCATGAGAAAAGTAAGGACACTGCTGCAGAGTGTCCATACCAGTGGACATGGCAGCCTGCACCCAGTGACAGGGCCTCCGACTGGGGGTGAGGGCAGTCTCAGGAAGCACCCCTCTGGCTCTCAGCACAGCTCCCAGAGGTCATACCAAGGCAGGCCTCCTCACTGCTGCTCTCTCCACTCTGCTGGGTCCACTGTGGTTCAGCCAGTCTGCTGCAAAGCAGAAGGTTCTCAAGGGACAGGGCAGGACAGTCTCTGCCTTCTGCTCCATACACAGGAGCCAAGGCCTCACAGAACCTCAATCAGGCATTTCAGAGTTTAGATGAAAAAGAAAAGGGTAGCCAAGTGGCTAAGGTGCTCCTCTATGTAGAAATATACATGTATATGTATATATTTTTTTGGCCACATGCGTGCAGGCACCTAGTTCTCAGACCAGGGACTGAACCCATGCCCTGCAGTGAAAGCACAGAGTCCTAACCACTGAACAGCCAGGAAAGTCTCTATGTAGATGTAATTTTTTTAAAGTAGGATTTTAACATTAAATCCATTCTCTGTCACAACTGCCTAGTTTTAACTGTGATTTGAGGCCAGTTACTGAAAGCTGAGCGCTGAAGAATTGATGCTTTTGAACTGTGGTGTTGGAGAAGACTCCTGAGAGTCCCTTGGACTGCAATATCCAACCAGTCCATTCTAAAGGAGATCAACCCTGGGACTTCTTTGGAAGGAATGATGCTAAAGCTGAAACTCCAGTACTTTGGCCCACCTCATGCGAAGAGTTGACTCATTGGAAAAGACTCTGATGCTGAGAGGGATTGGGGGCAGGAGGAAAAGGGGACGACAGAGGATGAGATGGCTGGATGGCATCACCGACTCGATGGACGTGAGTTTGAGTGAACTCCGGGAGATGGTGATGGACAGGGAGGCCTGGCATGCTGCGGTTCAGGGGTTGCAAAGAGTCAGACACGACTGAGTGACTGGACTGACTGACTGAGAGATTACTGAACTTTATTTCTTACTAAAAACAAGAAAAACAGGGGGAAAAAAAAAACTTTAAATATGAAGTAAGAGCATAGCAAACATACGAAAAAACAACAAAAGTACCCTGAACAACTCTAACAAAACAACCCTTACCACTCTCTCTTTCCTCAAACTGTATCACAGTAACAAGGTAGCAACGCTATGTGTTTAAGGGATGACATAAACTTTACCTATTAAACAAATCCTGTAACAGAAAAATACGGCTATAGACTTTAAACGGATTATATGTCAAGATTTCACCTAATTTAAGTGTTTTTTTAAAAAAAGGAAATATTAAGCCATAAAGAAGTAATTATTTAACCAGGAATTCCTTCCTTCCTCTACAATCAAAAAAATCCTGGAATCTGAGCTTTGAGAAAATACACACCAGTAACAAAACGTACCACCAGTATCAGAAGAGGTGCTCTATGTGTAAATAACTTGAACTACTGTCCCAGATTTTATTTTCTTAAATGGGAAGAATGAAATCAAACACCAAAAACATATCAACAGTGCAGCTGGTACCTTTATAAAGTTAGAGGTAAAAAACACTTACAATTTTTGCATTTTTCCCACTTTTCCTTAGTTGCTGAACAGCAAACGCATGCTCAACATTATCCATGGAGACTCCATTAACCATTGCCACCCGGTCATTTTCCCTAAAGAAAAAAAAAGATCAAAACAACATGTTAGACAGAATCACACAGATAAGTTTATAAAGGAGTTTTCAAGATAGGATTTTAAAAAGATATTCCCATTATGGGCTAATTAATCTATCTTCAGATCAATAATTATAAACATGTACAACTATTTTCTTTCAGATCACCCACAAGAAATGTTTAGCAAGTAACTAACCACAGGTCATTTATTATTTACCTATTAATACAAAGGTTCCTGAAAGGATTGAACAGGTATACTGCTGTTGTTGGTCAGTGGCTAAGTCATGTCCAATTCTTTGCAATCCACTGGACTGTAGCACGCCAGGCTCCTCTGTTAATGGGATCTTCCAGGCAAGAATACTGGAGTGGGTTGCCATTCCCATCTCCAGGGGATCTTCCTGATTCACGGATCGAACCTGGGTCTCCTGCATTTGCAGGCAGAATCTTTACCACTTGATCCACCCTTGAAACCCTGATCAGGTACTATAGCACACAAAATGACCTCTGCTGGTACAGTTACATGCATTCAATGATACTAAGTCATAAGCCTGGAAAAAGTTATTCTATCTTTAAAGATAAAGCCTTTCTCCTTCCAGTTTTCTTTCAGTCCTCCTAATCATACTCATGTTTTTGCAAGTGCATTTTTTGCCTCTCTTCAATCTTGCTAATCTTCCTGCTTAACAAGAAATGGTAAGACTCTTAGTGAGCAGCTCCTGAAGGCTAGATTCTACTCCAAACTGAGTAACAAGTTTTATTTTCACTATCTTTATTTTTTACAGCGACCTACTTAAGGTAAGTGAAACTAGCTTTCCATTTATGACAGATAAGCATAAACACATATTAATTTAGAGGAATCACTAGCATGATGTGCTGGTGGCAGAGGGCAGGAGAGTACCTGTGACCTGGTGCCCATGAGGAGAAAGAAGCACACTTACTGCAGCTGTCCTTCCGCAGGCCCCCCCTTCAGCACATCTGAAATCACGATGGAGGTTTCCCCGCTCTGGAAATGTGGATTATCTCTTCCACCAGATATTGCAATTCCAAATCCAAATCCAGGAGCCTGAAGTAACAATTAGAGTAAAATGTCATTATCAGGTCATCGTCTACAGTCAGTCCTACACAAAACACTCCTCACTTGTCCAGACACGCACGAGGATGAGAGATCCCGGTATGGGAACACAGCTCTAATGAATGTAATGCTGGGTGGAACAGAAAACTGAAAACTGCCAACCACGCCAATGTTAAGAACTACCACACACTTAAAAATTCTCAACACTGAAATTCTCAGTTCCTTTTGGCTTATCAGGTTTCTTGAGGGAATTGGCAGTGCCCCAGTATGATCACCACAAACACTGGCAAACAATTCATAAATGACTCTTATCTGCAACAGAAAGGAGTATAGTGTTGGTATGTGCTACAAGATGGGGAACCTGGAAAACAATGCTATCTAAAGGAAGCCAACTACGAAAGACCACACACATATACAATTCCTCTTATACGAGATTCAAGACCAACACGTTTAAGACAAAGTAGACTGGTGATCTGCTGAGGGCCAGGGTGGTGGAAGGAGACCCAACCAGTCCATTCTAAAGGAGATCAACCCTGGGATTTCTTTGGAAGGAATGATGCTAAAGCTGAAACTCCAGTACTTTGGCCACCTCATGCCAAGAGTTGACTCATTGGAAAAGACTCTGATGCTGGGAGGGATTGGGGGCAGGAGGAGAAGGGGATGACAGAGGATGAGATGGTTGGATGGCATCATTGATTCGATGGACGTGAGTTTGAGTGAACTCCGGGAGATGGTGATGGACAGGGAGGCCTGGCGTGCTGCGATTCATGGGGTCGCAAAGAGTCGGACACGACTGAGCAACTGAACTGAACCGAACTGAGGGTGGTGGAGACGGATGGAGAGATGGGGGAGGAATGGTTTATGAGTACATTATTTCTTTTTAGGGTAATGAAATGTTTAAAAAGTGGTGATGGTCCTACAGCTCTGTGACTAAACTAAAAAGTCACTAAATTATACATTTTAAAGGGTGAATTGTATAGTATATGAATTACATTGCAGTAAAGCTACCGCCCACCCTCCCCAAAATAAGGCTAATGTGAAAAACAAACAGAAAAACATCTGGGTGGCCAAAGTAAAGGCAGCTGCCTGAATTTATGTTTCCAAAATAACACAAAGCAAATCACTAGGCAAAACCATACCTTTGGTATAATTCAGAAAAAGAGAATATCCAAATTTCAAAACAGCTAGACACAGGGCTCAAATTTCAAAAATAAATAAAATAGGAAATATTAGAAAGAAAACAACTATTAGTACGCAATGAGAAAACGTAAGAGACTACAGAACAAATTCAAATAAATGGGATAACTCAGATCATGGAAAATTTTGTAAGGAAATACAGATTATTGAAATCGACTCTATTAGAAATTACATTTAAACAACCCAATTTCTGGAGAAGAAACAGAGATAGTTATGAGGAAATTATCTCACAAAAAATACCAGGCACAGATATTTCACAGGGGAATTCCACCAAAACATCGATGTCCAGAGAGCCTTGGAACTCCATGAGTTGTTCCAGAGCATTCTAACATTAAAGGGAGATTTCTGAACTCTTCTCAAGAAGCAATTATAACACTGACATCTAAATGTGATAATGACTCCCCA
Organism: Bos javanicus; assembly: GCF_032452875.1. Lineage (NCBI taxonomy): Eukaryota > Metazoa > Chordata > Mammalia > Artiodactyla > Bovidae > Bos > Bos javanicus. The sequence continues at coordinate 28,061,832 of NC_083888.1, forward strand.
TGATCAAAATAGAGCCCCCTCCAAATAGTACAGCCTAACACCATTTTTAAAGGCCTACATCATATAAATACACCATGACAAGGTGGTTTATTTCCAAAACTGGTGTTATTAGGAAAGCCATTATATAAGAGTTATATACTAGTAAAACTAGTGGGGGGGGGGTGGAAATTCAGAGATTAAATTCATAGGCCCTGAAAAGGCCTTTGACAAAATCCAACATTCACGACCAAGGGGTGGGGTCGGGGGTGGGGGGTGGGGGGTGGCGAATTAAGAAGACGCTTTCAATCTATTTTAATATTTTTTTCCCACACACATTATTTGAAAAGGAAAGGAGTTACTTTAGGAAGTCTCTAAGGTAATGATGGATATTCACATTTCATTTTATATCGGTAAGTGACAGTTTCTTAGGAGGAGGCTGTAGTGTGCAACCTGAAACTGACACAGAGGACCTTCTGTATTTGTTGTTACACGAACACCCGTCCACTGGCCCATTCTGGACTTTGAATGGATACTTTATCCATCGTGATTTTATAATAGCATGAAACTGAAAGTCGTTTTGTCATGTCTGACTCTCTGCAAACCCATAGACTATACATACAGTCCATGGAATTCTCCAGGCCAGAATACTGGAGTGGGTAGCCTTTCCCTTCTCCAGGGGATCTTCCCAACCCAGGGATCGAACCCAGGTCTCCGGCATTGCAGGTGGATTCTTTACCAGCTGAGCCACAAGGGAAGACCAAGAATACTAGAGTGGGTAGCCTATCCCTTTTCCATCTTCCCAACCCAGGAATTGAACCAGGGTCTCCTGAATTGCAGGTAGATTCTTTACCAACTGAGCTATCAGGGAAGCCTTATAAGAGATGTCTTTAGTCATCTGGAAAATACTTCAAATGATGACACATTCCATCATTATATAACACTTTTTAAAGTTATGCTTTAATGAATATCACCACCAATGCAATCACAGTCTTAAAGTACTGCAAAGTATTGAGCTCATCTCATGGTGGCAGATACTCCAAATTTTTGTGAAAAAATTCAATTTTCCTTGCCTGGAAACAAATATTATCAGCTGTCTTCCTTAAAGGAACAAGTAGTTACTGGAGAGAAATACCTGTCAAACATTCCAGTCTGGATAATCATTCCTTCAAATAAAAACAGTGTCACATACACCAATACGCAGCTGGTTGAGCTTGCAATTCAATCAGCACATAAGTACTTCACTATAAAGCAGAAATGCCTTATGCATATTTCCCATTTCAATATATGGTAGCATGCTAGTATCTTTTAATTTTTGTATTTTTTAATACTTTTCTTTACTTTCTGACTATGCTGCATGCGTTTTCATTGCTGTGCCCGGGCTTTGCCTAATTGCAGCAAGGGAGGATTATCTCTAATTGTGTTGCATGGGCTTCTCTTGTTGCAGAGTAGGGGCTCTTGGCCACATGGGCTTCCGTAGTTGCAGCTCCTCTGGCAGATGATTTTTTAAATGTCTTTTCACAAGCTGACATAGTAAAACTAGTAACTTTTACTACTTTCAGTTACTCTGCAGCAGAACTGGAAGCGCTCTTAGGGAGCCCAGGGCTCCCTGAGGGTCTAGTGCCACACTCCTTGATCTGTCAGGGCTGAGGCCAGATTCACCTCATACCTCTGCTGCTGAAACTTCACTACAAGTATCAACACAGTGAAAAAGACAAGTGATCTTTTTGTGTTGTTATGTAAATAGTTTGTACTAAGTACAAAAAGACTTCAGAGACCTTCGGGGTCCTCAGCCCATACTTCTGAAAACACTGACATTAAAAACCACTGAAAAATGTGGGGGGAAAAAAGAGCCAATGAAACACACAATTCAAAGATATGAACTGTTAAAACTCATAATTAGAGAAATACAAATTAAAATCACATAGAGAATGGTAAAAAATTAAAGTATAACAGCACATTTTGTTGAGGAGGCTACAGCAAAAGAGGCCCCACTGCTAATGGTCACGCAAAGTGCTGCAGCTCTGTGGGGAGGAACCTGGCAATCCTAACGAAATCACAAACTGTTTACTCACACAACAGTAAGAAAACACACATGTGCACAGTCATTCACTGCAGACTGTTAGCTGCAAATACTGGAAAAAACTAATGCCCAAGGGTTATCTCCAGGGCAGGGTTGGGAGGGGTGTGTTCAGTTCAGTTCAATTTGCAACCCCATGGACTGCAGCACACCAGGCCCCCCTGTCCATCACCAACTCCCGGAGTTTACTCAAACTCATGTCCATTAAGTTGGTGGTGTCATCCAACCATCTCAATCCTGTCGTCCCCTTCTCCTCCCTCCTTCAATCTTTCCTAGCATCAGGATCTTTTCCAATGAGTCACTTCTTCACATCAGGTGGCCAAAGTATTGGAGTTTCAGCTTCAGCATCAATCCTTCTAATGAATATTCAGGACTGATTTCCTTAACGACGGACTGGCTGGATCTCCTTACCATCCAAGGGACTCTCAAGAGTTTTCTCCAAAACCACAGGTCAAAAGCATCAATTCTTCTGCGCTCAGCTTTCTTTATAGTCCAACTCTCAGATCCATATATGACTACTGAAAGAACCATAGCTTTGACTAGATGGACCTTTGTTTGCAAAGTAATGTCTCTGCTTTTTAATATGCTGTCTAGGTTGCTCATAGGAGTCTTTTAATTTCATGGTTGCATTAACCATCTGCAGTGATTTTGGAGCCCAGGAAATAAAGTCTGTAACTGCTTCCATTGTTTCTCCATCTATTTGTCATGAAGTGACAGGACCGGATGCCATGATCTTCGTTTTTTGTTTAAGACAGCTTTTTCACTCTCCGCTTTCACTTTCATCAAGAGGCTCTTTAGTTCTTTTTTGGTTTCTGCCAGAAGGATGGTATCATCTGTGTCAGTTCAGTTCAGTTGCTCAGTCGTGTCCGACTCTTTGCGACCCCATGAACCGCAGCACAACAAGTCTCCCTGTCCATCATCAACTCCCAGAGTCCACCCAAACCCATGTCCACTGAGTCAGTGACACCATCCAACCATCTCACCCTCTTCTCCTTCTCCTGCTTTCAATCTTTCCCAGCATCAGGGTCTTTTCCAATGAGTCAGCACTTTGCATCAGGTGGCCAAAGTATTGGAGTTTCAGCTTCAACATCAGTCCTTCCAATGAGCACCCAGGACTGATCTCCTTTAGGATGGACTGGTTGGATCTCCTCGCAGTCCAAGGGACTGTCAAGAGTCTTCTCCAACACCACAGTTCAAACGCATCAATTCTGCACTCAGCTTTCTTTAGTCCAACTCTCACATCCATACATGACCACTGGAAAAACCATAGCCTTGACTAGATGGACCTTTGTGGCAAGTAATGTCTCTGCATTTTAATATGCTGTCTAGGTTGGTCATAACTTTCCTTCCAAGGAGTAGGTAAGCGTCTTTTAATTTCATGGTTATAATCACCATCTGCAGTGATTTTGGAGCCCAGAAAAATACAGTCAACCACTGTTTCCCCATCTATTTGCCATGAAGTGATGGGAGCGGATGCCATGATCTTAGTTTTCTGAATGTTGAGCTTTAAGCCAACTTTTTTTACTATCCTCTTTCACTGTCATCAAGAGGCTCTTTAGTTCTTCCTCACTTTCTGCCGTAAGGGTGGTGTCATCTGCATATCTGAGGTTATTGATATTTCTCCTGGCAATCTTGAGGGATGTGTTATTCTTTGGCTTTTTTTCTTCCTTGGGAAGAAGCTAGGAGTAATCTTTTATTCTGTGTGCTTTAATGCTTACATTTATATCTTGCTTGATAGTTCTTCTTTTTCAAAAATTTAAAATGTAACACAAAAATATTAAAGAAATACCCCAAATGAAAATGTCAGGAACTCTCACGGAGAGGAGAGATGAGTAGCTACTTCTGAAGATTTGCTTGTGAACAGTGAGTGCAGTTCTGGCTGCAGGAGACAGGGCCTCAGAGCCAGCAGACCTCACACTGTGGGGCGTCATCCTGCTGTGTCAGCACTCCCTAGGCTACCTTCATGACTACCCAGGAGGTCTTTGATGCTGAGCCCTGGCTGCAGATGAGACTCACTTGGGATCAGTGTCAAAAGTGCTTGACGATTTCCAGCCCCTCAACAGATATCAATTAAACAATACTAGATGAGGGCGATGGCAGGTATTCTTTTAAAAATCTCACATCATGCAAAATGCCAAGCTGGATAATTCCCAAGCTGGAATCAAGATTGCGGGGAGAAATATCAACAACTTCAGATATGAAGATAAAACCACTCTAATGACAGAAAGTGAAGAGGAAATAAAAAGCCTCTTGATGAAGGTGAGAGAGTGAAAAAGCTGGCTTAAAACTCAACATTCAAAAAACTAAGATCATGGCACCTGGTCCCAACACTTCACAGCAGACAAGGGAAAAGTGGAAACAGTGACAGATTTTATTTTCTTGAACTCCAAAATCATTACAGTCGGTGACTGCAGCCACAAAATTAAAAGACACCTGCTCTTTGGAAGGCAAGTCATGACAAACCTAGACATATTAAAAAGCAGAGATGTCACGTTCCTGACAAAATTCCACATAGTCAAAGCCATATTTTTCCAGTAGTCATGTATGGATATGAGAGCTGGCACATAAAGAAGCTGAGCGCAAAGAATTGATGCTTTCAAACTGTGGTGCTGGAGAAGACTCTGAGAGTCCCTTGGGCTGCAAGGAGATCAAACCAGTCAATCCTAAAGGAAATCAACCCTGAACATTCACTGGCAGGACTGATGCTGACGCTCCAATCCTTTGGCCACCTAATTCGAAGAACCAACTCACTGGAAAAGACCTTGATGCTGGGAAAGAATGAGGGGAGGAGGAGGAGGAGGGGATGAGAGAGGATGAGATGGCTAGATGCCATCATTGACTGAATGGATATGAGTCTGAGCAAACTGGGAGATACTGAAGGACAGGGAAGCCTGGCATGCTAACAGCAACAAAGCGATTCTAATGGGCAGTCAGGGCTAAAAATGTCAGTCTTCAACACTGTGAACATCAGACGTGAGAGACACTCACAACTCCACAAGGCTCAGCGACCCCCCTACACTCCCTTCTCCCAGGGAAGGCCCCCTCTGAAACCTGTGCAGACTGACACTGTCACCACGGTTTCATCTGGCCTCTCCTCCATTGCACCACAATCTACTCTCCATTGGGCTGCAAGGATTATTATTCTAGAGCAAATCTGACTCTGCTGTTTCACTACCCTCCACATTTGCAGTATCCTGAAAGGCATGGCCAACACACTTCCCAGCACCGGTCCTGGCTCTGACACTCGTCACCACTGCTCCCACTTCAGTAGTCCACGCACATCAAGCTCTGAGCTTTCACATTCTTCTCTGCTTGGGATTCCTATGGCTCCTCACCCTTTGACATTCAGGTTCACTGCTGTCTCCTTCCTAAAACCATCCCAGCCCTCCACGGGCAGCAGTCCTGTCTTGAAGGCTCCCTGAGCAACCACACCCAGTCCGACCCCACACAAGCACAGTAAGTAGCCTGGATGTCAGAGCTCCACTTGGGAGGGAGCTACACATGCTTCTACAGTCCCAGCTAAGCCCAACCCTGCACCAGCCTAACACAAAGTGGCTGAACAACGTTAGTGCACTAGGGCACTATAAGTATCTGACTGACTATTCCATTTAACTCCATTTCCCTTTAGAGTTGTCTTTTTTACAACTAGCACGAATTTGAGCACTAAATACTCATTAGCAGCCATAGTAGTTTCAAGGATTTAGAATTTTCTGCATCTCCAAATAAAAACCCACAGACATTCACAACAAAACCAGGTAACCAATACACCCCATTGACGACGCAGGTGGAGAGGATCAACACCTGTTTGATGTGCATGCTCCCAACTCGAGAACCACAGGCAGCTGATGTCCCCCAAACTGGAGGAACCCCCAAATAACTGATGTAATAGCAGGTGAAATCAGTCATCAATGAGAGCAAGAGCCTGCAGAGGGCCTGAATGGTGGGAGCGGTGTCACCCCAGGACTTTGCAATACGGACCCTCCAGGCCCTGTGAAGACTGCGGGTTCAGACTCCAGGGGACAGGAGAGCAGAACATACAAGGTGCGGAGGGCACAGACCTAGAAAGCGTCCAAAAACAGTAGCTATGTTTCTTGAGCACGAGCATACACATACAAGAAGACTAAGCCAATTTCTAAAAGCTCAAGAAGGCTAATTTCCCATAAAAATGAACACAAAAGGGATTATGATAAAACCCCCAACAAAATTGCTACAGAAGATGGTGAGCAGCAGAATATCCCTAAGGAAAATGGAAGCATGGCAAAAAGAGTGCTCAAAAGAAAAATAAAGGATCAAAACTGCGACTTTTATGAAGCAAGTGAAAAGACATAAAGAAAACTTACAGGACACAACAGTACAAACAAGAATTTTCAAAAACTAAAAAATGAGGCCGACAGAATTCATACTAATTAGAAAATTTTAAAAGCAATTTTATATAGGGACACAAATAAATATACTACCATGAAAGAAAGTAAAACAGAAATCATTTTTAAAACAGAAATGATTCAGGGATTTTTTTAAAAAAGGATTTGAGAGGAAATGACAAATAATGAAGACAGGCAAAAGAAATACAACATATAAATAAAAGGAGTTCCTAAAGAACAAAACCAAAATAAAAGAAAAAATAAAACAGTAAAACTAGAATTAAATAATATTTCCTTTCCTATATACATTATATAGATAGATAAAAAACTGTACATACTCAAAGGACACAAATCCCTGTACATATCTGAGAATACCAATTCAGAGGAAACACCAAAATATATTCAAGTAAACTGACTAGATTTTAAGGCAGAAGACTCATTTGTATCTAGGAAAAATTTTAAAAGAAATAAAAATCAGATTATCATCACATTAGGGTAGTGACCCATTATGTCAAAAATACTCAAGGGAAACAGTGATTTACGGGGTTTTATGTCCCGTAAAGCTAATCTTCAAGTATAAAAGGACAGAGATAAGCTACTAAACATGTAAAAAAACCCTTAGGGAATATCAGTTTTCATGATCCCTTCCTAATAGAAAATAACTTTCTGACAATCAAAATGACAAGCATCACATGAAAAGGACTGGTGATAAAGATACACCTACTTACAATACTAAGATTAAATGAGGATTAAAGGATGAAAGGGTTAAATTTTATAATAACTATATGATCAAGATAGTTGTAAAATCATTTCTTTAAATGGGGGAGAGGAACAGTGTGAGCATTTGCTAAAAAAAACTTTTAATATTGTTTCCAGTAATCAAAATTGACAGTAGTATAATTATTACTATCCCAAGGCAATTGTATACTCTGTATTGGATTTACAAAAACACTAGCATGGTGCTTTTCAGAGGGATTTTCCAAAGAAATGGAAAATAATCCACTTTTCTCATATATGTTGACCATAAAAAAATTTAGATGCATCAAAATATAGTTGATTTTCATATCTTTACATGAGAAAATGTCCAAGATAATGATTTTTTTATTATGGTGGTGGGAGAATTGGTTTAAAACAGTATATATAATATGATCTCATTTATTTGTATGCACACACACATACATGGCTATAGTTTTTGGATGAATTAAAAGCATCAGAAGAATTTTATTTCCATCATATTTCATTCTTTCAAGACCACAGGCAGCCACAAGCAACACTAACCTGTACTTTTACCTTTGCCTGGTAGTGAAACTAATCTGATGGTAAACAGGAGACCTACAATCTGTTCAGTTACTTTCCCATTTCACTGAACACTAGATATGCCCATTCCTTTACGTTATAATTGCTTCTGCAGAGAGTAGTTACAACAGGGGCCATATGGCCAACAAAGCTGAAACTATTTACTGTCTGACCTTCTGTATCAAGAGGAATGGTTTGCTCACTCATCTGCTGAAATTCTTCTTATTTTTTAGTTGAAGGATAATTGCTTTACAGAATTTTGTTGTTTTCTGTTAAACTTCAACTTGAATCAGCTATAGGTGTACATATGACCCTTCCCTCTTGAACCTCCCTCCCATCTCCCTCCCCATCCCAGCCCTCTAGGTTGATACTGGAACACCTGTTTCAGTTCCCTGAGACCAGGCAAACTCCCACTGGCTATCTATTTTACATATGGTAATGTAAGTTTCCAAGTTACTCTCTCCATACATCTCACCCTTTCCTCCCCTCTAAGTATTTCCTGATCCCTTAAAAGACTTCTTAAAAGGGGGGAAAGAGTCCTGAAAGTTGCTGGCTGCTGAAATAGAACTGCACAATATGAACACACCCTCCTCCAAAGACTCTTCTGTCTCCTTCAAAAAATGCTCAACTCTTTGAAGATTCTTCTTGCCTTTTTTCCCTCCTGTCTTTATGCCAAATTTCTACAACTACATTTCTACACTTATTCTAAAACTTAATTCTAACTTTTCTCACCTTACACACACAGTTTACTTCTACAGTTTCTGTCGTTTGCCTCCTCTTTCCTTCTTCCAATCTACCCTCAACATTCTATGAAAACTGTTTCAGTTATATGTTTCCACAGTGAACACGGGGTCAAAAAATTTTTGGACTAAATGGATCCTTGGCAATCATTTGCTCAAGTTCCTTTTCACCAATGAATTCAGAAAGCCTGGAGTCCTATAGTCACTTCACTAACTGATAAGTAGACCACAGGTAGGAAGAGTCTCTTGACGAAAATGAAAGCAGATAGAGAAAAGGCTGGCTTAAAACTTAAAATTCAGAAAACTAAGATCATGGCATCCAGTCCCATCATTTCATAGCAAATAGATGGGGAAACAATGGAAACAGTGACAGACTTTATTTTGTTGGGTTCCAGAATCATTGCAGATGGTGACTGCAGCCATGAAATTAAAAGACACTTGCTTCTTGGAAGAAAAGCTATGAGCAACCTAGTTCAGTTCAGGCACTCGGTTGTGTCCGACTCCCTGCGACCCCGTGATCTGCAGCACGCCAAGCCTCCCTGTCCATTACCAACTCCCGGAGTTTACCCAAACTCATGTCCATTGAGTCAGTAATGCCATGTAACCATCGCATCCTCTGTTGTCCCCTTCTCCTCCTGCCTTCAATCTTTCCCAACATCAGGGTCTTTTCCAATGAGTCAGCTCTTCACATCAAGTGGCCAAAGTATTGGAGTTTCAGCTTCAACATCAGTCCTTCCAATGAACACCCAGGACTGATCTCCTTTAGGATGGACTGGTTGGATCTCCTTGCAGTCCAAGGGACTCTCAAGAGTCTTCTCCTACACCACAGTTCAAAACCATCAATTCTTCTGAGTTCAGCTTTCTTTATAGTCCAACTCTCACATCCATACATGACCACTGGAAAAACCACAGCCTTGACTAGACCGACCTTTGTTGACAAAGTAATGTCTCTGCTTTTTAATATGCTGTCTGGGTTGGTCATAACTTTCCTTCCAAGGAGTGAGCGTCTTTTAATTTCACGACTGTAATCACCATCTGCAGTGATTTTGGAGCCCAAAACATAAAGTCAGCCACTGTTTCCCCATCTGTTTGCCATGAAGTGATGGGACCAGATGTCATGATCTTAGTTTTCTGAATGTTGAGCTTTAAGCCAACTTTTTCATTCTCCTCTTTCACTTTCATCAAGAGGCTCGTTAGTTCTTCTTCACGTTCTGCCATAAGGGTGGTGTCATCCACATATCTGAGGTTACTGATATTTCTCCTGGCAATTTTGATTCCAAAAATTCCCATTTTGTGCTTCATCCAGCCCAGGGTTTCTCATGATATACTCTGCATATAAGTTAAATAAGCAGCGTGACAATATACAGCACTAACATACTCCTTTTCCTATTTGGAACCAGTCTGTTGTTCCATGTCCAGTTCTAACTGTTGCTTCCTGACCTGCATATAGGTTTCTCAAGAGGCAGGTCAGGTGGTCTGGTATTCCCACCTCTTTCAGAATTTTCCACAGTTTATTGTGATCCACACAGTCAAAGGCTTTGGCATAGTCAATAAAGCAGAAACAGATGTTTTTCTGGAACTCTCTTGCTTTTTCGATGATCCAGCAAATGTTGGCAATTTGATCTCTGGTTCCTCTTCCTTTTCTAAAACCAGCTTGAACATCTGGAAGTTTACGGTTCACGTATTGCTTAAGCCTGGCTTGGAGAATTCTGAGCATTACTTTACTAGCGTGTGAGATGAGCAACCTAGACAGCATATTAAAAAGTAGACTTTGCACAACAAAGGTCAGTCTAGTCAAAACTACGGTTTTTCCAGTAGTCACGTATGGATCTGAGAGCTGGACCATAAAGAAAGCTGAGCACCAAAGAACTGATGCTTTTGAACTGTGGTATTGGAAAAGACTTAATAAGAATCCCTGGGACCACAAAGAGATCAAACCAGTCAATCGTAAAAGAAATCAGTCCTGAATATTCATCGGAAGGACTGATGCTCAGGCTGAAGCTCCAATACTTTGGCCACCTGATGCGAAGAACTGACTCAGTGGAAAAGACCCTGATGCTGTCAAAGATTGAAGGCAGGAGGAGAAGGGGACGACAGAATATGAGATGGCTGGATGGAATCACTGACTCGATGGATATGAGTCTGAGCAAACTCTGGGAGTTGGTGATGGACAGGGAAGCCTGGCATGCTGTAGTCCAGGGAGTCACAGAGTCGGACATGACTGACTGACTGAACAGGACACCTGCAATTGGGGGTGTCCTCCTCCAAAACTGTCCTTTTCTCCACAAAACTGAACTTACCACCAATGTTCTTTAAAAAAAAAAAAAAAAGCCAAACTTTGGCCCCTTTCTTATCAATGTTACTACTTTTTATTTGATTCATTTTATTACATATACATGTAGTTTATGTGCTAGAACTACAAGAGTTTTTAATTTTAGGTATTATATTCCATAAATATCCATTATATTTAAAGTTAAATTTTACATATAAGTGAGAAGAGCATTATATGCTGAGTCCAGAGACCTGCAGTCAAGATGCTCCTCCTTGGGATCATTTCCGTAGACCTTTCTGAGACTTAGGTTTATTCCATGTGGTTACTGACACCTGTCATAATGCTGGGAAAGACTGGGGGCAGAGAGGATTAGATGGTTGGATGCCATCACTGACTCAACGGACATGAATTTGAGCAAACTCTGGGAGATAGCAAAGGACAGGGAAGATTAGCATGCTGCAGTGCATGGGGTCGTGAAGAGTCAGACATGACTCATGACTGAACACCACCACAAAGGCTCTGAAACATTCATAATGCACTCTATCAATTATACACAATGGCATCCAACCAGGTAAAACAAGGCTAGCTTAGCTTATATCCTCACCTCAGTGTAAATGCTTACTTCTACCCATCATACACTAGTTGATGCAGAATTCCACCCTCCTGGCCTCTTTTCTTAGAACAGCTTTATTGACATATAAATTCATGTCACAGCTCGTATCAGTACTTCATTTCTTGTTCAGCAATATTCCATTGCGCGGATATAAGACATTTTGCTTATTCATCATCGGTGAATGGGCATGTGGGCTATTTGTAGTTTCAGGCTACCGTGAATAATGCTGCTATGAACACTGATGTTTAAGCTATTGTGCTGGTATCCATCTTCATTTCTCTTGGGTATATGCCTAGCAGCAGAGCTGCTGGTCACATGTAATTCTGTGTTTACCTCTTGAATATCTTAGTTTATCACAGTTGGCTCCACCAGCCAACATCCACATCTTCATCAACACTTATTACTGTCTGCTTCTGTGATCACAGTCATTCCAGAGGGTGCCACTCTCACTTTTGACGTATGGTTCCCTGATGGTCAGTGCCACTGAGCACCTTTTCATATGTTTATTGAATAGTTCTGTATCTTCTTTGCAGAAATCTTATTAAAATTCTTCAGTCCATTTAAAAAACTGAATTGTCTTTTTACTTCTGAATTTCTGTATTCTGGATACAAGTCCCTTCTCATGCATCCTTTGTGCTCAGTCACTCAGTCATGTCCGAATGTTTGTGATCCCATGGACTGCAGCCCTCCAGGGTCCTCTGTCCATGGAATTCTCCAGGCAAGAATACTGGAGTGGGTTGCCATTTTCTCCTCCAGAGGATCTTCCCAACCCAGGGATCAAACCTGCCATCTCCCTTGTCTTTCTGTACTGCAGGCAGATTCTTTACTGCTGAGCCACCAGGGAAGCCCCTATCAGATACTGGATTTGCAAATATTTTCTTTCTCCCATTCTATGGGTTATCCCTTCACTTTCTTACTGAAAGTTTCTTGGTTTCCTTTGAAACACAAAAAATTTTAATTTTGATGCAGCCTTATTTTACCGGTTTACTCTTTAATTTCCTGTATTTTCATGATCTTATCTAAGAAATCAGTGCCTAATCTGAGGTCATAAAGATTTATTCCTGTGTTTTCTTCTAACTTACATTTAGGTTTTGAGCACGGAGGTTAATTATGTTCTTGGTGTAAAACAGGAGTCAAAATTCACTAGTTTTCACGTGCTCAACCAGTTATCCCAGTACCATCTAGTCAGGACTATTCCTTTTTTCATTGAATTATCCCCGCCCGTTGTTCCAAGGTTATTTATTCAACTACCTCTCTATTTGAAACACTTACCTGCTTGACCTTGTATTATCTATCTCTTAACTAGATTCCTTGCTTTCAACATATTTTCCCCATTTAATTTTTTTAGTTTTAGGTGTACAACATACTGCTTAAATTTTCTTTTTACTTACATAGAGTTGATTTATTTTCAAGTATACAATATCATGATACAAGTTTTTATAGATTATACTCCTTTTATAGTTACTATAAAAATATTGGCTATAATCCCATCCTATATAATATAACCCTATAGCTTATTTTATAAACAGTAGTCTTATCTCTTAACCCCTCTACTCCTATCTTGAACCTCCTGTTTCCTCTCTTCACTGGTAACCACTAGTTTGTTCTCTTTATCTGTGTCTGTTTCTTTTTTGTTATATTCACCAGTTTTATTTTTGATTCTGCATATCACCTAATAAGTGTAATACTCTCTAGGTCCACCCACGTTGTTGCCAATGGCCTTATTTCATTCTTCTTTATGGATGAGGAATATTCCATACTGTCTGGTGGCTCAGACAGTAAAGAATCTGCCACTCGCAATGTGGGAGAGACCTGGGTTTGATCCCTGAATTGGGAAAATCCCCGGGAGGAGAGGACGGCCACCTACTCCAATATTCTTACCTGGAGAATCCCCATGAACAGAGGAGCCTGGCAGGCTACAGTCCATGGGGTCGCTAAGAGTCAGACACAAATGAGTGACTATGCACAGCACAATATTCCACTGTGTTTATGTACCACATCTTCTTTATCCATTCACCTGCTGATGAACACTTAGGTTGCTTTAGTATCTTGGTTATTGTTAACTAGTGCTGCTATGAGCACTGAGGTGCATGTATCTTTACAAATTAGTCTTTGTTTTCTTCGAATATACAACCAAAAGTGGAACTGCCAGATTATATGGTAGCTCTATTTTTGGTTTTCTGAGGAACCGCTGTACTGTTTTCCATAGAAGCTGCACTAGTTTACATTCCCACCAGGGTACTAGGGTTCCCATTTCTCCACATGCTCACCAACACTTGTTATTTGTAGACTTTTTGATGATGGCCATTCTCAAGGTCCCAAGAGGTCCTGGGGCTGGTGTGAGTCTGCTGGCAGGTAGGGATGAGGTCCAGGGGACCATAGGGCTCATGCCCTATGAAAGAAGTAAAAAGAGGTTCTAGGGCTAGTACCAGCCAACTGGTGGGCAGAGGCAGGTCCTGGGGTCCCTGGCTGCAGGGAACCCAGGAACTGCTGGTGAGAGGGGCTGAGGCCCAAAGGGTGCTGGGCTGGTGCCTGCCCACTGGTGTGTGAAGCTGCTCACAGGGCTTGTGCCAATTCACAAGTGGATGCAGCCAGGACTCCGAGTCTCTGGCTGCAGGCCCTGGGGGTCCTGGTGCTAATGAGCTGGAAGGATGATTCCAAAATGATCCCTGCCAGCACCAGGGGCCACAGGTTAGAATGAGCTCCCCAAAATGGGCTCTGCCAGTGTCTGTATCCCCTGGGAGCCCTGTAGTTGCCTCCTGACTCTCTAGGAGGCTCTCCTAGATAAGAAGGTGGATATGATCCAGGTTCCTTTCCAATTACTGCTTGTGCCTTGGGTCCTGGACAGTGTGAGACGTTCTATGCCCCTTTAAGAGTGAAGTCTCTACTTTTCACAACCCTCCTTTAAGAGTGAAGTCTCTACTTTTCACAACCCTACTGGTGTTCAAAGCCAAGGCCTGGGGTTTCTGGGGATTCGTTTTCCTGGTGCAGGACCAGTGGGCTGGGGAGCCTGATGTGGAGCTCACACTCCACGCCTCAGGAGAACCTCTGCATTGTGATCATCCTCCCAATTTGTGGGTTGCCCACCTAAGGGTACGGGTCTTGACTGTGACTCCACCCCTCCTACCCATCTCATGTGGCTCCTTATCATCTTTAGTTGTAGATCTTTATATCCCCAAACTTGGTCATCAGTAACTGCTCTGTAAACAGATGTTCATTCTGGTATACCCACGAGACCAAGTGCGCTCAAGGTCTTTCTTCTCTGCCATCATGGCCAAGCTTCTCTCAAAGTTCTCTCAACCCGTTAATTCTTTAGTATAAAAATATCATTTAATCTTTCACATATTAATAGTACTTTTTCAGAAAATAAAAAAGTAGAGAGAACCAACTCATTCCGGAGCATTTATTCATTTCTCAAAGATCTATAAACATATACGTGTTTTCTAAGGGAGAACATCTGAAAGTAAAGAAAGCCATGGGTACATCATGGGAGGAAAGGGTGGGACACAGGGCCCCCTGGATGCACTACCATCTCAAATGACAGACCTGCACCTGCCAATACTATAGCCATTAATACACAACTACTAAGCACCCAAAACGTGGCTATTCTTACCTGAAATGTGCTGAAATTGCAAGATGTGCATCGGTTTTGTAAGACTCAGTATGGAAAAGAAAAAGCAAAGTACAGTATATCAATTTTTAAATATTAATTACATATTGAAAATGACAATATTTTGGATATACTGAATTAAATAAAGATCTATTATAAAGTCAATTCACACACAGTTTACATTTTTCAATGTTAAGACCAGGAAAATTATAATTACATTGTGGTTTTTATTATATTGCTACTGGGCAATGCTGCTATTTTATCTCTGAAAAGCGATTGTGTTGAATATATAGGCTTCCTAGGAAATTAAGCTTCATTGGGCATAACTAAGTACACCAAGCACTAAAAGGGTAATGCAAGAGGAGATGGGATAAACAACCGCCTGGGGTATATATTCATCTATCACTGAGGATAAAAAAATCCATGAGGCAAGGAATGCTGCCTATTTCTTTTCTGATAAACTTCCCAGAACTACAACAGTGCTTGGCATACACTGGAGCTAAATTACTCAGCTTTGAAGAATGAATAGGATTTCAATGGTTTCTAGTATTCTAAGAAGAGAGTTTCCTCTGAAGATGAAAACAGAAGAAGGAGGAAATACAGAAGCATATCATATATTTTTCTGGACAGTAAACAGCAGAAAATGGTAGCTTAATCCACAGGATTTTTATTCTTTTGAAAAACAAAGTTACCTTCGCTTTTCACATAACTAACATTGGATGTCAAAGAATATGGATTTGCCTTTATCTGTCAAGACACAGTGTCTACAACTCCAGGTTACTGCCAAAAGCATACAGTCTCAAATTATCTCCTTCACACTACTGTTTCAAAGGTTCACTTGACTCACCTCTAGGAGAATGACTGTCTCATTCCTTTGCCAGTGTTTCTTAAATATGTGATGCTAGAGGCCACAGCCCTCCCTTTCAAACATGTGGTTTTAAACATACACATGAGGGGTTCCATCCCAGACAGAAAGAATCCAGATCTTAAGGAGTGGGGATGATCCAGTTACTCTTCTTTACAATAAACCTAGAGGGCTACTGCTCTCCATCAGTGGTCAGCAGACCATGGCCTGCGGGCTAAATCCAGCTAGCTGCCACTGTGTAAATAAAGCTCTCCTGGAACAGAGTGACACCCATCTGTTAACCTACTCTCTATGATTGCTTCTGCAACCATAGCCGTGACAGAGATGCATGGCCTGCAAGGCCTGAAGTATTTATTAGCTGGCTCTTCACAGTAAAAGTTTGCTGACAGTGCTCTAGATAGTCCATATTTTATTCTGGATCAACTCAGAAAACCAAAGGAAAGACATCTGGAAGACAGTTCTGCAGCCTCAGAGAATGAAGTCAACTGAATTATGCTTTCTTTGGTGTTAAGTCTTACAGTGACAGGTCTATTTTTAAAAACCTTCAAAAACGTTTCCTGGAGGGATGGTTGCTGAGGATTTCCATTCTGTCCTAGTCTCTCTCTGATGAGGCCCAGGGGCACACAGCTCTGTGTTCCCAGGACAACAGTAAATGTGTCTGAAAACCAAAGAATTGTGAATTATACACACTCATCTTCTCCCCACGTTATCTTTTGCTGACATTTTTCTGGGCTGGTACCCTCCTTAAAGCAAAAGACACCTGAAGCCCAGGAAGAGAGAGAGAAGGGAATCCACACTGATCTCTCCAGACGGGAGTCCCAGACCTTTTCCTGAGCACCACCACTTCCATGAAGAGCTGGTGGGACACTTTTAAATTAACACATTCAGAAAATCAGACTCTTGTTTCTTCACCATTCAGAATCTTTTCCTACTTGGCCTAAGACAATGAGACACATCTATAGAAAATAAACTAGCATTTGCCCAAAACTGAGAAAACCTGGCAGAACAGTAAAAAAGGAGAAACATCCTTTAGCTAATTTAAGTGTCTTATTTTATTTTACTTATTTAAAAACTAAAAGGTATTAAGGGAGAAAAAATGTAATGTGGTATGTGGTTAAATTACACCCTATGGTCTCAAATGATCTAGCTTCTACCTTAAGAAATTATAAAAAGAACAGCAACTTAAACCCAATATAAGTAGAAGAAACATTAAAATAAGAGTAGAAACCAGTGAAATACAAAGCAGAAAATTTTAAATCACTAAAAAGAAAAGCAGGTATTTTGAAAAATCGATAAAATTGTTTAAACCTACAGCCAGACTGACCAAAAAATGAGAAGGCACAGATTACCAATATCAAAAATGAAAATATTATAGATCCTAAGACATTAAAATAAGGGAGTGTTATGAATAACTTTATGTCTATAAATTTGATAATTCAGATAAAAGGAAAAAAATACTTTGAAAGTTACAAACTACCAAAGCTACAAAAAAAAATCTCCTAAAGCTAACAAAGAAGAAACATATAACCTGAAGAGTCCTATACAAAATCAAAGAAAACAAATGTTTAGTTAAAAGCTTTTTCATGAAGAAAACTCCAGAACCAGACGGCTACACTGAGTCGAGAGAACTTCAGCTGCACACAGAGTCTGCCAGGGAGCACAGAAAGGAGAAAGGCAGGCTTCCTCACTCCTAAACCAGCACACATACAAGAAAAAAGTACTAGCCAATATCCTAAACCAGCACACACGTGAGGCGAAAGTACTAACCAATATCCCACATCAGTACACATACGAGAAAAAAGTACTAACCAATAACCTAAACCAGTACACACACAAGGAGAAAGTACTAACCAGTATCCTTCATGAATGCAGAAACAAGTGTCTCCACAGAACATCAGCAAAGCAATCCAGCCATATATAAAATGAGCAACACATCACAACTAGGCAGAATTTATCCTGGGAATGGAAGGCTGTTCAACTCCAAAAAGCAAGAAACTGAATATATCAACAGACTAAAAGCTTTAGAGTGATAACTTTAATCAATTTAATGATAATTTCCATCAATACTTAGGAAAAAAGCATGGGCAAAAATCCAAAATCTACTCATGACTTTAAAAAAAGGCCTTTTAGCAAAATAAGTATAAAAGGGCACTTCCTCAACCTATTAAATGGCAAAATAGAAACACAAGGCCACTTCTTTAACCTCATAAAAGGCATCTACAAAAACCTTACTGCCAACATCACACACAAGGCTGAAAAAGATGTCTGCTCACAGTACCTATTCAGCAATATCCTGGAAGTCCTAGCTAGTACAGTCAGGCAAGAAAAAGAAATGAATAGATCAAAAAAGATGAAATAAAACTGCCTCTATTCACAAATGACTGCCCACATAGAAAAATGCAAAAGAAATCTACCATGAAAGTTCCTAGAACTTCTAAGTTTAGAAGTTTCAAGTTCACTATTAAAAGAAACAAAAACTGTATTTCTACATATTAATACACAATCAAAAACTGAAATTTAAAAACTACTATTTACAACAGCATAAGGAAACATAAAACATGCTTATCAAGAAATCTTAACAAAGTGTGTGTAGAATCTCTATGCGGAAAACTACAAAACAGTACTAAGGTAAATGGAGAGATATACTACATCCGTAATTTATACTGTTGAAGAATACTCAATACTGTTAAGATACCAATTCTCCCCAAATGGATCTGCAGATTCAATGCAATCCCAATGAGAATCCTAGCAGATTTTTTTGTAATTTGACAAACATTCTAAAATTTACATAGCAAGGCAAAGGAATTAGTTAAAGTAATTAAAAAATAATAGAAAAATAAAAAATTTGGAGGAGTCACACTACCTGATTTCCACACTTAATATAAAGTTACAATTATCAAGGCAGAAACAACAAGCAAAAGGATAGACACACAGCTGAACAGAACAGACTAGGGAAAGACCCACACATACAATGGTCATTGATTTTTTTTTTTAAAAGACTGTTTTTCATGTGGACAGTTTTTAAAGTCTTTATTGCATCTGTTACAATACTGTTTCTGTTTTATGTTTGGGCTTTTTGGCTGTGAGGCACGTGGGATCTTAGTTTCCCAAAAAGGACTGAACCAGCGCTCTCTGTACTGGAAGGCCAAGTCTCAAACACTGCACCCCCAGGAGAGTTCCAGTCAATTGATTTCTGACAAAGGTAGAAAGCAACTAAATGAAGAAAGAATAACCTTTTCATAAGTGGTTGGTCAAAAAAGTGGACATCTGTATTAAAAAAAAAAAAAAATTCCCTTGCCCTTATTTTATAATACATACAAAATTTAATTAATAAAAAAAAAAACACTTCCAGAAAATAACAGGAATAATAATTGGGACCTTGGGTTTGGCAGAATTCTCAAATACAAAACTAAAAGCAAAACTGATAAAAGCAAAAACTAATAAATTAGACTTTATCAAAATTGAAAACGTAAGCTCTACAAAGGGCACTGTTAAGAGCAGGGAAAAGGCAAGTCACAGGGGAAAATATGTGCAAAACAGTATCTAGTAAAGAACTTGTATCTAGAAGATATTAAAACTTTCAAAACTCAGTAACAACTTCTGTGCAGCAAGGGACACAGTCAGCAGAATGCAAAGGTAATCCATGAAATGGGAAAAAAACATTTACAAATCATATATCTACTGATAAGGGATTAATGACCAGAATATAGAAAAACTCCTACAATTCAACAAATAAAACCCCAATTAAAAAATGGACAAAGGAACTAGAAAAAAAAAAAAAGGAACTGAACAGATAGTAAATTGTTATGTGTATTTTACCACAATTTAAAAAAACAGTAAGTGTAAAAATTAATACACAGAAACCTCAAATAAAATAGAGTTAGGTGGCCAGCAGGGGATGCGCTTGTGCACTGTGTTATTAGCAGAGCCCAACAGGAGTAACACTGACTTCCTCTTCCTGCCTGCCAGGAGCTCCACCACTGTCACAACTCAGCCAGGGAACAACCACAATACCCTGGGCTCTCCATTCCTCTGGTGGACTCACTGTTTACTTCAGCCCTCCCAACTTCCTTTTCCCCTCCATGAAAGAGTGCTCTTCTCCATTGTCTGCTGGGGTCCTGCACTGTCTCGTCATGGTTGCAGACCCTCAACTGCAATTCTTTGTTGATCCCCAGCAAACCCACTTCTGCCGGAGAAATAACTGTTACTCTATTTATTTAAGGTCAGTATAAGAAAACAAACAATTTAATTAAAAATAGGCAAAATATGTGAACACATTTTACCAAAGAATACTGGAGTGGGTAGCCTACCCCTTCTCTAGCGGACCTTCCCAACCCAGGAATTGAACTGGGGTCTCCTGCACTGCAGGCGAATTCTTTACCAACTAAGCTATCAGGGAATCCCTAAAGAAGATAGATATATAGATGACAAATAAGCACATAAACAGATATTCAACATCATTAAATCTTTAGAGAATTACAAACTAAAACCACAATGACATACCACAACATACCTATTAGAATAGATAAAAAGGAGGAGGAAAACAACACTCCAGCCCTGATACAATCAACTGTTTGTGAGGATACAAAGTAACTGGAGCCCTTATGAGCTGCTGGCTGAGATGCAGAATAGTACAGAAAGTATGACAGGTCCTTTGAAAGCTAAACATTCTCTTACCATAAAACCCACAACACTGCATTCCCAGGAGTTTACCCAAGAGAAAGGAAAAGGTATAAGCATACAAAAACCTGTGTACCAGAGCAGATTTATTCATAATTACCAAAGGTATCCAGGCTGAAGAATGAATAAGCGAATTATTCTATATTCATACAATGAAATGCTAACTCAGCAATAAGAAGAAACTAACTACTACTGATACAAGTCTATCACAGAGAAATCTCAAGTGCATTAGGTTAAGTATAAGAAGCTAGTCTCAAAAGACTACATACTATATGAGTTCCTCTCATGTCATTCTAGAAAAGGCCAATGTACAGAACAGAAAACACCAGGGGTTGCTAAGTGCTGAAGGTGAGGGCTTGAGGCTGACTACAAGCTGCACGCGGGAGAACCTCAGGGTGACCGACTGTTGTACATTGTCTGCAGTGGTGGTTATGTGACTGTCACAGGGCTAAATGCGTTTGGCAGACTCAGGACTATACGTAAGGATGAATTTTAATGTGTGTAAATTATATCAATAAAAACAATGGAAGTATTAAGAAAATTAATGAAATATGATAAAATACTATCAAATTATTCTATAAACACTAGCCAATTGACTATAAGGCATGATAATATATGTTTAATCTGATTTAAATATGTTATCTATCAGGATATTTCAAACAAATTCAGGCCATACCTTAGCTCTATAAAGTTAAGGTTAGTATTATGATTTTTTTTTTTTTTTACTATTTAGAGAGACACAAAAAAAAATTGAGTATATTTTATCTGAAATCACTGTTTCTTTTCAAAACAATTAATTCACCCGTGAAGTGATGGGACCAGATGCCATGATTTTAGTTTTCTGAGTCTTGAGTTTTAAGCCAATTTTTTCACTATCCTCTTTCGCCTTCATCAAGAGGCTCTTTAGTTCTTCTTCACTTTGTGTCATAAGGGTGGTATCATCTGTGTATCTGAGGTTATTGATATTTCTCCCAGCAATCTTGCTTCCAGCTTGTGCTTCATCCAGCCCGGCATTTTGCATGATGTACTCTGCATACAAGTTGAACAAGCAAGGTGACAATACTTGACATACTTCTTTCCCAATCTGGAACCAGTCTGTTGTTTCATGTCCAGTTCTAACTGTTGCTTCTTGACCTGCATACAGATTTCTCAGGAACCAGGTCAGGTGGTCTGATATTCCCATCTCGAAGAATTTTCCAGTTTGTTGTGATCCACATAGTCAAAGGCTTTGGCGTAGTCAATAAAGCAAAAGTAGATGTTTTTCTGGAACTCTCTTGCTTTTTTGATGATCCAGTGGATGTTGGCAATTTGATCTCTGGTTCCTCTGGCTTTTCTAAATCCAGCTTGAACATCTGGAAGTTCATAGTTCACGTACTGTTGAAGCCTGGCTTGGAGCATTTTGAGCATTACTTTGCTAGCATGTGAGATGAGTGCAGTTGTGCAGTAGTTTGAACATTTAGAAAACTAAGATCATGGCATCCGGTCCATTACTTCATGACAAATAGATGGGGAAACAATGGAAACGGGGAGAGACTATTTTCTTGGGCTTCAAAATCACTACAGATGGTGACTGTAGCCATGAAATTAAAAGACGCTTGCTCCTTGGAAAGAAAAGCTATGACCATCTTAGACAGCATATTAAAAAGCAGAGACATTACTTTATCAACAAAGGTCCATCTAGTCAAAGCTACAGTTTTTCCAGTAGTCATGTATGGATGTGAGAGTTGGGCTATAAAGAAAGCGGACCAAAGAATCGATGCTTTTGAACTGTTAGGGTCCCTAGGACTACAAGGAGATCCAACCAGTCAATCTTAAAGGAAATCAGTCCCAAATATTCATTGGAAGGACTGATGCTGAAGCTGAAACTCCAATATTTTGGCCCCTGATGTGAAGAACCAACTCATTGGAAAAGACCCTGATGCTGGGAAAGATTGAAGGCGGGAGGAGAAGGGGCCAACAGAGGATGAAATGGTTGGATGGTATCACCAACACGACGGACACGAGTTTGAGTAAACTCCGGGAGTTGGTGATGGACAGGGAAGCCCAGCGTGCTGCAGTCCATGGGGTCGCAAAGAGTCAGACATGATTGAGCAACTGAACTGAACTGAATTTACCCATTGCCTATCATGTGCAGATTCAAAGATTCACAAGATCGCAATTTAGGAACATGACTTTCCCCCTCTCTAACTTGCTAGTAATGGACACAGCGGGTAGAAACAGTATGTGTAAAACGTCTGTCTGTTCTCTCATCTCTTTCTGCACGTTCTCCAGGGAGAAGGGGAATCCGCAATCAGCTCTCTTCAGAGGGAGGAAAAGGGAGACCTATGGGCAGCATGACTTTATGCCAAGTACTATTAGGCGGCATCAGCCACATTTTACACCTGTGGAAACCGAAGTTTTAGAAGTGAGTTGGACCATGCGTGCTCATTTCTAAAGGGAAGCAGGCAGTGCTAGAATTCAAATTCCAAACAGGTTCATTTCAGACAAAGCTCTTACTTTTTTCTTTTAACATAAGTATTTTAAAGCTATCATTTACTTAATCCTCATTTCAGAATTTTCCATCTAGTTCTAGAGCCACATGGCATGTGGTATCTTAAGTTCCCTGACCAGGGATTGAACCCATGCCCTCTGCAGTGGAAGTGCAGAGTCTTAACCACTCAACCTCCAGGGAAGTACCACAAAGTTCTTAATCTTACCCAGATCACTGTAATTTGCTCTCTGACCATCTGCAAATGCTTAAGCAACAGCTTGGTTCTACATGTTTCAAAACAAGGAATATCTTTTAAGATTTTATTACTTGCATGACCTTGTTCAATTTTAAACCCCAAGCTTACAATATATACTTATATACTCAGAAACACTAACACAGTTTACACATTTACACCAGCATACGGTGTCTTTTATCTGATCACTCAAAACTTAAAATATAAACCACTTGATTTCTTAAGTCATGACTGAAAACAGCAATATACAAATAACAACCGAAAGGATATATGAAAAAGTAATCATGCTCACTTTTGACCTTAATAAAGAATTTATTGCAACTCTGATTTTAAACAAAGGATTATAGAAAAGTTCTTCCCCTTTCTTCTGGCTTCCTGACATCTGGCTTTCCTCTATTGTTTTCAGAAACTGCCAGGATCCTGAGTTACACGCAGATTATTTACTCAACAGAACTCACCCTGTGAAGTGTCACCGTGTGTTGTTCCCATATAGCTGTTTCCTCCATTGTTGTGTTCTGACAGAGGAAAAGAAAAACAGTTATCTTTTAAGAGAATGTCTTTCATAAAGTAGATGAGAACCTCTAGCAAACAATTTAGCACAGTAAAATACCAAAATCCATACTTTTAATATTAGGTACTCTGAAGAGCACTTAATAATTACAGAAGTTTTTTGCTTGCTTCTGTTTTTGTTGTAAGAGACAGGAAAGTATACACAGGAACTTCCTTTGTTTTAACTTAATTTGGACAAACGCCACTCAACACTCACTTCAGGCCAGCTGAAATCAATGCTCAAGCTAATTCTGCAAGTTAACAGTGACAGAAATTAGAACAGCATTTTTAAAGTATCTAACAACATAAAAACATTTAAAAGCTTTCCTTACACTGTGCAAAGAAAGGAAACAACAAATACCTCTTAACTCAGTACTTATACATATTACAGGAAAACAGATAAGACCATTCGATAGGTTTGGTCAGTGGTTGCTTCAGTATCAGCTGTAACACTACTGCTCAACCTAGTCTCATTTTACTACAGAATTATCTTCACATTTTGTTTATTACTCTAAAGAAAAAAAAGGGTGGGGCTTTTCCAGTATACATATCATGCACACAAGCCCATAACAAAAGAACAAACAATTCCACCCCTCTCAAAGAATCCCTGGGTAAAATAAGTGATGCGAGCGCCCAGAGTTGCTGCTGCTCAAACATCTGTATAATTCAGGTTCTTCTCCTGTCACAGCTTTTACTGAAGAGGGAAATAAATCACTATCTAAAGGATGGGCACTAAGGAATTTAGAGTAAATTTCTTGTAAATTGGGTTCATTGCTCTTGGAAGTTTAAAGTAATTCAATCTCTTTTAGTGTTATCATTCTCTGCAGCTGGGGTTGCTGAACATACACAGACATTGACAATTTGTCTAAAGGCTTTCCAGAGTTATCCAAAGGTAGGGTGGAAGGGAGAACGCTGAGCATGACACTGCCAGGCTGTCGCTGTCACCCAGAGTTATCGACGTCTGTGCCACAGGTGAGCTTTCCTAGCACACTGCTGTCATGAGCATCATGAGAAGATATCCACCATGGGGCTGTGGGCCCACTTCTTTCCACAGCAAATTTAATCGAACATTAATGCCCCCTGAGAAAATGAATCCCTATAAAGAAAGCCCACTTCCCTCAATTCAGAGCCACTAGATTAACTTTCCTGCCAGATGAACAAGAGAGGCAAAGAAAGGATCCCTCTGTCCCCAACCATAGATAAGAACTGTCCACTAACGTTTTGTTTCAATCTTGCAGTCAAGTGCAGCAAAACCTCCTTTTAATGAGACCTCTACTGGAAACAAAGCTGTTTTGTTTTTAAAAAAAATGACAGAGACACATATATTTTTAAAAAATTCCTCCATCAATGTGACACAGTGATGATAGGAGTAATTCTGCTAAACAGAAAGAGTCCTACTAAATTACACATGATAAAAATAATCTGCAACTGCCAGTTTGTCCAAGCTTAGCTGACTTATGAAAAATAAGAATTGCTTGCACGGCTCTAAGCTCATCATGCCTGGATCCACTTCTTTAATCAGCAGCACTGCTTTTAAATCCTTTCCTAACAAGGGCAAACTGAAAGTGATCTTATACCAGGAGAGATCCTCCATAACATAACCTTTGGAATGAAAATTTATTGTCCTGCATATAGTTTGAATGGCACATAGCTTTTCATTTTGTAAAAGAATATAAATCAAATGAGAAAATTCATTTAATGTGAAGGGAGGAAAAGTAAATTCTGAAACAGCTTGTATACTGTTACCTCATTTTTAACAGGATCACTTTCAAATAGAGAAAAGTTTAAACATGAATAGGAAAACAAAGGATATATAAAAGGATATACAGAATGTTAACACGATCATCTTCAAAGTGAGGGGACGATGGGGTATCTCTTCATTACGTTTTTTTTTCCTTTTCTTTCTCCATTCCCAATCAGAATAAATTGCCAAATATTTTAAGACACATTCATTAGATCCCACTTTGAACTTCAAATGTCTATTTTTAACTTTGCTTTTAGGAAAAATCAAGTAATACTCAAAAGATTACGTTACTTATAAAAATTACTGTTAGAAAGGGGTTTATACAATAACGTCTTAATGTACAAGCTGCTGCTGCTAAGTCGCTTCAGTCGTGTCCGACTTTGTGCGACCCCATAGACGGCAGCCCACTAGTCTCCTCTGTCCCTGGGATTTCCAGCCAAGAACACTGGAGCGGGTTGCCATTTCCTTCTCCAATGCATGAAAGTGAAAAGTGAAAGTAAAGTCGCTCAGTCGTGCCCGACTCTTAGCGACCCCATGGACTGTAGCCTACCAGGCTCCTCCATCCATGGGATTTTCCAGGCAAAGTACTGGAGTGGGGTGCCATTGCCTTCTCCGGTACAAGCTTCTAGATGAGTACAATAAGAGAAATTTCGATTATTTCACATAAGGGGAAAAATAAGAATTCTAAAACAATGGTTCTCAGCATTTTAATCAAAATTAGTATGTTTCTTCAGAAAAGCACACGCCTCAACCAACTCAATGGATTCCCCAGAATGGGTAACACAGCAGCTCACTTCTCTGATAAAGCCGAACACAGCTCAATTCACCAGAGGGAGACCAGTGAACAAGACAGGGCCAAGAGAGAATGAAATATGCAAAAGGATGTTCAGTTAGGCTCTTAGCCTACACACTAAACCAAGGATATCTACAACATAGGTTGTTATGCCCAGCTCATCCTTATCGTTTCAAATACACAGAGGCACACGAGCATCCCCAGTTTAAACCACTGACCATGCCACGTTTCTCCACTCTCAGGCCTCTGGCTTCTGTCACTGGCAAAAGCAGCGAAACCATCCACTGCTGTCTGTCTAGGCAGATTTTATGAAGACTTCGGAAGGCACTGAGAGGTGAGTGGATGAGAACACAGATTTGTGAGAATACAAATATAGTGAGTGAAGTACAACGGTAGACTCTTAGCTGATGAGATTCAAGTCCTCACTGTAATTCTTTCCACTTTGCTCTATTTGACCATAAAATGCTGAGGTGTGGGGAGAGCAGATTCTTAAAGTAAGTCACTCAGTTTTATGAAGGCTAAAACTGAAATAAAGCATTTTTAGTACTACTAAATTTGGTACTTCAGAAATTTTGATACTTTAGAAAAAGAAGGAAGGGGATTTTCTCCACTCCAGGATTGTCTCCTCTGGGGTAGAGAAAAAGAAACTGGGGCAGGCAGGCAGGAAAATTTATTTTCACTGTGAGCACTTCTCACTTAACAGTGTTCTGCTAAGTTCATCTACTACTTACTCAAATAAGTAATTTAAAAACATCATCCTTATTATAAAATTGCTTACTACTCATCATTTTTCTTACTGGAAAAAACCAAATGCATAATTGTGTAAGTCGCACAAGGATTTCTGGTAAAGAGTCTCATTCCCCAAATATTCAGGCTTGTGGGGAGACCACAAGTAACAAAGTGTTGCTCCAATAAGAATGATTCCAGTACTATCACCCCTGTAATTCTGAAACATGCTGTTAAACAGAAAATGAAGAGGCCATGAACACCAAGATCAGAACCCAAGTCTGCCATTAAATAGGTAAGTAACCTTAGTGTTCCCCATTTAGGGAATGGGATACATCAACTCAAGGAGAAAGCCCTGTGTAGCTCCAAAATCCTACTAGGCTGTAATTCCAATTCCAAACAAGCTGCAAATTCATTAATTAGGTAACCATGTGGGCATTAAGAACAGCGACACTCTTAGCCCCTGGGCTCTGAGTTCTACACACAACTTCAAAATCAGCATCCACTGACCAGAATTCCAATTTCTGAAGGAGCAAAAAGCTGCTTTTCAGAAAGTGCAAAGAGTTTGTTTGGTTTCTTTGTTCTAAGCTCCAACTGGCAAAGATACTACTCAGATCACCAACTGTGAAGGGCTTCCTGCCAAAACTTCAGATCCTAATTTTAGGCGGCTTCACTGTCCTTTCAGCAGATTCCAAGTGGTGGAAAGACAGGAAGTTACAAGAATGGACAGGACAAGGAGAACCTATATCTGTTGTTGTTGTTCAATCACTAAGTTGTGTCTGACTCTTTGTGATCCCAAGGACTGCAGCACACCAGGCTTCCCTGTCCTTCACAAACTCCCAGAAGATGCCCAAACTCATGTCCACTGAGTCAGTGATGCCATCCAACCATCTCATCCTCTGTCGGCCCCTTCTCCTTCTGCCTTCAATCCTTCCCAGTACCAGGGTCTTTTCCAGTGAGTCAGCTCTTCGCATCAGGTAGCCAAAGTATTGGAGCTTCAGCATCAGTCCTTCCAATGAATATTCAGAGTTGATTTCCTTAGGATGGACTGGTTTGATCTCCTTGCCATCCAAGGTACTCTCAAAGAGTCTTCTCCACCACCAAAGCTCAAAAGCGTCAATTCTTAAGCTCTCAGCCTTCTTTATGGTCCAACTCTCACATCCATACATGACTACTGGAAAAACTGTATCTTTGACTATATAGACCTCTGTTGGTAAAGTAATGTCTCTACTTTTTAACACACTGTCTATGTTTATCATAGCTTTTCTTCCAAGGAGCAAGTGTCTTTTAGCTTCATGGCTACAGTCACCATCTGCAGTGATTTCAGAGCCCAAGAAAATAAAGTCTGTTGCTGTTTCCATTGTTTCCCCATCTATCTGCCACAAAGTGATGGGACCGGATGCCATGATCTTAGTTTTTTGAATGTTGACTTTTAAGCCAGCTTTTTCACTCCCTTCTTTCACCTTCATCAAGAGGCTCTTTAGTTCCTCTTTGCTTTCTGCCATTAAGGGTGGTGTCATCTGCAATCTGAGGTTATTGATATTTCTCCTGGCAATCTTGATTCCAGCCTGAGCTTCATCCAGTCTCACATTTCACATGATGCACTCTGCTATAAGGTAAATAAGCAGGGTGACAATATACAGCCTTGACACACTCTTTTCCCAATTTGGAACCATTTCTTTGTCCAGCTCTAACTGTTGCTTCTTGACCTGCATACAGGTTTGTCAAGAGGCAGGTCAGGTGGTCTGGTATTCCCATCTCTTGAAGAATTTTCCACAGTTTGTTGTGATCCACACAGTCAAAGGTTTTAGCATAGTCAATGAAACAGAAGTAGATGTTTTTCTGGAATTCTCTTGCTTTTTCTATGATCCAACAGATGTTGGCAATTTGATCTCTGGTTTGATTCCTCTGCCTTTTCTAAATCCAGCTTGTACATCTGGAAGTTCTCGGTTCACGTACTATTGAAGCCTAGCTTGAAGGATTTTCAGCATTACCTTGCTAGCTTGTGAAATGAGTGCAATTGTGTGGTAGTTTGAATATTCTTTGGTATTGCCCTTCTTTGGGACTCTAAAGAAAACTGACCTTGTCCAGAACTGTTGTGACTGCTGAGTTTTCCAAATTTGCTGGCACACTGACTGTAGCATTTTAACAGCATCATCTTTTAGGATCTGAAATAGCTCAGCTGGAATTTCATCACCTTCACTCGCATTGTTCATAGTGAGGCTTCTTAAGGCCCACTTGACTTCGCACTCCAGGATGTCTGGTTCTAGGTGAGCGAGCACACCATCGTGGTTATCTGGGTCATTAAGATCTTTTTTGTATAGTTCTTCTGTGTGTTCTTGCCACCACTTCTTAATAACTTCTGCTTTTGTTAGGTCCATACCGTCTCCATCCTTTATTATGCCCAAGGTTGCATGAACTGTTCCCTGAGTATCTCTAATTTTCTTGAGAGATCACTAGTCTTTCCCATTCTATTGTTTTCTTCTATTTCTTTGCATTGTTCACTTAGGAAGGCTTTCTTATCTCTCCTGGCTATTCTATGGAACTCTGCATTCAGATGCTTATATCTTTCCCTTTCGCCTTTGCCTTTCGTGTGTCTTTTCTCAGCTATTTGTAAGGCCTTCTCAGACAACCATTTTGCCTTTTTGCATTTCTTTTTCTTGGGGATGGTTTTGATCACTGCATTCTATACAGTGTCACAAACCTCTGTCCAAAGTTCTTTAGGCACTCTGTCTATAAGATCTAATCCCTTAAGTCTATTTGTCACTTCCACTGTATAATCATAAGGGATTTGATTTAGTTCATACCTGAATGGTTCAGTGGTTTTCCCTACTCTCTTCAATTTAAGTCTGAATTTTGCAATAAGGAGTTTATGTCTGAGCCACAGATCATGACGACCTATATCTGGAAGAAGACCAAATCCAGGATGGACTAAATTAAAAGTCAGTGTTCCCCAAATGTAGGAAAAATCTTAACTCCTTAACATTAACTGAGACATACAACCAGTCAAAACCTACCATCCTTATGGCTGTAATTTTAAAACAATCCATTCATTTATTCAATCCAGACTTTGATGCTAAGTGCTGTGGAGGTCAAGAATAGAATCCTCTCTTCCTGAGGGGCTCAAGGAGAAGGTTTGGAACACTAGATAAATGGTGCATGAGGTGCCACAGCAGGTGGAGAGGACAAGGCTTGACTGAGAAGACAGGAGACTGAGTCCCCAAGAAAACAAAATTTGAGTTTAGGCTTGAAGGATGACCAGGAAAGAAAGTGGGAAAAGATGGTTCCAGAGAGGAATCAGCATGTCAATAGGTTGCTGCTGCTGCACACAGAGCTGCTGCCATGTGGGTAAAAGAGCCACTGGAGCAGTACACCAAAGGTCTTGTAATGTCAGGCTAGCAACAGTGAGCTCAGTGGAAAGATACTAAGGACCCATTCTGACATCGTGACATGGAAGACAGAGTTGAGGCAGGGAGACCAATTAGAAAGTGGAAGTGAAGGAAGAGAAGCTAAAGATGATGGTGAGAGGCTTCTGAATTGGACAGCTGCATGAAAAAACCAGAAGAGATGACGAATTCAGTTTTAGTCGCCTTTAAGTTGAGGTGCCTGTGGAATACTGAAGCAGAGAGACAGGCAGTAGACCGGTGGATACAGGAGATCTGGTGTAGATAAGAATCTAGGAGTAATCTACAAAGTAGTTCTGAACCCAAGGGGAAAGCTCCAATTACCAAAGCACTAAGCTGACCCTGTGCAACATGAGTACTCTAAGGGGAAAAAGCAAGAACCACAGAGACTTGAGAAGGAACAGCCAGCAAGGAACTCACACAAAAATGGCACTTGATAGTGAAGGACAGGGAAGCCTGGAGTGCTGCAGTCCATGGGGTCGCAAAGAGTTGGACACAGCTGAGAGACTGAACAACTGTCCAGAAAAGATGACAAAATAGAAAAATCAAGATATCATAAAAGAATACAATTTTCATGTATTTTTAAACTGTTGGATCTTTCCATGTCAAACATGTATTTAAAATAGTTTATTCAGGGCCATCTCTTAAATAAAGCACACTGAGCATTCTTTGCTGACGACCGTGGTCCTCACTAGGAAAACCAAGCAGTAAACAGAGCAGTCACACTCCGGTGGCTGCTACTGGGCTTCTTCCTCTCTGAGCAGAGCTGCTGCACTCAATTGTTTCTGAATTCTCCTCCCCTATAAAGTGTTGGGTTTCTCTCTCTTTTTTTTTCGGCCTTCCATCCAAAATAAAAATAGGAAGCAAGATCACCTATTGAGATAAGGTGAGCCAGAAACTTATGAAGTACAGCCTAAGTTTTAGTGAATAAAACAGATGCCCCCATCCCTCTTTGACCTTTTCTTGTTGTTGTTCAGTCGAGTCCAACTCTTTGCGACCCCATGGACTGTAGCCTGCCAGGCTCCTCTGTCCTTCGAATGCTCCAGGCAAGCATACTGGAGTGGGTAGCCAGGCCCTCCTCCAGGGGATCTTCTCGCACCAGGGATGGAACCTGTGTCTCCTATCTTGCATGCAGGTTCTTTACTGCTGAGCTACCAGGGAAGCCCCTTTGACCTTCAGTTAAGCATTTAATTTCAAATGTGATCACTGCTACACAAATGAAGTAAAAAGAAAGAGACTAGTGTACACGCTAAAAAGTGGGGAAAATATATATTTGGATTGATCTGAAGGGCTGTTATGCAAACTTTCAAAACAGAGATGTCCTGTTCAAGAGATAATAAAAAAGATAAACCTGAAGTCAAATGAAGAGCATGAGGAATTCAGCAAACCTCACAAATACAAGATAAGAACTCGCTTAAGCGTAAGAACTAAAAATAACGATCCAAGTAACCAGCAGCAACTGAACCTCAACTGAACCTCTCAACCTCAACTGAAAGTAACAAAGCATCCAATTCTGCTATTTCAACTTCAGCTAAATTTTCTAATACATTGTTGTGTACACTCCTTGGCTGAGAATTTAGGAGACATCAGATACTGTTTGATGAGACGGATATGATTAAAAAATATCAAGAGCTAGACAAAAGATGTAAGTGGACCTAGAATTTTTCTAGTTGATCAAAGTTTAAGTAAGTTTACAGATAAATTGCCTATTTGCTGCTGTCCTAAGATCCAAGTGAAAGAATATCAGCTAATTAAGTCACCATTAACCATTATAGGTACACGAAGGGATAGTTACAGCACTCCCCCAAAAATCAGTGCTTTCCAGTTATTGGCAATAAAACTTCTTAGGTTGACATTTTCTAGTGACTGAAGATGGATAAAAGACCTTTCAAACTTTTTCCAGGTAGAAAGGGAAGGGAAAGGGGCCGAAGAGATGGGGAAGTGGTATTTCTGAGTGTTCTCTGTGCACCAGTCCTGCTTTATGGTACATTATCCTCCACACACTCAAGTCCTAGAGAGAGGGATGAGTAAAAAAAGCAAACTGCTTTGTGTGTACACTAGGAGTGAATAAATGCACTGAGGATAATCAGAGGTGGGTTTCTATTGCTATAAATAAGAAAAGGAGGGAGATAAACTGAACTGTATGACGTGAGACCGGACTCTGAGGTATCAGTATAAACCCATGGTTTAAATACACATGTAGACATATACAGAAGAAACAGAGTCCTGTAGATCCACACATACACCCCTACTTCCCAGCTGTCTGCTGAGAGCCTAGCAGCACGAAAAGCCCAACAGCAATGAGCACGGCTAGCACAGAGACTTTAACTTTTAAATACTGGTCTCTAGTAAAACAAACTAGAATTTCTCAGAGAAGGGGTTGGCTGCAGGGTTGGGTCAGAGAAAATTCAGGATGAACCTGGAGTATCATGCAGCATTAGAAATGAAAGGACTGCTCAAAAAGTTATGGGAATTTGTCAAAAGAACACAGGAATCAGCAGCAAAGAGTTTCTAGAGGACAAATCTGGATAACTTGAGCAACAAAATAATGATAATAATAGATTTTTAACCCATAAAATAACCCATGAATCCATATGATGTAATCAAATATGAAAATGGGAAAGGGACAGCTCTTTGTTAAGAGTGGAACTTCAATTAACAAATGTGAAAAAAAAAAAAAGAAAGAAAAAAAAAAATGTGGAAGGAAAGGGGGCTACAGAATTACCATCAAGCAAACTCCACCAATTGCTGCAGATGAAGATCCACCCAGAGAGGATAAAACTGGTGGGTGAGTGCTTGAGGATTAACATGATTAGCACAGCCTCAAATCCTCTCCTCCAAAATATTTATAAATTAGAAATATATTAACTTTTCAGGAGAGAACATCATCGTAACCAAAGTAAACATTACCAACAGTAAGATGTATCACATTATGAACTCCTTGACATGGTGTACAACATGATATCAAGTATTTTATAGTATTCTTGCCAAAAATGCACCATCTCATCCCAGTGATGAAAACACAACAGAAACCAAACTAAAGAACGTGAAAGTCGCTCAGTTGTGTCCAACTCTTTGTGACCGCATGGACTATACAGTCTAAGGAATTCTCCAGGCCAAAATACTGGAGAGGGTAGCCGTTTCCCTTCTCCAGGGGATCTTCCCAATCTGGGATTGAACCCAGGTCTCCCACACTGCAGAGGGCTTCTTTACCAGTTGCGCCACTAGGGAAGCCCAAGAATACTGGAGTGGGTAGCCTATCCCCTCTCCAGGGATCTTCCCAACCCAGGAATTGAACCAGGGTCTCTTGCATTGCAGGGGGATTCTTTACCAACTGGGTTACCAGGGGAGCAAAACCAACCTAAAGGGCAGTCTAAAAAATAATCAGTTCTTTTCAAAAAGTCATTAACAGAGGGAAAACTGAGGATCTGTTACAGATTCAAAGACACCAAAAAGAAGTAACAACTAAACATAAAGTGGAATCCTAGAAGAGAAAAAGGATGAACTAACAAAGTTCAAATGTGGTCTGTCATTTAGTTATTATTGGATCGATGTCAATTTCTTATCCTTGATAGATGTTCTACAGTTACAGTTATGGGAAATGTAGGGTGAGTAGAATGAAAGATACAACTCTAGTATTTTTACAACTTTTCTCTAACATTAACTCAAAAGTTAAAAGTTTTTCCATAAACAGAGACAACTTACAAACCGAGAAAGAATGTACAAGCACTTAATTTCTAAAACATACAAACAACTCATGCAACTCAATATTAAAAAAAAAAAAAAAAATCCAATCAAAAAACAGGCAGAAGACCTAAACAGGCATTTCTCCAAAGACATACAGGTGGGCAACAGACACATGAAAAGATGCTCAACCTCACTAATTGTTAGAGAAATGCAAATCAAAACTACAATGAGGTATCACCTCACACCGTCAGAATGGCCATCATCAAAAAAATCTACAAACAATAATTGCGAGAGGAAGATACCTGCATGAACCCAGACTGTCATACAGTGAGGTCAAAGAAAAACAAATATATAGTATAGCTTATATGCCCAATCTAGAAAAATGATACAAATGAATTTACTCGCAAAGCAGAAATAGAAACAAAGATATAGAAAACAAACCTATGCACAGCAAAGGGGGATAGGGATGGGATGAACTGGGGGATTAGGACTGACATAGATATACTATTGATACTATGTAGATTGGTATAAAAATGACAACCCACTCCAGTGTTCTTGCCTGGAGAATCCCAGGAACAGAGGAGCCTGATGGGCTGCCGTCTATGGGGTCGCACAGAGTCCGACACGACTGAAGCAACTTAGCAGCAGCAGCAGCAGATTGGTATAAAGTAGATAACTAATGAGAACCTATTATATAGCACAGGGAACTCTACTCAATGCTCTGTGGTGACTTAAATGGGAAGGAAATCCAAAAAAGGGATATATGTGTATGTCTAGCTGAGTCACTGCGCTATACAACAGAAAGTAACACATTGTAAAGCAATTATACTCTAATAAAAATCAAACAAACATCACCCTAAAAACAGAGCTACCACATAATCCTGCAACCCCACTCTTGGGCATATATACAGGGATTAAAAGATACATGCCATTATATATTAAACAGGGGCCTACTGTATAGTACAGGGAACTGCAATAGCAGGATCAGCAATAGCTCATAGTAACCTATAATGTAAAAGAATCTGCAGCTAAACACTTGAAACTTGATATTATAAACCACTGTAGTTATATTAAAAGTAAATATTCACAGAGCTGAAAAAAAATAGAAGAAAGAAGAATGATAATGACAAGAGTTAAGGAGCTGAAGATTGCTGGTACCAAAAAAATGTCATCTTGATTACATCTGCTTTGAGCAGAACATCTAAGAAGTCACATTTTGAACTATCATATATAGGCAAATTCATCAAATTCCTAACAAAACCAAAATTATTCTTCCTTTAGATGATAAAGAAAATAATCAACTCACTGAAGGAACCTGAATGGGTAATTAATATATCAGTTTTGTGGAGTTTCTTATTATTCATTCTCCTCACTAAACCACTATTTGATTTTCAAAAAAAAAAAAATCAAAAGGTTTCAGAAAATCTTTTCAATTTCTAAATAATAAAATATATGAAAAACTATGCTATTTTTCTAACAAAGCACTTAATGATAAACAGCAAATTTGTACAAATGTGTACACTACACATTTCTTTAAAAGGTCACATCTTTAAAATCAGCCTCCTTACTCCACCTCAATCCTCAAACTAGACAAATCACAATGTCTGAGGTAAGGTCTCAGCTGCTTAGCCTCATGCAGGCTCACTCCCCTGGGCCAGACAGCTCACTAAAATTAAGGTGGAAGCAGCATATCAGGTTCAGTGAGAAGGAAGTAAATGCACCAGTTAGAATGACAGCCACTGGGTAGCTTAAGACTTCTTCCATACACAACAGAGAAGCAGCATGTTTGTTTTCACATAAAACTGGGCTTTTAAAGTAACCTCTGAAGTTTCATTTTACCTCAGACTTTCCAACCTGTGGAGCCTCTGGGCCTTCTCTTCTGTGTCAGTGGTCCCCTATCAGAAACATCCTGCCATCAAGAAGCTCATTCATCGAGCTGGACTTCCATTCCAGTAAATGCTTCATCCACTCCTTACAATCTTTTCATAACCTTATGCTCCTATTTCCAGGGCAAATCTGTATTACTTTTTAGCTATAGCCACTTGGGGCTCTTATAGGCATAGTGCCTTTTTTTCCTGCTTCACTAAGCTTGTTTCAAATATAAAAGCTTAATAAGCAAGTTTTAAATGTAGAAAAATAATCTGCAAATATCTAACACACACACACACATATATATACATATATATATAATATTCACATTCAGAAAACACAAAAGAATTCCTATCAACAAAGACAGAGCACCTAACAGAGAAGATGGACTGGGGGCTTGAGGGGAGCACGTCAAACAAGGGGACATCAAAATGGTCAGTAAACATGTGGAAAAAGTACTCTACTTCCTTACTCAACAGGGTAATACAAATTGAAAACACAACTAAATGCACACACAACCACACAGGAAGCTTAAAAAAAAAAAAAAAAAGAACAGTAATGAACACTCTAATCAGAACTCAGCACTGGTGGGAGTGCAAACTGGTACCACGGCTTTGGGAAACTGGCAAAACTAAGCATGTTGGATGATCAATCAATAGAAACATGTCCATATATGCACAAGAATTTATGTATAAGGATGTTCATAAAAGCACTATTTTTAACAGTCAAAAACCAGAAACAATCTACAATAATCTAGATGCCCACCAATGATGCAACATTCAGTCAATGGAATATTACAGCCATGAAATGAATAAACTCAACCTACACAATCCCTGGTGGCTTGGACGGTAAAGGATCTGCCTGCAATGAAGGAGACCTGGGTTCTATCCCTGGGCCGGGAAGATCCCCTGGAGAAGGACATGGCTACCCACGCCAGTATTCTTGCCTGGAGAATCCCATGTACAGAGGAGCCTGGCAGGCTACAGTACATGGAGTTGCAAGAGTCACACACAACTGAGCGATTAATACACATAAGTAAATATGGATGAACGCTGCTCAATAATGGACAAAAGAAGCCACACATAAGAACATGTTTCCATTTAAGTTTAATAACAGGTTAAAAAAAAAAAAAAAAAAACACCGCAGAAGAAAAGCTACTGGGGAAAACTATCCCTATCAAGTTATGGCCTCTGAAGTAAGACTCATCATAAGGTGCATCCACAATTAATGGTGTGACACTGAGGCATAAGTAAATAGACCAGTGGAATAATGGAAAAATTCTTAAACAGAAAGTAAAGTCGCTCAGTCGTGTTCGACTCTTTGCAACTCTGTGGACTATAGCCTACCAGGCTCCTCCGTCCATGCAATCTTCCTCCATGGAGTACTGGAGTGGGTTGCCATTTCCTTCTCCAGAGGATCTTCCTGACTCAGGGATCGAACCCAGGTCTCCCACATTGCAGGCAGATGCTTTACCATCTGAGCCACCTGGGAAACCCTACCTTCCAATAAATGGAAAATCAGTGTGTGAAAAAGGTAATGTCTCAAGTCACTGAAATAGAGATGCACTTTTTAATAAATGCTGCTAGAACATCTGGGCTGTCACTTGGAAAAAACATATATTAGATTTATATCTCACCAAGCACAAGAATAACCTTCCAATAAACTTAGAGATCTAAATGTAAAAAATGAAATGAGAGATATACTAGAAGAAAACTTGAGTGGATTCCTCTTTAATGATGGTGTAGGCAAAGGCTTTCTAAGAATAACTCAATACGTAAGGGATATAAAATAAATCTAAGTACACAAAAAATTTTTAAAGTATGCCTGACCAAAATAGAAACATGAATATTTTCATTTCTTTAATTATGACTGAGTCTGAACATTGTTTCAAACCTTAATATCCTTTTTGTGAAATATCTTTTTCCCATTTTTTAATTGAGCTTTTGTTCTTCTCCCTGCAGTTTTGGATTTCTTTATGTATTAGAGCCACTGGCTCTCATACTCGGAAGCATGGTAGCTTCTCACACTTCCAAGTGTGAGAGCCAGTATGAGCCAGTATATCTAATACATAAAGAAATCCAAAACTGCAGGGAGAAGAACAAAAATTCAATTAAAAATGGGAAAAAGGTATTTCACAAAAAGGATATTAAGGTTTGAAAAGATATTCAAACTCAGTCATAATTAGAGAAATGCAAATTAAAATAACACAAAGAATCACAAGCTAAAATCAATGTCACTGGAAGAAATATCAACAACCTCAGATATGTAGATGATACCATTCTAATGACAGAAAAAGAAGAGAAACTAAAGAGCCTCTTGATGAGGGTGAAAGAGGAGATGGAAAAAACTGGCTTAAAAACTCAACTTCAAAAAACTAAGATCATGGCATCCAGTCCAATCACTTCAAGGCAAACAGAAGGAGAAAAAGTAGAAGCAGTGACAGATTTTATTCTCCTGGGATCCCAAATCACTGTGGATGGTGACTGCAGCCATGAAATTAAAAGACACTAGTTCCTTGAAAGAAAAGCTATGACAAACCTAGACAGGGTATTAAGAAGCAGAAACATCACTTTGCTGACAAAGGTATAGTCTGTATAGTCAAAGCTATGATTTTTCCAGTAATTATGTACTGCTGTGAGAGTTGGACCACAAAGGCTGAGTGCCAGAAGAACTGATGGTAACTATCACAGAGAAAATGCAGACCCAGAAATCCTACAGGACAAACAATTCTGTTCCTCACCAGTAAGACTGCACCACAGGCGGGCAGAACAGAGCCAGATGGGGGGAGTCTTACAGTTTAGAGACAGGAGACACACCAACCACAATGGGAGGTGTTTACTTGGATCTGGATTTTTTTTAAATGTTTCAAGAGGAAATTGATACTTCAGACAAAAAAACTGCACAATGACTACATGGTGGATTTTTCTCATTCAGAAGTTATTTTTAAAGTGTGGTAACAATATTAATTTTTTCTTTAAAGAGTTCTTGGACTTCCCTGGTGGTACAGTGGATAGGAATTCTCCTGCAATGTGGGGGACACAGTCCCTGGTCTAGGAAGATCCCACATGCCTCAGGGCAACTAAGCCCATACATCACAACTACTGAGCCTGAGTGCTACAACTACTAAAGCCCACTCACCCTAGAGCCTGTGCTGTGATGAGAAGCCACCACAATGAGAAGCTGACACACCGAGACTAGAGCGTAGCCTGCCCACTGCCACGAGAGAAAGCCTGTGCATAC
Source organism: Bos javanicus (assembly GCF_032452875.1). Lineage (NCBI taxonomy): Eukaryota > Metazoa > Chordata > Mammalia > Artiodactyla > Bovidae > Bos > Bos javanicus. Next base: position 28,101,060 of record NC_083888.1, read on the forward strand.
AGTAATGAAGACCCAATGCAGTCAAAAATAATAAGTAATTTTTTTTTTAAAAAACTACCTTTAAACAGAAAGAGTTATCTTTTAGAGATAGATACTCAATGCTTTGGCCACCTGATGCAAAGAGCTGACTCACTAGAAAAGACCCTGATTCTGGGAAAGGTTGAGGGCAGGAGGAGAAGGGGATAACAGAGGATGAGATGGTCGGATGGCATCATCAACTCAATTGACACGAGTTTGAGCAAACTCCAGGAGATAGTGAAGAACAGGGAAGCCTGGTGTGCTGCAGTCAATGGGGTTGCAAAGAGTCAGACAGGACTTAGCAAGTGAACAAATTTAAGTATTAGCAGACGAAAAGACAAGTCTGGTATTTGCTTTGAAATAATGGGGGAGAGACAATACAGTGGGTAGAAGTATAGATGGAACAAGACGGCCATAACTGACAACTAGGCCTGTGATGCTAGTGTGGGGATTCATTATACTCATTTACTTTTGGATGGTCTTGAAATTTTCCACTTAAAAAAAATGGGGGTGAGGGTGGGGTGAGGGGTAATTGAGGGGACTAGAAGTTAATTACTGAATCTAGGAAAGGCCTGACCAAGAATCTTGCGACAAGATGCCAAGCAGGTAAGCCATGCTTCAGGGGGCTGGCTCCTCCAGCAGCTGTCTCCTCTTTTGTAAGGACAGGCGCACACGTTCCGGAGACGCACAGCAACTTCTGCGAGTTTCTAGGCTAAATGTAACCTGGTCTATGAGTAGTAATGAGCACCAGAGAGAAAACTGTGCCCCTGGTCTAGAAGCGGCCTCAGATTCTAATCAAATAGGCAGCAGACAAGAGGTAACACACTGTTGTGCAGGACAGGACAGGGAGAGCACAGGGTGTTTTCTGGGCTCAGAGCAAGGCTCTCGTGGAGAAGAGCTGGGCCAGAGATCTGGCCGCTCCAGCAGAGAAACAGCCACTCCCAGCTGAGGGCACACCCAGAGGAACAAGGTTGTCTGGAAGCCTAGCTTTGACCTTGCTTTTTAAAATGCAGGAAGAACCTGGCAGACTAGAAATGGCAGTTTATCGAATCACAATCATCTTCAGCAACCTCAACACTGACCTGACCAGACACACAAAGGAAAAGCACCTCAAACTGGAAGGACCGGTTTGGGTGCATACCAAGACCCTGAGAACAGCTACAAGGAAACCTGGTGGGGAAGGTCCTAAAATGTGGGGTGGCTTTCAAAAGAGGCTCCGCAGACACTCTTGACCAGCAGGTCCTTCTGAGACATAATTAAGTAGACCACCTCCACCAGGACTGGACCAGGAGTCAGGGATGAAGTCACCAATGCAGATGCTGAAATGGGCTTATTTAATAAGCTGATAATCAGTTGTTTGAAGAAAAATGAATTGGCACAAATGCTGGGTGAACGAGGGATCCTCGTTCCTTCCAGGTGGAGAAAACAGTATGTGCAATAGCCCTAGGGTACGAAAGCACTTTCTGAATTATACTTTCACAATATCTACATTTATTATGTGCTCAACACTGTGTTAAGCTCGGTGATAACGAGACACACCAAGATGACCTTTGTTCTCATGGAGCTTAAAGTCTAATGGGAGAATCGAATGATTAAGAAATGCCACAACTCAACCTATTATCACAGGCTTAAATATTATAAAGGAAAGAATGCAAGCCATGAGACGAACTAAAGACAAACAGGCAGGAAGTTCAGTACCTGCTCAAAAGGACAGCGCAGGTTGAGAACGGAGCCCAAGGTGGGGGAGATGCAAGGTGAGGCTACAGAAGTAGGCAGGGGCCAAATAATCCTGTAGGAGTTTATTGATTTTATTATGAACTTTGGTCTTTACTTGTAAAGGCAATTAAGATGCAGAGGAGTTTTAGGAGGAGCACATGTACTGGGGCCATTTAAAAAGACTCAATGGAAAAGACTCTGATGCTGGGAAAGACTGAGGGCAAAAGGAGAAGGGGTGACAGAATGAGGTGGTTGGATGGCATCACCTACTCAATGGACATAAATCTGAGCAAATTCTGGGAGACAGTGAAGGATAGGGAAGTCTGGAGTACTGCAGTCCATGGGGCTGCAGGGAGTTGGATACGACCTAGCAAGTGAACAAGAACAACAAAGGGAGAAGAGGTGTGATATATATTATATGTGTGTGCGTGCTAAGTGACCCTATGGACTGCAGCCCACCAGGCTTCTCTGTCCATGGGGATTCTCCAGATAAGAACATTGAAGTGGGTTGCCATGCCCTCCTCCAGGGGATCATCCCAATCCAGGGATCAAACCTGCATCTCTGAGGTTTCCTGCATTGCCAGATGGGTTCTTTACCACTAGCGCCATCTGGGAAGCCCCATCATGTGTTCACGTGTGTCTATGTCTGTGTGTTAGAGGAGAGGGATGTGAATGGTAGACAATACAGATGGAACAAGTGGAGAAATACAAGGTGCTCAGGTGAAAAGGAATTTGCTAATTGGTCATTCACCATACTGGACATGTAATCCAACTGGACTGGGTGCACTGAAGTAGGGATAGTTCTTCATCTCTAATCCCTAATTCATCAGAATAAAGACTGCAATTCTTCCTCAGCGTTATTGTAAAAACATTTTCAAAAGCAACTGAGTAACTTCCTCTGGAACCGCAGCACATCTTACTGGTCTGGGGCTCAACCAACCTCCATCCCATATTAAATAAACAAGTACACACACACACGAATATACAGAATAAGTAGATGTTTGTGTGAGTGTACACACACAGAAATATCGTAATTCCCATACGCCTCTTCCCTGCTATTAAGACGGGCTCCACTGAGAATGCCAGCTAACAGGATAGTGCCCCTGCTTCAGGCACTAAGTGGAGTGTCCAGCACCCTGACTGTGCGCACTGGGACCACGCTCTCCCCTATAAGAGGAGAACACAGTGTTAACTGGTGGACTCAAGATGCCGATTCCAGAGCCTGAACTCAGGATACAGGGACAAACACACAAGGTTATTCAATGACAACCTTCTCAGTTCTTACACTGCCTGACCCCTCTCTGCGCAGGTGTGGTCTGGAGACAGATCCCTCTCTGGTCCCCTACTGGTCTCTCTCTGTGCCTCGACTCTCGGACCACATGCAAATTAAGCGCTTCATCAAAAGACCATCAGGAGAACCATCACATTGGAAAATACACCTACAACACATATAATCAACTAGCTTTTACCCAAAAATAAAAAATGAAGCAAGCCAGTAAGAAGATAATTCTAAAGAAAAATAGGCAAAAGACTCAAACAGGCCATTAACATGAAAAGTTGCTCAACTTCATCTCGTCAAAAAAATAAAAAGAAAATGAAAACTTCAGTGAGATTTACTAAAGACCAACCAGAAGGACTAAAATTAAAGTGTCTGATAATACCAAGTCTTTGTGAAAATGCAGAGCAACAGAAAGTCTCATTCACTGATGATGATGAGTATAAACCGGTATAATCTCTCTAGAGAAGACACTGTCTACTAAAATTAAAGACACACTAAACAATCCAGGAGCAATTCCATCTCTAAATACATCTTAGAGAAATATGTTCACATGTTCACCAAGAGAGCGATCCAAGTGTTCATGGGAGCATTATTCTTAATACTCCAAATTAGAAAACACCCCAAATGTCCATCAACAGTAAAATAAACTGTAGTACAGTTACACAATAGAATACTAAACAGATATGAAGATGAATGAATTCATAATGCCACAACACACAAATCTTTAAACCATAGAACACTGCCTGTCTTGGGGAAAGAATGCAGTTGGCAGGAAGAGCCTAACACAGGGGTCTTAGGGTCAGGACAGCAGCTCTGTTGGCAGGATAATGCTGCCAGGTAGGGATGCTGTCAGGTAGGGGCGAGGGAGGAAGTGAGGAGCCTGCAATGTTGTATGCCCTGACCTGGGTGGTGTTTACATGGGCATTCACTTTGTGGTAATTCACTTATGTACACATGCTTTCTGTGCTTTTACTAGATATTAAGTTTCACAATAAAAAAGTATTAAAAAAAAAAAAAAATGAAGTCAGCTGGCAACATGTAAGTCAAAGTAATTTACATAAAATCTGGGTTTCCGACCTGTCCTGAAAAACCAGACAATTTGGGCCTGCCTTCCTCCAGGCCAGTAACAATCTGCTGGGGTTGCGCAAACACCCTTCCTTCAGAGCAGCTCCTGCGGTCTCTGACTGCACTGCACCCTCTCTTCCACCCTCTGGTCCGACTCCTATGAGTCACAATGCACCTAACACCATTCCCTCCTCCTCTCCCTGACACTCCTTACAACACAGGAACGTAATAGCACGTGCATGTGTGAATTACAAAGCCTAGAATCAAGTATGCCATTAGCCAGAGCAGTAAGTTAACCTCAGATTCCTCACCTATGAAACAGAGGTCCTCGGAGTGCCTACAATTGCTAAGATCAGATGAGACAATGCACATAAAACAGTTAGCTTAGTACTGTCATGGAAACAGCACTCAGTATTAGGCGGCTTTTATTTATTATTAATACACATTTCTCATATTTATGCCTAGAATGTAAATCTGCTTGCCATGGCCACTATCTTCTGACTATACAGGAAATACAGTATCAAAATATGGGTTGGTCTATGTTTAATTAAATATCCCTACATGTATCACTATTTAAAAAAGAAAAACAACATATAAATCTTCCAAAGTTCCTTTACATGACACCACTGGGAAAGACTTCCTATGATTATACTTTGAAAAGTACACTTGTGTGTACTTGTTTTTGCCAAAGCACATATTTCTCCCCGTCAGGGCTTTTACTGGTCTCATCTGCGTCAGGTGAATGGATACTTCCAAAAATACACTTTAATGGATTTTAAGACCTAGTCATAAAATGCCCTCAAAATTAAAACTGACTTTTCAAAGTAACATCCTCTGAACACCAAAAGCAGCTTATTTTTCACATACTTTTTGTGTCCTAGCCAAAGTATAGGCAAGTATATTGTGCCTAGCCAATATACTTATCTAATTCTTGCCCTTTAGTAAACTACACATTTTTCTTCAAAACCCCACAGAAGTCGAATTCAAACTGCTCTTTCCAGAAACCAATCTGGCAGTAAGTCCTCCCTAAAAAGGAACACTATGAATTTTATCCACAACTACAATGAAAGCTAATGAACTAGTCACCCTCAACACCCATCAACTAACAGACACCACACTGAGCAAGAGAAGCCATACACAATAGAATCCACACCGGAAGAGTCTGTTTGTATAAAGTTCACAGGCAAAACCACAGTGTTTACAGAATGTTTAAGTGGTAAAATTATAAAGGAAAACTAGAAAATAAGTACTCTGGAAGATTCTTGCGATCTCTGGAGAAAGCAGGTTATGACAGAAATGGCCTGCTGGGGATGCCAGTGCCCACCATCATTTATAGCATTAAAACAGCCCGTTAAGTACAGCACAGTGATGTCACTGCTCTACTTCTACCACTCACAACAGTGCCTGGTACACACTAGGCTAGCAGAGAATACCTGCTGAATATAGAAAACAGTTTCCCAACTCCAAACTGTTAGTATTTCAGAGCTGGCTAGACCCTAAACAACAGTGACAGACAGCTTACTGTCCATTTTCCATTTCAGTACATTCAACATATAAATAAATTAGAATTGCTTTGTAATTCTTAACCTTTTTGTCCTATTCAGACTTTCACCAAATGCATGCATACAATACATACCTGAATGTATCTAGAGTGAACTGAAATTGTTTTTTAATTAACAAAAGAAAATGCAAAAGCTCATGTGTTACACCAAGTCCAAGCTCTAGATAGGATTCCATGATATTCCCCAACCAAAAAAGCACACCAGAGAGCTATGCTATTGTATCAGTAAGAAGACCTCAAGTGTGTTTAGAGAGAAAAACGCAAAATTATTTTGCTCTTAAAAATGACATATTTCACAACTGATTATGACAATATAGACCAACTAGAAACTATAAGCCTTTAGAGGACAGGGATATAAAACAAACTGTGCTCATCTAATGCTCACTGAACTAACAAAAAAGAACACCATTACTGAGGGCCTCCTAAATTTTAGCATTATGTACTGAATTGGAGAAGACTCTTGAGAGTCCCTTGCACTGCAAGGAGATCCAACCAGTCCATCCTAAAGGAGATCAGTCCTGGGTGTTCATTGGTAGGACTGATGTTGAAGCTGAAACTCCAATACTTTGGCCACCTGATGTGAAGAGCTGACTCATTGGAAAAGACCCTGATGCTGGGAAAGACTGAGGGCAGGAGGAGAAGGGGACGACAGAGGATGAGATGGTTGGATGGCATCATCGACTCGATGGACATGGGTTTGGGTGAACTCCGGGAGTTGGTGATGGACAGGGAGAACTGGCATGCTGCAGTTCATGTGGTCGCAAAGAGTCAGACATGACTGGGCGACTGAACTGAACTGAACTGAGAGGACAATCATAAATCAAGTTTAATTCACTTATCAAAACTGTGCACAAATTCAAAAGATCACTAATGACAATTTGAAAAGAGTGAAAATTCCTAAAACAGCCAAGAAATAAAATGAACTTTCACTCTTAGGGATGTAGACTATTTTAAAAAACAAAAAATATTTCACATAATAAAAAAAACAATTTAAAATTAAACCAGATATATGGTAATCTTATGTTCCTAATTAGTATCCAAGTAATATTCATTCCAATTTTCAGCTCCCTCTGGGCACGATACACTAGAATGATTGAGACCACTCATCAATCAACTCATTTCCCAGCATGCTACCAACGTTAAGTGAGTTAGGGTGTTCTGACATATACTGAAATGCACCTACACACAAATAAAAACCTGTCTTCTGATACATCCCAAAGTTAAGGGCTTTCTGAGATTCAGTATTTAACACATTAAATCTCAAATGATATTTTATGGTACATATTTTGGCAACATTGGTTTTATCATGTTAAAACAGTGCTCTGAGTCACTATTTTCATCCACTTCTAGGATATAAAATGGAATTCTCTACCCCTGTAGTCACCACACACATCTTATTACTAAGGATTTGTTTAAGAAGGCATGGAAATCAAGCACCTGGCTAGCCCATCAAGGAGCAACTTGAACCCACTCTTGGCTGCAATAAATAAATTAGGAAGTACTCTAGGTCACGAATAGCAAAAGGCCTGTTTTTATTGCTGACTTGTATTAGAAATACTGTACTGAAACAGGCCCATCTTAGATTCAAAACTTGGTGAACTGTTCTAATGTCTCTTTCTACAAGATTTAAAAGTTAAGCTACAGGGATTTTTCAAGATTACCTTCCAAAATTCAGAGATGCAAAGCAAGTTCAAGGCAAATATTTCAGAAATATCATAATAGAAATTATCTTTTAATCTTAACATTTGATCAAAAACTCTACTAATAAAAAAGAAATCTGCTCGTCCCCCAGCTAGTCTCCAGCCCCAGGAGGCTCAGTAAGTGTTGGCCGTTGAGTGGGTGACCACACAGGGCCTGCGGTGAGCGGTGGCTAGGCAGCCAGGGACCAGTGGCACCACACTTAAGATTTACAGTCCTACTCCGGGTCTTTCATTAGATTTAATTTTTATCATGCCAGAGCTACATCAATAAATAGGATTACATTTCCAAATTTTTCACCAAAATTATTATTTTTAATGACATTTTCCTTAGCAGCATACTGCTGTCTTGTTTATACTCAGTTCTATTCTTAGAATGACACTGAGTTTACATTTGGTCTCTAATAGAAAAAAGATTAAAGAGCAAGTAAAAGTCAGAGCCAGTACATTGTTAACAGGATTGAAAAAAAGAAGTGAAACTACTGTAAACTTTTTCCTTCAAACCAAACAGGAAAGGGGACTCCATCTACTAGCCCACAGCTTTGAGAACTACAGATGGGTCTTAACCGCATGACTTGTAGGTGTGGATGGCTGACTTCTGTCACTTACTGACAGTCACCAAAACACAGCATCGGTCTTTCTTAAATACCAAATTAAAGTTTTCAAGTCCCTAAAATGAAATCATCACCGTTCTCAAAAAGGAAACGAAAAATGGGTCTTTCCTAACAGCACAGAGCAATTTCTGCTACTGAACAATCTGGGGGGGCAGCACTGCGCAATCTGAAAAGCACCTATCTAATGGAACTGTCCTAAAATGAACTGGAGAGCTGTAAATGTGGTCAGGGATTATCAACCAAGGATATAAAGGACAATTCTAACCATAAGCGTCTACAATGTCAAACACACTAACATAAAAATTAAACATCTTTCCCTTAGATACTATAAAAATATTTCTAGTTAAAAACAGGACACATGTATACCTATGGCTGATTCATGTTGGTATTTGATAAAAAACAACAAAATCTTGTAAAGCAATTATCTTTCAATTAAAAATAAATTATACAAACTTGATAGGTACAGAAAAATATTACCACAGTGAAGCTCAATAAACACTGAAAGACACAATCAAGTGAATTTTCATAAAGCAAGGTGCGTTTTCAGTTTACCTTTAAAGTAGCAAGAGGGCTTCCCCAAAGCAAATACACACCAATCACAAAGTACCAAAACTAAAACTATGTCATAACAGCCACTCAAGACAATTCCTATCTACAAGGATTAATTTTGTAATTATTTTCATTCATTTAGCTATATTCTACAGTTTTTAACTTTCAAATGATCAGCTATTAAGGATACAATAAATCAATTCCTACTAAGTGGCGAAAATAATTTCCATAGTAAAGTACACAAAAATTTTGGAAAATTCTGGGAAAAAAATTCTTTTGGAGACAAAATGGAAACTTTTAAGCAGCAAAATCTGTAACAGAACAATGCTACATTTTATTGTTTCCTCTGGAGTGAACAGCTTGAGTCCACAAGCTGAACTTCCTTCACACTCCATGATTCAACCAATAGAAATGTCTCTAACTATTCCTGTCATTTTCTCACATAATTAAACAATTCCTTGGTGAGACAGAACTACCCTCAAATTCCTGGTTTCAACTTTTGAATCATTTGCATCAGGTACACTAGTGATTCTGTTTGCAAATTCAAATATATATCACAGATTAAAACTTTTCCTTTATTTCTGAAGTTAATATGCACAGAGAAGCCCTTTCCACTGAGGGCTTTTTTTAAGCCTCCTACACTTTCTTCTAGTGTTTTATGATTTATCTTCTCTGCATATTTTTCAAACGGATTTTTTTTTGGGGGGGTGGGGATGGCCTAAGGGCAGAAACAACATATATATTTTCAAAGGATAGTCAACAGTCCCAGCACCCTATACTAATCCATCCTTTCTCCAGAAATCTACGATGATATTTTTATCACAGTCTCAATTTCCTCTCCTGTAGGCTAGGTGAATTTAGGGAAGTTACCTTATCTGTTTCAATTTCCACATCCATAAACAGGGGATAACAGCAGTGCTCATTTCATAGGGATACTATGAGAATTAAATCAGTTAATTCATATTAAGCACTTAGAACAATAGCTAACACACAGTAAATGCTGATGACCATAATCACTAAAAACTCGTAAACACACAGATATTTCTGGACTCTGCGATTCCAATGTCCATTCCTGAACTAAAAGACTGCTTCAATGACTCTGAATTTATAACACATTAGATTTTCTAATAAGGCTTCTTTTTTTGAACTTTGACAGTTATTATCCATTTATTTTATCAGATAAACTTTCTCATCAACACATTAAGTTTTCTAGAATACCACACTGGAATTTTATTTGGAATTGTATTAACATTTATATACCAACTCTAGGAAATGTGATCTTTTCTACAATATCCTCCCCATTCAGAGTCCGTATTTTCTCATTTCACTTACTGAAATTTTATGTCCTTTAAAGTTACCAACAATCGCTGTATTTTTCCTAGGTACAACCTTTTTGGAGAAAGATTTAGTGGTATATATCAGAATTTTAAATGCACATACATACCCTTTGATTCAGAAATTCCATTTTTAACAACGTGACACACAGTACTACTACACACATGCAGAAAAATATAAGGCTATTTATTACAAAATCCTGGAAACAAGTTAAATGTGTATCAGTAACCATCTGCAGCCTATTCATGGAATGGAAAAATATTCAATCATTACAAAGAATATAGAATCAAAGATACTGACTGAGAGTTCTACAAACTATTATGCTAAAAGCAAGAAAAGCAAGCTGCAAATTCATGGTTTTTTTTTTTTTTAAACAGAAGTAGGGGAAACAAAAATATCACATGTAAACTACTGAGTACATACACAGCCTGGTTCTTATTAAGCATTTTAATCATCTTAGAAAATTAAATGTGACTTGGTTGGTTATTATTTCATTTCCCCCATCTTTTATGGCCTTTCTCTATATAAGATTTAACGGTGGTCCCAAAACACAGCATTTTAGAAAAATAAGCTTTCAACTGACATTCTACTCAAATATTTAAGAATGCAAACGTCCAAAAACGTAATGTTTAACTAGTGATACTTGTTAATATGCCATAAAATCTCAACACCATAATTCATGAGGAAAAGTATGACTCTTTCTAAAGCATCATTCTACTATGGCAATCCACTGAAAACTTATTTCTCTCCGTAAGTGAAATATCCTTTTTGGATATCAAGTGCCAGAGAGCACACTACAGGAACACAGTGACGTTCTCTATAATATGGCAACAAAGCCTCTCCTCCCCGAAAAGGAAGTCCCAGGAAAGTAAATAGTGTAAGACTATTTTAAAATTATGCGAAAATTTGCCTTTTATTCTAAGTCTTTAGATCAAGTTTTACCTTTAGATTGGTGTTTATCAATGTAGAGCAATAAAAGTACACATAAAAGTTTTCTTAAAGAGAGAACACTAAATTCCTTACAAGAATTTACTCACTGCTAAACGTAACCGCTAACTTCCAGCCAAAAAACAGTCTTGAGTTCAGAAACTTTAGGGCCTCATTATGCCTGGTCCAAGATGCTATGAATAAAACATCTCAAACAGAAAAGAAAAAAACCAAGCAAAAACATGAAGCCAGCACCCGCTTAAGCACCTGATACTACTTAAAGTAATAAACTGATTTTAAGCGAGATTTTTACTCTTCATATTTCTGCATTCCCGCAACCGTTTACGATGGAAAAGATTAAGCTGTACAAAAGGAGAGGAGAATATTAACTGATTTTTAGGAACTTCAGCTTTTTCATGTAACATACGAACTGGCTTGAAAGCAATGAGAAAATGGCACAGTACTTCAAAGGATATGAAAAAACTGACAGGAAAACGTTACTTTTTTAACGAACCCACGGATCTTTGCCAACTTTTATTTTTTAAAGTTCACTGTCCATTTTTAAGTGCAGTGTGCGGTACTTTTGAAAGTGTAACTCGAATTAAACTCTTAAAAAGTGTTAGGAAGTTAGTTTTTCAAATGTCACCTTAAATAAATAAAACAGCGAAAAGAACCAACATACTCCACAGAGGCTGAGTGCCGTCCCAAAGCCGTGTCGCGGGCGCGCGCATACCAGCGACAGTGACATCAGACCGAAACCACACGGTTTCACCAGGGACCAACCACTCCCGCAAAGACTGCAGCCGCCGGGGTGGCCCCGGCCCGCCCGCCGCGCCCCGCGCCCGGCTTCCCGGCGGGACCTGTTGCGCGTCCCCGCCCGCCCTGCTCCCTCCCGCCGCGGGCCGGGGCTGGAGTCGGGACCGGGCAGCGACGCCGCCGCAGTGCACCTGCCCGGGCCCCGGCCGGCCCCGGCCCCGCCGCCCGCCCCCTCCACGCCAGCCCGGCAGCCCGCGGGCAGAGGAAGAAAGGCCCCCAGCGGACGCTCCCCGCGGCGCTCACCTTGGCGGCCGCGGCCCTGGCGGACATCTTGTCTCTCCCGCGCCGCGCAACGATCCTCGGACCCGAGACTCCCCGCCGCCAGCCGCCGGCTCCTCACGCCGCGGCCCAGATAAACATCTCCCGGGAGCGAGCGGGGCGGGGGCTGGGGCGCCGGAGAGGCCCAGCCCACAGGGAGGGGACTGAACTCGGACAAAAGTCCGCGCCGCGCCCGCCCCGCCCGGGGCTCCCCGCGGAGTGCGCCCGGCCGGCGCCTCCTTCCGAGCGCTACGCCCGCAGCCAAGCCGCGGGCACGTCGGCCCACCGCTCGGCCGCCTCTCGGCCGCCGCCGCCACAGCCGCCCGCAATCCGCCCGCCGGCTCTTCGGGGGACGCTTTAGTACGTAACTTTCCGGGTACGAGCCGCAGCAACGGGACGTGGCGTCGGCGGGTTGAGCCGGCGCCGGCAACCGCGGACGACCACGCAAACCTGCCGGCCCGGCCCGGCCCGGCCCACTGAGCATGCCCGGCCTGGGGGTGGGGGCTGGGGCGGTGCGATCGACGGGGGCGGGGCCGTAGCAGGAGGGGCGGGGCCACGAGGGCGCGGGGCGAGCGGCCGGTCCGCTTCCTGTCCGGATGCGACCCCTGTCGCGGAAGGAAAAGCCCAGTTTCCGAAGTAACTTGGAGACGGAGTTTCCTGTTTGTTCGCTGCACGGTCCGGCGGAAAGCGCCCCGGAGGAGCGAGCCCCCCCATACCCAGCCCTTGCGACTTGGAGAGAGACGCCCCTGGCCACGACCCCCGCTGCCCGCCTGCCTGAGCCTCGCTGGGAAGTGCTTCCAGGCTGTCGTAGTGGACGGACCGACTGCCCCGCGAACGCTGGTCACGGGATCATGGGCACCCGAGGGCCCACCCACATGAGGCCTTTATAGAGATCCAGCATCACCTTCAACAGCCCATGTAGACAGGGATCCCAAACGCATATTTTGGGCATCAAAAATCCTAGGATTCTCAGTGGCAAGGGAAGGGGTCGCGCCGGGCAGAGCCGCGAGGACGTTGGGTCCACAGTCCAGGGGACCGGCCCGCAATGCAGACGGCCTCGCTAGACACCAAGGAGTATTTCAGAAACCTCTCCTGCCCTCGTTGTTCTGCACTCTGTAAAACGTGAAGCTCTCAAATGGTAACCTAAAGAACCTAGTATAGTGCCGCAAAAGGTACACAAGAAATGGAAAAAAGCAGAAACGATGGTTTCCTCTTTAGAATTCAACTGTAGGGAAAATCTAACTTAACGAAGAAATACCTGCCTATCATACATAAAAATGAATTAAAATTTCAAACTAAAATACCATACATTTTGCAACCTGAAGCTACAGAACTAAAGTGAAAGTTGTTCAGCCGTGTCTGACTCTTTGCGATCCCATGGACTATACATTCCATGGAATTCTCCAGGCCAGAATACTGGAGTGGGTGACCGTTCCCTTCTCCGGGGGATCTTCCCAACCCAGGGATCGAACCCAGATCTCCCGCTTTTATGGAATTTAAAGCATTCTGCAAATCAAATCCTTTCTCTTTTCTCTTCCTCTCCCTGCCCTCCCCCCACAGAAATGATTACAGTCATTTTTGTTTTAAAGTCATGTTGGATGTGACTTTTGTTTTATTCACTTCAGAACTGTAATGAAAAATTTCTTATGAACATTTTTTCACTGTGGCGTTTCATTTTTTATTTTCAAAGGTGACTGTGGAAAAACCTTCCACATTATTAATCTACCCATTTAATAAGATGTGCAGTCAGCATGACCTGCCCAGAACCAGATACCATTCCTTTAACAGACCTAAACCTGGAAATGTTTAGAATAAACGCAGAGACCTTTCCTCTTTCCTCGTTTGTCACTTTTCACCAGGCCTACTGTACCTAAGTTAAATGCTAGATTACATAATGATATGTCAAAGATCTAATATATCTGATGACAGTTTTAGTTTATTTTATTTTTGCCATGGTTTTAAAAATAATGAAATTAAGCAAGAAATTTAAGCTTGAGAATACTATGCTTTAAAAATTACATTAATAAAAACATTTCAATAATTGTATGCTTTAAAATTTTTTCTAGTGGTATTTATAATATCTAAATTAAGCTGTACAATTTTTTTAATGTATCTCCAATTCTCTAAAGAATGAAGAGAAAGTTTTTGTCATTTGTAAAAATAAAGGTAAAACCTAGTTGTCAATTTAAAACCTATCTCCATTCCTACAGTTTATTTCTTAGAAAATGCTTTGATAAGTGGAAAGCATAAAGCATAATTTCAGATAGTTGCCCCTTTAACAATGAAGAGTTAGTTTATCCACTAAACATCAAAAAAAAAAAAAGTTTCACACTATACCACAACTTTAATGTCTATGTATGGATCTTGTTATAGCTCCTCTGGATCAACTACATAAGAAGAAATACAAGCAAATTTGAGAGTCTCCTTCAGAATTACAATAAGCTTTAACCAAGAATCCCTTTTGACTGCACAGACTATTTCTGGTCATCTAATGCAGACTGAATAGGAAACTAAAAAACCGCAACACTTAAAAGACAACTTCCTGTGGGATTTTTGGTGTCTGTGGCTCAGAGTGAAAAAAAAAAAACTATGTGTACAAAATCTTTATTAATCTTTTAGAACCATTTATTAATACGGCTTTGACCAAGTGAACAACTATATCCATACCCACGTTTTATATATGTGTATTTATGTTTCTATTACCAAAAATAGCCTTAGAAAACTGTTATGTGTTATAGTATGAGCGGTGAGTTTACACATGAAATACAAAAGGAAAATATTATGGCACTGCGGAAGAAAAGGAGACAGTCTTGATGATGTCACAAAAGAGGATATATACACAAAATACTAGAATTAGGAGAACTTTATCAGAGCATCAGAAGAGCAATATAAAATAAATACTTCTACTCTTATTCTTACAGTGTATCTTAAAAATTCTAAAAAGTGCTTCAGAGATTTCCTCCACCAATAAGAGTTGTATAACACTTAACAGAGAAATGCTTTGTGAGGCTCATAGCATTTCTTCATTTCACAGACCAGTAAAATTTCACACCCACACACACACAAAACCACTGGGGTACAATATAGGATGACCAATTTTTAATCTTACTTTATTTTGCAAAGTGAAAACATTTTAAAATAAACATTATGAACTGTACACTTAAAGATGGTTAAAATTGTAAGTTTTATATAGATTTTGCCGCAGTAAAAAAAAAAATACCAAAAGAACATTACATGATATCACCAATACCATTTCATTTTTTAAAAGGACATAGAAACACTAAAAACGGGACTTTTTAAATTCAATTCAGAATAAAGGACAATCCTTCGTAGGAAGAGCTCCTCCTAAGAAAGAGTGGGGCCGTACTTCTCTGAGCAGGACAAGACAGGGTCTCTCTTTTTAGGTTCCTGAATGTCACACAGCCAAGCCCACTGTGCACTCCATAATCCCATGGAGTCCAGGACTACAATCTCTCCTTCACAGCTCAGTTCCCCGCCTTCTACATTCTCCCAGTATCATGATCACTGAAATCCCCGTCCCCTCCAAGCCCAAGCACATATTTCACAGAGAAAACAGAAACAGAGGAATGGAAACTCCCTTATCTTCCTGCCAAATATGACACACCGACCCTAACACCGGGCTTCCCAGGAGGCAATGTGGTAAAGACCCTGCCACCAAATGCAGGAGACACAAGAGATGTGGGTTCAATCACTGGGTAGGGAAGATCCCCCGAGAAGGAAATGGCAACCCACTCCAGTATTCTTGGGCTTCCCTGGTGGCTCAGATGGTAAAGACTCCGCCTACAATGCAGGAGATCTGGGTTCGATTCCTGGGTTGGGAAGATCCCCTGGAGGAGGGTATGACAACCAACTCCTGGTGAGCTACAGTCCATGGGGTCTCAAAGAGTTGGACATGACTGAGCATGTGCGCACGCGCGCACACACACACACACACACACACACACACACACACACACACTCTAACACCTGCTTTTCTCCTCGCTCCCTCCCGATGGGTTAGGAATCCCATTTGGGGGGCTGGCCCTATCAGTTCTCCCACCATCACCTTTGTCCTCCCTCAGCTAAAGGATTCTACCTCTCAAAATTCATGCTTCCCCTAATGTCTCCCATCTTAAAAACAAAACCCTCTGACCCACCCAGGCTACCTTCCTTGGTGTGCCAGCGCTGCAGCTATACAACCCGGCGCTGGGAGGACCCTGCACCTGGGTTTAATGCTCTGACTCTGAACAATTTTCATTTTGGATTTGTGTTTAGTAATTGAAGGTTGAGGGACAATGCAAGGCATACTGGAGACCTGGGGCCTCAGCTCACACTGGCCCTGGCTCCTGTGGCCTCTGGGGAGGGCTTCGCCGGGCAGTCTGTGCCTCCCTGACTGACAGGGATAGGCAAGTGCTGGTATCACAGCATCCTGCGTAAGCAAAGCCATCACTCACCTTGGTGGGAGGGGAGCCTCTTGATCAGCCCCTACTGGGGCTACTGGGGTACCCGGGCTTCCCAGCTTGGAGATTTAAGGATCCTTGCTGGGTGCTGTCTACTGTGGACGTGGCAGCTTGGCTCCCCTAGACTTTGTGACCAGCCCGGCTGTTTCAGTCAGGTGTTTGATGAGAAGGAGGTTCTGGTAGGCCCAGCAGACAAATGGGATCCCCAGGGTCCATGAGGGTCTGTCCTGGCTGTGATTGTCCCCAGGCCCAGGGGTGCCCCCCGGTGCCTGTGAGTGGGGAGTGGGGTCCTCTTTCTCCTCAACCATTCTGACTTGGCTGAGGCTGGTCTCTTCTACTGGCTTGAGAGACAACTCCAGGAACAAGCCCCGACATATCACGTGTGTAATTCAGCTAAGTCCTCATATGAGTTCTGATGTCTGCATCTAAAACCAGCCCAATACAAAGATACATGATAAATCATATGCACCTTTAATGATACTTTGTCCTGCATTTTGAGCAAAGGATCCCACATTTTTACTCTGCACTGGACCCCACAGGGACACAAGCAGCTCAGAGTCCACCCCTGCTAGACAGCATTCTCTCTGTTCACGACAAGCTGCCTGAGACATTCCCCACCCTGCCCCACTCCTGTGTCTCTGTGATCAATTATGTAAAAGCCTTGAGTTATAGACAGATGTTAAAAGTCCATCTGGACCACATTGCCCATTCCCACTACCCAGGAATAACAGTATTTAAATCTAACTAGAGAGTATATACCAGATCGCTTTCTGCATATTTATTTATGCATATACATGGAAAAAGAGAAAGAGAGAAACATGTAGATATATAGCAATGCCTGTTTTCTTTAAACAAATGATAGACTACATTTACTATCTTCCAATTTATTTTTTCACTTAATATTTTTGTCTTGGAGATGATGTCAAACAACAGAAATCTATCTCATGATTTTTAAATGGCTGTGTAGCATTCCACAGTATGGATGTACCATAGTGTATCTAGGGTTTCACCAGTGGCTTAGAGGGTAAAGAATCCACTTGCAATGCGGAGACCCAGGCTTGATCCCCAGGCAGGTAAGATCCTCTAGAGAAGGGAATGACAACTCACTCAAGTATTCATGCCTGGGAAATCCCATGGAAGGAGGGGCCTGGTGGCTAGTCCATGGGGTCGCAAAGAGTCGGACACAACTGAGCACACACATGCACATACTTAGTTAAAATAAACATTTTAAACTGATACTGTCAACTTGCCAACCAAGAATATTAGGTCAACCTATCCTGCCTCCCTGTTAATATCCTGTGAGACAGGATATCAACCTTATATTAACACTTGATATTAACCTTATATATTTTGCCTGTGTGGTAAACAAAAATGGTATATTACTTGGCATGCATTTCATTTAATCCTTTTTTCTGTTGGGTTACTTCTCTTACCACTTTGTTGAAGTTCTCTAAGGATCCCTTTGTATTTCATGCATTCTAAGTCTTTTTGTGTATCTAAGTGTGTGTGTATGTGTGTGTGTGTGAAATAAAATTTCCTTTGGAACAATTTTAGCTTTATATAAGAGTTCAAAAGATGGTACAAAGTATTCCCTTATACCCTTCATCCAAGTTGCCCAATGTCAACATTTTATGTAACTCTGGTATATGTGTTAAAACCAAATAATAACAACAATTTTCTAATATTACTAACAAAAGTGCATTAAGTTCTACCAATTTCAACTCTAATTTATCTGATATTCTCCTAATTTTGCGAAGCCTCCTTCTTTCCAAATGTTATGAACACAATTTTGGCCATGTTCATTTTGAGGCTCTAGAATTTCTCAAGTTCACGCCTATGAGCATGACTATGAAGGAAGCAGAGAATGAATTAAAAAGTCAACAGAGGACAACACACAGGGGACACCTGGAGTTTCATGGTTCTTAATACCTTTTAAAAAAATGTCTTTCTCATCTTGCTGTTTATACACCAGGGCTTCTCTGCTGGCTCAGAAAGTAAAGAATCCGCCTGCAGTGAGGGATACCTGGGTTCAATCCCCAGGTTGGGAAGATCCCCTGGAGAAGGGAATAGCGACCCACGTCAGTATTGTGGCCTGGAGAATTTCATGGAATGCACAGTCCATGGGGTTGCAAAGAGTTGGGGACATGACTGAATGACTTTCACTTCACATAATTAATTTACAGTATTGTGTTAGTTTCTGCTATACAGCAAAGATATTCAGGTATATATAAACACACACATATGTATTCTATTTCATATTATTTTTCATTATGGTTTAATTCAAGGAATTTTTTTCTCAGACTCATCTTTGTAAAATAACTTCTGTTAGATATTTTCTCAGCCTCAGACAACAAATGGAAATTAGAAGAAATCTTTCTATTTCACTTTAGTTTGCAGTCTGTTTCCCGAATGTACCAAACTCATTGAAGAGGGAGATACATTTCTTAAAAGAAGCTAAACAGTGTCATCTGCCAAAGAATGTTTGGATTGTTCTTTTACGCTTGACACAGGTAGGTATGATAAAACCTTTATAATACTAGTCTTTTAAAACAAATAATAACCAAAAAATGTAGAAAAGCTAGTGGAACTTCATTGAAAAAGATGTTAAGTTTTTTTCTATTTAACATAATTTCTAAAAGGAAATATATTTGCAAAAGAAACACTGGAAGGAAAATTAAGAACAAATGAAAGGACTTGCCTTCAGAGAAGGGAGGTAACACGAGACTTTTCTAGGCAGACTCTATACTGTGGTTTTGACTTTGGAAACAAAAATGTTTTACATATTTTTAAAAAATGAAATCAAGAAGAAAAAAGGCATCTGTAAAAACTGAAAACCAACTGGGGTGAGAATATATAGATTAATTTGGTGCCCTAACCATACAAAGAAAAGAATGGTTTTCAGTGACTTGTCCAAAGTACTTTGATGGAATTCTCAGTGGAATATTTTCTAAGGAAAAGGGGACTACAGAGAAAACTTAAATTTCATCCAGTCAGAAAAGACCCTGATGCTGGGAAAGATTGAGGGCAGGAGAAGGGGGCAAAAGAGGACGAGATGGTTGGATGGCATCACCAACTCAACGGACATGAGTTTGAGCAAGCTCTGGGAGATAGTGAAGGACAGGAAAACGTGGTGTGCTGCAGTTCATGGGGTTGCAAAGAGTCAGACAGGACTCAGCAAATGAACAAGTCTGTTACTAATGATATCAGCACTATTATTTCGAAACATTTATGTGTGTGTGTGCATTAACTAATCTAAAACTGTTACAAACTCACTAGTTTACTAATACATGATAATGAGCTGTTTTATTTGTGTATTATCTAATATATTAGTATACTTAATATATCTTAGTTATTATTTACAATTTATATATTAGCATTATCACATTATATATACAGTAGTTCAAAGTTAAATGTAAATACATAACAATTTCAAAGTAATAATGCTGATACAATATATTATTAGCATTAGTGTATGCTAATAATAGTAATATTACATGTTTTCACACATTAGTTAATATATCAATACATATTAGTGTATGTTAACATACACTAACCAAAACTTTTCATTGAAAAAGGAAAGAGTATGAAAAGCAAAGAAGTTAAATGAAAATTCTGCAGTTCTAATTTAAGTTAAAAAATCAATTATACTTGATTTTTAAAACATACTTAAGAGAAAAAGAAACATATATGTATTTATATGTACCAGGACTCCCTGCAGATACCAAAATTCATGGAGGTCCCCTATAAAAAATGGTGCAGTATTTGCATATAAACTGATGCACATCTTCCCATACGCTTTAAATCACCTCTCAGTTCAGTTCAGTTCAGTTGCTCAGTCATGTCCGACTCTTTGAGACCCCATGAACCACAGCAGGCCAGGCCTCCCTGTCCATCACCAACTCCTGGAGTTTATCCAAACTTATGGGATGCCATCCAACCATCTCATCCTCTGTTGTCCTCTTCTCCTCCTACCTTCAATCTTTCCCAACATCAGGGTCTTTTCACATGAGTCACCTGTTCACATCAGGTGGCCAAAATATTGGAGTTTCGGCTTCAACATCAGTCCTTCCAATGAACACCCAGGACTCATTTCCTTTAGGATGAAGTGGTTGGATCTCCTTGCAGTCCAAGGGACTCTCAAGAGTCTTCTCCAACACCACAGTTCAAAAGCATCAATTCTGCAGCACTCAGCTTTCTTTATAGTCCAACTCTCACATCCATACATGACTACTGGAAAAATCCTAGCCTTGACTAGACGGACCTTTGTAGACAAAGTAATGTCTCTGCTTTTTAATATGCCATCTAGGTTGGTCATAACTTTCCTTCCAAGGAGTGTCTTTTAGTTTCATGGCTGCAATCACCATCTGCAGTGATTTTGGAGCCCAGAAAAATAAAATCAGCCACTGTTTCCACTGTTTCCCCATCTATGTGCCAAGAAGTGATGGGACCAGATGCCATAATCTTAGTTTTCTGAATGTTGAGCTTTAAGCCAACTTTTTCACTCTTCAATTTTCATCAAGAGGCTCTTTAGTTCTTCTTCACTTTCTGCCATAAGGGTGGTGTCATCTGCATATCTGAGGTGATTGATATTTCTCCCAGCAATCTTGATTCCAGCTTGTGCTTCCTCCACCCCAGCATCTCTCGTGATGTACTCTGCATATAAGTTAAATAAGCAGGGTGACAATATACAGCCCTGACGTACTCCTTTTCCTATTTGGAACCAGTCTGTTGTTCCATGTCCAGTTCTAACTGTTGCTTCCTGACCTGCATACAGGTTTCTCAGGAGGCAGGTCAGGTGGTCTGGTATTCCCATCTCTTTCAAAATTTTCCACAGTTTATTGTGATCCACACAGTCAAAGGCTTTGGCATAGTCAATAAAGCAGAAATAGATGCTTATAATACCTGATACAATGTAAATGCTATGTAAATAACTGCCAGTGTGCAGCAAATTCAAGTTTTGCTTTTTGGAACTTTCTGGAATTTTTTTCTGAGTATTTTTCATGGTTGGTTGAATACACGAAGAGTCCACAGATACAGAAGGCTGACTATATAGATCTGTCTTCCAGCTCTTGCCAGAGAAAGGACTAAAAACAATAAAAACTCAATAGTAATGAGTCCAACCACTGCCTACACTGTAATCGCCAACCAGGAATGGATGATTACAAGAAACATACAAGATAGGCTTCCCTGGTGGCACAGATGGTAGAGAATCTACCTGCAATTCAGTAGATGTGGGTTCAATCCCTAGGTCAAGAAGATCCCCTGGAGGAGGGTGGCTACCCACTACAATATTCTTGCCTGGAGAATCCCATGGACAGAGGAGCCTGGCAGGCTATGGTCCATGGGGTCGCAGAGTCGGACATGACTGAAAGACTAACGCTTACTTACTCCCCCATATATCCTGAGATATACTGTGCTGGAAAGCAAGGGCACTCTCAAGGGATAATGGTGCCAAGGGAGACAGAAGCCAACAAGTAGCTCCCAAGGCCCAAAGATGAAACAATCTGAGCCTCAAAAAAATGCAAATGATTGAAACACACTGAATATCTAAAACCCATGATGATTTCATAATACAAGCATACCTCATGTTATTGTACTTTGCATTTTCCATAAACTGAAGGCTGTCAAGGATGGCTAGCATTTTTTTAGTAACCAACTACTTTTAAAGTAAGGTATACACATGTTTTTTCAGACACAATGCTATTATTGCACACAGACTACAGTATAGTGTAAACATATCTCTTGTATGCACTGGGAAATAAAATAATTTGTCTGACTCTACTATGATATTCACTTTATTGCAGTGGTGTGGATTAGAACCTTTCATATCTTCGAAGTCTGGCTGTAATATCAAAAACGAGGGGAAAAAAGAAAGAGATACCCCAAACCACTATGAATTGAGTAGCTCTGGATATAACTAGTGCACCAACTCCTTATTCTGTAAGCCATCAATGAAAAGGGTCAGCTGTCCGAACACGCTGCAGATAACTAAATGACTCTAATTGATGAGGGAAAGTTCCTTGTAAAAGAAACTCCAGCTAACAAAATCTGGAAGAAACAGTTAGGAAATCACTGCCTTATAATAATTGAAATAACAGATTCGTGTAATGATCATCAAAGGGTCAGCCCACCCATCAACATTAGCATCAGTGAAAGTAAGACAAGCCTCCGAACGACGAGACTGGAAGCATGGGGGACCTCTTTAAAAAGGACACCTGCTCCAGGAGTGGCACTGAATGAAATTCACCCACTAGGCAACTTTCACAAACAGAAGTACAGGAGCTAGAGATGCATGTCAAATGATCCCAAAAGGAAGCAGCCACACAAATGCAGACTGCGGGAGGTTCTTTGTAGGAAAACAGACCAGTCTTCAAAGCAGATCAATAGGGCAAAAAGAAAAGAAAGGCAAGTTGGGACTGCTATGGACTTTATGTGGGCGGAATCCTTTCCAAATCTACCTGCTGCAAAGAGACAACTGGGAAAATTTAATTATGGACTAAGTGCTGACAATACCACGACATGACCATGGCTGGCAGCTACCTAAGCAAGGTCTCCTTTTTCAGGGGAGGCATATTGAAACATGCAGAGCTGAAACAGCACCATGGGACTTGCTTGAAAATACTTCAGCAAAGAGAAAACTTTTAAAACAGAGGCCAAAAAAAAGGCAGCAAAATACTGAAAATTGTTGAATCCAAATGATGGGCATTTAAGAGGTTTAATGCATTATTCTTTCTACTTCAGGGTAGGTTTGAATGGTGGTATGCATTTGAAATTTGTTATGAAAATACACCCGTCAGCACAGGTAGATACATTGCAAATAACTGTCATAAATTCCCGCAAAACCCCTTTGGATGTCCCACTGCAATGTGATGTGACAGCTCTTCTTGGCATGAGGGAGAGTCCTTCTTTTCCCCTCCTTGAATCTGGGCAGCAGCATGACTTGTTTCAAAGGGCGAACACAGCACAAGCAGAGGCCTGAAAAGCACCTGGCTTGCTCTCTTTCATTGCAGACACCCCTGTGACCCCCAGGAAGGAACCCAGGTTAGCCTGCAGGAGCAGTCACAGGGGAAAGAAATGAGATGCTCGGGCTGACAGTCTGCCGGCCTCCAGACATACGAGCAAGGAAATTCTAGATCCACAGTCCCTGCCAAGTCGCAGGCTGATGGCATCTGTGTGAGTGAGCCCAGGTGAGTCTAGCAAAAGGAACCACTCAGCTCATCTGAGCCCAAACAGCCAGCCCACAGAACCATGATTACGTTTAAAGATGCTAAGTATGGGGGTGCCTGTTACAAAGCAAGGACAAACTGATATGTAAACTAAACCTGTAGGAGTACTACAAAAACATATGCAAAACATCATCAGCTTCTTAGAACTGTGGGGCAAAGGCACGTACCCGGTCAGGGTATCTGAATGGGAGTTTCAGGGCACTGGAAAATGATGCACTGAAACTGCTCTAGAGACAGGGCCGGCTTGAGTAGTCTGCCTCCTTTTGTATGTATAATGAGAGCTAAAAAACCAATCAGTCCCTCCACAGATAGAGGCAAGTATGCCAGATAAACTTAAGGGAACATTTTTTTTTCTTTTCAGAACTAAAAAGGTCTGGCTGTGACCCTGGTCACCGTGATCAGACGTGACACAAAAGCCTTTGGGATGGTTGGTGGATGGCCCTGCCTGTCTCCTCAGACACACCCCAACTAGCCAGTGCTAGAGAGAGCCTGGCTGACCCTCCCTCCCCCTAGGGCCGCACTGGGGCTGCCTGGCACCCAGGAACACATCTGGGCCACCTTCCAACAGGGCAGATTTCACCCTGTGAACCCCAAGAACAAATCATGTCTCCTCTTTACGACAGATGTTCACCAGCGGATGATGGATTCCTGGGATTAGAGAGTGCTCAGGGTGTCACGGATAAACTAGGCAAAGTCACTGAGGTACACAGGGATGCTTCAGCTAAGGTATTTTTACTAAAAGAAAATATGAAAAGATTTTAAACTATGATCAATTTAGCTGATTTACACAGCTTTAAAATGATCTTCGTAAGGACTGTGTAGCTCATCTTAGTGTCATTAGCGAAATATTGTACTTGTAAAAGAAAATTTCAACATAGTTAAATATTTCTCCAAATTATTTCTCCATAATAGCTATTTATTTGGAAATATTTGAAAGTTAATTTGCTCCTTTAATTTTTGATGAATATGACCATTTTCAGTAAACTAGAATTACTTTTCACACCCCTGCCACCACATTTACATGCTAATTTATCCAGTCTCTTCATTTATATTTTTAAAGGTGCAGTATGGTTTTTTGGAAGTACATTTTTTGTTTGTTTGTTTGTTTCCTTTATTTATTTTTGGCTGTGTTGGGTCTTCGTTGCCATGTGGACTTTTCTCTAGTTGCAGTTATCCAGGGCTATTCTCTAGTTGCAGTGCCCAGGTTTCTGATTGCAGTGGGTTCTCTGTTGCTGAACACAGACTCTAGATGCACAGGCTTCAGTAGTTGTGGCACTTGGCCTCAGCAGTTGTGGTTCCCAGGCCCCAGAGTACAGGCTCAATAGTTGTGGCGCACAGGTTTAGTTGCTCCATGGCAAGTGGGATCTTCCTGGATCAGGGATCGAACCCGTGTCTCCTGCATTGGCAGGCAAATTATTTACCACTGAGCCACTAGGGAAGGTCCCTATAAGTACATTTTTTTTAAAGCACAAGAATCTTGAAAGTAAATAACCATATTTTATACTATTTTGAATTAGCAAATTATTATTCAGTAAATGCTATAAACCACGCGGGAGACCTGGGTTCGATTCCTGGGTTGGGAAGATCTCCTGGAGAAGGAAATGGCAACCCACTCCAGAACTCTTGCCTGGAAAATCCCATGGACAGAGGAGCCTGGTAGGCTACAGTCCACTGGGTCGCAAAGAGTTGGACATGACTGAGCAACTTCACTCACTCACTCAAATGCTGTAAAAGCTTTTTTGGACTATGGATTTGGATTAACATTATGCAACAAGGTTTAACAATATTTTGGGGAAGAACGGACTTAAAAAAAATTTTTTTTAAGTGGTGGCTGCTTTGTTATCTGTGAAACTACACTTACAGAGGATACATGGAAATCTGAGGCTGAGCTGAAGGTACACCAGGAACTAAGGGCCCCAGACACATCCCTCACCTGGGAGAGGCTTTGAGCTCCTGGCAGCTCTGCCTTCTCTTCTGGAAAGGGCCACACAAAGGGCTAGGAAAAGCCATTAACTCATTATCTTTCTACTTAAAACTAAAACAAATGTTCTCTTTGGCTAACAAAGTGTGGACACACATGCTGAAAGCATTAAAGAGAACGTGATGGAAATATCTGGAAAAGGTCTTCTGGGACTAAAGTTTCCTTATCTACACAGCAGTGGGGGTGGGAGATGGGGGCTGACTCCGAGGGATTTGTGTGGGTGGGGCCGGGCTGGATTAATTCTAAGACCCTTTCCAGCCGTGACTTTCAGTGATCTGAACAGTCAAAAACTGAAGATCCTTTTCATTCCTGAGGCCATGAGGCCACTGTGGGATGTGGTTATTTGGAGGTCTTACAAGTTTGGGAAATATACATATTATAAAACTATATACTTTGTTTCTATGAAAAGCTAACATTAGACCAGTTCAATCTTAAATGTGATTAATATTTCCACAAGAGAGTACATATTTATATAAAATGAAAAGCTTTATAACAACTGGGCAAATTAAAAAACACATAAAAATCCAACTTAATTTAAATCTGTGTGTGAGAGTTATGTTTTGAAAGGGTGTGGTTTCCTGGCTGGGTTGTTTGGAAACATTCTGACAAAGCCAAATTCACTTTTCTGATATCCTAAATCAGCAAGGAACAGGCACCTAAAATAGCACAGAAATGGATATTCCTATACATATAATTAATTTAAATCAACTAAGAACAGTGATTTTTAAAAGATTTGTAATCTGTATTCTCCTAATTCCCTTTTAGAGATAGTCTACACAATTAGCTGGATTGGAAAATGTAGCAACATTTCGCATACTTTTCACTCATTCACTCATTAATCCTCAGCAAATATTTCTTCCTTGGTGGCTCAGACAGTAAAGAATTGCCTGCAACACAGGAGAGCCAGCCAGGTTCTATCCCTAGGCCACGAAGATTCCCTAGAGAAGGGAATGGCAACCCACTCCAGTATTCCTGCTTGGGAAATCCTATGGACAGATGAACCTGGTGGGGTCGCACGACTGAGTGACTAACACTTAATTTTTTACAAATATTTATATATCTCTTAGTATGT
Organism: Bos javanicus; assembly: GCF_032452875.1. Taxonomy (NCBI): domain Eukaryota; kingdom Metazoa; phylum Chordata; class Mammalia; order Artiodactyla; family Bovidae; genus Bos; species Bos javanicus. Next base: position 28,127,634 of record NC_083888.1, read on the forward strand.
GCCAGAAGTAATGTCTGTTAATTTTTTTTCCAGTTTTTCTTTTTCATACTCCTGCTTTTGCTAGGTATGAGGCCATATTCAGATGACTCAAGCATACTTATAAAATTGAAATATAGTTGATTTACAACACTGTGTTAATTTCTGCTAAATAAATAAATAATTTTAAAAGAATACCTTTAAAATATGGTACTAAAACCAGAATGCTTTCTTACTAAGGGAGAAACACACCCCTCAGGGTCACCCCTCACATTGCAGTGTCAGCAGGAACAAAGAGATATTCAAGTACTTTCTTACTGTTCACCATCCCCATCCCCCACAAGGGAAGCACAGTTCCGGATGGACTTAACTTGTGCTTCTCCGACTATTGTTAAGAGAAGTTATTCTTGTAATGACCAACTTTTAGAGAGTCAATCCAGGACACAGCAATAACAGACAAAAAAACATAATAATATAACATTTAGCAAGTAATTATACACATATTATTGCTTTAACCTAAAAAATAGGTACTGATGGAAATTATATTATTCTGCATTATTTCTCTGTTATATAAATGTTATTATTTAAATAAAACAACAACAGAATTTGTTGAGTGGCAATCAGTAGTAATTAACAGGAGAAAAATGATGCATGAGAAATATATAACAATATTTTTAAATGTTTCTTGTGTCCTCTGATACAGCAATTTAGTTCATTTAAAATCATTTATTAGATATTTAGATTTTGTAGACTGTAATGGTACAACTATTCTGTGTCATACTGTAATGGTGCATACATGACTATGAGCTTGTCAGAACACACAGAACTGTACAACACAAAGAATGAACTCTTAATGTTAGCTATGGGCATTGAGTGAGTGAGTGAAGTGAGTGAAAGTCGCTCAGTTGTGTCTGACCCCTTGCGACCCCATGGACTATACAGTCCATGGAATTCTCCAACCCATAATATTGGAATGGGTAGCCTTTCCCTTCTCCTGGGGATCTTCCCAACCCAGGGATCGAACCCAGGTCTCCCAATTTGCAGGCGAATTCTTTACCCGCTGAGCCACAAGGGAAGCCCAGCTATGGACATTAGTTATTTTAAATGTTAAGTCCCTCTGCATTTAATAACTTTTTTTCCTTCAGCACATTTTGTCTTGTATTAGTATGCCACTGTGGCTCTCTTACAGTCACTGCATGATATGTCTTTCCCATTCTTTTACTTTCAACCCCTGTGAATCTAATGGACTTTTAAAAAAATCCAGCCTGACAATCTGTGAATTTTGATTGGAGTCTTTAATCCATGCACATTTAGTTTTATAACTTATCTAGTTGGAAGTATCTCTACCATCTGGATATTTATTTTCTATACGACTCTGTGTTTTGTTCCTCTATTCCTCCTCTATTGCCTCTTTTTCAGTAAGTAGATGTTTTGTTATGTATCATTTTCATTTTTTCATGGACCTTTGGACTATTTTTGGTTTCAGTTATCTTCCTGCATGCTAGGTCACTTCAGTCATGTCTGACTCTTTGCAATCCCATGGACTGTAGCCCGCCAGGTTCCTCTGTCCATGAGCTTCTCCAGGCAAGAATACTGGAGTGGGTTGCCTTTTCCTTCTGCAGGGGATCTTCCTGACCCAGGAATCAAACCTGGGTCTCCTGCATTGCAGTCAGATACTTTACCGTCTGAGCCACTATTATTTAACTATGATACACACACACACAAATGTCCTGTTCCTTTCTGCTCCACAACACCATAGGGTATTAGTATCATTACTCTGTTTCCTTTCCCTATAATACCTGCCTGCCTTTATCAAGCCCACAGGACAATGATGCCTGGTGTCAGTCCAGTGCGATGACATCAAGCTAAATATCCTCTCAACAAAAATGAGCAGGTTTTCAGACTTGTAGTAATTCATTTCCACCTCTCCAAAAATGTCCACCCACTTCATATCTACAGGCTTGTTAAGCAGGTTGTCTGCATCTATAAATTCATCAAATGAGCTACATCTAAAAGATCCACTGCTTTATAAAAACTCTTCATTTTGAAACAATTACAGATTCAGGAGAAACTGCAAAGCAATGTACAGGGAAGTTGCATGTTGCCTTCACCGTGACTACACTGAGGTCAGCACCAAACACATCCCCAGGACAACGCTGCTACCAAAAATGTACACTGGACAACCAGAGACTGTCTGGATTTCATGAGCTGTCTGTGCATGGGTGCCTGCTCTATGCTGCTCTTTTTAACCACAATCACCACCCCCTCCCAAGACATTCACTCACACTCGGCCTTTCCCACAGGGCTCCCTCCTATCAGCCCCTCATAACCACACCCATCCTGTCCCCCATTCCCTGACCCAGCAACTAGTGATCTGATCTTCATCTCTGTAATTACATTGCTTCACAAATATTACATACATGTAATCACAAGGTATGTAAACTTTCAGAACTGGCTTTTTTCACTTGGCACAGTTTCCCTGAGATTTCCACAAGCTGCTGCACATCCCAGTGGCTCGTTCCCTCTTGGTGCTGAGTGGTGTCCAGGGTACGGATGGATCAAAGTCTGCTCAACCCTCACTCACTGAAGGATACCGTCATGGGCAAACCCTATGAGTGTCTGTGTACCGATCCCAGCATGGAAATAACTCCTTACTTCTCTGGGATAAATGCCCAAGAATTCAAAAGCTGAGTCCCTACAGTGAATCCATGTTTAGTTCTGAAAGGAACTGCCCACCTATTTTCCAGGAAAGCTGTACCACTTTACATCCTCACAGCAAGGACTGAGGGATCCAGATGCTCTGCGTCTTCGGTATTGTCCATAGGTTACCCTTTAGCCACTCTGATGACTAAGTGTGTAATGATATCTGAGATGGTTTTAGTCTGCATTTCCCTAATGGCTAATGATATTGAACAGCTTGCCAGGTGTGGGTTTTCTTTTTTTTTTGGCACACCACAAGATCTTCATCCAGAGCCCAGGAACTGAACCCAGGCTCTTGGCCCTGAAACTGCAAAGTCCTAACCACTGAACTGCCAGGAAATTCCCCCATTTTCCCAACAAATTTTTCTTTACTGTTATTTTGAGAATTCTTTAAACAGTTTAGATATAAGCTGTTTGGATTTGTTGGATTCCTGGTTTGCAAACACTTTTTTCTGGTAAATAGCTTCTCTGAATCCTTTCAATAGACTCTTTCCCAGAGCAAAGGCTGTTTTGATGAATTCGAACTTATCAATTTTTCCCTCTTATGAATCACACTTTTGGTATCAAGTCTAAGAGTTCCCAGCCCTCTTCTAAGTCCTGAAGATCTTTTCATACATTGTTTTCTAGAAGTTCTATAGTTTTACGTTTTACATTTAAGTTTGTCTATCTTTTTTTTTTTTTTCAATTAGCAATAATCACACCTCATAAACCTCACTGGTTATGATACTGCCACTATGCAAAGCTTGTCTATCATTCTTCAGCTCAATTCAGTCCCTCGGTTGTGTCTGACTCTTTGCGAACCCATGGACTGCATCACACCAGGCTTCCCTGTCCACCACCAACTCCCAGAACTGGCTCAAAGTCATGTCCATTGAGTCGGTGATGCCATCCAACCATCTCATCCTCTATTGCCCACTTCTCCTCCTGCCTTCAATCTTTCCCAGCATCAGGGTCTTTTCCAATGAGTCAGTTCTTTGCATCAGTTGGCCAAAGCATTGGAGCTTCAGCTTCAGCTTCGGTCCTTCCAATGAATATTCAGGACTGATTTCCTTTAGGATTGACTGGTTTGATCTCCTTGCTGTCCAAGGGACTCTCAAGAGTCCTCTTCAACACCTCAGTTCAAAAGCATCAATCTTCAGCACTCAGCTTTCTTTATGGTCCAACTTTCATATCCATACATGACTACTGGAAAAACCATGACTTTGACTTTGTGGGCAAAGTAATGTCTCTGATTTTTAATACGCTGAGTTTGTCATAGCCTTTCTTCCAAGGAGCAAGCGTCTTTTAATTTCATGGATGTAATCAGCAGTGATTTTGGAGCCCAAGAAAATAAAATCTGTCACTGTTTCCATTGTTTCCCCATCTATTTGCCATGAAGTGATGGGATCAGATGCCATGATCTTCATTTTTGGAACGCTGAGTTTTATGACAGCTTTTTCACTCTCCGCTTTCACTTTCATCAAGAGGTTCTTTAGTTCCTCTCTGCTTTCTGCCATAAGTGTGGTGTCATCTGCATATCTGAGGCTATTGATATTTTTCCTAGCAATTTTGATTCCAGTTTGTGCTTCATCCAGCCTGGCACTTTGCATGATGTACTCCACATATAAGTTAAATGAGCAGGGTGACAATATACAGCTTTGACATACTCTTTCCCCAATTTGGAATCAGTCTGTTATTCCATGTCCAGTACTAACTGTTGCTTCTTGACCTGCATACAGGTTTCTCAGGAGGCAGGTAATGTGGTCTGGTATTCCCATCTCTTTAAGAATTTTCCACAGTTTGTTGTGATCCACACAATCAAAAGCTTTAGTGTAGTCAATGAAGCAGAAGTAGATGTTTTCCTAGAATTCTCTTGCTTTGTCTATGATCCAACCGATGTTGGCAATTTGATCTCCAGTTCCTCTGCCTTCTCTAAATCCAGCTTGAACATCTGGAAGCTCTCAAGTTTACATACTATTGAAGCCTAGCTGGGAGAATTTTCAGCATTACTTTGTTAGTGTGTGAGATGAGTGCAATTGTGTGGTAGTTTGAACATTCTTTGGCATTGCCTTCCTTTGGGATTGGAATGAAAACTGACCTTTTCCAGTCCTGTGGCCACTGCTGAGTTTTCCAAATTTGCTGGCATATTGAGTACATCATCTTTTAGGATCTGAAATACTCAACTGGAATTCCATCACCTCTGCTAGCTTTGCCTATAGTAATGCTTTCCAAGGCCCATCATCATTTTTAAACTACCCAAATGGATAAGTTACACCTCTCTCAGAGAAAATAGTTTTAAAGCAAAAATATAATTTGAACTTGTGGAAACAAAGTTTTAGTTTAATTGAGAAAGTTGCCCTTATCTGATGACTTAACTTTTAAACAGTCATTAAAAAATGAGTCATCTTCTCACCATATGAGTTTTTGCCTCAACCTAAACATAACAGCAAACAACTTGGGTGCAGTTGCTCCATCTTTTCCTAGGTTTCTTACACATCGTCAAAGACCATCAAGCAGTTCCGAAGAAATAGCATACAAATATTCAGACCTCTTTTCTCCATTCTCATCTTCAGCGTGTATCCACTTCAGAGAAGGACATGCCTTTTATCTGCACTTTGGAAAAAGGATTTGGGGGGTGAGAGTGTAGGGAATACCATTTTATGTCAGGTCAAAGGTTTAATATCACATGATGCCTGAGAACACCACCAGCCACTGGGTCGACAATCTCTTTGCATTTCTATAAATGCAAACATTGCATTAAGTGCTTCTAAACATTCTGAGGGAGAAGGCAATGGCACCCCACTCCAGTACTGCTGCCCGGAAAATTCCATAGATGGAGGAGCCTGGTGGGCTGCAGTCCATGGGGTCGCTAAGAGTCAGACACGACTGACTGACTTCACTTTCACTTTCCACTTTCATGCACTGGAGAAGGAAATGGCAACCCCTCCAGTGTTCTTGCCTGGAGAATCCCATGGACGGAGAAGCCTGGTAGGCTGCAGTCCATGGGGTCGCACAGAGTTGGACACGACTGAAGCGACTTGGCAGCAAACATTCTGAGGAAGCTGAAAAGTAACCAAACACTTACATTAGGAAAGCATCTCAGGTGAATCTTTTTAGGAGTGTTGTGTATGAGGTGTGCAGGCATGTAGCATGTGAGACCAATTCAGTTTCTTCACTCAGACTAACTGGGATTCACATTTGCTCTGTCTGCTAAACAGACAGATAAAGAGAGTAGGACAAGATATCAACAACCTTGCACTGTTTGCTTACTGAGGTATCATTTAAACCTTCACAGAAACGAAAGAAAGTGTTAGTTGCTCAGTCATGCCTGACTCGCCCAGCCCATGGACTATAGTCTGCCAGGCTCCTCCACCTCTGGGATTTTCCAGGCAAGAATATTGGAGTGGGTTGCCATTTCCTTCTCCAGGGAATCTTCCTGACACAGGGCTCAAACCCGGGTCTCCTGCATTGCAGGCAGACTCTTTATGGTTTGAGCCACAGAAATGAAGATGATCTGAAATGTCAATTTACAAATCAAAACACCTCACAGCTGGGTAGAACACTTCTGCTGCCCCGAACTGACGCACCCCTGACCTACTGCAGAAGCAGAATGTTGGACATGCCCTGACAGGATCAGATCTAAGCCACACAGCCCAAAACGTCTGCCAGGGAGATTTCCTCTTTCTTGCCCAGGTGGCACATTACTGCAACTTCTGGATCAGGAAATGTAACCTTCCTCAGTTTCATAGAGTAGTCAAACAATAAGGTCATATTGCATTCCTATGGCCTGCCAGAGATTCTTCCACACCAGCTAGTCTCAATTGCATACTGGTGTCTTTAGCAGAGATAGAGGACTTTTGATCGACTGGGAAATACCTGCCTATCTCAGCCCCAGTTGGTGGGCTCCCCTCTGAACTTCCACAGCCCCCTCCCCATGCCCTGCCCCCGCTCCGTTCTGGGTGCTGCACTCTAGGCTCTGTTTGGGTCACCTGCTCTTCCTGATCCAGTCCTCCTGGTCCCCGTGCATCTTTTTATCTGTTGTTAAAATTTCATGGTCATTCTGCCTTTTTCAGGAGGTCTGGGCGATGCTGCCACTGCTATTGCAATTGTTTTCATTTTAATTATCTGAATCCTTAGAAAGCATGATCAGAATGTTCACAATGTTTAACACTCTAACCAGCACTATCTCAACACAAAGCACACAGTTAACCAACAGTCAACACCGAATTCTTAATACTTGGGTTGCATCACCCTTAATTACACACTTAAACCTCCCCGGCTTGGTGATGCAACAATGGTGCATTTACTGTGACCTGCAAATCGTGGTGCCACCAGCGGTCAGCGCAGAAAGAGTGACAACTGGCACAGAAGGTAAACAACCCACACAGGACCCATGAAACACTAAAATGGTGTTATTTCCAGCCCCTATTTGGGGGGAGGGGACCATCTTATGGGCTGTGTACTCCCCTTCACCCAACCTTCAGTACCCATCACCAGAAGCCAGGGTTTCATGTCCCAGGGTGTGATTTCTTGGGACACAGGATATTGAATGCTAGAATGAGGACACTCCGTGCCAAAGAAGTCAGTGAATCCCTCAGGGACACCACAGAAGAGCCTTCTAGGGGGCTCTGGGCCAGGATGACCCCACTCTCTGGTTCCGGTGGAATCTTTCTGGACAATCGGGGGAGACGGCTCAGAGAGCAGATAAACGGGCACACCTCCCCTCCTTCTCAGCTGCATCCCCACTTCATAACTAGACCAAAAGTTATAACTGTCCACAGCCTCCTCACTCCCCAAAAGGAAGAGGGGCAGGCTCTGAACCGGAGAGCACAGCGTACAGACTTCCTCAGACATCACTACTCAAGGCAAACAAGAGAGCTGCCCGCAGCAGCACCTGCCATGAACACAAAGCACTGGTCTTCACCAACCACTATATTTCTCTATTAGATGCCACACACCATTCTGCATGTTTGGGATACAAGAAAGAATAGAGAGAATGTCTCTCTCCTCAAAGAATCTCTCCTCCTAGAGAAGGAGACGATATATGAAAAAAGAACTAGAGAACGAGGGCTGAGAGCAGGTGGAGACAAGGGAAGCAGAGAACAAGGAGGTTTGCTTGGATGGGGGCTTGGGGAAGGCATGCCCAGGAGGCAGGTCAGTGGGAGGGTAACATCTGACACAGAAAAACATGACCCCGAGAATAAGTCCCTGTATTTCAAAGTTCTTGGACATTTCAAAGGGTGCCACCACTTTGAGGGCAGGAGCTGGCATTTCCCATGAGCAGCAAGGAGACCCCACCAAGGGTGCACGTGACTGCATGCAGTTGACAAGAAGGGGAGGCAAGCCTGGCAGCATTCCTGCCAGCCTAGAGGGCTGGGTTTCTCCGTGATGGGATGGTAGGGGCGCTGATCCCCACACCCCATGCAGTCCTGACTGGAGTCGGGTCTGGCAAGTCCATGACAAAGAGCTGACCAGGCAGAAGGGTAGGCGGAAAATATTTCAGCAAAAATATTTAACCCACTGAAGATAATTTATATCTGTGTACAAACAACCTGCTGGTTAAAATGGATCCTTAACTGCTCATTAAAAGAAGGTCTGTCCTCCAGGACCTATACTTTGGAGCACTTAGTTACCACTGAATTGTAGTCACAGTATCAGCAAAGTAGAGAAAGGCTGCATTTATTTATATGCTATAACTTTACTTCTTTGACTAAGTAAATTTATACCATACACGTCAGTGGAGATGCTGTCCATTGATTCCACGTAGGGTCTGCTGGCAGAGCCCACAGGATGTGCTGAGAGAAGAGACGCCAGAACAGAGCAAGAGAGGAGCCAAGGAAAATGCTAAGATTTTTTTATCTAAGCTACTGAAAGTGTGGAGCCTCCAGCAAATAAGACCATATACTGTGTGGAAAACTAGGTTTTGGTGGCTGACGTCAGCACCTAGTTTTGGCATGTTGTGCAAGAGGCTCGTGTGGATGTCCATGGAGAAACACTGGGTCAGTGTGGGAAATGCGATTGGACTTGAGGTCCAGGGTGAATACAGAGATCATCAGTGTGAGGTTCTCTCTGAAGCCATTGGTGGTGAGCTCACATAGCAGGGGCTGTGAATGCACAGAAGAGACCCAGGATGGAGCATGTCAGGGTCAGAAGTCAGGGAGAAGCGGCCCAGGTGACTACGAATGAGGAACCAACAAGACGGAGGACAGTGTCTTAGAAGTCAAGTGAGGCTGATGTTTGAAGGAGGAGGGACTGATCAACTGTGAACCATGGCAAATGCTGTCACCTGGCTAAGAAGGAGAACTGACCAAATGGACACCCCAAATCCTCACAAAAGGTACGTTAAACCAGTTTGTAATCTTTTAATAAGTCCTTATAATTAAACATGACATTTACAGACATGTTTATCTCCTTTCCTAAATCTCACTGAAATGACACCAAGTTATAAACACACAAGGACAAAGAGACAGCACTGGTCAGGAAGTGTCTCCTTCCTCTACCTCTCCCCTAAAACCTTAATCAGACCCTGGAATCTATTCCAGACAACATCCCAACAGACCCTCAAAATGCATGAAGCAAAAACTGACAAAGATGAAAAGCCCCTCCTTGCAGTTAGGAACTGCAGGCTCCTCTCAGCAGGTCTGATTAAAAGTGTATAGCACTAAATACTTGAATGGAAAATGCTGGAAGGTCTCAAATTAATAACCTAACTTCCTACCTCAACAAACTGGGGGTGGGGGTAGGGAGAGCAAAATCAAGCCAAAGTGAACAGAAGGAAGTAATACAGATAAGACTAAAACCCAGCAAAATTAAAAACAGAAAAATAAAAGATAAAAGCAAAAATCAGAAGGCTGGTTCTTGGGGGAGGAGGATCAATAAAATTGAACAAAAGTCTAATGAGACTGACAAATATAAAAAGAGAGAAAACACAAAAGACCATTATCAGGAATGAAATAAGGGACATCAGTACAAATCCCATAGTCAATGATAAAATAACAAGGAAATCCCATGAACAACCTTTTCAGAAATTTGAAAATTCAAAAGAAATGGACTAAATACCTCAAACCCCACAAACTACCAAAACTCAACCAAGATCAAATAATCAATCTGAATAGTCTTGTCACCTTTAAAAAATGCATATCTAACTTTAAAGCTTCCAAAAGATAAATTTCCAGGGCCAAAAGGATTCACTGGAGAATTCTACCAAGCATTTAAGTGAGAATTAACACTAATCAAGGGCGACCCTGGTGGCTCAGCAGTAAAGAATCCGTCTGCCAATGCAGGAGACAAGGGTTCAACCTCTGGGTCAGCCAGATCCCCTGGAGGAGGAAATGGCAACTCACTCCACTATTCTCGCCTAGAGAATCTCATGAACAGAGAAGCCTGGCAGGCTAAAGTCCATGGATTAGCACAGAGTCAGCTGTGACTGAGTGACTAAACACTACCACCACCACTAACAAAAATCCCTATAAGATATTTATTGATACAATATTATTTCAAAGTATATATAGGAAGAAGTATATATTAAGAAGAGGTGGCAAGAATACATACAACTATACAAAAAAGATCTTCAAGACCCAGATAATTATGATGTGACCCAGATCACTCACCTAGAGCTAGACATTCTGGAGTGCGAAGTCAAATGGGCCTTAGGAAGCATCACTACAAGCAAAGCTAGTGGAGGCAATAGAATTCCAGTTGAGCTATTTCAAATCCTAAAAGCTGATGCTGTGAAATTGCTCCACTCAATATGCCAGCACATTTGGAAAACTCAGCAGTGGCCACAGGACTGGAAAAGGTCAGTTTTCATTCCAATCCCAAAGAAAGGTAATGCCAAAGAATGCTCAAGCTACCACACAATTGCATTCATCTCACATGCTAGCAAAATAATGCCCAAAATTCTCCAAGCCAGGCTTCAACAGTACATCAACCATGAACTTCCAGATGATCAAACTGGATTTAGAAAAGGCAGAGGAACCAGAGATCAAATTGTCAACATCCGCAGGGTCATCAAAAAAGCAAGAGAGTTCCAGAAAAACATCTACTTCTGCTTTATTGACTATGCATGCCAAAGCCTTTGACTGTGTGGATGACAACAAACTGCGGAGAATTCTTAAAGAGATGGGAATATCAGACCACCTTACCTGCCTCCTGAGAAATCTGTATGCAGGTCAGGAAGCAACAGTCAGAACTGGACATGGAACAACAGACTGGTTCCAAACTGGGAAAAAGAGTATGTCAAGGCTGTATATTGTCACCCTGCTTATTTAACTTAGATGCAGAGTACATCATGTGAAATGCCAGGCTGGATGAAGCACAAGCTGGAATCAAAATTGCTGGGAGAAATATCAATAACCTCAGATATACAGATGACACCGTCCTTCTGGCAGGAACAGAAAAAGAACTAAAGAGCCTCTTGATGAAAGTGAAAGTGGAGAGTGAAAAAGCTGTCTTAAAACTCAACATTCAAAAAATGAAGATCATGGTATCTGATCCTTCACTTCATGTCAAATAGATGGAGAAACAATGGTAACAGTGACAGACTTTATTTCCTGGGCTCCAAAATCACTGCAGATGGTTAATGCAGCCATGAAATCAAAGGACTCTCGCTCCTTGGAAGAAAAAATATGACCAACCTAGACAGCATATTAAAAAGCAGAGACATTACTTTGCCCACAAAGGTCTATCTAGTCAAAACTATGGTTTTTCCAGTAGTCATGTATGGATGTGAGAGTTGGACTATAAAGAAAGCTGAATGCTGAAGAATTGATGCTTTTTAACTGTGGTGTTGGAGAAGACTCTCCAGAGTCCCTTGGACTGCAAGGGGATCAAACCTGTCAATCCTAGAGGAAATCAGTCCTGAATATTCATTGGAAGGACTGATGCTGAAGCTAAAGCTCCAATACTTTGGCCATCTGATGCAAAGAACTGACTCACTGGAAAAGACCCTGATGGTGGGAAAGATTGAAGGCAGGAGGAGAAGGGGACGACAGAGGATGAGATGGTTGGATGGCATCACCGACTCAATGGATATGAATTTGAGCCAGCTCTGGGAGTTGGTGATGGACAGGGAAGCCTGGCATGCTACAGTCCATGGGGTTGCAGAGTCGGACATGACTGAGTGACTGAAGTGAACTGAATACATAGGAAGGCAAAGAAATTAGAGTAGGTAGATTCATTTTGAAAAAATAAATTAAATGGGAGGAATCAAGTCTATGTGGTCTCAGGAATCAAGTCTGTGTGGTTTATTACACATCTACAGTAACCAAGACTATGTGGTATGGACAAAGATCGGTATTACCAATACAGACATGCCCGGTTCGTCTTGACAAAGGTGCAATTCCAAGGAAGGACAGCTTTTCGAACAAGCAGTGCTCTAGCAATTAGACATTCATTGGCCAAAAAAAAAAAGAATATGGACCAAAATCTCACATCCTATACATAAACTAATTCAAAACTGATCAGACACTTAAATGCAAAACGTTTAGTGGAAAAAAAGAGAAAATCTTCAGGATCTCAGGTTAGGTAAATATTCATTGGAAGGACTGATGCTAAAGCTGAAGCTCCAATACTTTGGCCACCTGATGCAAAGAACTGACTCATTGGGAAAAACCCTGATGCTGGGAATTATTGAGGGCAAAGGGAGAAGGGGGAGACAGAGGATGAGATGGTTGGATGGCATCACCGACTCAACGAACATGAGCTTGAGCAAACTCCAGAAGATAGTGAAGCACAGGGAAACCTGGCATGCTGCCATTCATGGGGTCAAAAGAGCTGGACATGACTGAGTGAATGAACAACAAGAACAAAGATTTCCGAAACTCAACATCGAAAGGACAACCCACCGGAGGAAATAGTGAAGAACTGCACATCATCAAACTTAAACACTTTTGCTCTGCCAAGGACCCTGTTAAGACGATGGAAAAGACAAGCCACAGACTTGAAGAAAATAATCGCAAACCACATACCTAACAGAGAGACTAAAATATATAAGTAACAGACGTTTCACTGAAGGGAATATTCACATGGTTATTAGCATGAAAAGATGTTCAACGTCCTGAGCCCTCAGGGAAATGCACATGCAGTGAGGTACCACTGCACATATATCAGTCAGAATCTGCTTTGTGACAATACCAAATGCCCAGAAAGGACCTAGGAAAACTGGGTCACTCATACATTGCTGGGCTGCCCAGCTGGTGCTAGTGGTAAAGAACCTGCCTCCAGATGCAGGAGACGCAGGTTCCACCCCTGGGTCCGGAAGATCCCCTGAAGCAGGACATAGCAACCCACTACCATATTCTTGCCTGGAGAATCCACAGAGGATCCTGACGGACTATAGTCCATAGGGTCACAAAGAGCCGGACGTTACTAAAGTGATTTAGTACACACGCATACGTTGTTGGTGGAAACTCGGTTTGGTAAAGCCACTCTAAAAATGTTTGGCAGTTTCTTATGAAAGTAAACATGCAATTAGTACACCCAGAAATTTCATTCTTGGGCATTTATCTCAGCAAAATTAAAACTGATATGCACACAAGAACTTGCACATGAATGTTCACAGTAGCTTTACTTATAAGAGTCCCAGACTAGAGTCAGTCCAGGTGTTCTTCAGCTGGTGAGTTACACTGGGGTCCAGCTATACCAGGGAATACTATTTGTCAATAAAAAGGAAAAACCAAGTTAAATCTGTAACAATTTGGCTGAATCCCCAGGAAATCCTATTGAGTGAAATAAGCCAATCCCAAAAGGTTCAGTCTGCACCGAATGCTTGATTCCATTTATATGACATTTGAAATTATAGTATCTTATAAACAAAGAATTAGCTGTTGTCAGGAGTTAGGGACCTGCCAGGGGAAGGGAAAAAGTTGCACGTGGTTATAAAAAAGCGACATATGAGAGCTTATTGTGGTCTTGGAAATAGTATTTTGACTGTAGTGGGAGATACACACAAACCTACACATGTTGCACAAGTGATGAAACTGTACAGAACTTAACACACACATACAAATAAAACTAAGGAAATATCAATAAGATCAGTGGACTGTATCAATGTCAATAACCTGGTTGTGATATTAAACTGTCCTTCTATAAAATGTTATAAATGGGGAAACTGAACAAAGTATTCAAGGGACTTCTCTGTATTGATTTTCATAACTTCATGTGAAATTACAACTATCTGAATAAAATTTTAATTAAAAATATAAAAGCCTACATAAACAGATATATTCAGATCAAAGTGGTTTCATTTTTTTCTACAAACTTCATATTTAACACAATGGCCACGCTATAAAAACTGAATAAGAGGAACGGATACCCTGTGGTTATTTATCAACATATCAAAACTAAAATAAATACAAGTACATTCTAAAAATATATTCAAAGCTCTGTAAAATGTAATCAGACAAGGTTACTAAATGTTCTTGTTTTCCGGATCATGACAATGATTTCCTTACATCAAAACCTAGAAATGAATATCCTTTGTTGACTGACTTTTGCAATGAATGCTGTTCTACCACGATAACAATACCAAGGCAATGGTGGTTTTTTCATGAGCGGCTCCCTCATGGAGGGAGCAACCGTGCATTTGCATCTCCAGCAGGCGGTTGCAGGACCTTCTCCACATCACCACCAGGCTCCCACGAAGCAGGGAGAAGAAAGTGGATGCATCTCAGTACTTCCCCTCTAATAATACATGGAGACATGACCAGTCAGTCCATTCTTGTGCCATGACATTTTCAAAAGAAATCATGTAATTACTCGGAAAAAAAATACGTATTTACCAAATATGTATTTACCATGTGCAGGAAGTTAGGTGAGCAATGAAAGGTGGCCCCTTTAGCTAACTGACCAATAGCCACCTAATCCCACCGAACAGTTTATCAGTCCCACCCATGATACACCCACCAGTCCTCCAAAAATTGGGGGCCGAAAAGAACCCCTTACTGCCTTGTTGCTGTTCAGCTGCTCAGTCATGTCCGACTCTTTGTGACCCCTTGGACTGCAGCATGCCATATCCTTCTACCATCTCCCAGAGTTTGCTCCATTTTGTCAGTGATGCCATCCAACCAACTCATCCTCTGTCTACTGGTGGGACTATCCCTACTCTGGAACATGTTTTATACTGAAGTAACCTTTGGTGGTCACTGGACTCATTAGCTGCTCATAAATACTCCATGAATACATACATCTAATTAGAGTAGACTGAATTATGAGAAAAACTGGAGGATAGAGAATCTTGTTATATAACCTGCAGCTGTCAATCAACAACCCCCCTGGATTATGCAAATAGCCCTGCCTTAAAAATTCTGTACTGCAGCCCTCTGGGGCCATTGCCTCCCCGGCATGGCCCATCTCTCCCTTGAAGTGTCCTCTCTGTTCTTCCTTTCTGTGTGCTCAGTCATGTCCATCTCTTCAAGACCTGTTCTTTCTTTCCTTATTGTTAATAAGCTTTCTTGCAACAGATAAGAACTTATTCTTCTCTGTGTCCTTACCAGGAACTGAGGTCCACGTGAGGAAGGGTCTCCAGACTCTACTACACTAACATAGATACAAAAAAGATAGAGAAGCACCAAAAAGCTATAAACAAGACAGCCAGCCTCTGTGCTGGCAACTGGGGGGTGGTGTCCACAGTAGGGTGGATGGTGGCCCATGAGACAAGTCCACACCCTGATCCACAGGAGCTGGAAAATGTGACCTTGTTTGGAAAAATGGGTCTTTACAGATAAGGATTCTGAGACAGGCGGCTGTAAATCCCGTAAGCGTCTTTCCTTTCACGAGGGAGGCAGAGGAGTTGTGAGGGAAACAGGGAGAAGGGTGTGAAGCCCAGCAGAGGCTGGAGAGCAGAGGCTGCCAGCCTGGCACATCTAGCACTGCCCAGGAACACCAGGCAGCCACCCAGACTGGAAGGGACAAGGGTCAGTCTCTCCTGGCCTCCTGCAGGGAGCGTGGCCATGCCAAATTCTGGACTTCCAGCCTCCAGGACTGTGTGCTAATTTGTTAGAGCAGTCTCCCTTCAGCAGGAATATAATCCACATACCTGCCAATCAGAGGAAAACATGAAAACCACTATCTTTCAAATTCAGGATAAAATAGTCTCAAGAATACCATAGGGTGGTTTCCTCGGTGGTGAAGAATCTGCCTGCCAATAAAAGAGACATGGGTTTGATCACTAGTCTGGGAAGACCCTACATGCCTTGGAGTGACTAAGCCTGTGGGCCGCAAGTACTGAGCCTGTGCTCTAGAGCCTGGAAGTCACAACTACTGAGCCCACGCACTGCAACTACTGAAACTCGAGCACCTAGAGCCTGTGCTCTGCAACAAGAGAAGCCACCTCAGTGAGAAGACAGCACACCGCAACCAGAGAGTAACCCCTGCTCACTGCAACTACAGAAAAGCCCGCACAGCACAAAGACCCAGCACAGCCAAAACTAGATTTTTTTAAAAAAGAATACCTTAGAGCTCTAGCTCACAAAAGTGTGAAAATATGAAACACAGTATCAAGGAATAACTTTAGCCAACTATGCATGGACCTATATGAAAACAAAGAAAAAAGTTAATTACTATTTTCTTAATTATTATTTATACTTGTTTATTTATTTAAGTCAAGAAGTGGGACATGCCCAGCTGCTGAGCGAAGGACTAAACACTGTAAGATGGAAGTTAGTCTCAAGTTTGTTTGACACAATGAGAAAAAAAAAATCCCAAATATATTTTTCAAAGGAATATAAATGACCCCAAAGTACAAATGATATAAAAATCTAGTGATAAAAAAGATTTATGAGGTAAACTGACAGATATGATGATAACAAGACCTGCTGGATACTAGACATGACATAAAGGTATAACTAATAAAACATAAGGAAGAAGCTAAATGGAGCAGAACAGATAACAGAGAAATAAATCCTGTTATATAAGAGAATTAATCTATGGTAAAGCCAGTAACAGGAAAGAGAGTATCAAATCAGTAAGCTTTACAAGGACGAAGGCTGGACCCAGGTAGGGTAGGGTGGGGATGGGGAAGGATTCCTATCCTTGTATCATACAGTATGTGACAATGAACTACACAGGAATTGAAGACAAATTAAACAAGCCAGAAAGAGTGGGCTTCCTGGGCGGCTCAGCGGCAAAGATTTCGCCTACCAGTGTAGGAGACATAGTCAGACATGAGTGATCCCTGGGTCGGGAAGATCCCCTGGAGAAGGAAATGGCAACTCACTCCAGTATTCTTGCCTGGAGAAACCCACGGACAGAGAAGCCTGGTGGACTACAGTCATTAGGAAAATGCAAATGAAAACCATGATGACACACCCCTTCACAACCACGAGGATGGCTATAATCAAAAAGACCAATAGAAACAAAAGTGGGAGGACACAGAGAAGCTGGACTTCCATGTATCACTGATGGGGATGTAAAATGGCTCAGCTGCTTTAGAGAAAAGTCTAGGAGTTCCTCAAAATGTCAAACACAGAGTTACCAGCAATCCCACGCCCAAGAGAATTGAAAACATACACCTCGATAAAAACTTGTAAACAGTTAGAGCAGCATTATGTCACAATAACTGAAGAGCAGAAACAGCACAAACATCCACCAACTGATGACTGAAAAAACTGTGGTCTGTTCACACAGAGCAGCCCTAAGAAGGAGCAAAGTGTGGCTGCCACACGAATAAGCCTTGACGACATCATGTTAAATGAAAGAAGCATGACATGAAAGGCCACATATTGCATTAGCTCATCTGTATGAAACACTGGGAAAAGGCAAATCCATAGACTGGTGCTGACAGAGGCTCAAGGGAGGGTAACTCGGGGTGACTGCTAATCACCACGAAGTTCTTTTGGAGTGAAGGAATCCTCCTGGTATTATGAAGTTGTATTTTGATCTTAAACCACGTCATGAAATAAATGTGGGAGCAAAAATTTTAAAATAAAAAGAACAGAAGAATATTTCAACAATCTTTCACTAGGAGAGGTCACCCTTCTAAGCATGACATGGATTAAAGAAATTTTAAAGGATAGATGAATTTAAGTTAATAAAATTTACAAACTTTTACAATACAAGAGACTTCCTGAATGGTTACCGTTGGACTGAAAAGAGGTGGTTACAATTAAAGTTTTTAAAAGGCCAGAGCAGGTGACACCTGAAGGTCTGTCTCCTTCACACGTGGACCCACCCTTGGGACCTGGCCGTGTTTTTCTGCCACATGGACAAGAAAAGCAGAGGAGGCCTTTCTTCAGCCAAACAGAATGAAAGATAGAGGACGGTGTTCAAGTGCCCTGCTCCAGGGGCCTCTGGCCAACATACAGCCTGCCTGTGGCAGCTGGGAGATAATTACGACTGTTTTTTTTGTTTGTTTGTTTGTTTTTTTCTTTGGTCACACCACGAAGCCTGTGGGATCTTAACTCCTAACCAGGAATCAAACTCACACCTCCAAGCACCCCCAGCAGCGGAAGCACAGAGTCTTCACCACTAGACTACAAGGGAAGTCCCCATACTGGGTACTCTTAAATAAACAAGCCTGTATTTTCAGTTAGTGGCTTGTAACAAACACTGCCTCATTTCCAAGATTATTATTATTAGAAAGTGTTCTATTATTAAAAGAATGGCCTTATTTCTTTTGTTTATTTTTTGGCTGTGCTGATTCTTAGTCACAGGACACAGAATCTTTAGTTGTGGCATGTGAACTCTTAGTTATGGTGGGGTCTAGTTCCTTGACCAGGAATCAAACCCGGGCCCTCTGCAATGGGAGACTGGAGTCTTAGCCACTGGACCACCAGAAAAATCCTCATTTGTTTTAAAATCTTCTAAGTGTTTACACCTTTGGGGTTTTGTCCAGTGTTTCTGTATTAACATTCCAATTTTAACATTAACAGTGTCATCTTCCTGAAGTCCAACCAGGAAGTCAGCTTTAACATCACACTTGAAAGCACACCAGCTTGCTTCTGGATGGTCTTGTCCGTGGGTCTGTCTTATTTACAGGACCATCTTATTTAGAAAGTCAACTGTTTTGTGCCATACATTTCTCTGTATGGTGGAAATTAATTTTTGGTTGGTTTTTATTTTTACATCTGTGCTCAATCATTTCATGACTTTTTAAAATGTAGTTGAGTTAGTTTCCACTGTACACCAAAGTGATTCAGTTATGTGTGTATGGATATATTTTTTTTGTTCAGTCAGTCGCATCCAAGTCTTTGAGACTCCATGGACTGCAGCACGCCAAGCTTCCCTGTCTTTCACTATCTCCTACAGTTTGCTCAAACTCATGTCCATTGAGCTGATGATACAATCCAATCATCTCATCCTCTGTCATCCCCTTCTCCTCGTGCCCTCAATCTTTCCCAGCATCAGGGTCTTTTCCAGTTAGTCAGCTTTTCACATCAGGTGGCCAAAGGATTGAAGCTTCAGCATCAGTCCCTGCAATGAGTATTCGGGGTTGATTTCCTTTAGGATCGACTGGTTTGATCTCCTTGCAGTCCAAGGGACTCTCAAGAGTTTTCTTCAACACCAGAGTTCGGAGAAGGCATCAGTTCTTCGACGCTCAGCCTTGTTTATGGTCCAACTCTCACATCCATACATGACTACTGGAAAAACCACAGCTTTGACTATATGGACCTTTGTTAGCAAAGTGATGTCTCTGCTTTTTAATACACTGTCTAGGCTTGTCATAGCTCTTCTCCCAAGGAGCAAGCATCTTTTAATTTCATATATATATATATATATACACACACACACACACATATATACACATATGCACATGTATACACACATATACATATATATATACATGCAACATTTATATCTATTCTTTTCCAGATTCTTTTCCTTATATGTAATAACAAAATACTGAGTGCACTTCCCTTTGCTACAATGATTTTATAACTTGACAAGAAAATATCTCGGGGAGAAAAACTGATTGCAGGACCTCTTCAAAGATATGCTGGCCACCACCGGAATGAAACCACAAGGACGTGTGTCCCGCTGACACACCCTCTGTCTCTGCCCTGCCTCCAGACCCCTGTCAAGGAGAGGATGACCTCACACCACATCCCCGCCCTGGGGACTGCATCACTCTCCTGGGGACTGTGTCCCTCCCCTGGAGGATCACATCCCACTTTCTGGCCTCACTCTTCCCGGGAGTCCTTCGTACCCTCAGCTCACTGCCCTCCTCTCCTCCTGTCCCTGTTGCCTGGATCCGGACAGCAGGCTGGAATCACAGGCTCTCCTTTCCACTCATCTTAAGGTCATCCAAGGCACTGTCAGACTTGCACAGCTATACTCACCTACTGAGAGAACATGCCACACTTGCTCCAGGGTAACCCAAGTGTGTGCACTGCAGACAGGACTACTGTTTACTATGAGTCTTGTGGGTGGAACCCTACACATGTTCCAGTCCTGCTGAAGCTGAACCAGGATATGAGAACAGAAGATGCTATATGTACTTTAGAAAAGCTCTCACAGGGATTGAACAAAACAGCTTTCTTGAGATTTGTGTAATTCACATACAAAGACACTGTTTGAAAGTGTACAAACTCGGTGGTTTTTAGTATATTCACAAAGAAGTGCAACTATCACCAGTATCTAATTTCTGAACAATTTCAGGACCCCGTTAAGGACCTCGTTCCAAGTAATCGTCACACCCTACTCTGCTCCCCTTCCCAATCTTCTGCTGCTGCTGCTGCTAAGTCGCTTCAGTCGTGTCCAACTCTGTGCGACCCCATAGACGGCAGCCCACCAGGCTCCCCCATCCCTGGGATTCTCCAGGCAAGAATACTGGAATGGGTTGCCATTTCCTTTTCCATCCCAACCTTCTAGTCCCTGGCAACTACTAATCTATCTTCTGCCTCTGAATTTGCCTACTCTGAGTATTTCATATGCATGGAAGGATAGAATATGTGGCCTTTTGTGACTGGCTTCTTTCTCTCACACACACAATGTTTTCAAGGTTCACCCATGTTGCAGCATGTGTCAGTATTCCATTTATTTTCATGTCTGAGTAATATTTTATCATATGGATGTACCACAATCTGTTTACCCATATATCAGCTGATGGACATTGGGGTTATTATGAAATAAAGTTGCTACATGTCTATGTACAAGTTCTTGAGTGAACGTACATTTTCAACTCTTTTATATACATACCCTTAGGAATGGAATTGTTGGGTCACATGGTGACTCTCCCCTTCACGGATCACAGTCTTGTCATGGTAAAGGGACTTATATAATTCAATGCAGCTATGAGCCACGCCGTGCATGGCTACCCAAGAAAGACGGGTCACAGTAAAGAGTTCTGACAAAACGTGGTCCACTGGAGGAGGGAATGGCAAACCACTTCAGTATTCTTGCCATGACTTAGTGACAGTTTTCAGACACAACTTAGCAACTGAACAACAACAACAAAAAAATGGTAACTATACCATGTGATCTATATTAACATTTTTAGGAACTGTAAACTTTTTTACATAGCAGTTGCACTGTTTTACGTTCATACCAGCATCCACAGGGGTTCCAGTTTCTCCACTTTTTAGTCAACATTTGTGACTATTTATCTTGATTATAGCCGACCCAGTGGTGTGAAGTGGCATCTAATGTGATATTGATTTGTGTTTCCCTGACAGCCAGTAATGCTGAGCGTCACATGCTTGTTGGCCATTTGAATACTTTCCTTGGAGAACTGTTTATTCAAGTCTCCTGTCATTGCTTCTTCATAGCTGACTTGTAAGAGTCTTTTATACTTTCTGGACACCAAGCCCTTAGGAGATGTGTGACATGCACGTATTTCCTTCCATTTCGTGAGTTGTTCTTTCACTTTACTAATGGCGTCCTCTGAAGCACAGAAGTTTATAACACTGATGAGGTCTAACACATCTGTTTTTTCTTTGGTCACTTGTGATTTTGTTGTCGTATCTAAGAATCCACTGCTTGTTCCAATGTCAGAAAGGTTTAGCCTTGGGTTCTCTTCTCATGATTTAGGTCTGTGATCCACTCTGAGTCAATTTTAGTGTCTGGAGCAAAACAGGGGCCCCAGTTCATGACTCTATATGGGACGTCCATGTGTTGTCCAGCACACACATGGGACTCTAGGTGACCTTGATGGGTACCTCCAGTCAAGAACCACGAAATTCTGGTGGTGGTAGACACCTCTAGTACCTTCATTTCATAGATGAGAAATTTTAGGCCCAGACAGACTGAGGTAAAACTGCTCTGTATTTGGAAAAAAGGAAGTTACAGGAAGAAAGAGAACCTGGTTCCCACTGTTTAGAATTTCACAAACATTGCCATGTTGGAATATAAATACAATGAATCAGAAATAAGCACAGAAACAGGAAGAATGGCACGGGATGGCAACAAAGAGACTGAGTTAATGGGTGATGTAAGCTAAGATGCACCATGCGGCAAGGGTCATTCCAGCAGAAGAAAACTCACTCAGGAAACCACTAGGCTGGGCTGTCACAGCACACACACATAGTCACCTGAGAGGTGGGGCCTTAAACCAGGGCCAACAGGACAGGGAGTGAGAGCAGACAGGATGAAGCCCGGGCAGCTGTGGAGCATTGCATGTCCACGCGGAAGAGGCTCCAGCAGACCAGATCAGGAATCAGCGGCTGGCAACAGGGGTGGTGGGTGCCAGGCAACAGTAGTGGTGGGTCCTAGGCAACAGGAGGCCCTGGAACAGCTCCTGACAGGGGCCCAGTGCAGAGTCCTCAGCCCACCCCCAGGTTTCTGATGCAGCTGGCAGAGAAGTGCTGTTTGGCACCTTTAACACATCTTGACCTCAAATGCCTGCTGGGGGTTAAGGGTGAGGAGAAGCTCTCCGTGGGGCGCTAGAAGCCAGCGCTCCCTCCTCAGGCCTGCCTGGCAGGAGAATCAAGGATGCAGCTGGTCAGGCCCTGTGAGCCTTTCAGTTCACCACCTGGGTCTAGTCTAGAGAGAAATAAGCTGAGGTGGCTCTCGGGGGAAAGTGAGAAAGCAGCTGCTGCCAGTCCTCTGGGGGTGTAGAACCGAACAGTAAGGCTGGCCTCAGGACCTGGGTGTGTCCCACCCACCCTCCCACCCACCACCTGCTCTCAGGAGAAGGACAAAACCTTTGTTGAATCTGCTGCTTGCAACAGTTTGCACTGCTGGCTCCCAGCCTCCATGGCCAGTCCTTCAAGATGGCGAGTCAACTGTGGTTTCTATTTTCCTGCTGAAGGAAAGTTTCTGTCGTTTCCTTACGACAGAAAACTGCGGAAAGTTCTTACCTGTCATTCCCTGAGCAGCGCAGGCTCTTTTAAACTACAGGCTTCAGCTTTTCCAAGGCTGCCTGGACATTTCGAGGGGTTGGTCAGTGATACACTGTTCACTTCCTTTGTCTTCAATTGGTACCTCTCCAAAGATTTCTCTCTCAAGATGAGAAGACGTTCTCTTCTGAAGTCTGCTCACCGCTTCCTTCTTTCAGATCTTTCAGAGCGTAAGCTCCTTGAGGGGAGGGACTGTACCCGGCTTAGGTGCTAAGTCGTGAGTTTAGCAAGGTCCCAGTCTCAGGCCGTGGTCACTACTGAGAACTGCACGGGACACCCACTGTCAGGATAGTTATCTGCAAGTTCTTTTCTGGTCCAGTTGCCTGGAGGCCTCTGGGTCAGGTTCAAGTCAACAGAGCTTTCAACCCAAATCAGGGACACAAAAGACAAGCAACCTAGCATCTGACCCTGAGGTCTCCAGGACTGAGGGGCTGAAGCTCCAGCTGGAGGGGCTGGAGTGAGTCCTGCTCCATCATCGCCATCCCCACTGCACTTATCCGCTGGCCACACAGGCGCTTTCTCTTCAGTTTACATCTGGCTTCCTTTTTCTTTGTCTTACTGGGCACTGAGTGGTAAACACGTCTGCTACTTATCATTCCTTTCAACTTTTTGCTTTACAAACACCTGTATTTTGCTTGTAAATCTCTTCTTTAAAATTGAAACAAAAGTTCTATGATAAGAAGCAAACATTAACTAAATTTAGAAGGCTTAAATTTAAGCCTTTTTTCCTCCTCCTCCAGGAGATATAAGATGGCCTGGCCCTTCCAGGTCTGATGTCAACATTCAGGAAACCATGAGAGCTCACATGAGCTAGGATCTTCCTAATTCACTTGAGCTAGAATCTGCAACTGAGTTTTAACAGGATGAGCAAGATGTAACAGGACCAGGAAACTATTCGAGGACAAGATCAGATGGCTGTTCCTGGTTTTAGCTACATAAGTCAATACCAATCCTCCTGACAGGATAAGAACCACTCTTTCTGCAGCTACCGACAGCAGCAAATGGTAAGATGCTAACCAAGGGCATCTGTGTACAGCCCCGGTGCCCGTCAGACGAAGCGGACAAGCTGCGCATGTTAACCTGAGCTCTGCCTCTCACTCTTCTCCATCCTGTTGAAGATTCTACTCTGCCGGGTCTGGTGCAGCCTCAACACACACTTCTCCCCACAGAGTAGGCTGTGGCTTCCCTCAGCTTCAGGGTGACTGTAACATGGAAAGAAACTTGCAATATCCATAAGAACTGGGGGCCTTTCATAATATGATCATCTTTAGCAGTACATCTGTATTTGTAAAAAGTATTGTAATAGATATTTGACAGATGAATGAAGGTACACAGACATGGTGAAGAATCTGGAGCCACGCTGCACACCTAGAGGAAGACCAATCTGCATCTGTCAGTTAGCGGGGCGAGAGAAGATGTACACACACCCGGCAGCACCTCACATGAGGCCTGAGCCAGGTACCATCACCAACACCAGACAAGAGGTGGATCTGGCCCTCCAGAGCCTTAACAGCTGCTGCAGAACGTAGAAGAGGAGTGAAGGAGCAGACAAGAGAGACAAACAGGGAAGCTAAAAAGGCAGAAGCAGCTTGTTGAAGGGGGCCTTCCCACGTAGCCCAGTGGTAAAAACCCACCTGCCAATGCAGGAGACATAGGTTTGATCCCTGGGTCAGGACGATCCCCTGGAGGAGGCAATGGAAATCCACTTCAGTATTTTTGCCTGGGAAATCCCACGGACAGGGGAGCACGGCAGGCCGCAGTCCATGGGGTTGCACAGAGTCGGACACCACCGAGCGTGCACACACACACAGGGATCTAGTCTCATGACCAGGCTCTGCCGAGTGGGAGGCACACACGGTCTCCGAGAGAAGTCCCTGCCCTTGGCTGTTAGTGACACAGAAACAAACCTGCAGATAACAACTGCAGACGCATTCTTCCATCACAGGCCCTCAGAAGAAAGGAAACACAGAGCCGACATAAACTTGATGTAAACACAGCTTTAAGAATTTTTTTCTTCTCCTTTTGGTGATGTGACACCTTCTCCTTTTCAAAAATAGCAGCATATTAATTCTCTGTTACCTCTACTCTGTGGAATCTGCCTGTATGTCTGGCATGACTTTCTCCCATGCACCCGAGTCTTGCCCCCTACCTCCCTGCCCCTTCTGTAACACCCACCTGAATTTCAACACATTTTTCCCTCACAAATGGAGCATTAGCTTAAGTCACTGACTATATTTAGAGCCCATCTTCACCCTCACTGAACATACAGGGTAGTTGCCATAATGGTTCTGGTTGTTTATGAAGAGAAACCATCCATTTCCATCAGTACGTTTAACTACATCATTTGTGTGCTGCAACACGGCTTTGACAGATGCAAGGGGAGGGGGGTGAAATGTCCAGGCCAGTGGGAACACAAATGACCAGCATTCTTCACCTTATTATGTGAACTCCCTGCACAGCAGGCTATGTGGAATTCGTGTGGGATCTTATTTACTATATTACAAAAGCTGCCCTTAGCGTATGTTTTCTGCGGGACAAAAACAAACAGGCTGCTCTCATAGAAGTCAAATGTCAGATTAGAAAATAGTCTGGAATGTTTGGAAAGCATTCCAGTGCTTTGGATCCACTGAAGACTACAGCGTGTCCTTTACGACAATAAACTGATGGAGGGGAAAGGCACGTTCAGTAAACACAGATGCCTCTGGTTGGGAGTGAGCCATCAGGAGGAGAGGTCCAGTGGCTGTCCTCAGCCGAGCCTGCCAGGGAGGCTGTGGGCTGGGGGCATGGGACCTCAGGGAGGCAGCATCAGGAGCCCCCAGCCTCACAAGGAAGGAGAAGAAAAGGGGGAAGGAGGGAGGAGGAGGAGGACAGGTCACTAGGGTCCTGTCCTGTCTGTGTGGGGACCCAGAGTTGCCTGTGTGTCTGTGCTCCCTGAGACCTTCCCAAAAGACCAACCAAACTAGACTCAAGACATTTATTCAGAACACTTAAGATCAATTCTGTGGGGCTTCCCCTGGCTCATCAGTGAAGAATCCACCTGGAATGCAGGCGATTCAGGAGATGTGGGTTTGATCCCTGGGTCAGGCAGATCCTCTGGAGGAGGAAATGGCAACCCACTCCAGTATTCTTACCTGAAGAATCCCACGGACAGAGGAGAGGAGTCTGGCAGGCTACAGACCATGGGGTCACAAAGAGTCAGACATGCCTGAAGCAACTGAACACACACGCACACAAAATCAATCATGTACCACATCAACCGTATGAAGTGGAACGAGTGATTCCTGATGGGCACCAAAGCTGTCCTGGACACAAGAAACCTCTGCCATCTAAGCTGAGCAATGCCCAGATAAGTCGTGCTGGCTGTCTGGCCCATATTAGAACCTGGTCTTTAAGTGTAAAAGCCAAGGGCAACAATGAACAAGAAACCAACTGAAAAAATGAATGACCTACCTGACGACCATCACAAGAGGGGACAAAGGCAAAACTGTAAAGGCACCTGTTGGATGTCCAAGCATGGTCCCTGGAGAAAAGGCCTGCCTGCCTCCACACCCGCTCAGCCCACGCACTTGGGCAGGAGAACAGCACTTCCTTCCCTCCCAAGGTAGGCTCAGAACGCGGCCCTCCACTCCTCCCACAGGAGAAGGAGAGGGCATGTACTCCCTTGAGACTGTCTTAGTGTGTAAAATATGTGTTTTGAAAACATTTCCAAGTAGAATTAGTAGAATTTTTGAGTGCCAGCTCCTAGCTGCTTCTCTGTGATTTTCTAGGCATTCAGCATCAGCGGTCAGTTCTAAGAACCACTGGTCAGTCATAAGGCTGCTAGCCCAGCATGGGGGCTGTACGGAGGCTCAGAACAGGACATAGGAATGGTTGAGGGGAGGCTTCACTCCCTTCTTTGCCTTTCCCGGTGTTCTAGAGTCTACACAAGCTCTGAGACCAGGCCCTGCATGTGTCCAGTCCTGAGGTCGAGGCCCAGCTCCAGGGGCGCCATCAGTGAAACAGAGTCTGGTGCTCCTCTGTGTCTCCCACCAAGTTCAGTGTTCGCACAGACCATCACCCTATAAACACTGAAAGAGAGAAGGAAAGAGGGGAAGAAAATCGAGAGAATGAAACAGCCAATCGAGTCTGGCATCAACAGACAGTAGCTTCCCCAATATTTGTTGAAAAAATGAATCCCCTAATAAGGTAAACAGCCCAAATTCAATTTTTTAAAACTTCCTTTATAGACTGGTTCTGAGGACCTAAGAGAAAGATTTTGCTACTGCTAACAAACTTTGCAAAAAGAAAAGTTTTCACAATGGGAAAACAAAATTTTGGGGGAAAAAAAGTAATGAGTAGGAACTAGCTCTAGCAGATAATAAAACATATTATGAAGTTTCAATATCAATACAGTTTGGAGTTGAAAAAGAAACAAAACAGATGACTGGATCACAAAAAGGATTAACATACATGAGAGAATTTAATTTATGATAAAGGTGCATGCGTACATGTAAGTTGCTTCAGTTGTGTCCAAGTCTTTGCAACCTCATGGACTGTAGCCCACCAGACTCCTCTGTCCATGGGATTCTCCAGGCAAGAATACTGGTGTGGGTTGTCTTGTCCTTCTCTAGGGGATCTGCCTGATCCAGAGGTCAAACCCATGTCTCCTGCGGCTCCTGCACTACAGGCAGATTCTTTACTGCTGAGCTACCAGGGAAGCCCATGATAAGGGTCTATCATTATAAATATAGGATTTCAAGAAAAGAGATCACTTAGGACTTCCGTGGTAGTACAGTGGCTAAGACTCTCACTCCTAATGCAGGGGGCTTGGGTTGACCCCTGGTCAGGGAACTACCACCCACATGCCACAACTAAGACCCCATGCAGTCAAATAAATAAATAAAAGATCACTCAATCAACGTGTGTAAATGTAACCAGGAAGCTATCTGGAAAAAACAAAGCCAGACTCCCTCATGCTTTACACCACAATTAATCTTAGACAAATCAAAGGTTCTAATGATGCAAACACGAAGCATAAGAGGAAGCCTGGGAGAACAGTGAGGATGTGCATCATCTCAAGGCCGGAAGAATGATCTCTTTTTGGGCAGGACATAACCTCAGAACCAAACAACAAACAGGGAAGACATTAGTGACAAGACACAAAGGGTAACTTCCTTATTTTAGAAAGTGCTCATATGGACAAAAATAAATAAAGCAACAGAATAATGGGGAAGGTATCAGAAAATTCATGGGAAGAGAAATACACATCTCAAAAACAAAAATCAGAAGATGCTTGACTTCACACATATTTAAAGAGGTAAAACAAATAATGAGATGCTGTTCATTTTACCCTTCACACTGCAAACAGTGGAGAGGGCCTGGAATGAAGCAGAGAGACACCATGGAGGGGAGTACACATTAAATGCAGTGTTTCTGGGGACTGTGGCAATGTTTACCCAAATGTAGAGAACATCCATCTCAGCACGCCTGGGCCACAAAGAATCTGCCCTACACACACATCCCCTCAGAGAGCTGCTCTAGGGCCAAGGGTGCAGCAGCAGCAGTACTGTCCCCTGGAGACACCCTGCACTCAGGTTCAGCCCCATGACCGCGGACACCGTCGGGGCCCTCCCGACAGTCCCAGACACCCTGTGCAGACAGGTCGCCAGGCTCCAGTGCCCCATCTTTCCTATCTAATATTACACAGCCCACACCAGGCATACAAAGTAACATTTGTTGAATAAATGAACAAACGGGTGAGTGAACGTATCAATAAGGCAAATTAAATTAGCTAGCTAGAAATACAAGTGGGCAGATGAGAGACAGGACTGAAACACAGGGGAGAGGCTAAAAAGTAAGAACTTTACAACAGTTCTCTAACGAATTTAACATGACTGGTGTGTAAAGCAACTTTTATATTAAGGGTGCAAAACCATGTTACAATAATATTCAGAGCAGCAAGAGTAGACAGTAACGGTCTCACACAAGGGGCAGGCTGGGCGAGATGGGGGTGAAAACAGACTCAAGCTCTGGAGACGAGTTTGTTAAATAACCATGTTTCTGTAAACAGGCTGCTAGATTTATCGAGCCCCCGGGAAACTCTCTGGAATGAGCACAGAAAATGCTGCTGCTGATTAGCCCTCCTAGCTGGCGGCGGAATGCTGACCTACAAGGGAAAGGCTTGCCCTCCAGATTTTACATAACATGCCCTTATCAACTCCCAGCCAGGACTGTCCCCCCAGGACATGAGGAAGGGGACCCTCCTTCTGAGCAAAAGCCTGTTCTCTCAGAGCCTGCTGCCCACCAGAAACTGGTCATCCACACTTGCCTGCTGATCAGAACGGATCACTTTACACTGAGGGCAAGGAAAAGGACAAGGAAGGATGGGGAAATTAACACAATAAAGGGAGGAAATCAGGGCCGTGCGTGTGTGACCACCTGCCCCAGGTCACAGGGGACCTCGGGGCAGCAAGGCAGGTCCTCTACCCACAGCAGGGCCTTCTCCAGCCACCTGAGGGCTAGTAGCTCCAGCGGCAGGGAGGCGCCGTGCCCAGCAGGTCCCACTGAATCCTGCTCAGTGTCTTCACTTGACAAAGGAAAGGAAAGCAGTTCCTACAAAGAGGACACTGCCCTCACTCAGAGCTAATAACTGAAGCATCCAGCTACGACTCCAGGCTCAGGTTAACCAGCTCTGGGGCTGTTTCCCTGACAGTTCTGAAAAAGAACTCAAAGCAGGAAATGGAGTCAGAGAGAGATGGAACTTCCAGTCTTGTGAGAGTAACAGTAAAATGAGCAGACTGTAATGACCTTAAGGAGCACTGTGAAATAGGGAAGTGTCTGCCGCTGGTTTTCTGGCTGTGGTGGCCAATCTCCAAGGGCAACACCCACACGACCCCCACGTTCTTCCCACAGGGATACCCCCACCTCCTGAATGCAGTGACGTGGAGCCCTATGACCTCTGAGGCTGAATTCTGAAGAAGCCTGGCAGCTTCCATCTCTGGGGCACCTGCCCTGGGAGGAAGCCTGACACTCAACCCAGAGGGCACTCGAGAGGCATCGTGGACACCCAGCCCAGGTCCACAGGAGCCCTGCCACACCCCAGCTGACCACCAGCCCAGGGCAGACTCTGGGGAGAACCGAGGTGAACAAGAGACAAGTCAGCAAGGTCTGGGGTGGGTTCCTATCCAACAACAATCACACAACGGCAGGTACCCATGGTGTGATAAGCCCAGAAGTAGACTTCATGCTCTAAGACGTGAGAAATGCAAACCAAATAGGTTAATAAACAATGACTGTGCTTTTACACTGCTTCTTTGAATGGAAGACCTCAGAAATGCTTCTCTATTTCTGAGGTCTTTCGAAGGAGCGCAGGTCTGAACACAACAGCAGCACCAAAGCGGGGAGGAAGGCTGGGGGCCGAGTGGACCGCGACAGTGACCACAGGGGACCCAGGAGGCCGCAGCTGAAGGGCACAGGACAACACTTAACTTTCCATCGGAAACACCTCAGCCCTGCTGGTTACTTCTCTTACAAATTCTGGACTGTTCTAGGGTTAGAGAGGAATTTATACTGTGAGCATAAGTGTGCTTGCACTGTCCAACTATGGGACAAAATCTTTTTTTCTGTACTTTCTCAAGAGTTCTACCTCTTTTTTTTAGACTTACACCTTACTGTGTTTCAAAGAGAGATGATTATGAAGGACTGTAAATTCACATTCAGATTTAAAATAGAAAACAAAGATGAAAGCACAGACTAGAACAGAAAAAATAAACAAAGCACAATTCAAGGATAGAGTAACCAAAACACGTTTCAGACCCTGGAGAAAGTAGGTACTTTGGGTCAGGTTCTAGGGGTATCTCACCCTCCATAAGCAATTGAGTCCCCCAGTTCCTGAGCCAAGTCCCTCCTGCCACTCAAACTGAAATGGGCCTCACAGGATGCGTGGGGCCTGGAAGAAAGCTGTGCAAGAGCAGGTGCCCATGAAGCCACAGGCACACACACTTGGGGCCCTGGCAGGGAGGGGCAAGGCCCCAAGCCCAGGAACTTCCAGCAGCTTTGAGTTTTTCTTTTCATGTCTATTTGGCAAAGGAATTTCTTTTACAAACAGACCAACCCACTGTGTTTTTGCCAATGATACTAAACACGTGTGTGACATTTTCTCGGTCTTTCAGGCTTAAAACATTAACTGCGGATATTAGTGGTTCCCAGATTCAAAGGAGACATCATTTGATGTTAAAACCTAATTTAGAAGCTAGAAACACCTAGGGGAAGATCAAACAGGTAGATCCTGCTCCCAGGCCCAGTGGCCACCACCCATCCTGTGTGAAAGCAAACTACTCTGTTTGGGGAGTTGGCCCCTCTCATGAATCAAATTGGGCTTCCCTGGTAGCTCAGCTAGTAAAGAATCTAATGTCAAATTAGAGACAAAGAATCTAATAAATCAAATTAGAGACATAGACAGAATATAGAAGACTATTCACTTATGATGAAGGCAATGTTTGCTAGTCCCGTGGACAGCAAGGAGATCAAACCAGTCAATCCTAAAGGAAAGCAACCCTGAATATTCATTGGAAGGACTGATGCTGAAGCTGAAGCTCCAATGTTTTGGCCACCTGACATGAAGATCCAACTTCTAGAAAAGACCCCGATGTTAGTAAAGACTGAGGGAGGAGGAGGAGAAGGGGACGACAACAGAGGATGAGATGGTTGGTTAGATGTCACAATGGATAAGAGTGTGAGCAAACTCTGAGAGACAGGGAAAGACAGGTAAGCCTGGCATGCTGCAGTCCATGGGATTTCGAAGAGTCAGACATGACTTAGTGAACAACAACATTTGCCATGCTTGGTATGCTTCCTCAGTGTCACGCTTCCATGTTCTCATGGAGCAGATATCAAGCTCGGGTCTCCCTTTCTCTCAGCAGGGTGTAAAGGTGACTCCACCTGCCTAGCGAGACCCTGGCCACTTCCTAGGGGATGGACCACAAAGGTATGCTGCTCCAGATAAACCTAGAAGGCCTGTACCGTAAATGCAACTGCCGATCATCAGAGAATGTTTTGCTGAGAACAGAAATATATCAGTGCTGCACACAGTGCAGCAATGGACAAGCTCCCACCCCTGAGGCTCAAAGTCCATATCAGAACAAAACAAGAGACCGAAAGGAGGGCAGCTTTCCCCGGCCACCTCCTCCTCTCCCCCAAAATGTGCCACCCATAGGGATGTTCTGGTCATGAAGCTTAATGCACAGACAGGGATGACAGGCCACATTCTCCTTGGGTCCCCATCTCAGTGTCACCACCATCACAGCAGTGACAGAGAGGGGGTGCAGCCACATGAATAAAACAAGAAGGGCCTGTTCTGAGGCCACATGGGGCCTGCATCCTGGCTCCTCTCTGGGAAGGAGGGTGATGGGTGAGAATGGCCTGCAGGGTGGGTGGGCCTTGTGTCACCGATGGGGTTGCAGGGCCCAGCGAAGTCCCCACTCTGCGCTGTCGGAACCAATCAGGCCCTCAGCTCACTGGAAGCTGCTCGAAGAGCAGTAGGGGGAGGAGGGGGACCCCACCAGCATGCCCCAGTCACGGGGCGCAATTGTCGACAGCCCTGACACAGCCTGCAGCAGCCAGAGACAATGCCAGGGCATGGCAGGAATGTACCCAATTATGAAAGAGGAGAAACCTCAGCAAATTGTTGTCTATGCTCTTTCTGAGCTGACAGAATGGCGTTACAATGAGCCAGGAATGGCCAGTCTCTCAAAATCCAAGTTAATGAAATTTTCTAAAACCAGTAAAAACTAGTAAAATCATCCTTTTCAACAAATGTAGGATTAAGCATTCTTATTTGTTGGCAAATCTGATCGTTGAGCTTTTGAGGCAAAAAGTCCAATTCAGCTCCTTATTAAATGAGGAATGGCTTTTAAACATGACTGCTTAACGAGCTGCTGTATCAGAAATGGCAACCCACGCCAGTATTCTTGCCTGGAGAACCCGATGCACAGAGGGAGGGCTATAGTCCATGGGCTCACAAAGAGTCGGACACAACACTTTTCACCAGTATTACAGCTATTAATATACTTGCTGCTTCTAACAACATGTGTATGTATTACACACACAAACATCATATAAAAGTACTACCTACTTGATTCTGACATGCATATGTATAAAACAGGACCATTTTACGATCACAAAAAGCAAATACACCCATAAGAACGACATTAAAGGGAGTTGGATTTCCACTCCCTTTCTTGGTGGTAAGCAGCATTCACTGCTGTCTATTCCTCACTGGGGCTGCAGCCCAAAACCTTGTCCAGACTGAAGGGATCTGTTACTTAAGAAACTCTTCCTTAAAGTGGATGCCCCCCAAAGTGCCCACCTGTCAGGCACTCGCAGACCCTCACAAGAGGCAAGGAGTGCCACAACTAAGTCCAGCCAACCACTGTGGAACTGAAGCTGACCTTCCACTCCGGCCCAGTAAGCGTGTGCCCCAGGGGAACTGGGCCTCCAGAGAACTCAGCACAATCCTGACACCCAGCGTACCTGTGGATACAAATGTGAGAACCCCTCATACCTGCTCTGAGGGGTCAGGACCCTGCTAGGGGCAGAGCCACACATTTATGAGGACAGAAACACATGAGAGGCCCAAGGAGCCAGTGCACTCACAAAGCTGGAGTTTCAGTTCATTCAAGTTACCTCACTCATCCCTTCCTTCTGCTGCTTTTCTGTACAGTACATCCATTCCCCCTCTGCTTCAGTGTGGCACACTCAACCCTGACCTTAACTAGCTCAGGACCTTCCTCTCATCAAGGTTCACTGTTTTTACTGTTTCATGTAAAGTAATAACAGGCGTAGAAGATTTTAGAGGATTTGACTTCACATTTGACTCCAGGACATAAAACTGGAAGATCATTTCTTTTAAAAACAAATCCTTTCACTTTTTAAATTAAAATTTGCCTGTTTTACCTAAAAGTATGGTTTCTTAAGAGCCAGTAAATTGTGACTTATTGAGAGCAATGTAAACTGACTTGATCTCCACGGGCAGCCAGGACTTGCCCAGATCCACGAACTCCTGGAAGGAGTTGAGATGGAGGCTCAGATGAGTACTTTGCTCTTAAGGTACTGATACACTCTCATCTCACACAACAGGTCATAGTTGAGTCTACAACCACCACCTGTCCTTAGAGCAGAGATGAGCACTTAGAGGAAGTCTCTGCAGGCATCTTCTGAAAGGTCCCCACAATTACAGAGTCCACAGCATGAGTGATTTCTGATCACGCACGTCAGTGGCTGAAATGAAAAACAGTCTCCCTTTTGTATGTCTCTGTTTCCGCATTTGTTTGCACAACATTCCTGTTCGGCCTGGGCCAGCAGGGAAACTGGTGTGGGAGGAGGGCTGGCTGGGGGTTCGTGCACGCACCG
Source organism: Bos javanicus (assembly GCF_032452875.1). Lineage (NCBI taxonomy): Eukaryota > Metazoa > Chordata > Mammalia > Artiodactyla > Bovidae > Bos > Bos javanicus. The sequence continues at coordinate 28,161,950 of NC_083888.1, forward strand.
GAGCAAGTGACCTGCACGTTGACTAGTGCCCTGGCCTCCCCAGCACCCTCTCCCCCACACATTCCTACACAAGGGTTACAGCAGGATAAAGAGAACAACAAATACCATGTTAGCAGGCGAGCAGCATCTCAGAAAGGCAGGAAGACAAGCCCTGGGGCTGATCTGTGTCCCCTCCTGCTCTCATGCTGCACACCCGCCGCCCCCCCCCCCCACCTCCTCAAGGTGTCTCCAGGACTCACCACCTCCCCTAGGGCCAACACATTGGGGCCAGATTCTCCACCGCCTTTTTTTCCTCTCTTGAGTATTTTCCTTAGATGTGTATTTCTCATGGGCTTCCCAGGTGTCTCAGTGGTAAAGGATCTGCCTGCCAATGCAGGAAACACTGGAGACATGGGTTTGATCTCTGGTCAAGAAGATCCCCTGGAGAAGGAAATGGCAACCCACTCTCCAGTATTCTTGCCTGGAGAACCTCACAGACAGAGGAGCCTGGTGAGCTACAGTCAACGGGGTCACAAAGAGTTGGACATGACAGAGTGACTAAGTGCACACCCACAGATTTCTAATGCTACATTAATGATTTAATTAGGCCAATCAATTTTCAGTGATTTAAAACTAAATCTTGGTGTTCTAGGAAATGTGTCTCTGGGCAAAGCCATCTGGTCATCAGCATCAACACCAGTCCTCTTCCTACTGGTATTTCAGGGACAGGACCCCAATATCCGCATGTGATCTGGACCAAGTGACAAAGTCAGCCCCTGTATCACAAACACATTCATCTTGTTAGCTACTCTGAAACATGTTAAATATTGTTTTAAGAAAACAATTGTTTCTCATTAATAGAGTTAATTTCAAAATTACACAAGCTTTTACTACAGAGTTACGCTGAAACACATTGTTTATTGTTTTAAGAAAACAATCACATCTCATTAATACAGAGTCAATTTCAAAATTACACAAGCTTTTACTACATTTATTGCTTTCGTCTCCACCACATTCTCAACTATTTCTTTCTTGGTGCAATTAACTGCAACAGTTGATTCAACCATTTCTCTGTGTGTATGTACATTCAGGTTTTTTTGTCTTTAATAACAAAGCAATAATACTAGTTGTAATAATAAAAACAGCAGTGACCTTGTCCATGGTCTTTTGCATCCTTTGCAGCCAGGTAGTCCAATGCAGTGGGTAAGGAGGTAAAGCTTTAGAGCTCCATTACCTGCGCTCACATCCTTCCAGCATCACTGCTGAACCAAGGACAAGCAACAGACTTTCTGCTTGGTTTCCTTCTCTGCTCACCTGCGGTGATACAAACTGACAGACACAGCATCTCATCTACAAAGGCTTTATCCAGCCAGAATTCATCTCCTGTTGTGAGAGCAGATGCAGATTTGACCTACAACTTGCATACCTTTCACCCCTATTCAGGAAGCTTTGGATATTTAGTAGTAATTCCCAGATAAATCAGTGAGATTTAAAAAGTGTTTCTGGACAGTAAAGTCTGACACCCTTGCCTCAGCCCAAGCCGGCCTGAAGCTGCCCCAGAGCACCGACCAACAGACCAAGGAAGTGAGCCCTTGCATCGGGCCAAGTCCCACCATATGCTCTGCTTGTCTGTCTGTGTTGTGGTTTGGGGGAGGGGAAAGAGGTGTCAGCGGACTCACAGATACACCACAGCACAGACCTTGAACATGACATGACTCTCCGGTCCCCATCCCCAGCATTAGCAAGAAAAGACTTCCTGGTCGAACCTGGAGAACCTTTCCAAGCTGACTTTGTGACGTTCATCCTAAATCATTAGGTAACAACGCACTCAACAGGCTGCAGGAAAGGGGCCACACAGTGACCAGGAGGCACGTGGTTATCAGGCACAGAGGATGGGAGGGGGACCACAGTTAAAGTTGTAACTGGGCTTAAATACAAAATCCCCAAGAGATTTAGGTGGTGGATTAAAGCTGAAGAGCAACCATCCACAAAGTTCCACCTCCGCCCCACCCCCCACCCCACCTAACCACCTTCCCCACAATCACAATCACAGGTACAATTCATGTGACCAATAAAGGTTAAAACGCTAACCACAAGGAAACCTGTTGGATCAATCTGGTGGAGGGATTTTAAGTCACTAGGAAAAGCAAACAGACCCAAGATCAGACCAACCTCCTTGTCCAGTGGCGACGTCATCACTGTGGAATGCCTCCTGACTGCTGTCGGGGCTTCTTTCAGCTTTCTGATGCTGCCACTCCTAGGGCTTCAGTGGGAGGAGTGCTCACATGACTAAGGCACTCAAACTCTTTCAAAATGGTTCTGAAAGAACTGATGTAATTAATGAAAAGACATGCCTCTCCTTGAGTTCCAGGACTTCTGCTCCCGCTGGGAAAGACAGTCTGGTAAATCTGCTTCCAATGCTAAGATGCAGAGACCCCAGCATGTGGAATACAGTCTACAGCCCACTGAAGTCTACCTGCTTCCTCCAACTAATGTCAAAGAAATTCAACTTAGAATCTCATAAAAGCAAAAACATCTCTTTCAAGCGGTGGGCTTGCCTGAGGACTTAAGAGAATGCTGGGTCCACTTCCTGTGGCCCTGGACAGCCTGCAAGGGCAACTCTCAGGGCGGGGCTTGAGGCGGCTTGTGCACAATGCCTGAGAATGCAGGGAATGCAGACCGTCCCTCTCTGTGTTCTCTGTCATTCTGAACTGTTCATATTACTAAACAACCTCTATTTTCTTTTCAGTCCAGGACAACTTGTGATTCATGACTGAGGCATAAGATGACACAACAATCTCACACATTCCTTGCAGCAACCCATCTCCTTACAGCCCCCACACACAACTTTTCAGTGGTACAATGGTGGGGTTTTCCCTTTTAATCCTGACATCATTTATTCTATCAGTGCCATTTAATACAATGACCATGTAACACAGAAGAAAAAGAGGTACTTTGAGAAAGGGTTTCATTTCTGCCTCTAAATATAAGGCTTTTTCTTCCTTTCTTTTCCAGAGGAAAAAACCTAGTGATAAAAGAATTGCATTTTAAAGAACAGTGACTATATAAATCTTTTAGAATTTGTGCATATATTCTATTCATCAAATATTTACAGCTCAATGAAATGAAGGACAAGACAAATTATACATGAAGCTTGATTGCCTCATATGTTTGGGGGTGAAATTATTAAAACCGTGGTCCATGGCTATATTTGTAAAGTCCCCTATACGTGAATGAGTTCCATTCTGAGAGCACAATCGTCCTAAGTCCAACAAAGTTAGCCTAGGTACCCAACTAACATAATCGGCTCTATAGTACAGTACTGTAATAGTTTATAATACTTTCCACACAAATAATACATAATAAAGAAACAAACACAAAAAATAAAACATTTTTAATCCTACAGTACAGTACATTGAAAAGTACAGGAGTACAGTACAGCAGCTGGCACACAGGGGCTGGCATTGAGTGAACAGGCAAGAAGAGTTACTGACTGGAGGAGGGAGAGGAGGTAGGAGATGGTGGAGCTGAAGGGTCGTCAGCAACAGGAGATGGAGGGCAAGCTGCAGTTTCACTCACATCTGACACTGATGGAATGCACATTCGCATCTTTCAAAGTTCACAACTTGAAGGTTCATAGGTAGGGGACTTGCTGTAATGTGTTAATAAAGTGAACAGATGATAAATATGGAAACTCTTGAAAGGTAAAGTTCTCGGGAAAAAGCCTTTAGGCCAAAAGCTACATGGGGTTTCCTTGCTGCAACGGCCACCCTACTGACTGCTCCCTCCTTGCAGAGGATCTGAAAACATGCCTTTTCTACTAAATGAGGCACACGCTCATTATCTGTGCTTGTGACTGCACCCAACTCACAAAAGGGAAAGGAAATTAAACATCCGATGATAGAAAGTAACTTCACAGAGCTGTCCATCCTATCTAAGTGTCCTTTAAAAACAGAGCTGGAGACACCACAGAGGTCACCTTGCTCAGTGGTTCTCCTCACATGTGGCTGGGGTGGGGAAGTGGATGTACTTACACGGCTCAGCCCTGTAGCCCGACAAGTCTCAGAGGGCAGAGTCCAGGTGTCCACAATTTTAATAAGTACCTATTTCATTCTTTTCTACACTGAATTTTGAGGACCTTTTCAAACACAGAAACTCCAATCCAGGCTGTCCAAGGTTAGAGTGGTGAGTTGAGCAGAATGTAATCCAATAATCACAACACCACACCAACTCTGAACTAGAACACTCATGTCATGCATACGCCTCTGTGCTCAGTGTCCAACTCTTTGCGACCCCAGGGACTGAGGCCCACCAGGGTCCTCCGTCCATGGAATTCTCCAGGCAAGAATACTAGATTAGGTTACCATTTCCTACTCCAGAGGATCTTTCCAAACCAGGAGTTGAATCCGCGTCTCCTGAGTCTCTTGCATTGGCAGGCGGGCTCTTTACACTAAGTCACCTGGGAAGCCCTACTAGAACACTCACTAAACACCAAACGTAGACAGGAGAACAGACATGTACCTTCTCTTCACTGCCTCACAGGGACATCCAGGCTTTTCTCGTTCCACAAACTTTACTGAATACCCAGATGTTACAGGCACCACTGTCACAGCAGTGCCCTCAAGGAGTTTACAACTGAGCAGAGAGGAGATATTTACACATAGAAGCACAATTCCCATAGCCTGCAATAAACACAGCAGGAGCAGGCTGACTACAGGGACCTAGGGCTTCTAGGCAGCTCGCTCTCCTCCTGATTCAGGTGATCAAGAAAGACTTCACACACGGAGGCCCTGCTGGCCAGGGCAGCAGGATGGCTGGCCAGCAAGGGCAGCGAGAACTCAGCTCACCAGCTCACGCACTGCCCAGTGTGGACATCATGGGGCTGCAGCTTTTGGACAAAGTGAACTGAATGAGAGGTGGGGGTGGGCATCGGGGGACAAGACCCTGCCTGTGAAAAAATACTGAAAAGAGTTTGCTGGATCAGGATTTTCTAAGACTGGATTGAATTCAGTTGGGTAAATGGATTCTGTTGGAAATAAGGTAAAGTAAGACTTCGGTTTGATTTTCTTTCTGGTAAGAGAATAAAGTTTTCTCGGAATGCTGTTTTTGATAACCGATTGTGTGGACTTTCTTTGCCTTTAAATGATCTGAATTTACTTTTGAGATGTCCTGTAACTTTGGTTAAGAAATAAGTATTGTCTCAAAGTGACCGTGGTCTTTGATCAAGTGTTTCAAATTTTTGACAAACTTTCCAAATACAAATTTTATTCAAACTTATTTGACTTTCAACTAACTTTGGGATGCTTCCAAGGGCCCCTGAGGCATCTCAGAGAAATATTTAAGTAGTATTATATTTGGTATGTTAAATTACATGGAGAGCATTATCACAGGAGCGAAAAACCTACCTAAAAATACACTGTAGGAAACAGAGACTCACAGACTTAGAGAATGAACTTATGGTTGCTCAGGAGAAGAATGGGGGAGGAAACAATTAGGGAGTTTAGGATGGACATGTCCACATAGTTATATTTAAAATGGACAATCAACAAGCACCTACAGTGCAGCACAAGGAACTCTGCTCAGTGTTATATGGCAGCCTGGATGGGAGGGGAGTTTGGGGGAGAATGGATACATGTACACATATAGCTGAGTCTCTTTGCTGTCCAACTGAAACTATCATAACACTGTTAATCAGCTATACTCCAACGCAAAATAAAAAGTTCAGAAAAAAATACTGTATGGATGAATATTATTAATATGGTCTTTCCAAAAATTATATGAGGTTTCTAAAATTTGAATATGTCCTGGTATAATGCTAGAGTTCTAGTTGTTATCTTAAAATGCTGTCACATTAGTAATCAGGGTTCTTTATCGATTACACTGTAGTCAAATATTTAATCGTGACTTTTAAGTCTTTTTGTCATTTACAGACAGTTATTGTGCTGTGATGCTGTTACAGAAAGGGCTTCATCATCAAGAAGACCCATAGGAAGGCTACTGAGATAGATAACATCCAGATAACAATGATGTGGGGATTCCAGCCCATATGGATTAAAACAAGGAGCTACCCTGCCCCTAAGGCCCCTAGATCAGACATTCAGATTTTTACTTCCTGACAGGCAGGGTCAACGCTCCTACTCAGCCTGGAAAAAATCTCTGAGTAGAGAATGAGACAGGAAGGGGGCCAAGCAAAACCTTTAAAACGGGTTCCCGACCCCGACCCCACCCTAGGCCTCACAGCAGGAGGTGAGCCTCGGGAAACAGAGCAAAGCTTCATCTGTATGTACAGCTGCCCCCCACCACATTCGAGTTAGTGCCTGAGCCTCCGCCTCCTCTCAGACCAGTGGTGACAGCATTAGGTTCTCCTAGGAGCATGAACTCCACTGCACTTTGGAAAAACTGTCTTACACAAAACTGGTCCCTGTGCCAGAATGGTTGGGGCCTGCTGCTCTAAAAGAATGACATAGCCCAAGGACATGACATAAACGGATTAGAACCTGCTAGGTCCAAGATGGCAGGCCAGCTGACTCTCAGTGTACGCTCACTGTAACACATCAGCTAAGTGACACACGCACCAGCACCATAGTCCATGATAAACAACTAGGATTAGGATGAGGGTTGACTGGTTGGATCTCCTTGGAGCCCAAGGGACTCTCTCCAGCACCACAACTCAAAAGCTCAGTTTTCTTTATGGTCCAACTCTCACATCCATACATGACTATTAGAAAAACCATAGGTTTGACTCTATGGACCTTTGTCAGCAAAGTGATGTCTCTGCTTCTTAATACACTATCTAGATTTGTCATATCTTTCCTTCCAAGGAGCAAGCATCTTTTAATTTCATGGCTGTAGTCACGGTCTGCAATGATTTGGGGGTCCAAGAAAATAAAAAGTCACTACTTCCACTTTTTCCCCTTCTATTTACCATAAAGTGATGGATGCAGATGCCATGATCTTAGTTTTTTGAATGTTGAGTTTCAAGCCAGCTTTTTCACTCTCCTCTTTCACCCTCATCAAGAGGCTCTTTAATTCCTCTTCCCTTTCTGTCATTAGAGTGGTATCATCTGCAAATCTTAGGTTGTTGGTATTTCTTCCAGCATCTTGATTCCAGCTTGTAGCTGATCCAGCCCGGCATTTTGTATGATGTACTCTGCATACAATTTAAATAAGCATGGTAACAATATAAACACTTGATATATTCCTTTCCTAATTTTGAACCAGTCAGTTGTTTCATGTCTGGTTCCAACTGTTGCTTCTTCACTTGCATACAGGTTTCTCAGGAGACGGATAAGATGGTCTGGTATTCTCATCTCTAAGAATTTTCCAGTTTTTTCCACTATCTTCTGCCATTTTTCAAGCAACTTCATAATTCCACCTTCCCCAAACTTTTTATCTTTTTAAGCAAAGAACCATTCCAGGTGATTTACAGTCTTCCAGGGAATTGAAATTTTTTCCATTAGGAGAATTCTGTAAAGACTGAAATTAGTGGGCATCAAAGGTACAACATCTGGTGAATAAGGCAAACGAATCAGAACTTCCCAGTCAAGCTGTAACAGTTTTTGCCTGGTCATCAAAGGAACACATGATCTTGTGTTATCCTGATGGAAGACTATGCATTCTCTGTTGACTAATTCTGGATGCTTTTTGTCCAGTGCTGCTTCCAGTTGGTTTAAGTGGGAGCAGTACTTGTTGGAATTAATCATTTGGTTTTCTAGGAGCTCATAAGAAAACTCCCTCCCAATCCCACCATATACACATCACCTTCTTTGGATGAAGACTGGCCTTGTTGTGGTTGGTGGTGGTTCATTTCACTTGCCCCACAATCTCTTCCATTCCACATTATTGTACAGTATCCACTTTCTATTGCCTGTGACAATTTGTTTTTTAAAATGGAACGGTTTCGTTAAGTTTAAGCAGAGAATTGCATGTAGAAATATGGTCAAGGGTTTTTCCTGCTTATGTGGAAATCAAACATCAAAGTGATAAACATAACCAAGCTGGTGCGAGTAATTTTTAACATTTAATTTGAGTATTTTGAGTATGTCAACTATCTCCTCTGTGGTATAATGTTGATTGTTCTCAATTAATGTCTCAATTTGATCTCTATCAACTTCAATCGGTCTACCTGACCATGGAGTATCACCCACGAGCAGTCTCCAGCATGAAACTTCACAAACCACTTTGGACACTTTCTCCACACACTGCACATTTGTTTTTTGTGTTTACCTTTTTGTTTTTAATTACTTACTTAATTTTTGACTGAGCTGGGTCTTTGCTGCTACACACAGGCTTTCTTTACTTACAGCAATCAGGGGCTGTTCATTGCAGTGTACAGGCTTCTCAGTGCAGAGGATATGGGAAATAGTGCACTTATGCTTCAATAGTTGCACCTCATGGGCTCCAGAGTTCAGGCTCAGTAGTTGTGGCACACAGGCTTAGCTGTTTCAAGGCATGTGGGATCTTCCCGGACCAGGGATCAAACCCATGTCCCTTGCATTGGTAGGTAAACTCTTAACCACTGGACCACCAGGGAAGTCCTATACCTCTCTTGAAATAATTAAGCATAATATGCTGAAAATGTTGCTTTTTTCTTCCATTTTCACTATTAAAATGGTTACACAAAAATTCACCAATTTTGATAAGTTTTTTAAAAAATGCATATTAATATGACAGCTCACAGAATACAATCTAAAAAACTATTTCAAATGAAGTTAAAGACAAAAGCACTACTAGAGCACCTCATGGAAAAAATGGAACCTTTTGGCCCACCCAATACATTCCATAACGAACTATTCTAGTCCAGCGTGCCCAGAATTCCAACACCACCTGTGTGCGTTTTCACTCCTGTCATTAGAGTGACACCCCGACAGAAACACTAGAAGAAGATCAAATGCAATGGGATGCTACTGAAAGGACTAAACATGGGGCTAAAAGCCTGACAAGAAAGCAGGAGAATGGGGAAGCCAGGGAGGGAGCAGAAGGAACTGAAAAATGGCCAGAAAACGTGCTCACCAAAGCCAAGCACTCCTGCTCCTTGGGACCAAGAGGGAGCAAATCCACTTCTCGGGCTAGGTAATCAGTCCCAAGAAAGAAATGAGATTTGGCGACAATGGCCATTCTGACTGGTGTGAGTTGATTCCTCACTGTAGTATTGACTTGCATTTCTCTAATAATGAGCAAGGTTGAGTACCTTTTCATGTGTTTATTGGCCATCTGTATGTCTTCTTTGGAAAAATGTCTGTTCAGGTCTTCCGCCTGTTTTTTTTTAAATTGAGAAAATCTAGAAACAATAATGGAGAAGGAAATGGCAACCCACTCCAGTATTCTTGCCTAAAGAATCCTGTGGACAGAGGAACCTGATGGGCTGCTGTCCATAGGGTCACACAGAGTCGGACACGACTGAAGCGACTTAGCATGTGTGCATGCATTGGAGAAGGAAATGGCAACCCATTCCATTGTTCTTGCCTGGAGAATCCCAGGGACAGGGGAGCCTGGTGGGCTGCCGTCTATGGGGTCGCACAGAGTCGGACACGACTGAAGTGACTTAGCAGCAGCAGCAGCAGCAGCAGAAACAATAAATGCTGGAGAGGATGTGGAGAAAGGGGACCTGTTTGCATTGTTGGTAGGAATGTAAATTGATACAGACATTATGGAGAACACTATGGAGATTCCTTAAAAAACTAGGAATAAAACTACCATATGACCCAGCAATCCCACTACTGGGCATATACTCTGAGAAAATCATAATCAGAAAAGATACATGTACTCCAATGTTCACTGCAGAAGTATTTATAATAGTTAGAACATGGACGCAAGCTAGATGTCCATCAACAGATGAATGGATAAAGATGTGGTACATACAATGGAATATTACTCGGTCATAAAAGGGAACAAGTCTGAATCAGCTGAACTGAGGTGAATGAACCCAGAACTTGTTACACAGAATGAACTAAGAAAGAGAAAAACAAACATTTTATATTCATACCTATATATAGAATCTAGAAAAGTGGTACTGATGAACCCACTGGGAAAATTGTAACAAACTAGACAGCATATTAAAAAGCAGAGACGTCAGTCTGCCGACAAAGTGACACAGAGCCAAAGCTATGGCTTTTCCAGTAGTCATATGCAGATGTGAGAGTTGGACCATACAGAAGGCTGAGTGTTGAAGAAATGATGCTTTCAAACTGTGATGCTAGAAAAGACTCTTGAGAGTCCCTGGGACAGCAACGACATCAAACCAGTCAATCCTAAAGAAAATCAACCCTGAATATTCGTTGGAAGGACTGATGCTGAAGCTAAAGCTCCAATACTTTGACCATGTTATGTGAAGAGCCAACTCATTGGAAAAGACCCTGATGCTGGGAAAGATTGAGGGCAAAAGAAGAGGGCAGCAGAGGATGAGATGGTTAGATAGTACCACCAACTCAATGGACATGAATTTGAGCAATCTCCAGGAGATAGTAAAGGACAGGGATGCCAGGCATGCTACAGTCCACGGGGTCACAAAGTGTCAGGTATGACTTGGCAAGTGAACAACACCACAATGAGTAAGAATCCACCTGTCAATTCAAGGGGCATGGGTTCAATCTCTGGTCTGGGAAAATTCCACATACCATGGGGCAAGTAAGCCTGTGTGTCACAATGACTGAGCCCATGTGTTGCAATTACTGAAGCCCACATGCCTAAGGCTGGTACTCTGCAACAAGAGAAGCCACTGCAATGAGAAGCCTGCACACTGCAACTTGAGATTAGTCTCCTCTTTCCAACTAGAGAAAGCCTGCACAGCAATAAAGATCCAGCACAGCCAAAATAAATAAATAATTTTTAAATGTTTGATATTTTAGAAGACCTGTCAAATGGTCTTGTCATCTGTAAACTATTAGGTTTATAAATAACACTGTTATGTTTGAGATAACCTGATTACTGCACTAATAGTTTATCATATTATGTTAGCTTGAGATTTGTTTTTCTATTGGGATTGTAAATTTGCCTGTCACACATTTTAAAGGCTTAAAAATAAAATATACTAAACCCACAAATGTAGTATAAAATACTGGAGGGAAAGACCATTTAACGAAAATTAATTGAAAGGTGAAAGTGTTAGTCCTTCAGTCATGCCCGACTCTTTGCGACCCCATGGACTGCAGCCCACCAGGCTCCCCTGTGCATGGGATTTTCCAGGCAAGGATACTGGAGTGGGTTGCTATGTCCTTCTCCAGGGGATCTTCCCGACCCAGGGACAGAACATGGGTCTCCTGCACTGCAGGCAGATTCCTGACTGACTAAGCTACGAGGGAAGCCCTAAAAAATTAATTGACAACTAGTCTAATGTTATGCAAAATACTGAGTTCATTAATGAAATAAGATTTTTAAACTGAAAAGGAAAAGGAAAACTAGCTTTTAAAAGTATAACCTCCATAAACTGGATGTCATCTATAAACACAAGTAACTGCAAAAGTCCCGTGAGGACAGCAGTCCCTCTGGACATGGGGACTCTCACTGTCTACTCTCTCCCCAGGCCCTCCTGCAGCTGCAGCCACGGAGGCTTTCTGGGAAAGCAGCCAGGCCAGCCCCTCCTGCTCTGAGGTGACACAGAGTAACTCATCTCATCCTCCAGGGAGACCTGGCACCACAAGGCATTATCAAGTCATAGTCATTTTACCAAAGATTTCACAGGGAAAAGGTCAGCAAAATTAACACTTTTTCCATATACCGTGTAGCACAAAATTTTAATTTCTTCTGTTAAATATCTCCTTCTCCTCAAAAGTTCCTGCCAATTTCATTATCTCTTTTGGCCTCTCCCATGACGTCTCTTCACATACATTTCTCTTTTTTTCCCTAAATATTTATTTGGCTGCAGTGGCTCTTTGTTGTGGCACTTGGGCTCTCTAGTTGTGGCATGCAAGCTTAGTTGCCCCACAGAATGTGGGATCTTGGTTCCTCAACCAGGGATCAAGCCTGTGCACCCTGCATTGGAAGGTGGTTCTTAACCACTGGACCACCAGCAAAGTCCCTAGACATACCTGCATTCCCTATTTAGGAGAACAAAAGCTCCACAGTGGGTTACACAGTGGCCCTGATCCCCTGCCCACCCTGAGTCCCCCACTCCATGTAAAAACCAACAACACGACAGCATTCTACTGCCAAGGAAATGAAACCTTTCTCATATCATTTAAAATAAAATAACTGTGACAAGCCAGCTGAGACAAAATGAGAATTAAGGAGAACAGGCCATCATAAGGGGCTTCCCTGGGTGCAAGGACAGTAAAGAATCTGCCTGCAATGTGGAGACCCAGTTTCGATCCCTGTGTGGGAAAGATCCCCTGGAGAGGGAATTAGCAACCCACTCCAGTATTCTTGCCTGGGAAATCCCATGAAGAGAGGAGCTTGGAGGGCTACAGTCCATGGGGTTGCAAAAGAGTCAGATACGACTGAGCAACTAACACTTTCACAGGCCATCATAAAGGAATACAAGTACAGCCTCTCCACTATTTGCTTACTTTTTAATGCCATCAGTTAGATCTTTGTGCCACTGAAAGCAATCTATTAACATTACCAATGCATTGTTCACACAACTAGAACAAAACATTTTTTTCTTTGTATGGAAACACAAGGACCCCCAAATAGCCAAAACAATCTTGAGGAAGAAAAACAGAGCTGCAGGAATCAAGCTCCCTGACTTCAGTCTATACTGCAAAGCTACAGTCATCAAAACAGTATGGTACTGGCACAAAAGCAGACACATAGATCAATGGAACAGGACAGAAAGCCTAGAAATAAACCCATGCATCTAGCATCCTTTCAAACTACAATTAAAAGAATTAAACTGGTCAATTAAACTACAAAAAGGAGGCAAGAATATACAGTGGAGAAAAGACAGTCTCTTCAATAAGTGGTGCTGGGAGAACTCGACAGCTACATGTAAAAGAATGGAATTAGAACAATCTCTAACACTATACACAAAAATAAACTCAAAATGGATTAAAGTCCTAAATGTAAGATGAGACACATCTTATGAGATACTATAAAATTCCTAGAGAAAAACATAGGCAGAACATTCTTTGACATAAACTGCAGCAATATTATTTTTGGATCTGTCTCCTAGATTAATGGAAAGAATAATAAAAGTAAACAAATGAACTAATTGAACTTACAAGCTTCTGTACAGCACAGGAAACCATAAACAAAATGAAAAGAGAACCTACAACCTGGAAGAAAATATTTGTAAATTATGTGACCAAAAAGGGCTTAATTTCTAAAATATATCAATGGGCTTCCCTAGTGGCTCAGAGGTTAAAGCATCTGCCTCCAATGCAGGAGACCGGGGTTCGATCCCTGGGTCGGGAAGATCCCCTGGAGAAGGAAATGGTAACCCACTCCGGTATTCTTGCCTGGAGAATCCCATGGACGGAGAAGCCTGGTAGGCTACAGTCCATGGGGTCGCAAAGAGTCAGACATGACTGAGCGATATATCAATGTTCAGTATGAAAAGAACAAACAGTCCAATGAAAAAAAAATGGGCAGAAGACCTAAGTAGACATTCTCCAAAGAAGACATACAGATGGCTGGCAGGCAAATAAAACATGCTTAACTTCGCTAATCATTAGTGAAACGCAAATCAAAACTATAATGAGGTATCACCTCACATTGTTCAAAATGGCTACCATCAAAAAATCTACAAATAATAAATGCTGGAGAGGGTGTGGAGAAAAGGGAACCTCCCACACTACTGGTGGGAGTGTAAGTTGGTACAACCACTATGGAGAAGAGTATGAAGGCTCCACAGAAAACTAAAAACAGAATTACCATGTGATCCAGCAATCCCACTCCTGGGCATATATCCAGAAAAGACTACTGCTGCTGCTGCTGCTGCTAAGTTGCTACAGTCATATCTGACCCCATAGATGGCAGCCCACCAGGCTCCCCCGTCCCTGGGATTCTCCAGGCAAGAACACTGGAGTGGGTTGCCATTTCCTTCTCCAATGCATGAAAGTGAAAAGTGAAGTCGCTCAGTCATGTCCGACTCCTATCAAACCCCATGGACTGCAGCCCACCAGGCTCCTCTGCCCATGGGATTTTCCAGGCAAGAGCACTGGAGTGGGGCGCCATTGCCTTCTTCACCAGAAAAGACTAAACTCTAATTTTATTTTATTTTTTTAAACTCTAATTTTAAAAGACACACGTACCCCAATGTTTACAGCAGCATTATTTACAATAGCCAAGACATGGAAGCAACCTCAGAGTCCATCAACAGGTGAACGGATAAAGAAGATGTGGTACATATATACTATGGAGTATTACCTATAAGAAAAGAGAGAAAGAAGTCATTTGCAACCAACTTGGTTGGTTGTCCATCACCAATTCCTGGAGTCTACCCAAACCCACGTCCATTGAGTCAGTGATGCCATCCAATCATCTCATCCTCCGTCATCCCCTTCTCCTTCTGCCCTCAATCTTTCCCAGCATCAGGGTCTTTTCAAATGAGTCAGCTCTTCACATCAGGTGGCCAAAGTATTGGAGTTTCAGCTTCAGCATCAGTCCTTCCAATGAACACCCAGGACTGATCTCCTTTAGGATGGACTGCTTGGATCTCCTTGCAGTCCAAGGGACTCTCAAGAGTCTTCTCCAACACCACAGTTCAAAAGCATCAATTCTTCAGCACTCAGCTTTCTTTATAGTCCAGCTCTCACATCTATACATGACCACTGGAAAAACCATAGCCTTAACTAGACAGACCTTTGTTGACTAAGTAATGTCTCTGCTTTTTAATATGCTGTCTAGGTTGGTCATAACTTTCCTTCCAAGGAGTAAGCGTCTTTTAACTTCATGGCTGCAATCACCATTTGGAGTGATTCTGGAGCCCAGAAAAATAAAGTCAGCCACTGTTTCCCCATCTATCTGCCATGAAGTGATGGGACCGGATGCCATGATCTTAGTTTTCTGAATGTTGAGCTTTAAGTCAACTTTTTCACTCTCCTCTTTCACTTTCATCAAGAGGCTCTTTAGTTCTTCTTCACTTTCTGCCATAAGGGTGGTGTTGCCTACATATCTGACAGTGAAAGTGAAGTCACTCAGTCATGTCCAACTAGTTGCGACCTGTGGGCTGTAGCCCACCAAGCCCCTCTGTTCATGGGATTCTCCAGGCAAGAATACTGGAGTGGGTTGCCATTTTGGTTATTGATATTTCTTCTGGCAATCTTGATTCCAGCTTGTGCTTCATCCAGCCCAGTGTTTCTCATGATGTACTCTGCCGCTAAGTCACTTCAGTCGTGTCCGACTCTGTGTGACCCCATAGACGGCAGCCCACCAGGCTCCCCTGTCCCTGGGATTCTCCAGGCAAGAACACTGGAGTGGGTTGCCATTTCCTTCTCCAATGCATGAAAGTGAAAAGTGAAAGTGAAGTTGCTCAGTCGTGTCCGACTCTTAGCGACCCCATGGACTGCAGCCTACCAGGCTCCTCCATCCATGGGATTTTCCAGGCAGGAGTACTGGAGTGGGGTGCCATTGCCTTCTCCGATGTACTCTGCATATAAGTTAAATAAGCAGGGTGACAATATATAGCCTTGACATACTCCTTTTCCTATTTGGAACCAGTCTGTTGTTCCATGTCCAGTTCTAACTGGTGCTTCCTGACCTGCATACAGAGAAAATACTGCTCCATTAATATGAAATGCTGCTGCTGCTGCTAAGTCACTTCAGTCGTGTCTGACTCTGTGCGACCCCATAGATGGCAGCCCACCAGGCTCCCCCATCCCTGGGATTCTCCAGGCAAGAGTACTGGAGTGGTGGAAACCAATAAATCTACAGAGATGGAAAATAGATTAATGGTTCTGCAGGGTAAAGTCAGACATGAGCGATTAAGTACAGCACAGCAAGTAACGTCTCACCTTCTCTGAAGGTTGTTTTTGGGCTTCCCAGGTGGTGGTAAAGAATCCATCTGCCAATCCAGGAGACAAGAGATTCGGGTTGGATTCCTAAATTGGAAAGATGCCTGGAGGAGGAAATGGCAACCCACTCCAGTACTCTTCCTAGGGAAATCCCATGGACAGAGAAGTCTAGTGGGCTACAGTCCATGGTGTCACAAGTGGAGGGCACAACTGAGCAGTATTTGGGGGGCTGGCAGAGGCAAACAGGGAGGTTAGTGGGTAGTGACTACTGATGAGGCAGGTGATGAAAAAGATTTTAAAATCAGACTGAAGTGGGAGCTGCATAACTCTGTCAGAATGTTAAAAACCACTGAAATGTATACTTTAAACAGGTGAACTGTATTTTATGTCAATATCGCAATAAAGTTGCCATATAAAAAAACAATAATCATCTCTAACCTACTCTACATTAAATAATCCTAATTTTTTAAAACTTTAATTACTACTTGTTAGTTTCTATGATCCATTTTTCTTTTTTTTTTCTTCATATTCTTTAAGAGATGATAGCTGAATTACAGAACTCTTTTAATCTAGAACAGGGGGTCAGCAAACTACAAGCTGAGAACCAGAGCTCAGAATGGTGTTTTATTATTTTAAAGGGTTAATTAAAAAAAAGAATATACTACAGACACCATGCTTGGTTCACAAAGCCTAAAGTATATGCTGTCTGTTCGTTACAGAGGTTTGCTGACGCGTGACCTAGAACAACAGTGAATCTGCACAGTACGCTCATCATAAAACATACAGAAACATGTTCACTTTGATCCACATTAATGTTGTGATTATGTTTAATGGGCAGAGGAAGAATAAAGGGACTGTTGTTAAACTCCTAATACACTAATATAACCCATTTTAAATGCTTGTATTCCAGGGTATGAATCACCATAGGTGACCTGGCAAAACTGGTGACTACATACACAACTGCCTCGTCCTGAAGGGGGAAGAGGTGCTGACTCAGGCAGGTGCTCCACTCAGAGTCTCTTAGAGGTTATTTTGCGAAATCCGTCAGGTTTTGGCCAAATCATTTCACAGCAATAGAGTCAAGGATTTACCATCAGGACTGTGAACATGTGTAAAGGAAATCTTACTCAGAACTGCAGTCAGGAAACCAGGAAGGAGGGCGCTGGCCCAGCCCGCAAGGTCCCCGGCCTGTGGCCCTGGGGAAGCCCCTCACGCTGCACTCCGGTTTCCCTGCAGTGACCTCTGTTTCAAACAGCCCCTCCCAGCCTCCTCCTTTCCTCCACAGAGAACACTCTCCTCCTCTGCTCCCTGCACTTGTCTCAGGGCCACCAGGGTGCTTGTTGCAAAAGGTGATTCCACTGCTGTTTTGAATAACCTCATCTCTGCTGAAATAAAATGGCTCTTTGCTCTGCTGCTGCTGCTAAGTCGCTTCAGTCATGTCGGACTCTGTGTGACCCTATAGACGGCAACCCACCAGGGTCCCCCATCCCTGGGATTCTCCAGGCAAGAACACTGGACTGGAGTGGGTTGCCATTTCCTTCTCCAATGCATCAAAGTGAAAAGGGAAAGTGAAGTCGCTCAGTCATGTCCAATTCTTTGTGACCCCATGGACTGCAGCCTACCAGGCTCCTCTGTCCATGGGATTTTCTAGGCAAGAGTACTGGAGTGGGGTGCCATCACCTTCTCCGCTTTGCTCTGCTAGAGGCTGACAATACCTGAACCGTGCAAGTCCTCATCATTCCATCCCCACCCGTTAGTCCCCACCCATCCTTCTATCCCCATCCTACTAGCAGAGGCAGACAGAACTCGGGCTCTGCTGACGAGCCACCCAGCCTGCACCTGTGACGTCATTCCTGACCCTGGGATCAGATGAGCAGTGAACACAGATAAGCACACAGCCCGATGCCGGAACAGAAGGCCCTCAGGTTACATTTGGAGCCAAGACATTCAACAAGCCCTGCTGAATGTCTGCTCTGGGCCTAGTCCAGAGATACAAATGGGGAAGGTGTGGAACCCCCTCCAGAAGTTCAGGATCTAGAGAGAGAAAGAAGCCTTCCTCGGCAGCGCAAGGGTCCACAGGAGTGCAAGTAAGACAAGAAGACAGGATGGGCAGGTGGGGGTGTCTCAGACAGCTTCTAAGAGGAGGTGTCAGCAGAGGAGAGGGATGAGAGCTAGCACACCCAGGAAATGGCTGGAGAGAGGAGGGACAGGGCACCGAGCGCCCACCACTGAGAACCTGAGAACAGGCGGCTCCCCTCTACGCTCCACAGTGTGGTGGGGTCAGTCACCCATCCTGGAGATCACAACATGAACACGGATCCCTCTGAACAACCCCTGACCGGCAGGAGGTTGCCATTTGGTTTGGCCATTCTTGCTTTCATAATCACATCATGTCCTCTTGACCATTACAGTCAGATCTTTTTTTTTTAAGTTGACATGTTGTATTTTCATTTTTATTCAGTTCAAGAAATTTTCTTTTCCTTTTTTTTTTTTTCGGCCATGAGGCATGTACGATCTTACTTCCTCAACCGGGGAGCAAGGGTTCGAACCCTGCAGTGGAAACATGCAGTCTTACCACCTGACCACCAGGGAAGTCCCAGTCAGATCCTCTTATACTGTTCACATATTAAGTACCAGCCTATAAGTCCATATTTAATTTGATTTTTCTTAATAACATGAAATTTAAAAAAAACTATAAACATCTTAAATAATATGGGAAAATAAGCGATGAGTTTCTGATGGAACCCCCGAGTTCACATTATCAATTCCAAAAACAACTCCACTTTCAAGAGTTAGAAGATAAATAGGAAAAAAATCCAAATGGTAAATAAAAATTTTTAACTGTCACATTGGATTCTTTAATTAAATCATTGAGATCTTTGAAATTTTATTTTGTAAGAAAATCAGAAAATGGGAAACAAATAGGCCATTAAAAAATGCAATTTAAAAAACCTTTTCACTGAAAGAAATGCAACATTTTATTTTTTTCCCTTGCTGGGCATTTGACAGTTATAGGTGCAACTGAGTGAGAAAATGTGAATTAATACTTCAACGTCATTAGTTTGTATTTGGTTCTAACAGTCCAAATGGTAGAAGCAATCATTAGTAAAGTAAGGATAAAACAAACTCAGTTAATTACATGGAAACAATCAAGAGTCAGGTTTAATTTAATTTTATCTAATAAAAATTTACAATGCAGCTCTACCAATACTAAACTTTTAAAAACATTAATTTATCTATTTAGTTTTGGCTGAGCTGGGTCTTCGTTGCTACATGCAAGCGCTTTCTTTGCAGTGGTGGCTTCTTTGGTGAAAAGAGCACGGGCGCTAGAGCATGGGCTCAGTAGTTGCATTTCACAGGTTTAGCTGCCCCATGGCATGTGGAGTCTTCCTGGACCAGGGATCCAACATGTGTCCCCTACACTGGCAGGTGAATTATTAATCATTGAAATACCAGGGAAGTCCCGG
Organism: Bos javanicus; assembly: GCF_032452875.1. NCBI lineage: Eukaryota > Metazoa > Chordata > Mammalia > Artiodactyla > Bovidae > Bos > Bos javanicus. The sequence goes on from NC_083888.1 coordinate 28,181,286, forward strand.
GTCAGGCTTGATTTTTAAAAGAACCTTTCTAGAATATTAAAAATCAATGTTACTTAAATTAAAAAATGTTCTTAATAAAAAATAAAGAAAAAGAAACTTTCTATACATTCACAGTACTCGTGTAGGTCAGATGCCTAGTCCCATATACAAACACCTTTGAAAACTGCTGAGGACCAAGGGAACTGTTTTTCATTAGTGCTTCTTTTTGGCCATAAAACAGTTCTGTTAAGACAGAAATCCTCCACTCAATAAATTATACTAATGTACCACTTGCCCTGCCCTAGAGGAATTAGTTTGATCCAAAGGAAACTGATAAGAAACAGAGCATGTGAAAACCAACAGTTTAACAAGTTAACATCGGTGACATGCCCTTCATTCACATCCAAGGAATAAAACAACACACTGCCAACCCTATCTACGAAAAGTACCTGCTGCATCTTACAGGCCTAGTTTTGACCTGAGTGATTCACAGGCAAACCAAGCCTCAGTGAACACGTCCAGGCTTCTCACAGACACACCTGTCCAGTCCCTAGTACCTTTCACACTCGTCTCCTGGTGACCTCTGATTCCGGGAAGGGTGAGTCTGAATGAAGCAAAACTTTTCAACTTGTGTACTGTCCTCCCCACGCTGTGAACTTTTTACAAAGGCACAGAACACGCATACCAAAAAAATGTTTAGTTTCCTTCCATGGTGATCAAATGTACCTATTGTGTAATATTAGTAGTTACTTAGAAATATCTCCGTGACATCTGGCAAAAGAGTAGATAAAGATTAAGGCCTTAATCATTGAGAAATTATTAAGTGTTCACTCTTACATGTTTAATCCTACCAAGTTTCAAAACACTAAAAAATCAGAAAACTTCCTTCTGCAGTCTTCAAGACATTTGTTCTTTCTTTTTCAGACACCAGAGGAGAGCTTTCATGAAAAGCATCAATCTCAGCAGGTCATCTGAAGAAGAGCATGGCAACCCACTCCGATATTCTTGCCTGGAGAATCCCATGGACAAAGGAGACTAGAGGGCTACAGTCCATGGGTTTGTGAAGAGTCAGACACAACTGAGCGACAGCACTAGCAAGAAGCAGATCATAGCAATGGGAAATTCCTCTATGGGAATTTAAACACTCCAAATAAAAATATGTATTTGTAGTAGGCAACTTGAAGACAAAACACCACACTCAAACTGCAGAGCGGGTGAAGGATGAGCTGGCGGGGGGGGGGGGGGGGGGGGGGCGACCCCAGGTGTTATCAAGTTTTGACCTCTCTGAGCCTAAAATAAGCAGGCGGATTTCAGCAGAGTTGCCTGAAGGCCTGTCTGGATAAACCAGAGGGAGGGAGCGGCAAGGGGCAGGGGGTGGGGGGGTGGGGGGATGGGGGGGGGGAGCGGCAGGAGAGGAGGTGGGGAAGGCGCAGGCCCAGCGCCACAAGCAGGCCTCAGGCTTTTGTTCAGAAGTGAGCAGAGCCACTGAAGGGCTTTGAGCTGCAGGGTCTGATTTACATTTGAAAAGGGCTGTTCTGGCTGCTGGTTGAGATCAAACTGGGTGGAGCCAGAGAAAGCACTGCCAGGCCCCTGCAAGGATCCCTGAGAAACAAAGGATGGCTCTGGCCTCGCAGGCGGTAGAGGAGGAGGTGAGACGTGATGGAATACAGGATGTATTCAGAAGGAAGACACGAGATCTAAGAAGGCAAAGGTCCCTCTCTGCCTCTTTTCATAAATAAAAATAAATTCCAGATTGTTTGATGAGTTAAGATGAACCACTGAATTGAAAACTAAGAGCTGATTCATTGGAAAAGACCCTGATGCTGGGAAAGATTGAGGGCAGAAGGGGACGACAGAGGATGAGATGGTTGGATGGCATCACCGACTCAATGGACATGAGTTTGAGCAAACTCCAGGAGATAGTGAAGGACAGAGAAACCTGGCATGCTGCAATCCATGGGGTCGCAAAGAGTCAGACATGACTGAGCAAACTGAACAACAAGAAATTGAACTGAAAACCAGGTAAGGGCTACAAACAAGAAATACACACAAACAACCACATCAAAAGATTTCAACACCACTAGTAAAGCGAATTACATTACATAAATACAAACTAAAACAAAACCAGGATGCTTTCCCCTCTGTTTCGATTAGAAAAAAAATTTAAAGGTAACTGTGGTGGCTTCCCTGGTAGCTCAGATGGTAAAGCGTCTGCCCGAAATGCGGGAGACCCGGGTTCAATTCCTGGGTCGGGAAGATCCCCTGGAGAAGGAAATGGCAATCCACTCCAGCACTCTTGCCTGGAAAATCCCACGGATGGAGGAGCCTGATAGGCTACAGTCCATGGGGTCGCAAAGAGTTGGACACGACTGAGTGACTTCACTTCAGGTGGTGGTTTGGATGGTTTCCCAAAGTCTCATTCACCAGGAGCCTCAAGGAAGGAACTTGTTTGGAAATAGGGTCTTGGAGTGTGTGATAATGAGTTAGGATGAGATCATACTGGACTAGGTGGGCCCTAGACCCAGTGGCTGGGGTCCTTCTAGGAAAAGGAGATACATGCAGAGACACAGGCCTGGGACGAGGCCGTATGAGATGGAGGCAAGACTGCAATGATGCAGCCATCAGTCAGTGGATATCCCGGATGACAGAGCCATAGATGCTGAGGAAGTCTGGAGGCTCCTTCCCAGAGCTCTTGGGAGGCAGCGCGGCCTGCTGACACCTGACTCTGACTTCTGGGCCCCGAATGGAGAGAATACATTTCTGGGTTGTTGTGTATGTGTGTGTGTGTGTGTGTGTGTTTGTGTTTAAATTATTTATTTATTTATTTGGCTGCACCAGGTCTTAATTGTAGCATGTGGGATCTTTAGCTGGGGCATGTGGGATCTAGTTCCCTGACCAGGGATTGAACATAGGACCACTGCACTGGGAGCTCAGAATCTTAGACACTAGACCATCAGGAAAGTCTCAGTTTCTGTTGTTTTTAAGCCACCAAATCTGCGTTTATTTGTTACGGCAGCCCTGGAAAACGAATACAATAACTGATGATGTTACCAAGAACATGAGAGGTGGTCAGTCTCGCTCCCTGCTGGCAGAGCCTGTCAGTGGCACAACCTTTGGGAGACACGATGTCACAGAACTTACACAATTCTAAAAAACCATATCCCTGGGACTAGGAATTCCAATCTGAGCAATATATATTCAGAAAATAATTAGAAATGTGTGCAAAGACTGGAAATGAAGAATGTTCATCCTAGGATTACAATGGGAAAGACTATAATGTTGTTGTAAACTTTGCATTGGGATGAGAGTGAGGTGGATATCAGTTCACCAGTTTTAAGAAATGCAGTGCCCTGAGGGGACGCTGAAAATGGGGGATGAACATGCATGAGGACGGGGTACACGGAACTGCACTTCCTGCTGTGTCACTGTGAACCCAACACAGCTCTAAAAAATAAAGTCTATTCATTTTTTTAAAGTTCAAAAGAAAAAAATGATCTTGAAAAAATATTTAGAGCTAAAAATATTCAAAACATGTGATGCATTGTTAACTGGAAAATGAATATAAAAGCAACCTATAGTAGGATTCTATTTGTTTTTAAGAAGGAATACATATTCATATATTCATGTACTATTAGAGACAGCACAGAAAACACTCAAATATTAATCATGGTTATCTCTGAGTGGTGGGATTCACACAATCTTTATGTTTTTCTTTGTGAGTTCTTGTTATTTTCCAAATTTCTACAATAAACATGTATTACTTTTGTAGTCAGGAATGTAGTTAATGTCATTTAAAAGTAATAATAAATGTAAGGGTCTGAGAAACCTAAGAACATTAATCTGAGAAAAAACAAACCTCCTTCAAATTCCTTTTCTTTTACTAAGCAACCTGCCCACTTCTTCATAGATACTGAAATGCACGGAATATGAACAACCTCTGACTCCCTCGCTCACACAAAGAAGCTTCCTAGAGTATTCTTCCCCTGCATCTCCCACTCCTCTGTCACTCTGCTCTTTAAAAACAGAACGGGGAACGAACATGCTCTTGAAAACTAAAAATATGAGAGAAGGGGGAGAAAAAAATCAATGGAAATTTGGAAGATAAAGTTGTGAAATTATCTCATAAAGCAGGATTAAAAGCGGGAGTTAAAGGAGGTAAACAGGAGGATAAATAGAGGTAAAAAGAGATGGAAATTAAAAAACAGTCCCACGGTCCCAACTAGAGAGGAAGAAAATGCCACTTAACAACTTCCCAAAGTCTAGAAGATATTTCTGGTTTCAAGCTTCTACTTGTAAGTTGCAAGTGCCCATCACAACGAATAAGAAAAGACCCACTTCACAGCACATTGGAACACCAGGGATAAAGAGGATTTCCTAAAAATGTCCACAGAGGGAGGGAGGAACAGGAGCACACAAAGGGCTGAGGATGAAAACGCCCTATAGGGAAACTGGAAGGCAATTAAGTGGCAGCTGCAGAAAGAGGAGAATGTGGTCTCTACCCTGGAATCCTACCCCAGCCACCTGTCCAGCACATGGGCCACGCAAAGATGCCCTGGACATTCCACGTACGAATCCTTCGACACCACAGTGGCCACTGCTGACAGGCAACCCAACAGCCACCCTCTTCCTCTCACTGAGAAACCCTGACTTTATTCTTCTGTTATGTGGTCATCCATGTTGTGGGGGTGGGGGCGTGGGGGGAGGGTGTTAATCCTTTCTAGAATCCAGTTACAGCCCCTTCAACTCTGGTCCTGGGGCCTGAGGGGGATGTGAACTGAGGCTGGCAGAAAGGTCTCGACAAGAGCATCTTCTGGCCTTTGAAGAGAGCCTCACCAGAGAGGACGGTTCACCTTTTGTTCCTGGATATTGCTGCCTGAACAGGGCACCCAAAACACAGCAGCCACCTCACACACAGCCTGTGAGTCCAGACCCTACGTGGAAGCCCAAGGGGTCGAAAGTGAAAGAATCTATGTTTGAAGATGTCAGTAAGCCAGCCCTGTACCATCCTAGCTCCTGATTTCCCTAATATGATAAAGTCCTTTCTGTTTAAGTCACTATTAGCTGGCTCCTACCTGTAGGTGAAAGCACCATAAACTGAGATGTCCCCATTCTCAGAACACCAATAGAGGCGGCTTTGCTGGAGCCATGGAACAGGAGCATAAGGGAAGCCCTGGGATGACAATGAACTGATGCCCAAGGAAAACAGCCATGTGAAGGCTGAGGGACACACGTGTGCCTGGTGCCAGAGGACGGGCCACAGGAGGGTCTCCAGGAAAAACCAGCAGATGTGTGGCTAGTCACCAAATGGAGAATAACACGAAGAAGGGCTCCACAAATTGATAGTTTAAGAAGACATAATAATAGCTGCTTAGAAAATAAGCAAATAGATGAGGCAAGTTTTAAGTCCAAGGAAAATGAAAATTTGCACAAGAAAGGAGAAAATGGTCATAATATATACTCTTTGGCTCAGCAGAGAATAATATTTATACAGTCACACTACCTCAGCTCTGAATTCTGAGATGGGGGGAAGGAGAGGGAGGGGGTCCAGGGAGTGAGCTTTCCCCCTCATCTTCAGCAACAAGAAGTCAATGGGGAAAGCTTCACGTGGTCACACCAAGAGACTTTGGAGAAGGTCTGTTACCTAGCAATGAGGAGGTAAGCAAGAGCTGCAGAGGAGTCTCTGAGTGCTTCTGAAAGCTGGAGAAACTCAATCTCTGAGAACCATGTGTCACATTAACCACGTGACTGCGCTGCTGTGGTATACCAAAGAACCCATCTGGGCTCCTGGTCTCTGGCGGAGCACCTACAGCCTAAGCTTTCCTGAGTGACAGGAGCATTTCTGTTACCTAACAAGAAAACTCCCCCGTTGGCTTCCCACCGAGGGCCGGGCCTTGGGAGGACCAGGAGGACCTATTCTGTGAGAGCGGAGCTAGGGGGCTTTCTACTGCCTGACCTCCATGGAGAGGCTCCATGGAGGGAGACAGGGGTGAAGGCCGACTTCAATCACATGCCTGTGACTCAGTGAATCCCCAGTAAAATCCCTGGACTACAGAGTTCAGTGGAGCTTCCTGGCTGTGAGCACAGGGCGATGCTCCTGGCTCTGGGGCGGGGTGGGGTGGGAAGGAGGGGAGACAGGGAGCAGAAATCCCATAGTCCCCCTAGAGCGCACCCTCTGTGTCTCCTCATTGGCTTCTCCTCCTGATCTGTGTCCTTTTATAGGAATAAGACTGCAACTGTAAGTACAGAGCATTCTGGGTGTTGAGCATTGTTCTGGTTAGTTCTCTAGCCTGAGAGGATCAGGGGAAGTCCCTCATTAACAGCTGCTTGGTCAGAAGTGAAAGAAGTCCTGTTGGGACCCAGCCTAATAACTTGTGGGGTCTGAGCTAATGCTAGGTGGTTAATGCCTAAATGGAAAAGCAGGAGACCCAGTTGGGGTTGGCACAGAATAGCTACTTTGCTAAATTAATTTTAACAAGAAAGAGAGAGTAAACCTCATCACCTTAACCATGGGAGGGTGCTGAGGCACAGGTCTGAGGGCCCCCGAGGAGGAGCACAGCTGGGAGAGCGCAGCCCACTATGGCCTGTGAGGGCCCCTGGGGGGTGGGGGGGTGCTTCCTTCCTCCTGCCTTCGGAGACCCTGGCATCGTCTGCGCGGAGCCTCTCTGGGTACCCCCGAGCTGCTTTCTCTCTCTTCCAGGGTCTCCCCTCCCCTGCCATCCTGCTCCCATTAAACCTCAGAGGCCTGGTTTTGACGACTTCGAGAAACAGATTCATTAATTCACAAATGAAAGCAAGTGACTGCTTTGTATAGGAGTGAAGTTTTTAAAGGAGAAGACTGGATAATTTAAAAGTGAAATTTCAATGTGATAAACCACAGAAAAGGGATTGTGAAGATGGACAAGCTGCTTAGGAGCTAACAGCAAAGTCACCCTTCCTGGTTTGACAATCACAGCAGCTTTGGGGCAAGTCTGGCTGCGGCTCCCAGGACACTGTGCCCATGGGGTCTCTGCTCATGCACCATGCACACACAAGGTTCTGAGGGCAGCCGAGCACCCCTTCTCCCCAAACACGACATCTCTGCACTGGTGCTGAACTGAGGTCTGCAGACTAGAACCCAGGTCCCCGGGCCGCAGGGCAGCCATGGCTGTCAGGGGCCTGGGAGGCCTCAGCATCACATGGAAGCCATCCTCGGGGTACGCCGCAGCAGGCAAAGGTGGGAAATGTACGCTGCAACAGGCAGAGGTAGGAAATGGTCAGCTCTTTGACAGTTCTTCATGTCTCCATTGCTGATCTGGTCAAAGCAGAGTTTCCAGAAGGATCCAGTTCATGCTCCACAAAGGGCTAAGATATGGGCACTGAAATCGGAAAATACTCTGAGAGGCAACGTGATATTTGCTTGTTTGTACTGCTAGAAACCACTGGAGAAAACGCCTTATTTATCTGCAGAAACAATCTGAACCTTTACTCACCTCCCCATATCTAGATTAATATCTAACACCCACTTTCCTCCCAAAACAATGGCAGGCAGTGGGGGCAGAGCCTTCATACTGAGAAAGGTTACAATGTCATAGAAACCTGATACGATATAAATAACGGGACTTATTTTCTGCCCACTCACTTTCTCCCTCATATACAAGCCCCTGTTGTCAACAGCACAGTGGAAAGAGTGATCATAGATGTCCAGGACACCCAGGTCCACTGCTACAATGCCTGAACCTCTGCCAAAGCGCCCGCCCATCGCTAGGGAGCCACACACACAGCCTGTTGTGAACACTTCACCACTCCCTTAACCTTTCCACTTTCAAAATATTTTCCGATATTTTGTTTACTTTTCTATTCCAAACACTGTTTATCTGAAGCAAAGTATTTTAATTAAATCGAGCAACAGAGCTTATGCTTACCACCTGCATGCAGATGATTCTACAGTATGTTGTTAAAGTTGAAAAGAGTTACATATACTCTAACAGCTCTGCTAATAATGCTAGTGACGCAAACGGACTTACGAGTTCGTTTTCAAGAAGCCCTGCTATGCAGAGTGACCAATGGCAACCCCACCCACCCCAACAGCTCTGAAGACATGAGGCTCAGCAGCCCCTCTCCTGCAAACAGAAGCACAGAAGGCACATCCCCTGTGACACGTAAGGGCTGCATGGAAGGAGACAGGACGTGCCCTGCACCAAGGGAGGAGGGTGAGGAGGCACATCTGGGCCGGGGGAGGGACACCTGAGAGCAGGGGTGCCCAGCACTGGTCACCAGCTGCCCCCTGCCGTCCCAGGTGGCTCTGCTGTTCTCAGAGCACGTGAGGCAAGGAAGCACGCCATGAGCAACTCAAGGAGTGCTGAGGCAAACAGACTGAAGAGAGGGGACACACTCTCAGTCCTTTACCTACAGAGGTGTCTCCTGAAATCCAGCAGGTACCTGCCGCCTCCAAGAAGCTGACTCCACATCCAGTGCACCTGACCCACCTGCCCACATAGCTCAATTCCAAAACCCAAAACTGGGCAGGGCACGGGGAACCTGGGAGGAGATTCAGCTGAAGGAGGAAAAGGCAGGAAAATGAGGGTGAGGGAAGTTCAATCTCATAATTAACGCAAGCCTTATAATTAGTTGTGTCAACCATGATTTCACATGTTAACTCAGCTAAGACTCACGCCCCGGGAACGTAAAACACACCAGGTTCTGTGGTAGCAACAACTGGGAAACCGAAAAATGAGATGGGGTTTCGTTACAGCCTGATGAGGAGAAACAAACAACTATTTAGTTATAAATTAAATATGAGATTGAACCACACAAAATTACATTAAAAAACAGAACCCTACAGAGGGTAGCATGAAGGAACGTACTGGGGCAGGGGAGGTGATGGAACTGTCCCATATCTTGAGCATGGCGGTGGTGACACCACTCAAAGCACCTGTGAAGGTTCTCAGAATGGGACACCAAGAAGAGGGAACTCAACTTTTCTAAATTAAATGACACATTTTACAAGCAATGGATATCAGCAGTTGCATGTAGTGCAACCCCATGTACGCTCCAGTGCAGGAGCACAGGGCACAGAGATGAGCAGAGACTAACAGTCATCTCACCAGAGCTCTGAACAAGCAGAGGCTGTAGACAGACAGACACAGAAGGAAGGGGCGCTGGTGAGCACTGTAGGTACAGGAACAGAATGAGCAGGCAAAAAGTTACGCAAACTCAGCATGTCAGGCAGGAGAAAGTTCCTGAAAGTGGGGAAACAACAACAGCAAAAAAAAAAAAATGGGGTAGAATTAGATGATGGAGGGCCTTCTAGACAATTCAGAAGAGATCAGAATTTATTCTACAGAGACAATCAAATTATGGGAGGGATATTATTACATCTAGTTTGGAAAGAAAACCTCGGTGAAGATGTGGAGAATATGTATTGCAGGAGCTATTAGAGACCAGAAAATGGCCCTGATGAGGTTTTCTGTACCAGGATCTGCAAATCTCTCCAGATGATTGTGTGTGGTTGTGAGTGTGTTGTGTGTGTGCTGTGTGTATCTGTGGGGTGTGTGTGTGCACGCGTATGTGCCCATGAGCACAAGCACTTTCTCAGCAAGAGGGCCTATGCCTTCATCAGACACCCAAGGGTTCGTAACCTCAAAAAAGAATTGCACGGGTAACGCTCCGTGCACAGAGTGGGGCATGGGCCATGCGTGTGCAGAGAACCGCGTACTTCATGAGACCCTTGGTGATGACTGCATTTCTGGACCTGCAGTCAGCCAGTGAGCGAGAGTGAGAGGAGAGTGGAACGATGACAGCAGAGATTCTAGCTTGGTGATCCGGAACGTACGAGGAGGAGAGAGACAGGGGGGTATCCTTACACCAAAAGCAAAAATAATAACAACTGCACTTCAAAGAATCAAATATTTAACCTTTTCACTTCGCTGGTGGGTTTGGCCCATTTTTATGGGCACAAGTATTTCTGGCTGAAGGCAAAGATAAGGTGAACTACAGAGGATCCTGTTTGCATATAAAAATAAAAGGCAGATGAGAAAACAATCTTCAAAGTCTTTGTCAGGGAGGTTTCTCTTTCCACATTCTCAAGGCATCAGCAAACCTCAGGGAAACAGCAAGGAATTTAACACACATAAGTAAAGCAAGCTGAAGACAGCAATGCAGAGTGTTATTTTTTTATGTATAGAACATTTCATATTATCTGAGGTTTTCACAAATTAGGGACTAGACGCTCTAGGGTGGATTATCCCTTAGATGGACATAGCTTCACCCTTCCTGTTCTTACACACACACACAACATGTAACGGACAACTCACACATTTTCAGCACAACTTTCTTAAGAGGAGCCTGAAGGCCCTTTTCAGCATCCCCTTCTCCACATCCTGACCTCCAAAGTCAAAACAGTGACTGACACAGAGCAGGTGTTCAGAGCTGGGTCCAGAACAATGTGACTGCTCACCTCTAGCTTTCCAATTTTTAAGTAAAACAAAAATTTCTGTGGATTTAGAAACCAACTGCAAAAATATTTGCTTTTATTACATGCTGCTGCTGCTGCTGCTGCTAAGTCACTTCAGTAGTGTCCGACTCTGTGCGATCCCATAGACGGCGGCCCACCAGGCTCCCCGTCCCTGGGATTCTCCAGGCAAGAACACTGGAGTGGGTTGCCATTTCCTTCTCCAATGCATGAAAGGGAAAAGTGAAAGTGAAGTCGCTCAGTCGTATCTGACTCTTCTCGACCCCATGGTCTGCAGCCTACCAGCCTCCTCCGTCCATGGGATTTTCCAGGCAAGAGTACTGGAGTGAGGTGCCATTGCCTTCTCCATTTATTACATAAACAAGACATGAAAGAACTCCAACTGTGAAATAAACCCCCATTAGCCAGTATGGGTTCGATTACAAGAGCCAGAAAAGTGGTCCATAGACCATGGAGGCACACTGTCCAGGTGCATGTGTTAAAATCCAGGTTCCCAGGCCCCACTAGCCAACTAAGTCAAACTCCCCGCCGTGGGGTGGGGTGTGAACATTTCAGTCCTTGCTCATAGTCTGAAAGCCACTGGCCTGAGAAACTAGTGGTGGGGAGAGAGAGATGGGGGTGAGGATCAGCAGGACAAACCAGAATGTCTAGGGAAGAGATAGAAAGACCACAGAGAAAATCCGCCTGTGTGTCTCGAAGGAGGTGCTGGGACTGGAGCGCTACGAACTTCGACCTTGGCAAATGTCAAGGCAACTGGTCCCACAGATTTCCTTTCCGGCTGTTCTTAAAAGAAACAACTTGTCTGTCACTTTCTCTGATTCCACCACCCTTGAACCAGCTCTGATGTCCGAAAACCTGTGAGTTGAGGGCTGTAAGGGCCCCACCCCCCCACCCCCATGGAGCCCAAGCCAGTACGTCTCCCCCGTCCCCTGATAGGCTGGGGGCTAGAAATGCACGCACCTCCTGCCCTGCACCCGCTGAACCAGGGCCCCAGCTTCTCCTGCAGAGGCCCGCAGGGGCCACATGTCTGGCTAGAAAGGGGCTTGAAGCCGAGCGTACCAAGAACTTCACATGGTCTGGGAAACACTAATTAAAACCAGGAGAGTAGAGCCCTCATCCCCTCTGCCAGTGGTTCTCAAACTTCAGCCTTGGGGCTCAGCAGGTCTGGGTGGGCCAGGACCCTGTGTTTCCGACCAGCTCCAATGTGGTCGGTGCCACTGGAGCAGGGCTGGCCGGCTGAGAACTGCTGGGTCACACTGTCATCTCTGCCGCCACCTCCCCTTCACCACCGAGCAGCCTGTGTAACAGGCAGATTTCTGGCACACTCAGGGAAAATGCAGATCAAGAGCCAAAACCACTCTTCAGCCCTCGGGCTGGAGGAGTGAGCAGGGGTCTCCAGGCACAGGAAAGAGGGAAAAAGACGAGGGGTACAGGTGTGCAGGTCCAAAAGGGAGAAGGCGGATTCCAGAAGAGGAGGATGAGCCCCGGACAAGCCTGAACTGCACAGACCTGCATAGATGGCTTCAGGTTTCTGTGTACCTTCCCTGAAAGGTGCATGGACTCTCCAGGTCTGCCCCCAGAGTGGCCTGTGATCTTGTGCCCTGAGCCGAGTGTTCCCAGCACGGGCCAAAAACTGACTCAGTCCAGCAGTCGGCCAGTGAGCCATCTGCCTGCCCTCGCTCTGGGCAAACCAGACCACCCCAGCAGAGAGGGAGGCCCATCAGAGACCCACCACTGTGGCCCTCAGAGGCACTGATGTAATGTGTGGCCAGCCTTGCTTTTCAGAGCTCTGCCAGCCCTCAGGGATTCACAGGCCCCAAGGGCGCTCTACAGAGAGCTCTCAATCGCTCTGTCTGCTGTCTGACCCTGGGTCCAGGGAGCCAAGACACAGCCTCAGGAAGCCTGGAGAGAGTCAGACAGCGAAGGCCGGCGAGTCCGCGTGCAGCAGGCAGGACGATGCCATGACCATATCGAGATGCACGGCCATGCGGGGCTCACTGCTGGTGGAGCCAGCTCAGCCATGAAGGGCAGCCCCAGAGGAGGAGCTTGCTTGGCTGGGAGGCTGGAAAGGCTGCTGCTGCAAGAAGCCAGTTGCCACACGGCCCTGAGTGGGGCACCTGATGCCCCTGTCCACACTGGACAGCAGGGCACTCTGACCCAGACTCCATGCCACAGCTCCACTGGGTCAACCACTGCCCTCGCTTCCTCAGTGAAGCATCACAGATACCAGGGCCATGAGGTATGGGGCCTTCAGGCCTCCTGGCTGCCCACAACACACGCAAGCCAAGGATGCTCACACATGCAGACAAAGGCACCCGCACACTCGCAACTTATGCTCTCACCAACTGAGCTCTGTGAACAATACAACCTCAGCCTATTCACTGTTACAGTTGTACTTATTATTGTAACTGGTGAATGGGTTCAGTGAATGCTTTGAAAGCACCTCATAAAGGCAAATTACTATAAAAAATAGCTGGAAAATTTAGCATGGAAGAGATTAACTGTAAAAAGGAGGAAGGGAAATTATTAAAACCCATGGGGGCTTCCCAAGTGGTCCAGTGGTAAAGAATCTCCTTGCCAATATAGGAGAGGCAGGTTCGATCCCTGGTCTGGGAAGATCTGACATACCACAGGCCAACCAAGCCCGTGTGCCATAACTACTTAAGCTCAAAGCCTAGAGCCCATGCTCCACAATAAGAGAAGCCACTGCAATGAGAAGCCCACGCACCACAACTAAAGAGCAGCCACTGTTAACTGAAACTAAAGGGAATCCTGGGTAGCAGCGAAGACCCAGCTCAGTCATAAATAAATAAAATTATAAAAAAGATAACAGTAAAAAAATTACATTTACTTCATGTGATAGGCAGCCAAAATGGAATCTACAGACTGCTGTGAATTTTAAACCATACACAAACGCAGTCACACAAACTCACTTTCTTCTGTTCTTCACAGTGTTGCCCAAGCTCACAAGTCAGCTCCTGCACACCTAGGTTCTGCTCTACAATGGCTGCTGTCAATTCAAAGAGGGGATCCCTGTCTAAGGACCACAATTAAAAGGGCAGATGTCCCTAAAAAGTGTTACTATATGGCTGTCACAAGTTAGTTTGGAAATGAACTCACTGAATTTTAGTGTATCAGTCTACAGAATCCATTGAGCAATTGGTATCAAGCATTTTAAAAGCAATTCATGGCGTCACATGCCTTAACAACTGAACAACAATTTTGAAACCAACAACAAACCAGTAAGTGGTGATGTCACAGACACATTCCTTTAAGCCCTCCCCTCTAATCCACTTTTCCAACAGCCACTACAACACACACACAGTGTACACATACACCTCAAAGTTTTGTGGCAACACATGCCAATCTTTCATGGATATATTTATGTTTTTAGTTGTAGAGTCATGTCTGACTCTTTGCAACCCCATGGACTACAGCATGCCACGCTTCCCTGTCCTTCACCATCTCCCAGAGTTTGCTCAAACCATGCCCACTGAGTCAGTGATGCTATCTAACCATCTCATTCTCTATCACTCCCTTTTCCTCTTGCCCTCAATCTTTCCCAGCATCAGAGTCTTTTTCAATGAGTTGGCTCTTTGCCATCAGGTGGCCAAAGTATTGGAGCTTCAGCTTCAGCCTCAGTCTTTCCAGTGAATATTCAGGGTTGATCTCCGTTAGGATGAACTGGTTTGATCTCCTTGCAGCCCAAAGGACTCTCAAGAGTCTTCTCCAGCACCACAATTCAAAAGCATCAATTCTTTGGTGTTCTGCCTTCTTTATGTTATGGTTCAACTCTCACATCCATACATGACTACTGGAAAAACCATAGCTTCGACTAGATGGACCTTTATGAGTGGACTTCCCTGGTGGCTCAGACGGTAAAGCGTCTGCCTATAACCTGGGAGACCCGAGTTCAATCCCTGGGTCAGGAAGATCTCCTGGAGAAGGAAATGGCAACCCACTCCAGTATTCTTGCCTGGAAAATCCCATGGACAGAGGAGCCTGGTAGGCTACAGTCCATGGGGTTGCAAAGAGTCAGACACGACTGAGCGACTTCACTTACACTTGCTTACACCTTTATGAGCAAAGTGATTTATGGTTTAACTTCAGCCAATCTTTAAAAATTTTTTATTGAAGTATAGTTGATTTGCAATGTTGTGTTAATTTCTTCTGTACAGCAAAGAAATTTAGCCCAATTAATATTAATTTCTTCTGAAAGCTTTCAAGTATTTTTCAACCCTGTTTAGACAAATGACAATAAGACTTTTAGGACTCAGCTCTATGAAGGTATCTTTGTTATTACCACTGTTTTCTGTCCTCTCTGGGGAACGTCTCATGCTATCGGGCACAGAGCTGTCACTCAGCCATGAGGAATGGATGTTGCCTCGCGGGGCCTGTCAATCAGCAGAGCCTGGGTTTAGAAGCTGACTCTGCACTGTGACCCCAGCTCCCAGAGGACGGCCGTCCTGATGTGGACAATGACAACTGAAGAGCTGGCTGAAATAGTACTTTCAGTTTTCATTTGTATGTGAGAAGATTAAAGAGATTAAAGTGGTATATCCATAATTATATGATTAGAGCTATTAAAAAATAGCTATGCCGACTTCTGATTAAAAAGGTAGATAGTACATGTATGATATGTTATTTCCTCTCTCCCCTGAATCATAGCCCCTCCATAAAAAAAGATATAAAGCCGCAGGATAAAGATCCAAGTGAACGGGAGCTGGCAACATGCTGTGAAAGAGGGAAAGGGGTGCAGGAGCGGTTTCGAACTAGAAGGAGCAAAGGCCATAGCCCAGCCTGCAGAGCACAAAGCACAGAGAAACTGAATTGTTCTGAGACCTCAAGAGGGCTCCTGGAGCAATTACCCAGGGCAGGGGCACAGGGAAGCCTTGTGGCTCAGGGAGCAGCCACACAGGGCAGGGCTGGGCAAGAGGGGTGACAAGGCTGAAGACAGGCCCCTGAAGGCCAAGATGCAAGGACTTCATCCCCAGGTCTGCCCTGCTGCCGTTCAGCCTGCTCAACCACTTCAAGTGCTTGTCAGTGAGTCACTCCTTCATATAAACTGATAACTAAAGATTAGAGAGCTTTCAGGAAAACTTTCCAACGTTAATGAGAGAAAACCAACAGAAATGAGGACGGAGTCTTGAGCATTTAAAATAGCACAATAAACAGTTTTTAGAAGAGTTGTGCAAAAAGAGAGATCAGACGCTGCAGACGAAAGAGAAGAATCAATATTGTCTAACATCAAACTAATAGAGAAGAAAGGTGTTTATCAAGAAACAAAAGAAGACATTTCCAGTTACATGTTGTTAATTCCTGTAAAGATGTTCATCTCAGTTACTGTTGATCTATTAGGAAATGTTACGTTGAGTTACATTAGATTTCCTACATCTTTAAAGACAGTATTCACATGTTGGTTAATGTAAGTTTCATTATTAAAACTTTAGCAATTAAAAAAAAAATTAAAAATGCCAAAGGGCTTTCCAGGCTTCCTAGGTGGTGCTAGTGTTAGAGAGCTTGCTAAGTCACTTCAGTCATGTCTGACTCTTTGCAAACCCATAGACTGTAGCCCACCAAACTCCTCTCTCCACAGGATTCTCCAGGCAAGAATACTGGAGTGGGTTGCCATGCTCTCCTCCAGGGGATCTTCCCGACCCAGGGAACGAACCCATGTCTCTTATGTCTCCTGCATTGGCAGGCGCGTTCTTTACCACTAGTGCCATCTGGCAAGCCCTAACCCATGTGTTAATGCAGGAGATGTGAGAGATGCAGGTTCGATCCCTGGGTAGGGAAGATCCCCTACTGAAGAGCAGGGCAACCCATTCCAGTATTCCTGCCTGGAGAATTCCATAGACATAGTAGCCTGGCAGGCTACAGTCCATAGGGTTGCAAAGAGTTGGACATGACTGAAGTGACTTACCAAGCAAAAGGCCTTCTGAGAGCTGGGAAAAGATGAAAACAGACCGTTTAGGGCACATCATAGTGGAACTGCAATACAAACAAAGATGCTAGAAAGCTTTCATGGAAAACAGCAGATCACTTCAAGGCTTAGGAAACGGAATGGCACCACTTGAGCTGGGCCAGAGAAGAACAATGGTTTTCAAGTTAGGAGGAAAACAGTTTTCAAGCTAGAATTCTGTAACTAAGCAAACCATCAATCAGGAAAGAGGCATGAAGGGCCTGGTTCCCATCAGAGTGGCAGAGGAGCTGGCCATCAGGAGCTCGGTGGTTAGGCCTGAGCATGGAACAGTCCCACAACCCGGAGTGTGGGGGTCGGGGCTGGACATGGAGGCCTCCCCGGTGCCCTGGCCATGTTCCTGAGGGTCTCCTCCATCAGGGCTGTTGGTCTGTTCAGAGATGGCCAGAGCTCTGGTTCGCACCAAGTGTTCCTTCCACGGCTGGAAGGACAGCTAAAAAACAAACATACCCAGTGAGCTAAAGAACTGAGGAAAATGAGCCGGGTGAGGGTCAGAGTGTGGCCAGTGGACAGAGCCCTGGGGGTCAACAAGCAGCAAGGAAGGGGGATGCCGGGACTCTGTCCCCATCAAGGACGAGGTTTCCACGAGTCTCCAGCCATCTCAGCTCTTTTCACTCCTCTAGGAAGCTTGGCCTGGAGCCCAGCAGCCAGGTCAGGCGGCCACAGTCACCCCACATCCGGGCCCTGCCAGGCCGACCCTCTGTCCCTGCCCTGGGCAGTGGGGACCTTGCAAGGGAGACGGAGCCCAGACAGAAAGGGCACAGTACTTGAGTCTGAAGCAGGAAGTCCAGGCCTACATGGGTTCAGGCGACAGGCCACTCTCTACTTCTGCAGCTCTTTCTGTGTGTCTCCACAGGCAGGTATCCTCCTTGACATTGAGACCAGAGACCAAGGCCCCCAGGCAAGGAGTTTGTCCTGGGTCACAGATCACACCTACAGGCCCCAAACTACAGCCTGGACCTGCTTCAGAGACCAGTCAACACCAGGTGTAAAAACGTTTTCCCCATCACTTTTCACTTTCTTCATACAGGTAAAAAACAAAGCTCAAGCTGTAGGTGGTTTGTAAGACCAACAGAACTCCCCATTCATTGCTGAATAAACTATAAATCTGCTCCTCCAGTCACTTCTCCTGGAGCTACCATGGTAAGAGATAGCAACCAGAACCAGGTGAGACTTACTCCACCTCAGATCAGAAATAACTGCTAAATTCAGGAGGAAAAACTGCTAAGGGCTGGAAAAAAGACAGCCTGGAAGAAAGGTGTGTCCATGTTTGTTCCTTCACCTGAGTCCCCCCTGGAGCCCATGACCTTGGCCTTCCAAACCTCCCACGTCCTTCTCTCCCTGCCTGTGGGCTGCAGCCAAACCCTGTCCAGCGTCCTGTGAGCATCAGAGGGTACAGGGTGGGAGGGGGTGCAGGAAACTCCAAGCAGCCCCCATCTTTGGGGAGCTTATTCCAGATGTCCAGCAACTGTGTTACCTAGGGGACGGGGCAGCCTGGCTCCCCCTCACCCCACAGGCCCCAGCCACACACGCCCCTCTGGTGGTGAATCTCCTCTCTCCTCCACGGTCCAGATCTTACCAGAGAGCTCAGTTTACTCTCATTTTGACGCAGCATGCCTTTCAACAGCTTAAATACTTCTTTAAAAGAAATTTTTAAAATATACTCAAAAGTAGAAAGAAATGTATAATAAACCCATCCCTCACACTCAACGTCATCAAGATTTTGACATATCTGCTTTACTATTCCTTTTTTTCTTTTTATTTTCTTTGCTGAGTACTTTAGAGGAACTCTCAGTTCTTTAATACACCTCTCTAAAAATGTGGAATTGGAAAACCAATACCCCAATGTCACTAACACATATAACAAAATTAAATATAACTTCTCGCTAGCATGTAATAACTTAGTCCACAATAAAAATATCCTGATTGTCTGAAAATGACTTTTAATCAAACAAGTTTTAATCAGGATCCACGCAGGGGGCCCGTACCTGCTCCCTGTAGATACATGTCTCCTGGGGCCTCGGAATCCAGAAGTCAACCCCCGGCCCCCACCTTTGTTTATTTAACACCATTAACTCGTTGTGTTTGTTCCAGCTGACCCACATTTTGGACTTGTCTGCTTGTTTCCTCATGGTGTTATTTGTTTCATTTCTTCCTTTCTCTCTCACAACAGAATTTAGCTCCAGCAGCATGATTATTCTCAGGCTATGGTCTTCAGCAGGCAGGATTCCAGGAGCGCTCTTTGCTTCCTATTGCGTCTAGCTGGGAGCCCCGGGTTGTGGCGGGCGCCTGTCTCAGGACCGGGCAGTAGATGAGCAGGTGACCACCTGAATGCTTTACTGTGAAGTCCCTTCAACTTGTCACCCAGTGCTCTCACCACCTCCATCGGTCTCCTCACCAAGGGCGGTGTCAATACAAGGACCATCTTCTAAGTCTAGCATCCTTCCACAGCTCCTAGCTGGAATTTTCTATAAAGAACAACTTGTCCTTATTAGTTACAGCTGTGAGTTCACCTGTATTACAGTTCATAACACAAAAGGCAGGACAACGGAATAATTCTTTCCTTTTAACTGCTAACTTTCAGAGGAGGACTCCGGCCCTAATTCTGAAATAATCCAATAGGGCCCAAAGAATTGTTTGTTTGACTTTCTCTTTTAAAGTTTTCTTATGAACTCACAGGATTTTACAAGTTCTTTGTGTTTTAATTAACTGCATTTTTCCTCCTGTGTTTGACTTTCCCCATCTCTCCCATCTCTCTCCAGTGAGAGTTCTTTCACATTGGGTAGAGGGTGTATTGACACGCCCCATTAGCCTTGAGTAACTTCTTTGCTTTCTGGCACAATAAAATGTTCCAGGCTCATTATGAATATTTCCTGCCTAAACAGGAACTGGCCATTTCTCAAGAAGTCAGGGCTAGATGCTACAGTCTGTGTGCTGGATGTGTTCCCTGCTACAGTCATCATCGCCCCTAGAACTTACCATCTAAAGAGAGCTGGGAGAACAATTTTAACTTTTTAAAAAAATCAGTTCATACTGATATTCCCAATTAAGATTCCACATCACAGATTTTTTACTTAAGATCTACCAACAGAGAAGATTTTTAACTCTCTTTCCAGGTTGCAGGCCTCTAACTTTCCTGACTTTAAAAGGAAGGCCTCTGCAAGAGTACACAATGTTGGAAAGACAGTCTCTTCAACAAATGGTGCTCGGAAAACTGGACAACCACATATAAAGAAAAGAAATTAGATCATTCTTAACTCCACACACAAAAATAAGCTCAAAATGGATTAAAGATTTAAATATGAGATCAGATATTATAAAACTGCTAGAGGAAAACATAGGCAGAATACTCTCTGAAATAAACTGCAGCAATATCTTTTTCAATCTGTATTCCAGAATGGAAATAAAAACAAAAATAAACAAATGGACTTAAACTTGTAAGCTTTTGTACAGCAAGGGAAACAATAAAGAAAACAAAAAGACAACCCACAGACTGGGAGAAAAGATTTGCAAATGTTATTGATCATTGCAAATGACTGATAAGGGATTAGTCTCCAAAATTTACAAACAGCTCATAATGCTTAACAGCACCAAAACAAACAACCCACTCAAAAAATGGGCAGAAGCCCTGAATAGACATTTCTCCAAAGAAGACATAGAGATGGCCAAGATGCACATGAAAAGATGTTCAACACTGCTAATTATTAGAAAAATGTAAATCAAAACCACAGTGAGATATCACCTCATACCATCCAGAATGGTCATCATCAAATAATCCACAAACAACAAATGCTGGAGAGAGTGTGGAGAGAAGGGAATCCTCCTATACTGTTGGTGGGAATGTAAACTGGTTCAGCCACTATGAAGAGCAGTATGGAGTTTCCTTAAAAAACTAAAAACAGAGCTACCATATGACCCTGTAATCCCACTCCAGGGCATATATCCAGAGAAACACATGATCTAAAAAGATACATGCACCCCAATGTTCACTGCAGCACTGTTTACAATAACCAAGATACGGAAGCAACCTAAATGTCCATCGACAGAGGGATGGATAAAGAAGATGTGGTACATACATAAGTGTGTCCGTGTGTGTGTGTGTGTGTGTGTGTGTGTGTGCGCGCGCGCGCGCATGCTCATTAGCTCAGTCATATCTGACTCTTTGAGGCACCATGGACTGTAGCCCACTGGACTCCTCTGTTCATGTGACTTCCCAGGCAAAAATTCTAGAGTGGGTTGCCATTTCCTTCTCCAAGGGATCTTCCTAACCCAGGGGTCAAACCTGCATCTCTTGCATCTCCTGCATTGGCTGCCAGATTCCTTACTACTGTGTCACCTGCAAAGCCCCCATGGTACACACACACAATGGAATTATTACTCAGCCATTAAAAAGAATGACATAATGTCATTTGAAGCAACATGAATGGACCTAGAGATTGTTATACTGGGTGAAGTAAGTCAGACAGAGAAGGAGAAATATCATATGTCATCCCTTAAATGTGAAATCTAAAAAGAAATGATACAAATGAACTTACAAAATAGAGACTCACAGACTTAGAGAATGAGCTTAACGGCTGCTGGGGGAAGGGATAGTTAGGGAATTGGGGAAGGACATGTACACAGTGTTGTATTTAAAATGGATAACCAACAAGGATCTACTCTATAGCACATGGAACTCTGCTTAATGTATTGTGGCAGCCTGGGTGGGAGGGGAGTTTGGGGGAGAATGGACACGTGTATATATATATGGCTGAGTCCCTTTGCTGTGCACCCTAAACTGTCACACTTTGTTAATTGGCAATACCCCAATATAAAATAAAAATTTTTTAAAAAGGAAGGCCTCTAGCGTCCCTCCACTATATAAGGTGCTGACTTTGGGGGGTGTGTATATGTCTTCATGTGAAAATGTTTCAGGCCAGCTTATACACACTGAGTCCTGTTTTATTGAGCATTTTTTTAAAGGGTGACTGTTCAATGTTGTTAATGCCCTGTGGTATCTATGGAGATGACCACATAATTTTTTTCCTTAAATCTACTGACCTAATCTGACAAACTATATAAATGGATTCATCAATCACATTTGAATTCCTGGAGTAAACTTTACTTGATCATGATCTTTTTTATGTACCATGAGATTGTTATATTTGTCAGCATTCTACTTAACATTTTTACATAAATCTTACCAGATTTTATTATTAGTTATATTCACTTCATTAAAAGAGTTCAGACTTACCCTTCTTTTTCTGTGCTCTAGAACAGGTTAAGAAGTACTGAGATTATCAGGGTTTGAAGCTTTGACAAAATTCCCCTGTGAGACCATCAGGGCGTGGTAGTTAAGTTCTGCAATTTTTCCAACCTCCAGATAATCACGATGGTGTGATCACTCACCTAGAGCCAGACATCCTGGAATTCAAAGCCAAGTGGGCCTTAGGAAACATCACTATGAACAAAGCTAGTGGAGGTGATGGAATTCCAGTTGAGCTATTTCAAAACCTGAAAGATGATGCTGTGAAAGTGCTGCACTCAATATGCCAGCAAATTTGGAAAGCTCAGCAGTAGCCACAGGATGGAAAAGATCAGTTTTCATTCTAATCCCAAAGAAAGGCAATGCCAAAGAATGCTCAAACTACCGCACAATTGCACTCATCTCACATGATAGTAAAGTAATGCTGAAAATTCTCCAAGCCAGGCTTCAGCAGTACATGAACCATGAACTTCCAGATGTTCAAGTTTGTTTTAGAAAAGGCAGAGGAACCAGAGATCAAATTGCCAACATCCACCAAATCATGGAAAAAGCAAGGGAATTCCAGAAAAACATCTATTTCTGCTTTATTGACTATGCCAAAGCCTTTGACTATGCAGATCACAATAAACTGTGGAAAATTCTGAAAGAGATGGGAATATCGGACCACCTGACCTTCCTCTTGAGAAACCTGTATGCAGGTCAGGAAGCAACAGTTAGAACTGGACATGGAACAACAGACTGGTTCCAAATAGGAAAAGGAGTACGTCAAGGCCGTATATTGTCACTCTGCTTATTTAACTTATATGCAGAGTACATCATGGGAAACGCTGGGCTGAAGGAAGCACAAGCTGGAATCAAAATTGCCGGGAGAAATATCAATAACCTCAGATATGTACATGATGCCACCCTTATGGCAGAAAGTGAAGAACTAAAGAGCCTCTTGATGAAAGTGAAAGAGGAGAGTGAAAAAGTTGGCTTAAAGCTCAACATTCAGAAAACTAAGATCATGGCATCCGGTCCCATCACTTCATGGCAAATAGATGGAGAAACAATGGCTGACTTTATTTTTCTGGGCTCCAGAATCACTGCAGATGGTGATTGCAGCCATGAAATTAAAAGACGCTTACTCTTTGGAAGGAAAGTTATGACCAACCTAGACAGCATATTAAAAAGCAGAGACATTACTTAGTCAACAAAGGTCCGTCTAGTCAAGGCTATAGTTTTTCCAGTGGTCATGCATGGATGTGAGAGCAGGACTATAAAGAAAGCTGAGCGCCAAAGAATTGATGCTTTTGAACTCTGGTGTTGGAGAAGACTCTTGAGAGTCCCTTGGACTGCAAGGAGATCCAAGCAGTCCATCCTAAAGGAGATCAGTCCTGGGTGTTCATTGGTAGGACTGATGCTGAAGCTGAAACTCCAATACTTTGGCCACCTGATATGAAGAGCTGATGCTGGGAAAGATTGAGGGCAGGAGGAGAAGGGGATGACAGAGGATGAGATGGTTGGATGGCATCACTGACTCAATGGACATGGGTTTGGGTGGACTCCAGGAGTTGGTGATGGACAAGGAGGCCTGGCGTGCTACAGTTCATGGGGTCTCAAAGAGTTGGATACGACTGAGTGACTGAACTGAACATGTATCCTGGGCCCTTGAGCTTCTCTGTTTCTACTGGTAAAGTTTATCTTCATAACACACTGCCCATTTTATCTAGGGTTTCAAATATATTTGGATGGATCTGTGCAAAGTAATCTCTTGTTTCAGTTTAAATTTCTTCAGTTTGATGGTTATTTCTCCCTTGTTCTATCTTATTTGACATATATGGTTTTCTTATACAACTTTTTTTTTAATTAGGAGTGGCTAGTGGTTTTTATCTTTTCTTGATTTTTATCTTAAGAACCAGATTCTTGATTTAGTAATTACTCTGTTTTTCTATGTACTAACCAGTTAATTTCGGAGAAGGCAATGGCGACCCACTCCAGTACTCTTGCCTGGAAAATCCCATGGACGGAGGAGCCTGGTAGGCTGCGGTCCATGGGGTCGCGAAGAGTTGGACATGACTGATCGACTTCACTTTCACTTTTCACTTTCATGCACTGGAGAATGAAATGGCAACCCACTCCAGTATTCTTGCTTGGAGAATCCCAGGGACAGAGAAGCCTGTCTGTGGGGTCACACAGAATTGGACACGACTGAAGTGACTTAGCAGCAGCAGCAACCAGTTAATTTCAGTTTTTATATTTATTAATGCCTTCTTCCCATTTTTTTTACTTTGTCATTTATTGCCCCAGAGTTTTTCTCAGTTCATTGTAGTCATTTTATGTTTTGATTTTTATTTATGTAGACATTTACGCTATGAATCTTCCTAAGCATTGCTTCATTCACACTGACCCTGATACAGCATGGTTTTAATATTGCTACTTTCTCAGCACTCTGTTCATGTTTCCCTTGTGATCCAAGAATTACTGAATAGAGCTTTAAGTGTTCCAGACTAAAGAGCCTTCATTTTAAATGAATAGAACAACTGTTATTTAAAACTGCACCTTGGAGCAGATGGGCATTTTTACTCCACCCTAAAAATTTCCACATAAAGCAGGTTTTATTTTTATTTGTACTTGCATTACTTTTTTGTGTGTTGTTATCCCTCTTCTTCTGGCCCTATTAGTTTTACTCCAAAGATGTGCTTCCAGTGTACACTCCCAACACAAAACGAAGTCAGACCCTGGGTCCACCACTAACCACTAAAGGAGACACTAAAGGAAGCAACGAACCTCTGTGGGCTTCACTATCACCCCCTGTTTAGGTACAGTGCCCTTGCTTCCAAGGCTTGTTCTGGGTCTAAGTTCTTGGTAAGTACTTCCATTTTCTATCTGGAATAAACCAGCGGTCCAGTAAAACACTCCTCCTCACCTGTCCATGAACTTTAAAGCAGTGGGAGTTGGAGATTCGTGTGATCACTTTCTGGATTTTCCTCTGACAATCAGGTCCAGTATCTTCTCTAAATGTTAACGGAAGTAATGAGTTCACATCGAGACTGCTAATCATTAGTTCACTTCACGGGAACTATTTTAATGCCAAAAACTCTAAAGGAAGAACACCATCACTTTTTAAAAAACTTGAATTTGTCAGGAATTCATCACAAATTTTAAGTAAATCTTCACGCTAAAGGTAAGTGATATTACCTAGTTGAAAACTGGGGAAGCAACTTGCCAAGCTGACTGTTTTTCTTGGACCTCAAGATGCTGGAAGGTCCCTGAATTGAACCTAGCTCTATGGGATGGCAGAGTCTCCCCCATTTCATACTCATCTGCTCTAGGTCAACCATGTGTTCTTTCTGGTTCTATCAAGTCACTGGGTGTTTTTGTTTTTAGGCTTTAAAGAAACTGTGGTAAAATACACATAACACAAAAATTACCATAATAACCATTTTAAGGGTATAATTCAGTAGCATTAAGTACATTCACACTGCTGTGAAACTATACTTTTGTTTTCATTACTTTCTAACTTTCTTTGGAACCAGTCTGTTGTTCCATGTCCAGTTCTAACTGTTGCTTCCTGACCTGCATACAAATTTCTCAAGAGGCAGATTAGGTGGTCTGGTATTCCCATCTCTTTCAGAATTTTCCACAGTTTATTGTGATCCACACAGTCAAAGGCTTTGGCATAGTCAATAAGGCAGAAATAGATGTTTTTCTGGAACTCTCGCTTTTTCCATGATCCAGGGGATGTTGGCAATTTGGTCTCTGGTTCCTCTGACTTTTCTAAAACCAGCTTGAACATCAGGAAGTTCACGGTTCACATATTGCTGAAGCCTGGCTTGGAGAATTTTGAGCATTACTTTACTAGCATGTGAGATGAGTGCAATTGTGCGGTAGTTTGAGCATGCTTTGGCATTGCCTTTCTTTGGGATTGGAATGAAAACTGACCTTTTCCAGTCCTGTGGCCACTGCTGAGTTTTCCAAATTTGCTGGCATTTTGAGTGCAGCACTTTCACAGCATCATCTTTCAGGATTTGAAATAGCTCAACTGGCATTCCATCACCTCCACTAGCTTTGTTCATAGTGATGCTTTCTAAGGCCCACTTGACTTCACATTCCAGGATGTCTGGCTCTAGGTGAGTGAGCACACCATCGTGATTATCTGGGTCGTGAAGATTTTTTTTGTACAGTTCTGTGTATTCTTGCCATCTCTTCTTAATATCTTCTGCTTCCGTTAGGTCCATACCATTTCTGTCCTTTATCGAGCCCATCTTTGCACAAAATGTTCCCTTGGTATCTCTAATTTTCTTGAAGAGATCTCTAGTCTTTTCCATTCTGTTGTTTTCCTTCATTTCTTTGCACTGATCGCTGAAGAAGGCTTTCTTATCTCTTCTTGCTATTCTTTGGAACTTTGCATTCAGATGCTTATATCTTTCCTTTGCTTTTCGCTTCTCTTCATTGTCACCCTGCTTATTTAACTTATATGCAGAGTACATCATGAGAAATGCTGGACTGGAAGAAACACAAGCTGGAATCAAGATTGCTGGGAGAAATATCAATAACCTCAGATATGCAGATGACACCACCCTTATGGCAGAAAGTGAAGAAGAACTAAAAAGCCTCTTGATGAAAGTGAAAGTGGAGAGTGAAAAAGTTGGCTTAAAGCTCAACATTCAGAAAACGAAGATCATGGCATCGGTCCCATCACTTCATGGGAAATAGATGGGGAAACAGTGGAAACAGTGTCAGACTTTATTTTTTGGGGCTCCAAAGGAGTAAGCGTCTTTTAATTTTATGGCTGCAGTCATGCAGATGGTGACTGCAGCCATGAAATTAAAAGACGCTTACTCCTTGGAAGGAAAGTTATGACCAAACTAGATAGCATATTCAAAAGCAGAGATATTACTTTGCCAACAAAGGTTCGTCTAGTCAAGGCTATGGTTTTTCCTGTGGTCATGTATGGATGTGAGAGTTGGACTGTGAAGAAGGCTGAGAGCCGAAGAATTGATGCTTTTGAACTGTGGTGTTGGAGAAGACTCTTGAGAGTCCCTTGGACTGCAAGGAGATCTAACCAGTCCATTCTGAAGGAGATCAGCGCTGGGATTTCTTTGGAAGGAATGATGCTAAAGGTGAAACTCCAGTACGTTGGCCACCTCATGCGAAGAGTTGACTCACTGGAAAAGACTCTGATGCTGGGAGGGATTGGGGGCAGGAGGAGAAGGGGACAACAGAGGATGAGATGGCTGGATGGCATCACTGACTCGATGGACGTGAGTCTGGGTGAACTCCGGGAGTTGGTGATGGACAGGGAGGCCTGGCGTGCTGTGATTCATGGGGTTGCAACGAGTCGGACACGACTGAGTGACTGAACTGAACTGAACTTTATTTGGAATATGTTGATTTATTTCTCTTTTTCAAAATTATTTGAACTTTTTTTACAATCAGCTGATATAAGGCCAGCTGGTATCAGTGGTACAGTCTCTGTCCAGGGGTACATAGTTCAGCGAGTGTCAGGTCTCTTTGCTGGTCACTTCCTTGGGCATCTAGGCCCCCACGCACATCTGCACCTCATCTGTGTCATCAGAGAGCACGTCAGAAGTCCCTACTTAGTGGTATGTGCTACTCCTCCTCACAGCTACAGTTTCTGCTTTAGGAACATTGTTCCTGTGTTAATAAAAGCACAGATATTAAAAACTGTCATTTTTTAAAATCTGAAATCATAGCCTTTAGCATTAGATAGTATCTGTGTCTTAAATCTTCTCTCCACCATCCCCCCACCGCCCCCAGTATTTATGTCTTTATTTGGCTGCACTGGGTCTTAGTTGCAACATGTGGGATCCAGTTCCCCAACCAGGGACTGAGCCCAGGCCCCCATATTTGGTGCAGAGTCTTAGCCACTGGACCACCAGATTACAAGTCACTCATATAATCTTTTTTAGCCTAAATTCTACTTCATCTGATATCGAGACTTTCCTTTTTGTTTATTTATTTTGGTTGGGCTGGGTCTTGGTTGCTGTGAGTGGGGGCCACTCGCTAGTTGTGCTGCACAGGCTTCTCACTGTGGTGGCTTCTCTTGTTGCAGAGTGTGGGCTCTAGGGTGTGTGGGCTTCAGTCGCTGCAGCTCCTGGGCTCTAGAGGACAGGCTCAGTAGTTTCAGCACATGAGCTTAGTTGTCCTGTAGAATGTGGGATCTTTCCAGATCAGGGATCAAATTCGTGAACCTTGCATTGCCATTCGATTCCTATCCACTGGACTATCAGAGAAGTCCCTCATGTAATCTTTTTTGGCCTAAATTCTACTTTGTCTCATATCAAGACTTTCTTTTTATACACATTTTTCTGGCACATCTTTCTCAATCCTTTATTTCTCATATGTCTCAGTTGCTCTAAGTGTATCTCTGCACACAGCACAGAGTTAGGTTTTACTTTACCAACTGGAGACTCTTTAACTTTTAATAATCATTTAGATCTGCTTACATTTATCAATATGAATAATTTCTATAATATATAAAAATATATATTATGAGGTCCAATTTCTTTGCTCTGTTATTCCTTTTCCAGCATTTCTTTTGGTACTTAAGAGTGTTTTGTATTTTCTACTAGCTTCTCTATCCTAAACTTTTAAGTAACATTCTCACAGTCATCTCTTTATTCAGCTATTACCTACTGGTTTCATAATCCAGAATTGTCATTCAGAGCTAGTGATAAGCTATTTCCACTGTGATTACTCAGGACACAGTAATGCATGGAATGAAAAGTAAGATTTTCTAGGGTGCATTAAAGAATGAAGTTTTCCCTCATTCCAAAGGGAAAGGAGGGAGATTAGGAAAAATGAAGAGAGCAGTAGAGAAATTAAAAAAAAAAAGAAGCTGTATAGAAATAAAGGAAAATTAATGCAAAAAGTCAGCATAAATTAAGCCTATTAATATGATATTCAGTAACTTTGCTTTATAAATGAGCAGATTAACCCTGAGGCTACACATATACGGTATATTTGTGAAGGGCCATGCTTTTAAGTTTCTAAGAAAATCTTTAGTTAGCAGTTTAGAGTCTTCTAAAATTAAAGTAAAAAGAATTAACTGGTGTGAAAATACAAGGGTTAGCTGTGTGGGAAAATGTCTAATTGAGGGTTGTAAGTGTGTTTCATCTTGAGAAGAATAAATATTTTGAAGAGTAACACTGAAGGTGGCATTTTAAAAGACATTAAATGCTTATTAAAAACCATAGGAGAAGTAGTGGAAAGGAAACGGTAACAGAACAGTCAAAGAAAAGGATAATGGAATAATAAACAGGTTAACAGTAGAATAACGATAATTAACAGTAATAAAAAGATACTATTATAGTCTCAATGAAACATAAAGCAGTAGAAGGAAATATTGAAAATACTCAACTATATAAAAATTCTAAACTTTTACTCATAAGCTTCCAACCTTGTATGTTTTAAATGAAAAAACACAAATGGCCAAAATGTAAAGTGGCCATATCCTTTCAATCACCAAATATACTTCTAGAAATTTATCCATAGAAGATAATAGCAGAAATATCCAAAGATTTATCTGAAACAGTGTTCAGAAGAGTGAAAACTAGGAAATACTCAACTATCCACAAACAATGGCTAGGGCAAATAAACTACGGTACATCCTCAAAAAGGATTCCTGCTACAGCCACGAAAACCTAAGGGTGCTGGAGAAAGTCACGTAACAAGGAAACTTGTGTCAGCGTACATTCATGACACTGCTCCCAAACGGGCCCTGCACACTGTCTCTAACCACACTCGAGGGCCCTTCTGTGAACAGCCACAGCTCTCCTACCCACAACAGGAAGGAGTGAGTACTGACACACACTGAAGCATCGAAGACCCCTGAAAGCATCATGTGAACTGAGAAAAGTCAAGCACAAAGGACCACATGGTGTATGAAATGTACGGGGTTGGGGAGGCTGGAGTGGGGGGCAAAAGGGAGTAGGTCTGGGGCCTAATGAAAGCAATCAAAAATTGATTATGATGATGGGTGTGCAACTCCGTAAATAGATTACAAGGTGCTGAATGGTACACTTTAAATGGTAATTTGTGTGGCATGTGTATTATAGCTCAATAAATGTATTAAAAAACAGCTCTCCCATACTTTGAGTATCTCTGTGATGCCCCTATACCACCTCGGTGCTCTTACCCTTTTTTTTTTTTGAAATGGGTAAAGTGGATTAAGAGATACATATTTCCAGCCAGAAAATAAACAAATCACAGGAATGTAGTGTACACACAAGGAATAAGTCACTAATACTCTAACAAGTCTGTGTGCTGACGGATGACAACCGGACTTATCTTGGTAATCATTTCATAACATATACATACACTGAGTCACTATGCAGTACACCTGAAATGAATATAATATTTTAGGTTAATTATAAGAACAACAACAAAAAAACTGAGAAACTACTACCATACAAAGTAAAACATAGCAGGATTTCCCCAAGCGTAATGGCCAGTGGAGGGCCGAGAGGAGCTACTCCACGTTCAAGGTCAGGAGGGGTGGCTGTGAGGAGATACCCCTAGTCCAAGCTAAGGAGCAGGGGCTGTGCTTTGCTGGAGCAGCCATGAAGAGATACCCAATGTCCAAGGTAAGAGAAACCCAAGTAAGATGGTAGGTGCTGCGAGAGGGCATCAGAGGGCAGAAACACTGAAACCATAATCACAGAAAAGTAGCCAATCTGATCACACAGACCACAGCCTTGTCTAACTCAATGAAACTAAGCCATGCTGTGTGGGGCCACCCAAGACGGGCAGGTCATGGTGGAGAGGTCTGACAGAATGTGGTCCACTGGAGAAGGGAATGGCAAACCACTTGAGCATTCTTGCCTTGAGAACACCATAAACAGTATGAAAAGGCAAAATGATAGGATACTGAAAGGCGAACTCCCCAGGTCAGTAGGGGCCCAATATGCTACTGGAGATCATGGAGAAATAACTCCAGAAAGAATGAAGGGATGGAGCCAAAGCAAAAACAATACCCAGTTGTGGATGTAACTGGTGATAGAAGCAAGGTCCGATGCTGTAAAGAGCAATATTGCATAGGAACCTGGAATGTCAGGTCCATGAATCAAGGCAAATTGGAAGTGGTCAAACAGGAGATGGCAAGACTGAACGTCGACAGTCTAGGAATCAGCGAACTAAAATGGACTGGAATGGGTGAATTTACCTCAGATGACCATTATATCTACTACCGTGGGCAGGAATCCCTTAGAAGAAATGGAATAGCCAGCATGGTGAACAAAAGAGTCCGAAATGCAGTACTTGGATGCAATCTCAAAAACGACAGAATGATTTCTGTTCATTTCCAAGGTAAACCATTCAATATCACTGTTAAGTTCAGTTCAGTCACTCAGTTGTGTCCGACTCTTTGCAACCCCAAGAATCGCAGCACACCAGGCCTCCCTGTTCATCACCAACTCCCGGAGTTCACCCAAACTCATGTCCATTGAGTGAGTGATGCCATCCAGCCATCTCATCCTCTGTTGTCCCCTTCTCCTCCCACCCCCAATCCCTTCCAGCATCAGAGTCTTTTCCAATGAGTCAATTATTCGCATGAGGTGGCCAAAGTACTGGAGTTTCAGCTTTAGCATCATTCCTTCCAAAGAACAACCAGGACTGATCCTTGACTGGTTGGATCTCCTTGCAGTCCAAGGGACTCTCAAGAGTCTTCTCCAACACCACAGTTCAAAAGCATCAATTCTTTGGCGCTCAGCTTTCTTCACAGTCCAATTCTCACATCCATACATGACCACAGGAAAAACCATAGCCTTGACTAGATGGACCTTTGTTGGCAAAGTAATATCATGGTAATTCAAGCCTATGCCCCAACCAGTAACACTGAAGAAGCTCAAGTTGAATGATTCTATGAAGACCTACAAGACCTTTTAGAACTAACACCCAAAAAAGATGTCCTTTTCACTATAGGGGACTGGAAAGCAAAAGTAGGAAGTCAAGAAACACCTGGAGTAACAGGCAAATTTGGCCTTGGAGTACGGAACGAAGCAGGGCAAAGGCTAATAGAGTTTTGCTGAGAGAACACACTGGTCATAGCCAACACCCTCTTCCAACAACACAAGAGAAGACTCTACACATGGACATCACCATATGGTCAACACCAAAATCAGATTGATTATATTCTTTGCAGTCAAAGATGGAGAAGCTCTATACAGTCAGCAAAAACAAGACTGGGAGCTGACTGCCAAATTCAGACTTAAATGGAAGAAAGCAGGGAAAACCACTAGACCATTTAGGTATGACCTAAATCAAATCCCTTATGATTATACGGTGGAAGTGAGATATAGATTTAAGGGACTAGATCTGACAGAGTGCCTGATGAACTATGAACGGAGGTTCGTGACATTCTACGGGAGACAAGGATCAAGACCATCCCCATGGAAAAGAAATGCAAAAAAGCAAAATGGTTGTCTGAGGAGGCCTTCAAATAGCTGTGAAAAGAAGAAAAGTGAAAAGCAAAGGAGAAAAGGAAAGATATAAGCATCTGAATGCAGAGTTCCAAAAAATAGCAAGAAGAGATAAGAAAGCCTTCCTCAGTGATCAGTGCAAAGAAACAGAGGAAAACAACAGAATGGGAAAGACTAGAGATCTCTTCAAGAAAATTAGAGATACCAAGGGAACATTTCATGCAAAGATGGGCTCAATAAAGGACAGAAATGGTATGGACCTAACGGAAGCAGAACGGATTAAGAAGAGGTAGCAAGAATACACAGAAGAACTGTACAAAAAAGAGCTTCATGACCCAGATAATCACCATGGTATGATCACTGACCTAGAGCCAAACATCCTGGAATGTGAAGTCAAGTGGGCCTTAGAAAGCATCACTATGAACAAAGCTAGTGGAGGTGATGGAATTCCAGTTGAGCTATTTCAAATCCTGAAAGATGATGCTGTGAAAGTGCTGCACTCAATATGCCAGCAAATTTGGAAAACTCAGCAGTGGCCACAGGACTGGAAAAGGTCAGTTTTCATTCCAATCCCAAAGAAAGGCAATGCCAAAGAATGCTCAAACTACCACATAATTGCACTCATCTCACACACTAGTAAAGTAATGCTCAAAATTCTCCAAGCCAGGCTTCAGCAATATGTGAACCGTGAACTTGCTGATGTTCAAGCTGGTTTTAGAAAAGGCAGAGGAACCAGAGATCAAATTGCCAACATCTGCTGGATCATCAAAAAAGGAAGAGAGTTCCATAAAAACATCTATTTCTGCTTTATTGACTATGCCAAAGCCTTTAACTATGTGGATCACAATAAACTGTGGAAAATTCCGAAAGAGATGGGAATACCAAACACCCGACCTGCCTTTTGAGAAACCTGTATGCAGGTCAGGAAGCAACAGTTAGAACTGGACATGGAACAACAGACTGGTTCCAAATAGGAAAAGGAGTATGTCAAGGCCGTATATTGTCACCCTGCTTATTTAACTTATACGCAGAGTACATCATGAGAAATGCTGGACTGGAAGAAGCACAAGCTGGAATCAAGATTGCCAGGAGAAATATCAATAACCTCAGATACGTAGATGACACCACCCTTATGGCAGAAAGTGAAAAGGAACTAAAAAGCTTCTAGATGAAAGTGAAAGAGGAGAGTGAAAAAGTTGGCTTAAAGTTCAACATTCAGAAAACGAAGATCATGGCATCCGGTCCCATCACTTCATGGCAAATAGATGGGGAAACAGTGGAAACAGTATCAGACTTTATTTTTGGGGGGCTCCAAAATCACTGCAGATGGTGATTGCAGCCATGAAATTAAAAGACGCTTACTCCTTGGAAGGAAAGTTATGACCAACCTAGACAGCATATTAAAAAGCAGAGACATTACTTTGCCCACAAAGGTCTGTCTAGTCAAGGCTATGGTTTTCCAGTCGTCATGTATATATGTGAGTGTTAGACTGTGAAGAAAGCTGAGCGCCAAAGAATTGATGCTTTTGAACTGTGGTGTTGGAGAAGACTCTTGGGAGTCCCTTGGACTGCAATGAGGTCCAACCAGTCCATTCTGAAGGAGATCAGCACTGGGTGTTCATTGGAAGGACTGACACTAAAGCTGAAACTCCAATACTTCGGCCACCTCATGCGAAGAGCTGACTCATTGGAAAAGACTCTGATGCTGGGAGGGATTGGAGGCAGGAGAAGGGGACGACAGAGGATGAGATGGCTGGATGGCATCACTGACTCGATGGATGTGAGTTTGAGTGAACTCCGGGAGTTGGTGATGGACAGGGAGGCCTGGCGTGCTGCGATTCATGGGGTCGCAAAGAGTTGGACATGACTGAGTGACTGAACTGAACTGAACTGAATGGCCAGCAGACCTTGGGAGGTACACAGAAGAATCTATTTTTTTTTAACTTTTTATTTTGTATTGGGGTATAGCCCATTAACAATGTTGTGCTAGTTTCAGGTGAACAGCAAAGGGACCAGCCATACATACACATATATCCATTCTCCTCCAAACTCCCCTCCTATCCAGGATGGCACAAAACATTAAGCAAAGTTCCATATGATGTATAGTAGGTCCTTGCTGGTTATCCATTTAAAGTACAGCAGTGTGCACATGTCTATCCCAATCTCCCCAACTATCCCAATGCCCAGCAATCATAAGTTCGTTCTCTAAGCCTGTGAGTCTCTTTCTGTTTTGTCATTAAGTTCATATAAGGGGTGTCATGTATTTCTTCTTCTTTGTCTGACTTACTTCACTCAGTATGACAATCTTTAGGCCCATCCATGTTGCTGCTAATGGCACAAATTTTGTTCCTTTTTTGACGGTTGAGTAATATTCCATTGTATATATGTACCACATCTTCTTTATCCATTCCTCTGTGGATGGACATTTAGGTTACTACCATGTCTTGAGTGCTCTTATCCTTAAAGCTGGATATGCCTTACTTGTTTATTCCAGCATGTCTCTGTCATCATCTGTATGCACCCAGCCAGCTCTACATGCATCAGTCACTCCACTGTTCCAGAAAGCCATCTGATGACACATGCCAACAGCTAACATAACAATTCTCATCCATTGGTTCTAAGATTCTCCTTCAGAAACCTATCATAAGGAAATGTAAACTTAAGAGACTTATATTCAAAGCAGTAATTTTTTAATTTGGGGGAAAAAATGCAAGCAATCTGAATGTTTAACAATTGAGGAATCAATCAGCTGCAACATGTCCATGTAAGAAATTAAAATATCTAATTTTAAATTAAATCAAAAAGTCATTAAAATATCTCCAAAGAATATAGAATATTAAAAATGAGCAGAGCACAAATAGTACAGGCAGTAAGTATGGTTGCTCTTACGTACATGACACAGGCCTGCAACATGAACGTGGGGGATGTCCACTGTGTTTCGAGACCCCAGGCCCGCAGCCCACATCACCGTGCTAGTGCACTGTGACCTCACTGCCCGACACTGGGCCTGCGGTTATCTGAGGCATGCTGCTGGGTCCCTGCCTCAGTCCTGACACGTTGCACATGCATTCCACGTTCCTGGTGTTCACTGGGATGCAGGCTCAGGAGTGCCCAGCACACACTGGCTGGTAGGGACAGCAGAGCTCATCCCCTGGAGCACCGCTGGCCGCAGTCCACCTGTGCCAGCAGCTTCCGGCAGCTCCAGCCCACATGCTCCAACCACAGAAAGGAATCCAAGAGCCAATTCGGCTTAATCAGCAAGGGGAGTTGCGAAGAGTGAAGCTCTCTTAACCTCTCAAGTACTGTGTGGGCTGAGAGGACTGCACACTTTCGCTGGGGTCATGGTGGGACGTCATCCCAGGCTGTACTATCTCCCTTCAGTTTCCTCCTGTTCTGCGACGAGACAGCAGAAACAGCGAGAGCAGCACAGCATGAACTATGCAGGAGACCTCTCAGCCCACCCCCACTCAGCCCCCCAAGCTGAGCATTCTTCTCCAAGAGCACCAGGATCTCTGAGAACAGAGCAGCCATCCAGCCCCTGAGACCAGGCTCTGTCCTCCCCTGTGCTGGTCACTAGAGCCCCATGGTTGGCGACTCACTGGAGGCTCTTGTCAAACTGTATGCTCGTTCCTCCTCTGTGCTACCTCCTTTTCTATATATAAAAAAATTTACAAACAGAGATACCGACTTGCTGCTGTGGACATAGTAATTACAACCTGTAAATGATGGCATTCACCAAGAGCTCAGGAAGTCATTCCTGTAAACACACACACCCCTTCCCGCCTGTGTGCATGGTACTTGGAAATATCTGTCACACTGAGTCAGCAGACTTGTGGAATTCATGAGCAGGTCAGCAGTTTCTGATACATTCTCCCTTATCTCTCTGATGGCAGATCTTCCCTTTTACAGCTTGATTAAAGTATGTATCACACATCATAAAATTCACCCACTGAAAGGGTAAAGTTCGGTGGTTTTTTATTATTTGCAGGCAGATCCTGACCAGCATAGAGCAGAAGATAAAAGATATGTGTTCTCTACCACATCTTGGTCTTCTCTCCTACTCTGTTTTCATGGGCACTCTGTCTAACCAGGGCTGTCTTCAGCCCCCTGGGGGCTGGCAAGCCTGGGAGGGAGCCT